>NC_089492.1:169222635-169828121 GCF_036850765.1 Saccopteryx bilineata
GTATTAAAACCCCTTGTATTGGGTGCAAGTACCTTAACAGCTTGCTCAGGTTTCACACCTTCCTTGACACTTTTGGGGTTTTAACAACTCCCTTCATTTTCATTTAATTATTTGGGTGACCTTGGACTAAAGAATTCTGACCTACCCTCATCTAATCTGAAGATTTTTCTATTTTACCTTCTTAATTCCTGACAAATACAGCAGTGCATGCTTTTAACTGAGGAATAACACACATAATATGCACGAATCTGAAAGTGTAAACTATGAAAGATTTTTACATTTGTATACAGCCCACTAGCCAGATTGAGTATAGCCATGAATGCCTAACCTAGTGGTTTTACTATTATTAAGTTTACTATTATTATGAGTAAACCTACCACTGCAGTGCCACCTAATATAATATAAAAAAAAAGTTGCAGAGTTCCACCATAGTTTAAGATAATGGATTTATCATAATATCACTTACATCTCTGTATGCTCTTTCTGGAGCCATTTATGTAGGAACACCATGATAAAGATATTTTTAATGTTAATTAAATATATTTTATTACATGCAGATTAAAACATAAAATATTAGAAATCCTGTGTGACCCACACTTTATTACTCACCCCCAGTGAGAGTCAGTTTCAAGGTTCAACATGCTAATCTCTTCTGCGTGTCAATCATGAATTATTTCAGATGCCCAGAGGAACCAAAACCCAAATGCCAGCCAAGTCCCTGCGGAGCTAAAACTACAGATTACTAAAAACTGTCTCATGCTTCCTATGCCTGCCCCATTTTAGTAGTGTGTGAGAGAAGGGCTGTTTGGTAGAGTGTATATAGTGTGTGTGTAATAAATTTATCCAAAATGAATAGGCAAGTTTGGAAATACTGCTAAGGTTTTCTTGTTTGAAAATTTAAAAATGGTAGGGACTCATACTTAAGGTTGTGTCCATTTCTCTTTGTTCAAACCAACACTGAGTATCGTCTTTGCCCTGTCAGTCAGAGCTCTAGATAGTTGTCAAGATTGTATAACCTTGCCTGACCAGGCGGTGGCGCAGTGGATAGAGTGTCGGACTGGGATATGGAAGACCCAGGTTCAAGACCCCGAGGTCGCCAGCTTGAGCAAGGGGTCACTCAGTCTGCTAAAGGCCCACGGTCAAGGCACATATGAAAAAGCAATCAATGAACAACTAAGGTGTCTCAATGAAAAACTGATGATTGATGCTTCTCATCTCTCTCCGTTCCTGTCTATCCCTATCTATCCTTCTCTCTGACTCTCTCTCTGTCTCTGAAAAAAAAATTAATAATAATAGTATCGAACAATTAGTAAAAAAACAAAAAGAAAAAAGAAAAAAAATACAAAAAAAAAAAAAAGATTGTATAACCAGACATATAATTACTTTTTCAAATCCCATTTTAACTAAGTACATTCCCCTCATTTTTTCCATTAGTCAGGCTTATTAGCTTTTCAGGTGTGCAAGCCCAAAGGCTCAGAACCATCTATACCTTGGACAGCACATATTGTGAGGTTGGAGTTCAGCAAATGTTGGGAGGAAATAAAGATAATTCTTTGTATAATAAGTTTAAGAGCTCCTTAATACAATGCCAAGTATTTTCACTTGTCAAGTGAGAGTATTTAATATAGAAACTGTTTCCTTGAGGAGAAGCAGACAGATGCAGGAGAGGACAAACCAGGCGAAGTCTGGTCTTCGCTGCATTGACTGATGTGATTGTGCACATCACTTACCTCACCTAAATCTGACCATCATTGCCTACAATACTCTAATGGTCATAGAGTTGCACATTCCAGGGCTGTGAGAAGTATCCAAGGGGACAGGGCAGGAAAACCCTTTGTAAACTAGCAAATGTCCCACCATCATTACTATTGCTGTACTTACTAAGAAACAGTAGTCCAATGTGCTTCTCAGCAGCCTTGAACTCACAGTCTGAGCTGAGAAGGCAGTGCAGAGCCCTGATAGAACACCTTCTGTTCCCCGTCCTTCTCTGGTGAGTCCAGTGCCTGGCACATGGTTAACATGCAATAGATGGAGGTTACTAGTAGCTGTAGAGCCTGGAGAATTTCCACAATCAGACATATCAGCACAGGTCTTTAGTCAGTCCAATGTGTGGCTGCCTTCTTGCAGAGGAGTTGGGAGTGAAAGAGGTTGAGAACCCAGAGATCCAGAGCTGATGGGAAACGTCTTCCCACCTGGTTGGGTCAACCCTGCCCATAGTCCTGTGTATGAAGTGGGAGAAGGAATATTCTTTAGGATTCCCACAAAATTCCTGTGAGAAAGAACTACTCTGACATAATGTTCAGCGTAACCAAATACCAGGTGCTGGGAGAACAACACGTTCTAAATTCCTGACGTGTAAGCGATCAAGTTTCACCGTAGTGACATAGCTTTACATTTCGTTTTCTTAGCTTTTTAGACACAAAGCACTCCTAACAAAAAAATTGAAACAGGCCTGACCTGTGGTGGTGCAGTGGATAAAGCGTCGACCTGGAAATGCTGAGGTCGCTGGTTCGAAACCCTGGGCTTGCCTGGTCAAGGCACATATGGGAGTTGATGCTTCCAGCTCCTCCACCCTCCTCTCTTTCTCCCTCTCTGTCTCTCTCTCTCCTCTCTAAAAATGAATAAATAAAATAAAATAAAATAAAAAAATTGAATCAAAAAGGAGTAACTGCACAATGAGCCACACAAGCTCACATGGAGCTGTCACAGAGAGTCGCATAATTACGCATTAAAATAAATGCATGCGTGCAATAAGCGATATAAATATTTTTGCTTCCAAAGGCACTCAGCAGCAATACAATCATAGAGGATATAAAGAAACCTTTGCTTGCTTTGTCTGTGCAACCCTATAGTCCCTGGTTTATATTTTTATGTCAAGCAATCCTATCAAACTTAGCAAAAGAAAGCTCTTTCAAAAAATTAAATAAAGATCCTTAAATTTTTATTTTAAAAAATAAAACTAATTCCAGGAATGTGGTATGAGAAAAATCACAAATAGTTCAAGGTCAGTAAAACACTATTTTAAAACATTTAGCTAATTCACAAATATCTCACCCAAGTAGGGGGTTACTGAATACTGAAAAAATATTCCTCCTGGCTTTACAACAAGTAAAATTCATTTCTATTTTGACCTACTTTTACTTTAGTTCTCTTACTTCTTTTTTCCTTTTTTAATTATATATGTGTAAAAAAGCCTAAGAAATATTTTTACAATCTAGCTTAAAGGTAATATTTACAGTAATTTGCAACCTGAAGTCATGCACTTTAAGATCGGTCTATTTGAAAATTACAGTGTAAATAAATGAAAGCAATTTGAAGCTAATGGTAGAAGAGAGTTTGGTATGATTTTTTAAATTTTGATAGATTAACTTAATGCTATAAACTCAGTACCTTCCTAATAAATACAAGTTAGACAATGAGAGAGGTGGCAAGACGGGCAAATAAGTACGTAATAGAAAACCTATCAAAACCACTACTTTCTTCAACTACCCAGGTGCTAAAGTGTGGAAACCACTCCTTCATCATTTCTACGTCTTGACTCAGATCATAGCAATGGTTTAAAAAATGCGATAAGTGCTGCTTACTTTGTTTTTTGGGGTTTTTTTGTGTGTGACAGAGACCAAGAGAGGGACAGCTAAGAATAGACAGACAGGAAGAGAGAGAGATGAGAAGCACTAGTTCTTTGTTGGGACAACTTAGTTGTTCATTGATTGTTTTCTCATATGTGCCTTGACCAGGGGGCTACAGCAGAGTGAGTGACCCCTTGCTCAAGCCAGCGATCTTTGGGCTCAAGCCTGCGACCATGGGGTTATGTCTCTGATCCCAAGCTCAAGCCAGAAACCCAGCAACCCAAGCTGCTGAGACTGTGCTCAAGCTGGTGATCTCAAGGTTTCGAACCTGGGTTCTCTGTGTCCCAGTCTGACACGCTAGCCACTGTGCCACCGCCTGATCAGGCAAGTGCTGCTTACTTTTGAACTCAGTATATATATATTAGATATCTGTCACGTGATCATAGAAATCTTGGCTCTAAGTATACATTAGTTTGTGGTTTGCATATTTTTTTTAGCAGTGGAAATCTTGTTTTAGTAAACTATTACTCATATTCCCAATCTATAAAACATATAGAAGTAAAACTTGTGTGATGAAATGGGGGAGGACCAGGCATGAGCTCAGGACTCCTATTACTAATTCCTTAGACCTCCTTGGGAAATCAAAGAAGGCCCATAACCATCTCCAGGCTAACTTAAGGCTCTTAGGAACAGCTGTGAAGCAGAACATACACTCTAGTTTAGTGGTCCCCAACCTTTTTTGAGCCACGGACCGGTTTAATGTCAAAATATTTTCATGGACCAGCCTTTAGGGTGGGATGGATAAATGTATCACATGACCGAGACAAGGGTCAAGAGTGAGTCTTAGAGAGATGTAACAGAGGGGACCTGGTCATTTTAAAAAAATAAAACATCGTTCAGACTTAAATATAAATAAAACGGAAATAATGTAAGTTATTTATTCTTTTTCTGCGGACCAGTACGAAATGGCCCACGGACCGGTACCGGTCCGCCACCTGGGGGTTAGGGATCACTGCTTTAGTTCTTCATCATTTCTGCGTAGAATAGTGACATGGAAAGTGATTCTTTTAAGCTCTGATGTGTATAAAGAATTAACATTTATGAAAAATATGTATACCTTTTCATTTTTTCCTAGATCACTGGTTCTCTCTTCTGAGTGACTTCCTTGTTCCCAGTTCCTGGAAAATTCAAAATGGGTGGTGACATTTATAAGTGGGCTTATACTGAGTCCATATCTACATCATTCCCTCTTCAATTCCCCTTGTCATCTATTGGCATCTCCTTTCTCTGCATCTTCTCTTCTTTATATCTAAAGAGATAAGCTGTGATTCTAAGGATTATATATTTCTGGGTAGCACGTCTACACAAGTACTATTTTAAATTTGAATAAATTGTTTAGAAGCAAGGCAGCTAATAGTGGTAAGTCTTAATGCAGTAAATGATGCAATTCTAGGAGAATAAATGGTCCTTCCTTTTAGTGACTCTGAGTTGCATTTCCAGGAGTGGGATTTCCAGACTCACTTTCTTGTCCAACTCTTCCTCTCCCCCAATGCTTCCCTACTTCTCAACTTTCAACCAATCTCAAGGAGCTGTCTGTAGCCAAGAATTAGACAAAGCTAGTATCTATGACGTTCATGGCTGACTTCTTGATCTGGTCTTCACTATATTTTTTTGAATTATTTGGCCATCACATATAGAATATAGACCTAAGCAAAAAGTTGAAGATGATAATTATGTTTATCCAAAATAAAAGAAATTTCTAATTCATAAATATAGCATTTATAGTTCATAGTTTATTGTTGGTACATCACCACTTAGTCTTCTAGTATAAAGCACATTTGAGAAGATTTTGAGATTGGAATCAATATAACTAACTGAGAACTACAAATCAATAGGACTGACCAGCTTTCATTATCACTAATGGAGCACTGTGGTTCATTCATTTTTAAAGTGATAAACTTGATTATGATTGAACTCCTCCTCAGTGGGGGTTTTGATGTATATTGGCTGGGATATGACACATCATATGCAAACTCAAGATTCTATTTTAGTTGTCACACATTAAATGGCTGTGCATAAGAGAGGTCTACTAGTCTGGTCTCTTCCTGAATTCACTTCCTGTAAAGGTTTAGGACACAAATATGTAATCAAGTATAAATAAAAATCTGTTATCTCTTTAGCTAGCAGGCCTACCTTAGCCCTCCCTTGGCAGAGCCTCTGATTCCCTTTGCCTAACCACCTATCAAAATAAGACACACCTAACAACTCTTTAATGTCTCCATCCAGCTTCTCCTAACCACTTCCTATGGCTACCATCTTGATTTCTGAAGCTAGGGCTATCTCTGACCTCATTTTTGAGACCCCTTGAAGATTTTGCAGACAAAGAACTTTTCACAGCTAAACTTGATTTAAGCAGTTCTGACATATAAATATAAATATAAAAATAAAGGTAAGTTAAGGGACAGTAATTTCCTTTTATAAAAGATTTCAAATAGGTCTTTTAGAAATAGCAAGTTTTTCTGTATTTTTATTTTTTAATGTTTCCAAAAACCTTTTCCATAAACACAGGCACACAAAAAGTAAAGTAAATCTGTATTTTCTCCTTTTCCAGTTAACTAGGTCCATCTAATCCAGCCACCCACAGTGATAACCTGCTTATCAGCACACTCATCAACTCATCTCCATTCCATGTTTAACTTCCCCATCCCTTCACTGTGCTTCCTGGGATCAATTTCAAATAAACTCCCTACACCAAATCCTTGTCTCAGGATCTCCTTCTTTTGGAAGACATGAGCTAAGACAACTTCCTCGTCACAGATGTAATAGCATTTACAGCCCTGGTAGCTGTGGTTGGATGTCTGTCTTGCTTCTGGTTCACTTCTTTTTTTGCCCTTTTATCTGCTTCTGCATCCCACACTTACCATACTGTTGTGCACTAGAGTATTTTTTTCCTTTCAATTCAACTGATACACTAGTTTAAAAGGATTCTGATTCTCTTTACCCCTATTCAAAAGTGACCTTTCAAGGGCTGAGGTCTGCTGCTGAACCTACAGCATTCTACGTGTTCCATTAACTCTCATTGCTCATGGCACCCTGTTTTCACTCTGGCTGTTATGAGCACTACTTATAGAGCTGAGGCCAGGTTTATATAAATCAGAGTCTCTAAGGCCCAAGAGACCTTTCAATCATTTCCATTCAATCTCCTAATATCATGCATTAGAAAACTGAAGGGCAGAGTGGGTAAGCATTTGCTCAGTACCTTGTCCATCAGCGATTGAGAATTCAGATCTTTGACCCTTAAGCCTATGTTTTTCCCTTTTTGAGCTTTTTCTGCACACAGCTCCCATGGCTTCCTTTGACCTAATTCCCCTTGCTCAGCACTACTTCCATCATTAATTCCTACTTGACCTGAGTCTTCTATGACCCTGAGCCTTAAGCTATAGTCAGGTTTTTTGTTTTTTTTTTACAGATCCCTCCTTACCCTACCCCATTCTGAGGTTGAAATCAATTACCATTGAGATTTTAACAATAGAGAAAAACTAGAAAGTAAGTATGGGGGTTGTCCATTTTGACCTCTTGCATAACTCAACTCCCCCTGAAATTTCTGTGAAATTTCAGGTGTATATCCTTTGGCTTGCTGAGTTCTCACCTGCCATAAGAGCTCTTGAAAGCCAAGGCTAGCCTGTTTCTCCTTGACTTGATAATCTAGATTTGGTTTTTGACCCCCACATTGCCTGTTCCTCAGTTTTGTCTTCTGGTCCCTTTTAAACTGTCCCACTTTATTTCCCAGGGTTCTCTGAGCTGAGTCCTCTGGCCCAGGGTGGCTAGTTTCTTAATTTTTTATCCTCTCATTCTTTGTCCAAGTAACCTATTATACTTCCTTTAGCCTAAAATGCCAAATTAGTATTTATTTTCCAAATTATTATCTTAAAAATATTTTTAATTAATTTTTTAGAGAGAGAAAGGAAGAGAGAGACAGAAACATCAATCTGTTCCTATGTGCCATGACCAGGGATCTAACTCGCAACCTTTGTGTGTTGGGATGACACTAACCAACTAAACTATCTGGCCAGGGCTCTGAATTATTATCTTGATTATCTTCTGGGGTGCTTTATTTTGTGTTTGTATAGATTCCTGAGAACTGAAGTCTGCTTCCTGGCACTATGTATTTATTACACATGGCTTGTTATGGACTAAATATTTGTGTCCTCCCGTATGTTGAAACTCTAAGCCCCAGTGTGATTGTGTTTGGAGATGGGGCTTATAAAGAAATAATTAAGTTTAAATTCATAAGGTCATAAGGGTAGGGTCCTGATCTGATAGGATACATGTCCTTATAATATATGACACCAGAGAATTTTTTTTCTCTGTGTAGTATCACTCAGAAAGGCCCATATGAGGATATAATAAGAAAAGGTAGCCATCTGCAAGCCAGGAAGAGAGGTCTCATCAGAAACCAAATTATGGCCTGACCAGGCAGTGGCGCAGTGGACTGGGACGCAAAGGACCCTGGTTCAAAAACCCAACGTCGTCAGCTTGAGTGCAGGCTCATCTGGATTGAGCAAGGTTCACCAGGTTGAACTCAAGGTTGCTGGCTAGAGCAAGGGGTCACTCGCTCTGCTTAGCCCCCTGGTCAAGGCACATATGAGAAAGCAATCAATGAACAAATAAGGTGCCGCAATGAAAAATTGATGCTTCTCATCTCTCCTTTCCTGTCTGTCCCTCTCTATCCCTCACTCTGTCTCTGTCACACACACACACACACACACACACACACACACACACACACACACTCAGAAAAACCAAATTATGGGGAACCTTGATCTTGGACTTCCAGCCTACCAAACAGTAAGAAAATAAATTTCTATTATAAAAGCCAATTAGTCTGTGGTATTTTGTATGGCAGCCTGGTCCCTCTGTGCCTGCAGATTGAGACCATGACCCTATCTTTGGAGCTCAAGCAGAGATGCCTGCTGGGTAGGGTTACACTGCTTTTGTGTGAAAAGTTACCTCACCGTGCACAGAGTCCAAAGCAAACCTTCCTTTGCCACCACTCAGCAGCTCCCATCCTTTCCTCTGTTTGTCATAGCATCCTCTGAAATGTAAATAAGGCTTCAAACCACAAGCATTTTTACTTCCTTGTGTACACTGCTTCTGGCATACCATCAGAAGCCAAGTCTTAAGAGAGTCTACTGGCTCAAGAACACAGATATCTTCTGTCTTCAGGCCTGATTATTCTGCCTGTGCTCTTGAGATGGCCTCTATTTTTTTTAAAGTTATTTACTGATTTTAGATAGGTAGGTAGAGAGAGAGAGAGAGAGAGAGAGAGAGAGAGAGAGAGAGATAAACATCAATTTGTTGTTCCATTTATTTATACATTTATTGGTTGTTTCTTTTATATGTACTGACTGGAGATCGAATCCACAACCTTGGCATATTGGGATGATGCTCTGAGCTACCTGGCCTGGGCTGAGATGGCCTCTTAACTGTCTTTCTTAACTCCAGTCATCATCTAATACAGTGGTCCCCAACCTTTTTTGGGCCAAGGACCGGTTTAATGTCAGAAAATATTTTCACGGACCAGCCTTTAGGGTGGGACGGATAAATGCACAAAATAAAATTATGCGACCAGCGTAAAAACTGTAGTATTTTTAAATATAATTGTCGAACTTACAAGACAAGCGTCAAGAATGAGTCTTAGATGGATGTAACCGAGGGAATCTGGTTATTTAAAAAAAATGAAACATCATTCAGACTTAAATATAAATAAAGTGGAAATAATGTAAGTTAGTTATTCTTTCTCTGCAGACCGGTACCAAATGGCCCACGGACCGGTACCGGTCTGTGGCCCAGGGGTTGGGGACCACTGATCTAATATACACAAGAAGAAAGGGAGGTTCAGAAGTCAAGCAGCATGTGCAAGGTTGCACAACTGGTAATACAACTAGATTCAAAATCAGTTTGTTTTTGTCCCAAATCTAGCATATTTTCCATTGAACCTCTTTTTGTACTCTAGATAGAATTTATCTTATTCTGCCATAAGCTATAGCTAATTATGAAACTATCTTATACTCTATCAGATTGTAAACTCTGAGGGTAGGCTGTCTTAATCTTCCTTTTGTCTTGGAAAATGGCTAAGCCATGCCATGCACTGAGTAAGTACTTTAAGAAAAGGTACTGAATTGAAAGTGGGTAATAACTGGCACAGTGGTGAGGCAGGAAAAGGCAGCGCAGGAGAGAGACTTTGAGAAAGCCTGGAGGAGGAGGAAGAGATAGTTTCTGAGTTGAAGTTGGGGTAATGGAGAGAATTTTTCTAGGCACAGAAGGGGATGTCACTTCATGACAGAAGGGGATGCCATGAGTGGAATTGAGGCTGTGATCCTGAGTGTGTGTGTGTGTGTGTATGTGTGTGTGTGTGTGTGTGGTGGGGGTGTTGGTGTTTATGTATCGGTTCCAGCTACACATACCAAGCAGGTCACTTAACTTCTTTAGATGTTGGTTCCCTAATGTGGAAAATGAGAAAAATAAGAGTACCTACTATTTGGGGTTAACACAGAAAATAACGAAATAATGCATGTAAAGGACTCAGCACATTGCCTGGACCCAGTATGTGTTATCTATCATGAATAATAAACACTACAAAGTACTATTATTAGTAATATGATCTGAAAGTTCACGTATGCACTAGTCTAGCTCTGGAAGTAAGTAAATTATTTTACACTCATAGATAATACAATTGCTGTTAATAGATTAAGGAACACTCTGGTTATTATGATTTTCCAAATCAATGGATTGCAGGAGTCCTTGAATGTATTTTATCTTTACAAGGGATTCTCATAGTCAAAAGTCTTGGAAACCAAACTGCTGCTAGGCAGGAGAGTGCTAAATATAGTGGGTAGAAGACTCACTTGGCTATATCAGAGCCTTTGGTTTTTGGAAACAGGCTGCTCCACTTCCAGGGTAAGCTTTTAGGGACTTTAGGTCATCCATTATCTTTCAGTATTTTGGTTTCCTCTTCCCTAAAATAAGGATAAATCACTTCTGGGCTATACGAGGGATTAAATTAGGTATTGCATGTAAAGCAAGAATCCCAATGTAATGATGATGTTGATGTTTGTGAGGCTTAATTATGAAGGGCCTTGGACTTACATCCTGTGAGGCTCTTGGTCTTAAAGTACATCCTGTGACAGCAACAGTTAGCATCCTCTGGGGACTTGTTAGAAATGCACATTTTGGGGCTTATCTCAGACCTGCTGAATCAGAGCTCATGAGGTGGGATTGCCCATCAGCGCTTTTATATCCCTCCTTTCTGGTGATTCTCTGCACTTAGGTTTGAGAACCTGTTGTGGGGTAATAGGGAGCCATTTAAAGTTTCATTCAGTAAAAATTCTTGGTTAATGGGATTAAAATTGGTTAAAAGGAAGAAAATACATTCTTGGTTAATAGGATTAAATCTTCTAACCATTGACACAATCCCAAAGTTGCTGGAAGATATGTTTATCCTTATTGATCTCCAGGCATGAAACTTGGGTTAGTACTGATGACCCCCAACAGCACTCATTTGAATTAGGTAACTCAGCACAAGGCAAATATAGCAGTTGTTTTGGAAAGTATTTCCACCCATAATTTTGGGGCCTAGCAGCCGGGGAATGCTCAGTGGATTCCCCCAACTGCAGCTGGGTCACAAATTTGGCCTGGAAAAGAAGAGAAAAGACAAGAGAACCAGGTAGGGAAATCAGAAATTAGGGTCTTGAGGGCAGAAAGTCTGGCGGTGGGGGAAATAGTTGGGGATGCGTGGGAGTGAGGATAAGGAGAGGACCCTCCTTTGCTTGGGCACACCCCTTTCGCTTCCTTCTTTTAGAAAGACAGGCAGAACACAGTCTACCCGAGATAAGTGAGGTTGCCTGTTGGCATGTGGGTGCGGGTCACCGGCCCTGGCCGTTGTTAGCGCGCGGTAGGGGCGTCTTTTGACCCCAGCAGCTCCCCGCGGCCACCCTGGCCTTGCGCTCAGTCCCCGGGAACCCGGGAGGGCGCGGGCCGCGCGTCCGGCCACCGCCGGACACACCCTGACGCACACTCGCGCCACGCGGCGGTCGCCCCGTGTCCTCCCGGGTGGGGCCGCAGTGGCGGTGCGTTTCCGCTCGTCTTCCGGCCGGAGCAGGAAAGGGGGAGCTGTTTTCCTTCTCCTCGGAATATGGTCTCGGTGTCCCAGGTTCCCTCCTCCCGCGCCGCCCGCCTCCGCCCTCCTCCGCGCCCCGCCCCCCGTGCCGGGCAGCTTTGTCTCCGGCCTCGCGCACCCTCGCCCACTCTTGGCGGCGCCGCGGCCTCAGCTCCAGGCCCGTGGGCAGCGCGGCGCGGGGCCTGAGGCGCGGGCGAAGCGGGGCTGCCGCCGGCCATGGTGTGAGCGCGCCCGCGCCCGCGCACACTCCGCCGCCGCCTTGCCTCCCTCGCTGGCGGAGTGCCGGCCGCGGGGCCGGCCCAGGACGGAACCCGGCCAGACGGCGGCTCTCCATCCTCACACTCACTTCGGGTGGCGGAAGGGAAAATGGCGAACGACTCCCCTGCAAAGAGTCTGGTGGACATCGACCTGTCCTCCCTGCGGGTGAGTGGCCGCGGCGGGCCGGGCGGGGCGCGGCCGTCCCTTTGTCTGGCGTGTCGGCGCGTGCGGATAAGGGCGCAACCTGCCGCCGGCCCCCGCGATGGGGCGACGCGCTGAGGATCGGCTCTGGGTGCCCGCGCTAGGGGGATGCGCCAGGTGGAACCCCACTCCGCCAAGCCGCCCTTTCTCCCCAGCCGGCCGGCTTGGAGGATGCATTGTGCCGCTTTCAGGTGCTAACCCCTCCCTCCTTCTTGTCTAGGACCCTGCTGGGATTTTCGAGTTGGTGGAAGTGGTGGGAAACGGCACCTACGGACAAGTCTACAAGGTCGGTGCGAGCCCCTTCTTTGTTTCCCGTGGCCGTGGCAAGTTCTTGTCGGGTGCCAGCTCGACAAACGCGCTGCAGAGTGCAGGCCGCGCCGCCGCCGGAATGGGGAAAGGGGCTTCTCCTCGCAAGTCCTCTTATTTTCAAACAGAGTTTACATTCAGACTGGCCTTAAAAGACCTCATTTTCTGGCTTTGAGATAAGGAAGTAAGCTACACTCTTAGGCATTCACTGTTATAAAATGGGAAAATATTATTTTTTTTGTAAGACAATCTTAATTTTGTTTTCCCCAAATCTGGCCTTCTGAGTGTGTGTGTGTGTGTGTGTGTGAACTAAAATTCAGAATAGACAGGCCTTGTCTATGATTAACCTAAACCACTGCTTTGGCCTTCTCGAGAATTGTTATATGTTTTCTCTTTTGCTGCTTGCCAAGGGCTCAAGGTGCAGAGTTTGTGACACATTATAACTCTCATACAGTCTATGTATAGATACATATTTTGGGGAGAAAGGTAGGGGTGTGTGTTTGGGCAACAGGAGTAGAAAGAATTGCAGTGTGAGGATTATAAAATCTGAATTCCAGGAATAACCTGTTTGACAGGTGTGTAATTGAAACGGAGGGACAGCCAGGAGTAAGGAGGATGCCCTGCTTTCACACCCACCCCAGGCCTTTCTCTCTTTTTTAACCCCCTACCCCGACCCCCACCACCACATTTCTGGAGATTGAGTCTGCCCTGAGTAGCCAGCAGACACCTGATGTTACTAACTGTGCTGTTCATTATATCTAGTGCACATTCTAGAGATTATGAAAGAGCAGTAGGTAATGAAGATGCTAGGCCTTGAATATTTGAAACATAATGTTAAATTCTCCAGGTCATGATTTGTTTCTTATTAATATTAACGTTTCCTAAGTTATCAGCACTGGGTGTGTTTTCTAGCTGTTAGAGTGGGTATTAGGTTGGGATAGGAAAGAGTACCTTATGAATCAGGGCCTTTTGTGGTTCACCATGAAGAATTGTCATTGTTTCATTAAAAATGGAGGCAAGGGGTGGGGGTGGGTTGGAAACTGTAGACATTTTTGTTGGCCAAATTAAGTGTTGATCCTATTGTCCCTGCTTCTGCTGTATGAATAGGGTTTATTTATCACTGGAACCCCTCTCCCCAGGCCTGACTTCCCTTGGCCTGGATTGTATACTGGCTTGTGGTCTGAACTTGAGTCAATATTCTTAGGTGATAGCAAGCGAATTAGCCTATGTTTTGTTGTTTAACTGTTGGGGCCGAGGCCAGATTTTGATTTTGAAAGGGAGCCCTGTTAAGTCAGCCAGCTAGGCTCAACTGAATTTTGAAGACTTTGGAGAATTTTGGAAAAGATTGTTTACAACTCTCTTGAGTGGCCTGGTTACTGGCTTAAAGGCATTCTCCCTAGTGTCAGTGTTTGTTTAAGCAGCGTTTGGTTTTTTTCTAACCCAGTTTCTGGCCAAATTTAAGTGGTGAGGGTACTCTTCCAAGTGAGTTGGCCAAAGCTTGTTTTCGACCTGGTTACACAGTGGTTGGATTGTTTGTATCTTGGGTCAGCATGAATGTGAAGGGCAGTGAAGGAAACCAGAAGCCAGAAGCTTTGAAGCCATAAGGAAAAAGCAATGCAACCTAAATGTGTATTCATTGGTTTTAAGAGGTGGGAGTTCTTGAGTTCTTAATGGTAGCAGGTTCATTGTTAAGTTTTTACTGTTCCTTGTGTCTTTTCTGGTTCTCTCCCCCTCTTTCCCCTATGCTTTTGAAGTGGATTTGCTCAGAGCACTGCATTTGGGAGGTATTTGGGATACTGATGGTGACAGAGCTCTCTGACTATAAAATTTGTACAGTTTGAGGAGAAATTCTCAAATTATGCAAACGTAAGGAATTAAGAAAATCTGTATAAAGTCAGCATATGGTCATGAACAAAATAAAATAGTGCCTGACATCTTGCCCACCAGCAGTTCAGTTCTATTTTATTGTTTTGGAAATTTTGAATATACAAGGAGAGAATAGAGTACTCATTCAGTTTAACAGTCACCAGCACATGACTAATCTGATATCTGTGGTTTTCCTCCCTTCCATTATCTTAACCATTTCACCCATAAACACTTCAGGATGCATCTTTCTTGTTTTTCAGATATCCACAATGCTATTCTCACACCTTAACAAATTAGTTCCTTAGTATCCAATATTCAGTGTTAACGTACCGGTATTCCTGATTGTTTCATCTGGTTTTCTTACTATCATAAGGTGTTTTTTAATATTTATAAACTGAGAAGTTCAAGTCTTAGTGATGGTAGAGATAGCAGAAACAGTTACCAATTCTGTTTTCTTTTCTCTTCAAATGTATAATTTCTAGAACCGTTTATATGCAGGATTTTTGTTGGTATAAATTGCATATAGTAGTTTTGGAATTAGATTATTAACACTAGCATTTGTTTATTGCTGCTAAACATCCATCAGTGAAAATAGTGTCAGGAAGTTTGGAAAATATTTGTAACTATAAAGAATTTTTTTTTTCCCTTAAGTGAGAAGCTAGGAGGCAGAGCCAGACTCCCACATGCATCCTGACTGGGATCTACCTGGCAAGCCCCCTACCAGGCAGTGTTCTGCCCATGTGGGGCTTTGCTTTGCTGCTTGGCAACTGAGCAGAGGCCAAGGCTGCTGGAAGGGAAGAGAGAGAGAGAGACAGACAGAGATAGAAGGGAGAGGGGAAGGTAGAGAAGCAGATGGGTATTTTTCCTGTGTGCCCTGACCAGGAATTGAACCTGAGACAACCACATGCCAGGCTGATGATCCACCAGAGTCAACCAGCCAGGGCCTGGTCTGATATTTTGAAGCAAGCATTTCAGCTATTGTGAGGGGTTCTCTAAATGTTATCTTGTAACACCCCCATGAGGCAAAACAAATTTTGTAGCAGTAGATGTTTTTATTAGCAGGAGGGTTGATCTGCTGAGGGGCATGTGCAGGCTTGTTCTAAGACAGAGTTCCTTCATGCTGGAGAGTTTCTGGACTTGGGTAAGGTGGGAGGAAGCCAGCCCTGCTAAACATGTGTTGGCCCGTAGCTCTTAAGAAATATCAACTCTAAACTTCCACAAACTGTTTTGGAATTAAACTAAATCAGAAACATCTAATCACCAGGTAAAGCCCTGCTGATTATGGTTTTTTAATTCTTATTTTTTTGAAACTTGATGATAAATACTTGTTCATTTACAAAGCCGCAAACTTCTATTTTGCCTTTATTTTTTAAAAATTTGATTCTTTTAAAAATGTTTATTTTAGCCTGGCCTGTGGTGGCGCAGTGGATAAAGCGTCAACCTGGAATACTGAGGTCTTCGGTTCGAGACCCTGGGCTTGCCTGGTCAAGGCGCATATGGGGGTTGATGCTTCCTGCTCCTCTCCCTTCTGTCTCTCTCTCTCTCCTCTCTAAAATGAATAAATAAAATCTTTAAAAAAAATTAAAAAAAAAAATGTTTATTTTATTGGTTGTAGAGAGAAAGGAAGAAAGAGAGAGAGACAGGAATATCGATCGATTACTGTATGTGCCCTGACTGGGGATTGAACCAGCAATCTTTGTGCTTCCAGACGATGCTAACCAACCAAGCCATTGGCCAGAGCTGCCTTTATTCTTAATAGTATTGGCCATATGTATATTTCTACCTACTGACATAATCCAAAAATACTTTCTTGGGGCACTTTGGTGCAGTGCTGTCTGTTTGCAGGTTTTTGTGGACTGATTTTGGAAGAGCAAAGATGTTTTTGAAATAATACAGCCTACTTTTGAAATAATGCATCCCTGAACAGATGTGTTAAGCCAAGTAATAATCATTTAGAGTTCTGTTTCCACAACACTAACAATATTATAAACTAAAGTACATTTTAGCCTGACCAGGCGGTGGTGCAGTGAATAGAGCATTGGACTGGGATGCGGAGGACCCTTTGAGATTCTGAGGTCACCAGCTTCAGCGCGGGCTCATCTGATTCGAGCAAAGCTCGCCAGCTTGGACCCAAGGTCGCTGGCTTGAGCAAGGGGTTACTTGGTCTGCTGAAGGCCTGCCGTGAAGGCACATATGAGAAAGCAATCAATGAACAACTAAGGCAGGGGTCGGGAACCTATGGCTCGCGAGCCAGATGTGGCTCTTTTGATGGCTGCACCTGGCTCGCAGACAGATCTTTAATAAAAAAAATAACGTTAAAAATATAAAACAGGCCCTGGCCGGTTGGCTCAGCGGTAGAGCGTCGGCCTAGCGTGCAGAGGACCCGTGTTCGATTCCCGGCCAGGGCACACAGGAGAAGCGCCCATTTGCTTCTCCACCCCTCCGCTGCGCTTTCCTCTCTGTCTCTCTCTTCCCCTCCCGCAGCCAAGGCTCCATTGGAGCAAAGATGGCCCGGGCGCTGGGGTTGGCTCCTTGGCCTCGGCCCCAGGCGCTAGAGTGGCTCTGGGTGCAACATGGCGACGCCCAGGATTGGCAGAGCATCGCCCCCTGGTGGGCAGAGCGTCGCCCCATGGTGGGCGTGCCGGGTGGATCCCGGTCGGGCGCATGCGGGAGTCTGTCTGACTGTCTCTCCCTGTTTCCAGCTTCAAAAAAAAAAAAAAAAAAAAAGAGAAAAAAATAATAAAACATTCTCATGTATTACAATCCGTTCATTTCCTACTGCTCATGTTCATGGTTGCGGGTGGCTGGAGCCAATCACAGCTGTCCTCCGGGACAACACTAAAATTTTTATTGGGTAATGCGTAATGTACTTGGGTCATTGTATGGCTCTCACGGAATTACATTTTAAAATATGTGGCGTTCATTGGCTCTCACAGCCAAAAAGGTTCCCAACCCCTGAACTAAGTGTCGCAATGAAAAACTGATGATTGATGCTTCTCATCTCTCTCCGTTCCTGTGTGTCCCTATCTAGCCCTCTGTCTGACACACACACACTCTCTCTCTCTGTTAAAAATAAATAAATAAAATAAATAAAGTACATTTTAACTTAGAGATGATTGCTTTGACACATGATTTTCCTACATGGTCTTTTATTTTGTTCCTTTGCTTCATAAGTAAATACTTTGTCACCTGGTTGTAAATAGCTACTTGAGCCAAAGAATGGCCTAATCTTAGGGCATTCGATGTTTTCCATCTCTCAGTTGTATTGATTGTGATGCCTGTGCTTCTCATCATTAATATCATTGCTTTCATTTTTCTGTATTCCAGTCATTTAAAAAATTGTCATGCAGTAGTAGAATGTTGAAATAATTGCACGGGTGTACTGCTTTCAGACATAGGCGGTCCAGGTATTGAATGAAGCAGAGAGCCACAATCTTGGAAGGCCTGATCCTCATCATATAGATGAGTCTACTATGGACACTGAAGTACAATGTACAACTATGCAGACTGCTTGACAGCTGACTATTACAGTCAAGGACTTCAGGAAATTCTCAAAATCAAACACTACTTATTTAGTAGAATTTGTGATAAATTTAATGGTTGAAACAATTTCAGGTAACTCTACTCCCTTACATTTGAGAAACTTTGTCTCACAAGTAGATATATATCTATATTTAGTGGCTCTCAGGTCATCCTGTAAAGCACTTGCAAGTCGTTGCTCTGGATATTTACTAGAAACATTTTTTGCAAATTCAAGTGGGTTTCTTTTTCTTTTTTTTTGTGGGAGAGACAGAGAGTCAGAGAGAGAGACAGATAAGGACAGACAGACAGGAATGGAGAGAGATGAGAAACATCAATTCTTTGTTGTGCTTCCTTAGTTGTTCATTGATTGATTTCTCATATGTGCCTTGACCGGGGGGCTACAGCAAACTGATGACCCCTTGCTCAACCAGCGACGTTGGGCTCAAGCTGGTGAGCCTATTCTCAAACCAGATGAGCTTGCGTTCAAGCTGGCAACCTCAGGGTCTTGAACCTGGGTCCTCCATATCCCAGTCTGACGCTCTATCCACTGTTCCACTGCCTGGTCAGGCCAAGTGGGTTTCTTATAATATTAATCAGAATTACCAGTGTTAAAATATTAAGATATATTTACAGCCCTGGCCGGTTGACTCAGTGGTCAAGTGTTGGCCTGGCATATGGAAGTCCTGGGTTCGATTCCTAGTCAAAGCATGTAAGAGAAGTGCCTGTCTGCTTCTCCATTCCTTCATCTTCTCTCTCACTCTTCCCTTTGTGCAGCCATGGCTCGGTTTAAGCAAGTTGGCCCTGGGTGCTGAGGATGGCTTCGTGACCTGGCCTCAGATGCTAAAATAGCATGTTGTCAAGCAACGGAGCAGCAGAATCAGATGGGCAGAGCATTACCCTGTAGGGGGCTTGCTGTGTGGATCCTGGTCAGGGCACATGTGGAAGTCTGTCTTTGTCTCTGCCTCCCTGCCTCTCACTTAAAAAAAAGGAAAAAAAAAGATATGTTTACTATTTATTTAATTTGGGGCCAGTGACTTTATATTCAGGGGGCAGAGAGCCCCTAGTACTAATTTAATTTTTAGAGAATTTCTTGACAGTTACAATTTTTTTTCTTCATATGATAGCATAAGAATTGAATCAGAATAAATTTTTTGGACATATGAAGGGCTGCCTAGGAAGAGAATGAGGAGGCCAGGGTGATAGTACATATATTACCAGTGACCAGCACAACAGCTATGTGTTCTTAGGTTTTATAATGTTTTATGACTGCTCACCAGACAGTATGATATTCTGGTGTGAGGTGAGTTCAGTAATAAAAGTCTGCTGGCGTTGTTCAGAAAAGAAATGATGTGTTGGGAGGTGCTTTTTTCTATAAGAATTTCAAAAGGAAAAACAATGATAAAACTTCCCAAGGTTTTTAAAACTGGGATCCTCGAAACTGACATCTTTGTAGCATTTTGAGGAACTTAGAACTAAGAGAGACAAGATGCAAAAACGGTTAACCACACAGGGTTGCTTCAGGCCATGGACAGTATTCACTGTGCTATTACCTGGGCTGGGCCCTGTTCTGCACGTTAGCTATGCATACAGTGGTGAAGGAAGCAGGGAGATGGACTAGATGAAAAGTGCCAAGTACTGTATTATAAGGTCAGCTACACATCTTGTAATGTTTGTTCCCCCAGGTGCCCTGCGCAGCGCACTTGTATTGAGGCAAGGCACAGGTGTCGGGGTGGCTTCTCTGTTCTGCGATACACAGTCCATATACTGGGAAAGTGAAAGGAGAAGGTAGACATACAAAATACCAGACTCAATCTTTTTATTATTAAAACCAAAAGGACATAATGTTCTCCTGTCAAATAGCTGTAAAAAGCTATTCCTTAATTTCTGAAATTACCTTGTGTATACATGGTCTCAAGCCCACACTTGGCAGAGCACTGAACAGGCAGGATTGATTTTGTTCAGGGCACGTAGTGCTGGGGAATTGGGGGCCACTGTCCACACTCCTCAGGTGTTCTCCCACTCTGGAGAAGCCGGGGGCTGAGGACATGCTGCTGACAGCTTTGTGCTTCCTGTGCCTTTGATCTCTGGAGCACTGTAACTATCTCAGGTATGCCAAATATTGACAAATTATTCTTTTTTAAAAAACGTATTTTATTTATTGTTTTTTTTTATTTTTTAAAAATTTTTTTTAATTTTTATTTATTCATTTTAGAGAGGAGAGGGAGAGACAGAGAGAGAGAGAGAGAGAGAGGAGAGACAGAGAGAGAGAAGGGGGAGGAGCTGGAAGCATCAACTCCCATATGTGCCTTGACCAGGCAAGCCCAGGGTTTCGAACCGGCGACCTCAGCATTTCCAGGTCGACGCTTTATCCACTACGCCACCACAGGTCAGGCTATTTATTGGTTTTAAAGAGAGAAAGGTAGGGGGGAGGAACGGGAAGCATCAACTTGTATTCTGTGCCTTGATGGAGCAAGCATGTTTTTTTTTTTTTGTATTTTTCCGAAGCTGGAAACGGGGAGGCAGTCAGACAGACTCCTGCATGTGCCTGACCGGGATCCACCCGGCATGCCCACCAGGGGGCGATGCTCTGCCCATCTGGGGCGTTGCTCTGTTGCAACCAGAGCCATTCTAGCGCCTGAGGCAGAGGCCATGGAGCCATCCTCAGCGTCCAGGCCAACCTTGCTCCAGTGGAGCCCCAGTTGTGGGAGGGGAAGAGAGAGACAGGGAGGAAGGAGCGGGGGAGGGGTGGAGAAGCAGATGAGCGCCTCTCCTTTGTGCCCTGGCCAGGAATCGAACCTGGGACTCCTGCATGCCAGGCTGACGCTCTACCACTGAGCCAACCAGCCAGGGCCAAGCATGGGGTTTTGAACTGGCAACTTCAGCATTCCTAGTTGTCGCTTGATCCACTGTGTAACCACAGGTCAGGTGACAAATTATTCTTTTAAATTTAAATAATTAAAAGAAAAAGTTACTTTTATGTGATGAGTTAAAAACTTTATTTTCATTGTATGGTAAGTATGGGCTTGAAATCTTATCAAAGTTATGAATGCACATAGTTACACAATTTAGTGATACTAAAATTCTCAATGTCACAACTTGGAGTGGTTATCCTGGTCCCAAAAAGGAATCTATTTTCAATACTTTTAGGTGCCACATCTGAAATTTACTGTCATGTTTCTAAACTATGTGCTCATGTGGTTATTTCTTGATTCATCAATTTTATATACTTACTTTTCCCAATACAGTTATTGAACTACTAGTGTAGCTGTATAGTGGTTGAAAATTTAGCTCTTATACTCACCTCTTCCCTTAAGCAAGTAAGTTTATCATTTTGTATATGTTATCGTGACTATGTAAATATCATACATCTTTGAGCTAAGCAGTCTAATATGAGTTCATTTCCTTTTTTAAACATTTCTTCCCCTTATGTTGCTTTGCTTATTCTTTAGCTTAGTTTTCTGTCTTTACATTTCCCCTCAAGTGTCCTAAAACAGTGGTTTTCAACCTCTGGTCCAACTCTTTCATAGATCAGCATGAAATTTCTGGCAGACTGGCACTGGTCCTTGTACTGGCGGTTGAAAACCACTACCCTGAAAGACCAAATGCCTGCAAAGTTAAGCCTTTTTAAACAATTTTTTCCGAATGCTTAAGTAAGTCAGATGATTTAGTGTTTCAGATAATCTATTGATTCTACTTTTTTCCCCCTAGGAGTATCTCACAGATGGCCAGGTTTGGTTGTTCCTTAGACCTGGCATATAGCTGTTGACCTGGAACATTTCTATTTCCTGGATACCACAGTCTTCTTTTTTGGTTTGCTACCTTATCTTCCTGAAGCACATCCTCCAGTAGCTTTATGAGAAAGGTGCATGGGCTGTAAAGGTTTTATAAGTCTTTGGGTAGCTGAAAATGTTTTTATCATTCCTTTGTCTGGGATTGTGTTAACTATATGATGGACAGTATTCTAGATTGAAGAATACCGTTTTCCTTTGGAATTTTAAATACAGTGCTGTGTTGTTTGTGATGCGGGTTAAACTTCTTTGGGGAAGCTTTTAGGATATTCTCTTTATTTTTTTATTTTAAAGAAATTCAATGAAGAACAGTATTTTTGGAGAAATGAAGAAAGGGGGGGAGAGGGAGGAGAGAGAGTGAAAAGCATCAACTTGTAGTTGCTTCACTTTAGTTGTGTGTTGATTGCTCCTTGTACGGGCTTTGACCTGCCTTGAGGCGGGGAGGTGGGTGCTCAAGCTGAACCAGCAACATTCACATTGCTCAAGCTGGCAACCTTGGGACGTTGGGTTGCGACCTTAAGATCTTGTCAGTAATCCTCAAGCCCAACACTCAAGCCAGCAACCTCAGTTTTGAACTGGTGCCCTCAGTGATCTGGGTCAACACTCTAGCTACTGTGCCAGCACTGGTCAGGCTCTTTTTTCTTTGATTTTTATGAATGTCTCTTGTTATCATTCACTGTTCTATAGTACTTGGTTAGTCTTTTTAAAAATCTGGAGATGCCCTTTTTTTCTTGGACATTTTTTTGTCCTTCCCTCCAATTGCTTTGTTTCCTGTTTTTGGAAGTCATATTAGTCACTTTGATTTTTTTCTGTATTTTCTTCTGCTGTTTTACATATATGTATACATATATATAGACATATACATAGACATAGACATACATGTCTATACATATGTATATATATAAAGTGAGTATAATATATATGCTGTTTATATAAAATGAGATGTCTCTGACTTTACATTTCAATATTTTCATTGGATTTTTAATTTTCTCATACTTTTAATTTAGAGCTACACTCACACTTTTTTTTTAAGTGCATCTGTTCTTTCATGGATGTGTCTTATCTCTGAGAATATTGAGTATAGATTTATTGTTTTTTGGTTGGTTCTTGTGTTCCTGCATTTTCCCTGGTTTCTTCAGATTTTATTTTTTCTGTTTATTTTGATTTTGCCTTTCATGCTGAAGATTTTCCTTAAATGCCTGGAGAGCCATGACTACTCACATTTAAAAGTAAGGCACTGGAAATGAATTGGAGGCTCAGTGGACAAGGGCAGAAGGTTGTTGGTGGGTGGTCTTTCGGTGTAGGGAGGACAGGTGGGGATTGGGAGGACAGGTGGGATGGAGTGGGAACCCCACTTTGAGGTTCAGGGCGGAGGAAGGAACCTGGAGATACTACAGTCTATGGTAGCTTTTCCACCCTGTGTCCTACCACTTTGCCTCATATTCTCTCATCTGGAGCATTTCTCCTTCAGGCTCTTCATGGACAAATTCTTTGGTCTTTTGTGGGTATGGGATGATGTAGAGTGGTCACCAGACTGTCTGAGGTAGAAACAGGGAACCTGGGGCATGCAGTCACTAAACCCCAGTCCTGATTTTAGTCTTACTCTTCACTTGGTACCAGTTGCTTCCAAACAGCGAGCTCAGGGTTCTGTGAGGGCAAGTTGCCTCTCATTTGGTATCTATCCTTCTCAGTACCCACGTAGGTTATAAAACTTCCCTCTTTACTAGACAAATTCATTTTTTGTTGTTGTCAGAACTAGATAGAAATGATCTCTGCTGTCATCTCTTTCCTGTTATTTCTTTATTCTTCGGTTTACCTTATATGGGAATGAACCCCTAGGACTCCAGTGACCAGTCTAACAACCTAGAAGCTAACTTAGAGATTGTGTCTTTGATTTTAAACTTTTTTGGATTTGCTCTGGTGTTACTTTTCATCCAGAACAATAATTAACAAAAACAGCTGGAGCAGCCACAGAAAACAAAAGCAGGAGTAAAGCAGTGATTTAGTACTTGACCTCTGTGTGATACTTAATTTGGGAGATGCAATCAGGGAAATGAGGTCGAGGGAAGGAAAACAGAGGCAGAGTGCAGAGCGGTGCTGTGGCCAGGCTTGCTGTTCTTCTGAACAGCCCTTCAAGAGATTTACAAGTTTCTTCAACAGTTTACTTTTTTAACAGCTTTATGGAGGTATAATTTGTGTATCATGGAATTCACTCATTTTAAGCTTGCATTGCTGGGAGTTTTAGCAAATTGACTGAGCCATGCAGCCATCACCCCCAGTTAGTGTTAGAACGCTTTCATCACCTTAGCTAGGTCCTCATATTCATTTATAGTTCATCCCTGTTCTAGTCCAGAGCTGCAGACAGAAAACCATTAATCCTGTCTCTATACATGTGCCTTTTTTGAACATTTCATATAGATAGAATCATACAACATGTGGCCTCTGGTGTGGCCTCTGCTTTCTTTCACTATGCATCGTGTTTTTGAGGTTCATTGTACTGCCGAGTGTGGTAGTTTATTCCTTTTTTATTGCTGAATAGTTTTCCAGAGTATGTTTATGATGCTACATTCAGTTTGTGTATACTAGTTGATGAGCCTTGTGGTTGTCTCTAGTTTTTGGCTGTATTGTGTGAGTAACACATTCAGCCTGTATTTTGGCTTGGCATCCCCAACGTGTGCAGAAGAGCCACATGATGGGATGACACCTTGGAGTCTTACAGGAAAGGGAGAAAACAGTGAAAGTTTTATCTGCTTGGGTCTTCCTGTTTCTCATCATTATAACCAAATGCCTTCAGGTTCTCTGACCCACTGCCTGTAGATGCTTCCCTGAAGCCTTTACCTTCCCCACTCTCATTATTCGTCATCACTGTGAGTTTAAGTCCTTTCATTAAATGTGAATTCAGTTTCTTATCCCTGTGAAGACCACATGTTTACTATTAGTGAAGTCATTGGTATCAGGAACTAGGCCAAACCAGTTTTTCCTTTTCATGCCTTTTGGAGGATTCCACTGTGTAATAGCCAGCCATTTGCCACATGATACTGAAGACTGGAGCTTTCCTTAATCACAGGCAGAAGCTGTTGACTCACCAGGATTTAAAAAAACACAAATCTGCCCTGGCCTGTTGGCTCAGTGGTAGAGCGTCGGCCTGGCGTGCAGGAGTCCTGGGTTTGATTCCCAGCCAGGGCACACAGGAGAAGCGCCCGTCTGCTTCTCCACCCCTCCCCCTCTTCTTCCTCTCTGTCTGTCTCTTCCCCTCCCATAGCCAAGGCTCCATTGGAGCAAAGTTGGCCCGGGCGCTGAGGATGGCTCCATGGCCTCTGCCTCAGGCACTAGAATGGCCCTGGTTGCAACAGAGCAACGCCCCAGATGGGCAGAGCTCGCCCCCTGGTGGGCATGCCGGGTGGATCCCGGTCAGGCGCATGCGGGAGTCTGTCTGACTGCCTCCCCGTTTCCAACTTCAGAAAAAAAAAATACACACATACAAGAAAAAACCACAAATCAAAATCTATTCTCTTTGGTCAGAAGTGTCTATGATGTCTTTCATTACACATTCAAATCAAATCTAATTAAATTTAGCCTGACCAGGCAGTGGTGCCGTGAATAGAGCTTTGACCTGGGATGCTGAGGACCCAGGTTCAAAACCCGGAGGTCACTGGCTTGAGTGTGAGCTCATCTGGCTTGAGTGCAGGCTCACCAGTTTGAGTATGGGGTTGCTGGCTTGAGTGTGGAATCATCAACATGACCCCATGGTCACTGGCTTGAGCCCAGGGTCTGGCTAGCTCAAGGGGTCAGTGGCTCAGCTGGAGTCCTCCAGTCAAGGCACATATGAGAAACCAATCAATTGAACAACTGAAGTTCCACAAGTTGATGCATCTGCATCTCATTTCTCTCCGCCTGTCTCTCAAATAAATAAATAAATAAATAAATAAATAAATAAATAAAATGTATGTATGTAGTAATAGTAGGCCCTGGCCAGTGACTCAGTGGATAGAGCGTTGCCCAGTGTATGGACATCCCTGGTTTGATTCTTGATCAGGGCACACAAGAGAAACGACCATCTGTTTCTCTTCCCCTTCCACTCTCAAATCTCTGCTTCTTCCTCTCCCGCAGCCAGTGGCTCTGTTGGTTGGAGCATGGTCCTGGGTGCCTGAGGATAGCTCTGTGGGAGCAGGATAGTCTCAGGTGCTAAAAATAGATTGTTACTCCAGCATTGGCCCCAAATGGGATTTGCTGGATGGATCACTTTCGGGGTGCATGCAGCATTCTGTCTCACTATCTCCCTTCCTCTCACCTAAAAAAAAAAAATTAATAGTATACTTTTTGAAAATTCTTGAACTTAGACTTTCATTCTTACCTGCTATGATAATGACAGAATACTTTGTTTTTCTGTGACCCTCTTAATATAATTGCTGTGTTTTATGACTATTTAGTTTGAGATCTCGTCAAGATTGATGTTACCTGAGTTAGAGGTGTACATCCAGGGGACATACAGTTTATTGGGGATCTCAGATTAGGCACTGAGTATTGCCTGAGGTTGAGGATGTGCATTCAAGTGACATCAATTCATGAAGGTATGCTAGGACATACCTTACATTCTAGAGCCTTTCCTGTTTGAAGTTGGCATGTAAAAGCATCTCTGTATATTGTTCATACTGGGTGGGGAGAAAGTAGGTTTACAGTTTCTCATATGGGAAATAATAGAATGCAGAGGGTCCTTGGATTATGACACAGTTCTGTTCCTACAACAGTGATGTAACCCAAACACTTACATTTTGATGTAAGTCAAAACACACCCTAGCCTAAGTCATTGACCTATTCTAACCCAGTTGTAAAATCATAATCTAGACCAGTGGTAGTCAACTTGGTCCCTACTGCCCACTAGTGGGCATTCCAGCTTTCTTGGTGGGCGGTAGCGGAGCAACCAAAGTATAAATAAAAAGATAGATTTAACTATAGTAAGTTGTTTTATAAAGATTTATTCTGCCAAACTTAGTGAAAATCTGATATAAAGTACTTGGTAAGTAATTATTATTATATGCTTTAACTTGCTATAACTCTGCTTTATAAATTTTATAAAGTAAAGTTACTTCCCTACTTTATAAATCACCATGACTGTGGAACCAGTGGGCGGTTAGAAAATTTTACTACTAACAGAGATACAAAAGTAGGCAGTAGGTATAAAAAGGTTGAACTGCCCCTGATCTAGAACATAAAAACACAACTAAGGCCCTGGCCGGTTGGCTCAGCGGTAGAGCGTCAGCCTGGCGTGCGGGGGACCCGGGTTCGATTCCCGGCCAGGGCACATAGGAGAGGCGCCCATTTGCTTCTCCACCCCCCCCTCCTTCCTCTCTCTCTCTCTTCCCCTCCCGCAGCCAGGGCTCCATTGGAGCAGGGATGGTCCGGGCGCTGGGGATGGCTCCTTGGCCTCTGCCCCAGGCGCTGGAGTGGCTCTGGTCGTGGCAGGGCGACGCCCCGGAGGGGCAGAGCATTGCCCCCTGGTGGGCAGAGCGTCCCCCCTGGTGGGCATGCCGGGTGGATCCCGGTCAGGCGCATGCGGGAGTCTGTCTGACTGTCTCTCCCCGTTTCCAGCTTCAGAAAAATACAAAAAACAAAACAAACAAACAAACAAAAAAACACAACTAAGCCACAGGAAAAGGACATAAGTATATTGTACTTTACACTATGCGGTAGTAACAAAAAAATGACAGAAGAGTGTAAAAAAGAATTCATTCCCTTTATTCCTGTGGTTGGCTTGCACACTGGAAGGGGCATTGCAAGGTGGGAGAGCATGCCTATTTGGGAGGAGGAAGCTTGGGAGGCAGGAGAACCTGCAGAAGGTGCTGAAGATACTGGGTCAGGTGAATCAGAATTGCATAGGTACATGCAGGAGACACTGGAGATGATTCTACCTCTACTATGGATGTTTCATCTCAAGAAGCAGCTGATGAAGAGGGTGCAGGATCTGTTGCAGGCCTCTCTACATTCTTAAAGAATTGTTTGTTCCAGGCTAGTCTGGAACTAGTTTACCCACGTATTAAGTATGATGCTAACAATAAGCTGAAATACTCACATCTCAATTTTTTAATTTTTATTTAATTTTATATTTTATATTTTTAATTTTAATAATTTTCCTTAAGTGAGAAACGGGGAGGCAGAGACAGACTCTCACATGTTCCCTGACCGGGAGCCACCCTGCAAGCCCCTTATGGAGCGATGCTCTGTCCATCTGGGGCCGTTGTTCCATTGCTCGGCAACCGAGTTAAGAGTGCCTGATGTGAGGCCATGGAGCCATCCTCAGTGCTTGGGACTAGCTTGTTCTAACCAAGCCATGATTGCAGGAGAGGAAGAGAGAGATAGAGAGTGAGAAGGGAATGGAAGAGGAGTGGAGAAGCAGATGGTCACTTCTCTTGTGTGCCCTGACTGGGAATTGAACCTGGGACATCTACATGCCAGGCCAACGCTCTACTGCTGAGCTAACCGGCCAGGGCATGTCTCAGTTTTCTTAAGTTTTTATGGGAGTGAGCTTGAAACGGCATTATGTCATTTTCTATGTTGTAACCTGAGGAGTGCCTGTAATTAATAAATAACAATATAAGAATAAACTGTTACACGTACTCACCAGTATAAACCTGCCCCACCCTGTGTTTGCTGTTGTATCCATTCTCATGGCTCTTTCACATAGTTTCCAGAACAAACTTGTGGATGTTCAGCTCTTTAGTGATTTGAGGGCTTAGTATCTGTTTTTTTTTTTTTTGTGACAGAGACAGAGAAAGAGAGACAGAGAGAGGGACAGACAGGGATAGACAGACAGGAAGGGAGAGAGATGAGAAGCATCAGTTCTTCATTGTGGTACCTTTGTTATTTATTGACTGCTTTCTCATATCTGCTTTAACTGGGGGCTACAGCAGAATGAGTGTCTAAGCCAGTGACCTTGGGCTCAAGCCTGCGACTTTGGGGTACAAGCCAGCGACTGTCGCAAACCAGTATGACAAAGAATTTTGCAGGTCTTGGATGGGAATGGTGGAGGATTAGAAAATAAAACACAGAAAGAAAAAGGATGGGATCAGGAGGCCTCTTGTAGACGGATGGCATACAGGAAAAAGGGCCAAAACCTCCGGCCAGCTTTATTATATAGTGCAGAGAACAAATCTATTTGTAAAACAAGGAAGTCTCTGATACAAAGTCACATATCTAAGGTATAAATGGGAATTCTCTTAAGAGTGCACCACTCCCTACCATGCAACAGTCAAGGGTGTGGGGAAGATCTTAGTCTTAAACTAAGCCCTAGGCTATAAGCATTTTTTTTTAGTTTACAACCTGTCTCCCACAAGAGACCTTTGGGCTCAAGCCAGCTGCTATGGGATCATGTCTATGATCTCATGCTTAAGCCAGTGACTCTGTGCTCAAGTTGGTGAGCATGTGTCAAGCTAGATGAGCCCGTGCTCAAGCTGGTGACCTTAGGGTTTTGAACCTGAGTCCTCTTGTCCCAGGCTGATGCTCTATCCTCTGCACCACTGCCTGGTCAGGCTAGTATTTGTTTATTTTTTATTATTATTACTATTTTTTTTTGTATTTTTCTGAAGTTAGAAATGGGGAGGCAGTCAGACAGACTCCCCGCATGTGCCCGACCGGGATCCACCTGGCATGCCCACCAGGGGGCGATGCTCTGCCCATCTGGGGTGTTGCTCTGTTGCAACCAGGGCCATTCTAGCGCCTGAGGCAGAGGCCATGGAGCCATCCTCAGCGCCTGGGCAAACATTGCTCCAATGGAGCCTTGGCTGCGGGAAGGGAAGAGAGAGAGACAGAGAGGAAGGAGAGGGGAAGGGATGGAGAAGCAGATGGGCGCTTCTCCTGTGTGCCCTGGCCGGGAATCGAACCCAGGACTCCTGCACATCAGGCCGACGCTCTACCACTGAGCCAAACTCTACCACTGAGTTTATTTTTTTTAATTTTACTGAGAGGAGGGGAGGCATAGGGACAGACTCCCGCATGTACCTGACCAGGATCCTCTGGACAAGCCTTGTGTGGGTCTGATGCTTCGTTGCAATCATAGCCATTTTTTTTAGCACCTGAGGCAAAGGCCATAGAGCCATCCTCAGTGCCTGAGGCCAACTTGCCTTTGACTGGGAATTGAACCTGGGACATCCACATGCCAGGCCAACGCTCTACCACTGAGCCAACAAGTCAGGACTAGTATCTGGTCTGCATTTCTCTGTAGAGAGTTCAGGCTGTGCTACTAAATTCCCTTCAGTCATTTTATTTATTTATTTATTTATTTATTTATTTATTTATTTATTTATTTATTTATTGTGACAGAGTGAGAGGGACAGATAGGGACAAACAGACGGAAAGGGAGAGATGAGAAGCATCAATTATTTGTCACAGCACCTCAGTTGTTCATCGATTGCTTTCTCATATGTGCCTTGATGGTGGGGGCTACAGCAGAGTGAGTGACCCCTTGCTCAAGCCAGAGCGACCTTGAACTCTAGCCAGCCAACTTTGGGCTTAATTCAGCAACTGTGGGGTCATGTCTATGATCCCATGCTCAAGCCAGTGACCCTACGCTCAAGCTGGTAAGTTTACACTCAAGCCGACGACCTCAGGGTTTTGAACCTGGGTCCTCTGGGTCCCAGTCCTACACTATCCATTGCACCACCACCTGGTAAGGCCCTTCAGTCATTTATTACTGCAGTACTTGATGTATACGTGCTATGTGCTAGGCACCATTGCTCACTGGAGGCAGTGAGCAGGAAGAGCAGTCAGGTCGTGCCTGGAGGAACACAGAGCAAACAATTTGAAGAGTGTGATACTGCAGATGGGCAAGAGCAGGGCTGTTGGACAGATAAAATATATTATGCTCACTTTGTTAAAGATGGCGCTGCCCACCTGGAAGCCCGTCGCCCAGGTAATTGCTTGGGATGGGCATGATTATGTTAATATGTGTTGGGGCAGGGCTTTCATGCCAAAAGTTTTAAAAGGAAGAGAGATCACATTGTTCTGGGAGAAGCGTGATTAAGTTCTAGGAGAAGCCCATGCTAGAGGAGAGCAGAGAAAGGCCCCGTGGAGGAGAGGAGAAGTAGCCAAGATGGTGGAGTGCTGAGTGAGAAGCCAGTTTTGTGTAGAGTTTGTGCAGAGAGAAGGAGATGGGGAACAGAGGTGAATAAGGCTGGTGAGGTAGATACCTTTTTTTTTTTTTTTTTTTAGTATATTTTGAACAGAATACTTTTTAATTTTTATTTATTTTAAAGAGGAGAGAGAGAGAGGAGAGAGAGACAGTGGGGAGGAGCTGGAAGCATCAACTCCCATATGTGCCTTGACCAGGCAAGCCCAGGATTTCGAACCGGCGACCCCAGCACTTCCAGGTCGACGCTTTATCCCACTGCGCCACCACAGGTCAGGCAACAGATACCTTTGATTCTAGGAAATTTGGATAAGTCAGTGGCTTTGGGAGCTCTGAATGGAAAGGGAAGTGTTTTCTCACTGTGTGTAGTTCTTGCCCGCCAGGTGCAAGCTAGGATTAAAGGTGATGGCCCACCAATTCTTGGCTCCTTTGTTTCATTACCGTCTGTCTGAATCTAATGCGAACCTGCACTGGCCAGACAGCTGTGATGGTGGCCGTGGCTACTGGCTTTACAAGGGCCTATGGGAGTATACAGGTAAGCTGGGTCTGCTAAGGTACATGTGTACCCAGTGAAACTTGATTTAAGTTCACATTCTGTGGGTGAGGCATAGAGGTGTGAGGAGCAAAAACGGTCAGCTTGTACAGTTAAAAACCTTATGACACATCATCTTAGTTAATAGAGCTTTGAATAAAGATGGGCAGTGTGTTCCATTGATTATGGCAATCAACAGGCTCCTTACTGTTTTCCTGGAGCCATCTGTCTCTTGGGAGGTCCTGTGTCCTATATATGCTGCTGTTTTGGTGTTCATTGCTGTTTTGTTTCTTGTTGACCAGTTAGGGTTAACAGTTTATCCATTTAGTAACCCCAGAAAGGTGCTGTGCAGAAGGAGTTCTCATCAGGCCTCCTGGAATGTCTTCTGAGCAGCATCTGGAATCATACCTGGAATATTTGATGAATGGATGGCCCAAGTAGGTCACATTGTGCCCTGCAGTAAACAGCCTAGAGACTACTTTATTCAGCAGCTGCTATTCTCCCTGCCCTTAGGCCTGGAAATGACTTCTGTAGAATCAAAGTAATGGTGTATAGCTTTGTTTTTCAATGGTAAGTAAAAGTTTCTGGAGTTCAGTTATACAGGGAAATAGTTTAAGAAGTAAAGTTCTGCATTTCTTTTGAGGTGCTATATATATATATTTAAAAAATATTTTTATTTATTCATTTTTAGAGAGAGGGGAGAGAGAAAGAAGGGGGGAGGAGCAGGAAGCATCAACTTGACTGGGCAAGCCCTGGGTTCTGAACCAGCGACCTCAGCATTCCAGGTCGACGCTTTATCTACTGCGCCACCACAGGTCAGGCGAGGTGCTATATATTTGGTTTTGATAATGTAGACAAAAAATGAAATTTTCTTTTCCTAAGCCTATTGAGTAGAATGGTTTTATGGGTTTTTTTTGAAAAAATTTAGTATGTGAAATATTTCTAACCTTTCTCTAATAATACTGGCAAAAAGACCTTTGTTAGCCATCAAAGTATGAAATCTTTTTGTTTTATTTTGTGTAAACAAGACCTCTGTCATCAACACCTAGATTGAATTAGTTTGCTACTCAGTTTGTTGAAAAAACTGCATTCTCCTTTTTATTGATATAAAAAAGTGATTTAAAATGCTAAGTATAGGATTTTCTTGACCTTTATTTTTGTTTCATTTCTATTTTGGGTCTTTCTGCTGATTTTCTTTATTGGTAGCTTGTCTTTCCTCTTTTTTCTGCTTTCTTTTGAATTACGGTATTTTTCACTCCATAAGACACACCTGATCATTAAGAGACACCTAGGGTTTTAGGGAGGAAAATAAAAAAAATATTCTGAACCAAATGGTGTGTTAAAATATTTAATAAAATACTGTATTTTTTGCTCCATAAGATGCACGGGCATTTTCCCCTTCACTTTTTGGGGGAAAAAGTATGTCTTAAGGAGCGAAAAATATGGTAATTGATTGGTTTTATGTTTCTGTTCTCTGGCTTATTAGCTATTTCATAGGTTGCTTTAGGGTTTGTTGAGCAAATAAGTTTGTAAAATCTTTTTTAGGTTTCCTCATTTATATTTTGCATTGGCCTGGGCAGCACCATGTGTATGTAATCTGTGAAAGGCTGTGGTGATGCCCTCAGGGTGGCAGATTGCAAATTGTGTACTACCTTCCTGCTTGGGAGGGACCATTGTATTGCTAATGTTTGCAGAAGGAGGGATTTTTTTCCCCAGCCTGGGTTGTGCAGGAGGAGGAGAAGGAATGCAGATGTGGAACTGGAGCTGAGGGGCTTTGAGAGCTTTGCTGAGGCTGGTAGAGGCCTTTTGATTTTAGGAGGAATCAGAATGTACCAGGGCTTTGGGAGCTCTGAATGAGAGGGAAGCAGTCTTCCCTGCCTGTTTGCTCGTCCTCCGGTACAAGACTTTCATGAAGGGAATGGCTCACTGTATGGCCAGTAGTCACAGCCATCACAGCCAGGCACGTGCAGGTTTCCATTTGATTCGGACAGATGGTAAAGAAACTGTGGAGCTAAAAACTGGTGGGCCATTCCTTTATTCTAGCCTCACACCTGGCCAGTGAGTAAACATAAACACACAGGGCTCCAAAAACTCATTTACACATTCTCTGGTTCCACATTCAAGAGAATCTTTTCTGAGTCTTTATAGAATCAAAGGCCCCCCACCAGCCTCAGTCCCCTCTGGTTTCCTATTTCCTCTCTCTTTCTCGTGCAGGTTTGAATCCTGCCGATTATACCAAATGCATGGCCAGTCCTCTTGGCCATCACAGCCAGGCACGTGCAGGTTCCCATTTGTTTCAGACATACGGTAAAGAAACTGCAGAACTAAAAACTGGTGGATCATTAGTTTTGTCTAGCCTTGCAACTGGCCGGTGAGTAAAACACACACAGGGCACCAAAACCCACTCACACATTCTCCGGTTCCACAACCAGGTGAATCTTTTCTCAAAGGCCCCCACTAGTCTAAGTCACCTCTGGTTCTCTATCTGCCAACATAGCTCCTTATTCTCTGCATAAACTGGCTGCTTTCTCTTTCCCTGCCTCCTTGGTTGCTTCTTCAGCACCCTGCCATCTTGTCTTTTTTCTCTCACTCTGCAAAAACATGGCTTCCTTCCTCTCCTTTCTCCTTCTTAAAACTTTTTGGAATGAAAACCCCTCCTCTAGCACACATTAGCATAATAATAGCCCTTCTGAAGCAGGAAGGTAATTAGCAGTTTCCCCTGGCAGCACAATTTACCTGGGCAGTGGCCGTTTTTTTTTTTTTTTTTTTTCTGAAGCTGGAAATGGGGAGAGACAGTCAGACAGACTCCCGTATGCGCCCGACCGGGATCCACCCGGCACGCCCACCAGGGGGAGATGCTCTGCCCCTCCGGGGCGTCGCTCTGTTGCAACCAGAGCCACTCCAGCGCCTGGGGCAGAGGCCAAGGAGCCATCCCCAGCCCGGGCCATCTTTGCTCCAATGGGGCCTCAGCTGCAGGAGGGGAAGAGAGAGACAGAGAGGAAGGAGGGGGAGGGGTGGGGAAGCAGATGGGCGCTTCTCCTGTGTGCCCTGGCCGGGAATTGAACTCGCGACTTATGCACGCCAGGCCGACGCTCTACCATTGAGCCAACTGGCCAGGGCCAGCAGCGGCCATTTTTAACAATAAAAGTGAGCAAACTTCAGAAAATAGAGATTTTACAAACTCATTTGCCTAACACTCACCACTTTTTGGCTCCACTGTTTGTTTACTGTCTGCCTGAATCCAATGAGAACCTGCATGGCCACGACGGCAACAGCCACTGGCCATATGGGGTTTACAGTACACACTTTTGACTTGCCACAGTTCACCTTCAAATGATTTATTCGTCATGTGCAATATAGAACATGTTAGTCATATTCTCTTTCTTCCTACCTGGCCTTAGAATATTTTTTTTATACTTTTTATTTTTATATATGTCATAAACCTCAAAATATATTGGTATCATTTTTGTTTAAACAGTTAACTATCTTTTAAAGAGAGATAAATAGTAAGGGAAGAAAACCTAATGTAGGTATGTGGTTTGCTTTTCTGGTGCATTTTATTTCTTATATAGAACCTTATTTTATTGGTATAATTTTCCTTCTGCCTGAAGGATTTATTTTATCATTTGTAAGACAGGACTGCTGACAATGAAGTTTTTTAGCTTTTGTATGTCTGAAAACTTTTTTTTTTTTGCTTTCATTTTTGAACATATTTTTGCTAAGTATTCTAGGTGTTTTTGTTTTTTTTTTCTTTCAATATTTTAGAGGTTTTTCCACTGCCTCATTACTTGCATTGTTTCTGCCTAGAAGTCTGCTGTCCTTGTTTTGTTCCTTTGTATACATACATGCTATTGTTTTCTGACTCCTTTTAAGATTTTTCTCTTTACCCTTAGTTTTGAGCAGTACGATTGTGATATGACTTGGTGTATTTTTCTTAGTGTTTCATGTGCTCGGGGTTTGTGAGCTTTTTGGATCTGTGAGTTTAGAAGATACAGCAAATTTGGCAAAATTTTAGTCACTGTTTCTTCAATTTCTTTTTCTTCATTTCCCTTCCCTGTTTTTATATACATTTGGGCACTCCTATAACATGTTTATTAAGCCAGTAATGTCTGACTGCTTTTTTATTTTCCTTTTGGGCTTTATTTTGACTTAACTTATTTTTTTTCTTTAATGTTGACTCTGCCATTAATCACATTTAGTGTTTTTCATGTCATTGTGTTTTTATCTGTAGAAGATTTTGTGTCTCTTAGAATATTTTCCAGGTTTCTACATTTTGAATGTATGGATCTCTACATTTTGAACATATGGAATACAGTTAACCCTTTGAGTAATGAGTTTTTTTCATGATTGCTGACTCTTGGGGGTGAGTTTTTTTTTCAAAAACTGAAATTAGTTCCAGTTACAGTTTTATTAACTTAAAATCATGTTTGATAACCAATTTATGGAAACAAGAACATACATTTGCCTTTTTAAAATTTTGCCTTACACATTTTTAAAAGAAATCGATCATACTCTGGATGGTCAGGAGGCATGAGGGCGTACATGAACATTCGTACTACTCAAAGGGTTAAATAACTGTCTTAATGTCCTTGTCTATAGTTTCAGTATCTCTGTCAGTATTGGTTTGGTTTTGATGAATCTTTCTTATTATTAGTTATGCTTTCCTGTCTGATAATTTTTTAGTGGATACCAGATATTACAAATATTACCTTCTTTTGTGTTGGGTATTATTTCTATTAGTATCCTTAAGCTTTGTTCTGGGGTACAGTTAAATTATATGGAAATACCGTATTTCCCCATGTATAAGTCACTCCTATGTATAAGACACAACTTAGTTTTGGGGCCCGGAATTTGAAAAAAAATGTATTACATAAAGTTATCGAACTCAAGTTTTATTCATCATAAAATTCATACAACTCTTCATCACTGTCAAAACTCCTCATCCGTGTCTGATGACAAATCACTGTCTTTAATAACAATGAGCACAAAAAGAAGTGCAAAAAAGCGGGAAATCCAAGTAAAAAAAAAGTACAACCACTATAAGATGCACCCAGTTTTTAGACCCTAAATTTTTCCAAAAAAGATGCATCCTATACATGGGGAAATATGGTAATTTGATCCCTTTGGGTTTTGCTCTTTTGTTTTTGTTAAGGAATTCTTGAACAGTGGTTAGTTCAGTGCTAATGATGCCTCACTAAGGTAAGATCTTTCACAATACTCTGTTCAGTTTCCATTTGTTTGGTGGGAACAGGCACTATTCCTATCCCTGTGTGAGCATCTGCACTGTTCCTTCTGATACTTTTGAGTAGTTTTTTAACATTTGGCCTTGAGTAGTTAGTTGCCTTATGTGCATATTCTGATCATTACTTGACTAAATGCACAGGGTCCCTCTGCAGACCTTTCTTCTCTGTTCAGCTTTCATCTCCGATACTGTCACCTGGAACTCTAGCTGCCTTGGTCTACCTTCACTCTTAGTTCCTTCTCTGCTGGAGGAGTCTGCCCAGAGCTTGGGTTTTCTCTGCCTGTACCATGCCACTAACTTTGTAAAGGGACTAAGTCCAGGCAGTTGTATGGCTTACCTCATTGGTTTCATAGCTTTCAGAGATCAGTGATCTTCATTGTTCAATGTTCTAGCTTCTTGAAAACTGTCTCATAAATTCTGTATGAATTTGTTTTGGTTTTCAAGTGGAAAGGCAAATTTAGTCTCTGTTAACGCCATCTTGGATAGAAGTAACAGTCCAATGGTATATCCAGTCTATCTTTTTATTCACCATTCATTCATCATGAGACATCAGCAACGTGTCAAAACTGTGAAAACAACCCTTTCCTCTTTTTTAATGGGAGTAGTGGGGAGTAGGAGAAGTTGCTCTCAGGAGAACAACTTTGGATTTGAAAAACATCATTGAAGAAGACAGTTTATTGTGATGTAATTCAGATATCACACTATTCACCTATTTAAAGTGTATAAATTTATTGGCTTTTAGTATATTCACAGAGCTGTGCAATCATAGCTGTATTTAAGAACACATTCATCATTCTGAAAAAGAATCTCCATACTCCCAATTGTCCTGTTACTACTGCTCCCATTTCCTTTCCTCAGTCCTAGGCTACTTCTAATCTACTTTCTGTCTCTATAGATTTACCTATTCTGGATGTTTACTATAAGAGGAATCAAACAGCATGTTTTATGACTGGCTTATTTCACTTAGCATGTTTTCAGGGTTCATCCATGTCATAGTATGTGTTGGTACTTTTTTTAATTGAATAATATTTCATTGTATGGATATATACCACATTTTATCTGTTACTCAGTTGATGGTCATGTGGGTTGTTTCTATTTTCGGGCTATTAGGAATCCTGCTATGAACATTTGTGTAGACTGTATGTTCATTTCTCTTGTGTATATATCTAGGAATTGCTTGGTATAACTGTATGTCTGTTTGAGGACCTGCTAGACATTTTCCAAAGCAACTATACCATTTTATATTTTTACTAGCAGTATATGAAGGCTTTAGTTTCTCCATATCCTTGCCAATACTTACAATTATGTCTTTTTTTTTTAGGTTTCATTACTCTTTATTTTAGCAGTGGTGTCAGTCATGTGAGAGCGACTCAGGAAGCAGCAGCAGTAGCCTCTTTAGCAGCTTTTCTCTCTGCAAGCATCCTCAGCTTCTGTTTTGCCAGGCACTTCCTTGCAGAATAATGGGCCCCTAAGTCGTTATGAATGTCTTGGTAGGCCTTGGCAACCTGCGTGAACTGTTCTACCTCCTTGGCACAATTCTACCTGTAGCTTTCATTTTCCCTCTGCTGACAGGCCTTCAGCCTTTCCTGGATAATGTTGACAATTTCTTGATTAACTTTGTAGTGTCTTCTCCGTTGCATTTCTGCTTTGAACATGCACGAGACATTCTTTTCCTTGCACTTGGTGGTGTCTGGCACCTGACGGAACTCCCAGTGGTAGTAGTAATACTTGTTCTTTACATGCTGCTCCTCCATAAACTCTCTCACAAAAGTCACAGGCCAGTCCACGAGGAGATTGAAGGCCTTTGTTAAGTAGGTGATGGAATTGGGCAGAGAGGTCTGTGGCGAGGGTGCCGGCCTGTGGTGCCTGGGCACCAAGTACATACACATCCTTGTCCCAGCTCTCAGGCATGCTGGTGGCTCACAGAATCAAGCTCAGAAGCGCTGTCCCGCCCTCCAGTTGTGGCTACACAGGACTGGCAGCGCCTGGGAGGCATCATGGGACTTGTACTCTAATTATGTCTGTTTGATTGTAGCCATTCTAGTGTTATTTTAGTGATTTGATTTGCATTTCTCTGATGGCTGATGATGTTGGGCATCTTTACATATGCTTGTTGGCCGTTTGAATATCTTCTTTAGAGAAGTTGTTCAGATTGTTTGCCCATTTAAAAACAATTTTTTTTCCATTGATTTGAGAGAGAGAGAGTGGGGAAGGGAGATGGAAGGGGAGAAGCATCAACTTGGTATTCCATTTAGTTGTGTACTCATCGATTGCTTCTCATATGTTCCCTGACTGGGGATAAAACCCATGACCTTGGCATGGCTGGATGACACTCTATCGACTGAGCCACCTGGCCAGGGCCTTTTGCCTATTTTTAAATTGTGTTATTTAAAAAAATATTTGAGTTTTAATATTTCTTTAGGTATTCTAGATATAAGTTCTTTATGACAGTGGTCCCCAACCTTTTTTGGGCCGTGGACCAGTTTAATGTCAGAAAATATTTTCACGGACCGGCCTTTAGGGTGGACTGATAAATGTATCACGTGACCGAGACAACCATCAAGAGTGAGTCTTAGATGTAACAGAGGGAATCTGGTAATTTTTTAAAAATAAAACATCATTACATCATTCAAGCTTAAATATAAATAAAACGGAAATAATGTAAGTTATTTATTCTTTCTCTGCGAACCGGTACCAAATGGCCCACGGACCGGTACCAGTTTGCAGCCTGGGTGTTGGGGACCACTGCTTTACCAGATGTATGACTTGTAAATATTTTTCTCCCAATCTTTAGGTTGACTTTTTACTTTTTTAATGGTGTTCTTTGAAGTACAAAAGTTTTAATTTTTTTTTTTTTTTTTTTTTTTGTATTTTTTTGAAGTTGGAAACGGGGAGGCAGTCAGACAGACTCCGGCATGTGCCCGACCAGGATCCACCCGGCACGCCCACCAGGGGGCGATGCTCTGCCCATCTGGGGCATTGCTCTGTTGCAACCAGAGCCATTCTAGCGCCTGAGGCAGAGGCCATGGAGCCATCCTCAGCGCTCGGGCCAACTTTGCTCCAATGGAGCCTTGGCTGTGGGAGGGGAAGAGAGAGACAGAGACGAAGGAGATGGGGAGGGGTGGAGAAGCAGATGGGCGCTTCTCCTGTGTGCCCTGGCCGGGAATTGAACCCGGGACTCCTGCATGCCAGGCCGATGCTCTACCACTGAGCCAACTGGCCAGGGCCCAAAAGTTTTAAATTTTCATAAAGTACATTTTATCTATTTTTGTTGTTGCTAGTGTTTTAGGTGTCATATCTAAGAAGCCAAGTTTATGAAGGTTTACTCCTTATATTTTCTCCCATTCACGTACTGACCAGGCCTGACCTTGCTTAGCCTCTTGAGATCAGACACGATCGGGCACCTTCAGGGTAGTATGGCCGTGGAAGATTTACTCTTGTACTTTGTTCTATAGTTTTGGGTCTTATATAAATATTTAGTTCTCTGATTTATTGTGAATTAATTTTTGTATGTGATAAGAAGTAGGAGTGCAACTTCACTCATTTGCATGTGGATATCTAGTTGTTATAGCACCATTTGTTTGAAAGGACTGTTCTTTTCCTATTCAGTTGTTTTGATACACTTACAGAAAACCACTTTACCTTAATTAGATGTGAAGGTTTCTGAACTCTTTTTTCTTTTTTTAAATTTCTGGACTCTTAATTCTATGCCATTGATCTCTGTTTATTCTATGCCAATACCAAAGAGTTTTGATTGCTGTAGCTCTGTAGGAAGTTTTGAAATTGGAAAGTGAGTCCTCTCAACTTTGTTTTTCAAAAGAACTTAGTTTTAGTTATTTTACTAATGACCGACCCTAGCACATACTTTCAAGAAACATTTTCTTGAAATTGCCCCAAATTTTGTGAATTGGGACTTTTCTTCTCTTGATGAAAAGTTTTACTGTTTTGAAGACTCATGTCTACTCATTCATATGTCCATATCACATATAGAGTACCCCTCTCCCCACCAAATACATATTTGCTAGGGAGTATCGAGAGGTATTTTTAACCCTCTTCCATCTGCAAATGCAGTAAGGCATAATTTGATAATGTCACTGATTCTTTCAGAATCGTAGTAGTCCTCTAAATTTAAGTACCTTATAGCACAAAAGAGGAAAATGTAAAAGTTCTAAGCAAAGAGAACTATTTTGAATCCAAGAAATCTAGATACAAAATAACTGTACCTAGGTTAGTTCTTTTATTTCTTATTAAAATTTCACTCTAAAATGTCTGTCCCAGAATATGTACAAATTACAAACCTAGCTAAACCTGTCATTATCAGAATGGTTTATATAGAGCGATTATAGACTTTGGCCTTGGACTTCAAATATTAAGTCATCAAAATTTTTTGTTAAACCAAAATCTTTACTTTAAAATATTTCATCTAAGGAAAAAATATGCTTTGCTAACTCAATATTCCAATTTGACAATGATAAATTAAAAAACTCCTTATTTTGTTATCATTCTCATCCCACCCAAAGTAACAAATGCCCAAGGAGTTTTCAATTTTAATTAAGTTTTGAAACTCAGCTGCCTGTGACAACCGCAAGTTGTTTACTATCAAGTTGTTTACTATCTTGAAGAACCTCAGTCATACAATACAGATAAATCCCAAATCCAATCCTGAGTGCTGCTTCATGAAACAGTTGTGACTCTAAGGCAATTTAGAGATGTGATAATGCTACCTAAATGCTAAATAATCAAGTCTTGTCAGGTTTGGTTTAGCATTTATTATTCTTATACTCCCAAAACACAGTTTTCATTTAACTTCTCAATAGCTTGTTTATAGATATTAGCAAAATAGGAACTACCCAGAACACAGATTTCATCCTGGCAACCTGTTGAGATGAAACTGCAGGGAGGAAAGGTTGTGCATTTCCTCTGCTTGTGAAACCTTTGTTGAGAAATGAACTTTGAAAAGAAGATGCCATCTCTGTACAACCTATTTGTTCGTAGGAGATATATTGTCCTAACATTTCAAAAGAGGTTCTTTGAAGAAAGAAGCAGGAATACTTTTCTCCCCTTGAGAGTATAAGAAATATATTCTACAACTATCTGAAAACTCATCATAACCTTCCTTTTAATTACAAACTATAGGAAAACTTCCTATAATGTTCAACAGTGATATCAACCAACCCTGAATAAAACTGGAAATTAAGCCTGACCAGATGGTCACGTGGTGGATAGAATGTTGACCTAGGATGCCAAGGACCCAGGTTTAAAACTCCAAGGTCACCAGCTTGAGCACAGGTCCTCACCAAGTTGAGTGCAGGGTCACTAGCTTGAGTGTGGGATTATAGACATGGCCCCATGGTCACTGGCTTGAGCTCAGAGGTCGCTGGCTTGAGCAGAGGTCACTGGTTCAGCTGGTGCCCCCCCCTTCAAGGCACGTAAGAGAAGAAATGAGTGAATACTTCTCATCTCTCTCCCTTCCTATCTGCTGTCTGTCTCTCTCTCTCTCTTACTAAAGAAAAAAAAAAATACAACACCTTCCCCCCCCAGAAATAAAGACTTCTTTTTAAATTATTTGTATGACCCTGGCTGGTTGGCTCGGTGGATTGAGTGTTGGCCTAACATTCGTTCGATCCCTCCCTGATCATGGTACACATGGGAAGTGGCCATCTGCTTCTCTTCGCTTCCCTTTCCCCCTTCTCTTTCTTCCTCTCTCGCAGACAGTGGCTTGGTTGGTCCAAGCATCAGCCTCAGGCACTATAAATAGCTTGGTGGATTTGAGCCTTGGCTCTCAATGGGGGTTGCCGGGTGGATACTGGTCAGGGCACATGTGGGAATCTGTCCCTCTACCTCCCCTCCTCTCACTTAAAAACAAGCAAACAAAACACATTTGTAGAATTAATTTGCACATTCTGGTAATTATTTCCATGTTTGCTCATTTGAGTGTTAGGGCTATGAGGGGGCTTGAAGATTATCTTGTTCAAACTTTGGTGCAAGAATGGGCCTAAGATTTATTCTAAAGAGGCTGTAGACCCCTTCCAGAATCACAGAGCTTATTCCACAGAAATGGGACTAAAACCTACCCTCCTAGTTAAAAATCATTCAAAAAAATTACTTGCTACCCAACATTTCTTCTATGAAATTTTTAATAATTTTTTAATTTTTAGAGAATGTAGTAATCATAGGAGGCCACAAGAACTCTGCAGCTGTGTTCGTCAGCTTGAGCTGCCGTAACAAAATACTACAGACTGGGGGCTTAAACGACAGAAATTCATGTTCTCACAGTTCTAGAGGCTGAAAGTCCAAGATCAAGTCTTGGCTTGCAGATGGCTGCCATTTTGCTGTGCCCTCACATGACCTTCCCTCTGCCTGTGCATCCCCTGGTGTCTCAGTGTCCAGATTTCCTTTTAGGACACCGATCAACTCTTAACAACCTTATTTTAATCTAATTACCTTTTTAAAGGCCCTGTTTCCAAATATAGTCACATTTTAAGGTCTGGGAAGGTTACATCTTTGACATAGAAGTTTGGGGGCATTTGAGTACAATCCAGTTCGTAACAATAGTATAAAGACAGTGAAGTCACAGAAAAGAACTTTGTGCTCTAAAAGACTTAACAATTTATTAATAAATTAAGAATTTCATTTTTTAAAAGCAAAGAAATATGTATGGTCTTCTATTCAGATAGGTAGCACAAAAATACTATAGACTCTGTTGTGGATGATCAAAACATAGACTGCATTTAAGAAGACAAAATGAATGCATCAGGTTGTGATAAATGCATTTTTCAGTTGGCCTTTGCTGGGTAACAGACCACTGCCCCCAAATTAATGACTTAAAACAACTTTATTTGCTCATGATTCTGTGGGTCAGCAATTTGGGCGAGGGCCAGGCTCTGCATGGGAATTCTTCTGCTGGTTTCTCTTAGGACCCCTTAGGCATCCATAATTACCTGTCAGCTCATAGGAGGTGTGCAGTGTAAGGGCTGGCAGATGTTTTTAAGCACACTCGTTTTCTTTGTATCATCTCAGTTTTCTATCTCTGTGTGTCATTCTTCATTAAGGAATATCGAAAAGGTTTGGATATTGTGGAAAATTTTGTTTTGGCAGATTGAGATGGAGCTACAATGCTGATCTTTCTTGATATTTTCATTTTACAAAAGTGTAATCACCATTAATTGCTGTGTTACCACATATCCTCATTTACACTTAAAAGATGGGATTTTTCATTCATTTATTTGTATGGACTGAACAGCATAGTAGTAAGTCAAGCTGCTTTGTTTTTGGGTGCGTGGATGCCTCAATTCATGTATGGCGACTCTAGACCTGCTTTTCTTAGCCACACAGGAAATGAGAGTGTGGCTCGGGCCGGAGGAAGTTATGCACACCCAGCTTTCAGTCTGCAGGCTTCCCCGTGATTGTTAGTCGAAGAGTAACTGAAGTTTATTTCCTTCCCCAAGTGCTGATTATGAAAGGGAAATGAGATCTATAAACTAGTTTGGTAAACTAAACAAATTATGCCCGCTGTTTATGTGTCAGAAAGTGAAGTTTGAAGATGAGTTTCAATTCATAGGAAGAATAAAGCACATGGTGGGATCTGAGGTTTTGTCAGTTCCAGAAACTCCCATATGATGACTCTTAATTTCCTTATGTGTAGGAAAAAGAATAGACTTTGGAATTAATGAGCTATTTTACAAATTCATGGCTTCTCATTAATGGAAGAGTTGGCATGGGTTTCATTACTGGGTGATGTTCAGTTTCAGTGGTTGGCACGTGGAGACCTGGTGTGTGCCATCTGCAGTGCATAAGCTGTTTGTTTGAGTTGAAGGTATCCCACAATGATTTTGGTGGGTTTAGAAGAGAATCAAGATGTGTTCAGCTCAGTGAGGACTCATTAATCTTTGTTATATGATTGTATAAATTGATGAAATGGAGAGTTGAAGACGGACGAGAAAAATGATGACATTGCAGGCTGGGTGGATTTGTGGGAGTTTGGGAACTAACATGCTTTGAGTTAATAAAGAGAAGGGACACCTTGGCAAAATGTTGAAAAAGGGTAGCTATCTTGTACTGACTTTATGAGATCTTTTATAGATAGTGTATGGCCGGTAGCCGCTGCCATCATGGCCATTCACATGCAGGTTCTCATTGAATTCGGGTGGACAGTAAAGAAACAGTGGAGCCAAAGAATGGTGGGCCATTCCTTTATTCTAGCCTTGCCCTGGCTGGTAAGTAAAACACACAGGGAAAAACACTTTCCTTATACTCATTCAGAACTGACAAAGCTACTGACACATCTGGGTTTTCCTAGAATCAAAGGCCCCCGCTAGTCTCAGTCACCTTTGATTCCCCATCTGCACAAACTCTCCCTTCTCCTCTCTGCACAAACTGGCTTCTTCAGCACCCTGCCATCTTGGCTTCCTACTTTGCAAAAATGGCTTTCTCCTTCTCTCTTTCTCCTTCTTCCCTTTTAAAACTTCTTTGGCACCAAAAACCCCTCCTCCAGCCAACATTAGCATACCAATGGCCCTTCCCAAGCAGGAAGGTAATTAGCAGTTTTACCTGGGCAGTGCCATTTTTAACAATAAAAGTGAGCAAACTCAGAAAACAGAAGTTTTAAAAATCATTTGCCCAAAAGATAGTCTTTCACTTTTATTCTTATTTTACATGTGCATTGAGAGGTGACTGTGCCTAGAGTCACATAGCTAGTAAGTATTAGAAAAACCAGATTTTGAGGCGTTTCAGTGTTGACTTTTCAGTTTAGTACTTAACCCTTAGCCAGACTGTTTCCCAGGGTAGGGGTAGGTTGAGCTGAAATAAAAGATGTGACTAGGCCTAGAGAAGGTAGGAGGGCTTGGGGCTCTGGATGACAGTGGGAAGAGGGTGCTAGCTAGTGGGGTTAGGGTTGAATTGAGAGGCAAAGGAGGACAGAAATTGCCAGCCTTTAAGTCCCCCCCCCCTATTTTTCTGTGCCTAGTTCGGTGCTTCTCAAACTTTTATAAATGTGCACTTGAATCAGTTCCCGGGAGCTTGTTAAAATACAGATTCTGATTCAGCAGTTCTGAGGCTCAGCCTGAGATTCTGCTTCTCTGATCAGCTCCCAGCTGATGCTAAAGCAGTTTCACATGGAATACTAAGGACTTTTGCAGGCAAAGAAGTTAGGGCAAGAAGTGCTGAGGGTTAGCAGCTGGTTTAGACATTTCATTGAAACGCAGCTGTCACGGTGGTTTATTTGGTGAGGATGTTTTATCTGTGTGGTGTAAAATGTCTTGTGTATCTTTACATTCAAAAGCAATAATTTTGTGAGCAGACTGTATATAACTTTCTGAGAATTACAGGATGTTCATGTCGGGAAGGGTAGAGATTATGCAGCCTGATCCTTCCGGTTGTGGATGTGCACTAAGGGACTTTTTGGCTTCACTTTGAGTGCTTTCTCTCTGTCTGTCTGGCCAAAGGCAGTGCAGCAGAGTGGGACTTCCTCCCACCCTGATTGGTGATTTAGTGACAACAGAAGTCAAAATGAGAAACTGATTATGATTCTCTTGTTCCATTTCAGTTCCTTATGCATTTCTGGCCACAACAGTGTTTCAGAGAGGGAAAATCAAAGTTTCTGGGGGCGCAGTCATGGAGTCAGGGGCCTGTGATGGTGTTCGAGCCCTGGCAGTGGGCGTTTTAATGGAAATAGATGATGTTATTATGATGTTTTAGACCCAACCAGTGTAGGCCTTTTATACTCTGTTTTTAGTTGAGAGAGGTAGAAAATGGGCAAGTATAAATATCATCAAGTGGATAACTTGGGAAAGACTTGGAGGTTTGCTTTTTAAGTTCTTGATTACATGCTCTGTCTAGGAAATGGGCAGTAGGAAGTGTCATTGTTGGAATAGAAAATTCAAAAGCCTGATTGCGAGAATAAGGAAGTTCTGAAAGGAGGACCAGTGCATGTAGGTAAGATGAGCTTGAAGATTTATAGTAGTACCATTGAGAAAGAAAGAAGGAAAAAAAATCGGTCTGGACAGAGATGTATTTGTCACAGGTGCACTTAAGTGTGTATCTTTTGGTGAGATGGTGATAAGGCCAGTGGTTTTTATGTTGAAGCCCTGGAGAGGCTACCGCTGAGCCAACCGGCCAGGGCCAATCACTTCATTTTTACCTATGTCTATGAGTCTCTGTTTTATATCCCACCCTGTGTGAAATTATGTAGTTCTTAGCTTTTTCTGATTTACTTATTTCACTCAGTAGAATGTTCTCAAGGTCCATCCATGTTGTCGTAAATGGCAATATGTCATCATTTCTTATGGCTAAGTAGTATTCCATTGTATAAGTGCAGCACATCTTTATTTCAATCCTCTGTCGAGGGACACTTTGGTTGTTTCCATGTCTCAGCCACTGTGAATAATGCTGTGATGGACATGGGACTGCATGTGTCTTTACGTACCAGTGTTTTTGAGTTTTGGGGGTATATACCCAGTAGAGGGATTTTTGGGTCATATGGTAGTTCTTATCTTAATTCGTTGAGGTATCACCTTACTTACTTCCATAATAGTTGTACTAATTTGCATTCCCACCAGCAGTGAATGAGGGTTCCTTTTTTCCACAGCCTCTCCAACACTTACTATTACCTGTCTTGTTGATAAAACCCAATCTAACATATGTGAGGTGGTGTACCTCATTGTAGTTTTGATTTGCATTTCCCTAATAGCTAGTGAAGAGGAGCATTTTTTCATATATCTGTTGGCCATTTGTGTCTTCTTGGGAGAAGTGTCTGTGTTTTTAATTGGATTGCTTGTTTGTTGCTGAGCTTTGTGAGTTCTTGATATATTTTAGATATTAACCCCTTAACCTGCTGTTTGTAAATATCATTCCTCTTTGGTAGGCTGCCTTTTTGTTTTGTTACTGGTTTCTTTTGCTGTGTGGAAGCTTTTTAGTTTGATACAGTCCCATTCATATATTGTTGCCCTTCCTTTCCTTGCCTTTGGGATCAGATTTATAAAATGTTCTCTATGGCTAAGGTCCACACATTTAGTACTCATGTTCTATATAATTTATTATTTGAGGTCTTATATTTAGGTCTTTGATCCATTTTGAATTAGTTTTTGTGCACAAGGACACGGTGTAGTCAAGTTTCATTCTTTTGCATGTAGTTTTCCAATTTTCCCAGCACCATTTATTGAAGAGGCTTTCTTTTCTCTATTGTGTGTTTTGGGCTCTTTCGTTGAAGATTATTTGTACATATATATGTGGTTTTATTTCTGGGCTCTTGATCCTGTTACATTGGTCTTTATGTCTGTTTTTCTGCTCTGCTGTTTTGATTATAGTGGCTCTGTAGTATAATTTAAGGTCAGTAGTGATAACTCAGGTTTTATTCTTATTCCTCAAGATTGCTTTGGTTAGTTATCTTTTTGTTCTGTTTCTTTAAAAAATAACATTGGGATTGCATTAGGTTTTTTTTTTGTTTGTTTTTGTTTTTGTTTTTTTTTTTGAGAGGGAGACAGAAAGGGAGATGGACCATCGGGGACAGACAGGAAGGGAGAGAGATGAGAAGCATCAACTCATAAGTGCGGCAGGCACATTAGTTGTTCATTTATTGCTTTCTCATACATGCCCTGACTGCTAGACTACAGCCAAGCCAGTGACCCCTTGTTCAAGCAAGCGACCTTGGGCTTCAAGCCAGCAACCTTTGGGCTCAAGCCACTGACCTTGGGCTTCAAGCCAGTGTGACTCTTGGGCTCAAGCCTGTGACCCTGTGCTCAAGTTGGATGAGTTGTCCTCAAATTGGATGAGTTGTGCTCAAGCCCGTGACTTCTGGGATTTGAACCTGGGTCCTCAGTGGTTCCATTCAGATGCTTTATTTACTGTGCCACTGTCTGGTCAATTATGAGGTTACATTAGAATTGTATAAATTGTATACAATTTGGGGAATATGCCATTTTAACAATATTGATTCTTCCAATCATGAAAATGGAATATTTTTCCATTTTATTGTGTTTTTTTCGATTTCCTTCAATAATGCTTTGTAGTTTTTAGTGTATAGGTTCTTCACATCCTTTGTTAAATTTATTCCTAAATATTTTATTTTTTTGTTGCAATTGTAAAAGGAATTTTTTAAGTTCATTTTCTGAAGTTTCACTGTTGGCATATAGGAAAGCAATAAACTTTTGTATATTTGTTAGGTATCCTGCAACTTTACTGTATTGATTTATTATTTTAAATAGTTTCTTGGTGGGATCTTTGAGGTTTCTATGTGCAGGACCATGTCATTTGCAAAAAGTGATACCTTTGCTATTTCTTTCCCAAAATGGATACCTTTTATTTTTTTCTCTTGTCTGATTGCTCGGGCTAAGACTTCCAGAACTATGTTGAATAAGAGTAGAGAGTGGGCAGCCTTATTCTTGTTCTGATTTTAGAGGAAACACCGTAATTTTTTCATCATTTAGTATATTAGCTGATTGTTTGTCATACATGGCTTTTATTATTTTGAGGTACTTTTCTTCTATCCAACATAAATGGATTTTGTATCTTTTTGAATGCCTTTTCTGCATCTATTGATCGATTTACATATGTTGAACCATGCTTATATGCTCCTGGAATGAATCCAACTTGATAATGTAATTTTTTTTAAGTGTATTGTTGTATTCGATTTGCTAATCTTTTGTTGAGCATTTTTGCATCTGTATTCATTAGAGGTATTGGTCTGTAGTTTTTTGTTTTTTTAATTTTTAAAAAAAATTTTTATTCATTTCAGAGGAGAGAGAGAGAGAGAGAGAGAGAGAGAGAGAAAGGGGGGAGGAGCAGGAAGCATCAATTCCCATATGTGCCTTGACCAGGCAGGCTCAGGGTTTTGAACCGGCGACCTCAGCATTCCAGGTTGATGCTTTATCCATTGCGCCACCACAGGTCAGGCGGTCTGTAGTTTTCTGTTTTTGTATTATCCTTGCCAGGTTTTGGTATCAGGGTTATGTTGGCCTCATAAAATTATTTAGGGAGTATGACTTCTTCTATTTTTTGGAAGACTTTGAGTAGGATAGGTACTAAACCTTTGAATGTTTGGTAGAATTTGCTAGTGTAGTCATCTGGTCCTGTACTTTTATTTTGGGGGAAGTTTTTGATAGTTGTTTCTATTTTCTCCCTGCTTATGGGTCTTATTTAATTTTTTCATCTCTTCGTGACTCAGTCTAGGAAGATTGTATAGTTCTAGAAACTTACCCATGTCTAGATGGTTAAACTTGGTGGCATATAATCTTTCATTGAATATAAAATTTTATTCTGGTATGATCCTTTGTATATATATCTGTGGTGTTTGTGGTGATTTCTCCTTTTTCATTTTAGATTTGGTTTACATGAGTCTTTTTTTTTTTCTTAGTCTATCCAGAGGTTTGTCAATGTTTGGGGTCTTTTCAGAGAACTGGCTCCTTGTATTAATATTTTCTATAGTTTTTTAATTTTCTGTTTCATTTAGTTGTGCTCTAGTTTTTAGGATTTCCATTCTCCAACTGCCTTTGTTCCTTTTTTTTTTCTAGTTTTCGGATTTAATGTTAAGTTATTTACTTGAGATCTCTCTTGTTTCTTTTTTTTTAATTTTTAAAAAAATTTTTATTTATTTATTCATTTTTTAGAGATGAGAGAGAGAGACAGAGAGAGAGAGGAGAGACAGAGAGAGAGAAGGGGGGGAGGAGCTGGAAGCATCAACTCCCATATGTGCCTTGACCAGGCAAGCCCAGGGTTTTGAACCGGCGACCTCAGCATTTCCAGGCCGACGCTTTATCCACTGTGCCACCACAGGTCAGGCTCTCTTGTTTATTTTTTTTTTTCTTTTTTAAATTTTTTTTGGTATTTTTCTGAAGCTGGAAACGAGGAGAGAAAGTCAGACAGACTCCTTCATGCGCCCGACCGGGATCCACCTGGCACGCCCACCAGGGGCGATGTTCTGCCCACCAAGGGGCGATGCTCTGCCGCGACCAGAGCCACTCGAGCGCCTGGGGCAGAGGCCAAGGAGCCATCCCCAGCGCCCGGGCCATCCTTGCTCCAATGGAGCCTTGGCTGCAGGAGGGGAAGAGAGAGACAGAGAGGAAGGAGGGGGGTGGTGGAGAATAAATGGGCGCCTCTCCTATGTGCCCTGGCCGGGAATCGAACCCGGGTCCTCTGCATGCCAGGCCGACGCTCTACCGCTGAGCCAACCGGCCAGGGCCCTCTTGTTTCTTGGTGTAAGCCTGTAATGATATAAACAAACCTCTTACTACTGCTTTCACTGTATCCCAGAAATTTTGAGATGTCGTGTTTTCATTCTCAGTTGTTTATATTCATCCTTTGATCACTGCTTTTATTTCTTCTTTGACTCAGTCATTTTTTAGAAGTATGTTGTTTAATTTCTACATTTCTGTGTCTTTCCTTCATTTTTGCATTTGAATTATAATTTTAAAGCCTTATGGTCAGATAATGTGCTTGGTATTATTTCAATCTTTATGTATTGTTAGTTAGTTTTGTGGCTCAACATATGGTCTGTCTTTGAGAATGTTCCATGTACACTGGAAGAAAATGTACAATCTGATGTTCTGGAATAAAATTTTTTGTAAATGTCTATTATGTCCATTTGGTCTAGTGCAGTGATTGGCAAACTCATTAGTCAACAGAGCCAAATATCAACAGTACAACAATTGATATTTCTTTTGAGAGCCAAAGTTTTTTAACTTAAACTATATAGGTAGGTACAATGTTATTAACTTAATTAGGGTACTCCTAAGCTGGCCAAAGAGCTGCACTCAAGGGGCCAAAGAGCCCCATGGCTCACGAGCCATGGTTTGCTGACCACTGGTCTAGTGTGTCACTTAAGGCTGATATTTCTCTATTGATCTTTTTGTTGGGATGATCTAAAGCCATCAGTGGTGTGCTGAGGTTTCCAGGTTTGGCTGTGTTTTTGTCTGTTTCTATTTTTATTTTAGATCAGTTAGTAGTTTTCTTATATGTTTTAGTGCTCTACATACATATTAAGAAGTGTCACATCTTCTTTATATAGTGTCCCCTTTATGTTTATGAAATGTCCATCTTTGTCTGTTGTTACCTTTGTTGTTTTGAAGTCAGCATTGTCAGATATGAATATGGCTACACCTGTTTTTCTTTGTGTATTATTTGCTTGGAGAACTGTTTCCAACCTTTCACTGTGAGTCTACTTGTCCTTGCAGCTTAGGTTTGTGTCCTGAAGGCAGCATACAGTTGGATTCTGCTTTTTAAAAAATTTTATTTTATATTTATTTTTTTATTTTTACGAAGTGAGAAGTGGTGTGGGGGAGGCAGACAGACAGACTACTGCATGTGCCTGACTGGAATCCACCTGGCATGCCCACCAGGGGCTGATGCTCTGCCCTTCTGGGGCATGGCTCCGCTGCAATTGAAGCCATTCTAGTACCTGAGGTGGAGGCCATGGAGTCATTCTCAGTGCCTGAGCCAACTTTGCTTCAGTGGAGCCTTGGCTGTGGGAGGGGAAGAGAGAGATAGAGAGTAAGGAGAGGGGGAAGGGTGGAGAAGCAGATGGGTACTTCTCCTGTGTGACCTGGCTGGGAATCGAATCTGGGACTTCCACACTCCGGGCCGACGCTCTACCGCTTAGCCAACTGGCCAGGGCTGGATTCTGCTTTTGATCCAGTGTGCTACTCTGTGCTTCTCTGTTGGTGAGTTCAGTCTATTTATATTTAGGGTAATTATTAATGACTGAGGATTTTCTATAGTCATTTTATGTTTTATTGTCATGGTTTTTCTATTTTGTGTTTCTGTCAGTTCTTTTTTTTTGGTGGTATTCCATACTTCTTTCCCTGTTTATTGTTTTTATTAAGCTATGTGTTTCAGTATTGTTTTTTTTGTGGGTAGTTACCATTAGGTTATTAAGAGAAAAATTTTCATATGTACAAGAGTCCTTTGTCTTAGAAGTGCTGCTTTGTTTTATCCTCCTTTGCTACTGCAGATCTTTATCCTCTCTCCTTTTATGTTATTTTTGTCACAGATTATCCTTGTTTTTATTGTAACCTTATTGGAGCTTTTACTTGTAGTTTTGTTTTGTTTTATTCTTTGTATTTGTTCAAATAATCCCCTTGAATATTTCCTGCTGTGGGGGTTTTCTGGTGATAAATTTCCTCAGCTTTTATATGTCTATAAGTTTTATTTCTCCTTCATATTTGAAGAATAACTTGGATGGATATAGTATTCTTGCCTAGTAATTCCTGTCTTTCAGTACTTTGAATGTTTTGAGTCTACTCTCTTACTCTCTTTTGGCTTGTAGAGTTTCTGCTCAGAAGTCTAGTGATAACCTAATGGGCTTTTCTTTATATGTTATGCTCTTCTTTTCCTTAACTGCCTTTATGATTCTTTTTTTGTCATTGATTTTTGCCAATTTTATTACAGTGTGTTTTGGAATAGTTCTGTTTGAGTTGAGATAACTCGGCGTTTTCTCTGCTTTTTGGATTTGAAGTTGTAACCCTTTTCATAGGCTTGAGGAGTTCTCATCAATTATTTGTTTGAATTGGCTCTCCTTTCCCTTCTCCCTCTCTTTTTCTTATATACCCCTTATTCTTATATTGCTCTTTCTGATGGAGTCAGACAGTTTTCATAGAGCTCTCTGTTTTTTTAAAATTTGTGGCTCTCTTTTTTCTGTAGTATCTCTAGTTGCCTGTCTTTGATGTCACTGATTCTCTTCTCTATCTGGCTGGTTCTATTAGCTACACTTACTACTTCATATTTCAGTTCATGTGTTAAGTTCTTCATTTCTGTTTTTAAGATGTCAGTGTCCTTGGTAAAGTATTCATTTTGTTTATTAATTTTTTTTGAAATCATTAAATTATTACTGTTTTCTCTCATCTCATTGAGTGTTTTCAGAACTTCAATTTTGAATTCTTTATTGTTTAACTCCAAGGTTTCTATGTGACTGAGCTTGCTTTCTGGAGATTTTTCATTTTCTTTATGAACTATGTCTCTTTCTTGAGTAGCCATAGTACAGTATTTGTTTTGGTCTTCTTTGATGGCATTTGAAAGTGATATTATTACTAAATCTACTAGAAACAATTAGAAAAATAAAAATATAATGAAATTGAAAAAGTTAAAAAATCATGAAAATAGCAGAGATACCCCTGGAAAACAAAGAGCAGAACCCAAGAAAAAATCTGAAACACTCCCCCCCCCCAAAGTAAAATATATAAAACTTACAATGAAATTCAAAAGAAAGAGAAGAAATTTCAGTTTTGAGGGTTTTGCTCTTTTCTTTCAGTAGTTGGTATTTATTGTATTACAAGTTTTAGCTCTGAAATTCCTGCACTGATCTCTGCTGAGATGTTGCTGTGGCAGTGATGGAGGTGGGATGCAGTCAAAGTGAATGTGGGATGTGTTATGATGCTTTACGGCAGGGGTCCCCAAACTTTTTACACAGGGGGCCAGTTCACTGTAACCTCAGACTGTTGGAGGGCCGTACTATAAAAAAAACTATGAACAATTTCCTATGTACACTGCACATATCTTATTTTAAAGTAAAAAAACAAAACAGGAACAAATACAACATTTAAAGTAAAGAACGAGTAAATTTAAATTAACAAACTGACCAGTATTTCAATGGGAACTATGGGCCTGCTTTTGGCTAATGAGATGGTCAATGTGCTCCTCTCGCTGACCACCAATGAAAGAGGTGCCCCTTCCGGAAGTGCAGCGGGGACTGGATAAATGGGACCCCTGCTTTACGACAATAGTGATCTCAGGCCTCTGGGTATTCCTTCCCTCGTCTCAACAGAACAAGGCATCAGACACGGAGCACCACTCTTCTTCAGGGTAGAGAGTGGCTCTGGAGAGCTGGCTGTGAAATAAATCTCTGCCACTTTCCCTACCCCATGAAGTGAGGGAGGTAGGAACTCTGAGGGTGGGGCACTGCACTTTCTTTTTCTCTGTTTCTGTGCAGTGTGTGAGCTGTTAGCTGATCCGAAAACATTGGCTGTGACCCTTGTTCTACTGCAACTTTGGTGTAGTATCTCTGTCCTCTGCCCCCTTCTCCCAGTGCATAGCCGTCGTTATTATCAACATCCTCCACAAGAGTTGTAAACTTATCATAACTGATGTAAAAGCTAGTGACACATCATTTTCACCCAAAGTCCATAGTTAACATGAGGTTTCACTCTTGGTGTTGTACATTGTGTGGGTTTGGAGAAATGTGTATAATGACATGTATTCATCATTATAGTCTTATACAGAGTAGTTTCACTGCCCTAAAAATCCTCTGTGCTTCTTCACCTATTCATTCTCTCTATTCTCCTCCCTCCACTGACAACCACTCATCTTTTCACATTATTAAAGTTTGACTTTTACAAAATGTTATAGTTGGAATCATACAGTACAGACATATCTCAGAGATAATGTGGGTTCAGTTCCAGAACACCGCAATAAAGCAAGACACATGAATTGTTTGGTTTTCGAATGCTTATAAAAGTTATTTTTATACTATACTGTTGTCTGTTCAGTGTGCAATAGTGTTGTAACTAAAAAAACCAAAAAAACAAACAAACATTAAAATACTTTTTTGATGCCCTGGCCAGTTGGTTCAGTGGTAGAGTGTCAGCCTGGCGTGCGGAAGTCCCAGGATTGATTCCTGGCCAGGGCACACAGGAGAAGCGCCCATCTGCTTCTTCACCCCTCCCCTTCTCCTTCCTCCCTGTCTCTCTCTTCTCCTCCCGCAGCCAAGGCTCCATTGGTGCAAAGATGGCCCGGGCGCTGTGGATGGCTCCATGGCCTGTGCCTCAGGCGCTAGAGTGGCTCTGGTCGCAACAGAGCGAGGGCCCGGATGGGCAGAGCATCGCCCCCTGGTGGGCGTGTTGGGTGGATCCTGGTCGGGCGCATGCGGGAGTCTGTCTGACCATCTCTCCCCGTTTCCAGCTTCAGAAAAATACAAAAAAAAAATTTTAAAAAGTACTTTTTTGCTGAAAAATGTTAACCATTACCTGAGCCGTAGCAAATTGCAATTTCTTGCCTTAAAAAACAAAAACAACATGAAGGTCCTTGGACGATGGCTCATTGGAGACAGTGTCAGCCTGGCCTATGAATGTCCCAAGTTTGACTACCAGTCAGGGCACACAGGAGAAACAGTTATTTGCTTCTCTCCCCCTTCCTCCTTCTCTCCCTCTTCCCCTCCCACTGCCAGTGATTCAATTGGTTTAAGCATGGCCCCTTGTGCTGAGGATAGCTTTGTTGGAGCGCATCATCCTCAGGCACTAAAAGTAGTTTGGTACTTGAGCATCAACCCTAGATAGGGTTGTGAGATGGATCCCAGTTGGGTCCCCTGGGGGAGTCTGCCTCACTATCTCCTCTTCTCACCTAAAAGTAGAATAGAACAGAATAGAATAGAATAGAATAAAATAGAGTAAAACAATACAATATAAAATAAAGTATCTGTAAAGTGCAATAAAATGAGGTATACTTGTATGTAGCTTTTTTTTTTAAGGCCTTTCAAAATAAGGTACTGAAATTAGTACCTTTTACCCTGAAAACATTTCAGCTTACATGTGGTTAAATGGAGTGGTGTTTATTTACAGTTTTTCTTTTTTAGGGAAAATTTACATATAGTAAAATGCACAAATCTTAATGAGTTTTGAGTTTGTAGAAGACATTGCAAACACTGCTTTAACCCCAAACCCTTTATAAAACCTTTTATAAAAACAGAATGTCACCATCTTACCTGGGAGCCTCTAACAAGGAAGGTGTCTCCAGGGCCCCATTAGTAAATCTGGATGAAGCCCAGGCATGATGTTTCAGAAACAGATCCAGCAATTGATGTGCAGCCTGTTAAGCAGCCATGTTTGGGGACCACTGCTCTAAGTTTTTCTATTTTTTGTAGTATTTGAAATGAACTGATTTATATTTGGAAACTGGGCAAAATTAAGAAATAAATCAGTATGTGACATGAAGAAAACTTGAGTATTGCACAAATGTTGTGTTCATGAATCTGTGAAATGCTAAAACCGAAGCAGCAGATAAAAACAGAAGTAGCTCAGGGTTACTACTCAGGAAATGATCTGTTGAATGTGAGTTTTTGTCTCTCCCTATTTTTTTTTAAGCATCTTAAAATGTATTTAACATTGTGGAGACAATGTATATAGAAAATACATATTTTTTTGTTTAGTATTAGATTTACAGTCTCTTTGCAAAATTTTTTTTACTTGTCATAGAAGTAGGATTGTATTTCTCCAGTTGTGGGGTGCAGTCTGTTAGTGGGGAGTACATTCAGTTTAATTGGTTAAGATCGCCATTTTTCTTTTAATTAAATAGAAAATAGAGTGAATCACATGTAGTCAGGTGAGTGTTTTGTAGAAGTTTTAGGAACCTTTATTTTGATTAAAAATGTGTTATGTATTTATTGGGCGATTTTATTTATTTATTGCATTAGCTGAAATTGTAATCAAAACTAAATATCTCTAAGTGTGGTAAGATGCTTTTTTAATTATAGGTTGTAGTCAAGATAGATTGAAAGCTAATGAACTAGGAGATGCTAGGTTCTTTTTTAGCAAAAGTGAAGAATTGTTAAAAACATGAGCATTTACAAATGGAAATGAAAAAAAAGCTGGGGTAGCAATACTATATCAGACAAATTGGACTGTAAAACAAAGGCTATAGTAAGAGATAAAGAAGGCCACTACATAATGATAAAGGGAGTAATCCAACAGGAAAATATAACTATTATAAATATCTATGCACCTAATATAGGAGCACCTAAATATATAAAACAGACTTTGATGGATTTAAAGGGCGAGATCAACAGCAATACTATAGTAGTAGGGGATTTCAATACTCCACTAACATCACTAGATAGATCCTCAAGAAAGAAAATTAACAAAGAAACAGCAGACTTATTGGATATACTAGGTCAACTCGATTTAATAGATAATTTCAGAACCTTTCACCCTAAAGCAGCAGAATATACATTCTTTTCAAGTGCTCATGGTACATTCTCTTGGATAAGACCACATGTTAGGGCACAAAAGAGCTCTCAACAAATTTAAGAAGACTGAAATCATATCAAGCACTTTCTCCGATCACAACAGTATGAAACTAGAAATGAACCACAACAGAAAAGCTCAAAAATTCTCAAACACATGGAAACTAAATAGCAGGTTGTTAAATAACGAATGAATTAAGAATGAGATCAAAGAAGAAATAAAAAAATGCCTAGAAACGAATGGCAATGAGCATACAACAACTCAAAATTTATGGGACACAGCAAAAGCAGTACTGAGAGGGAAGTTCATAGCACTACAGGCACACTTTAAGAAGCTAGAAAAAGCTCAAATAAACAACCTAACCCTGCATCTAAAAGAACTAGAAAAAGAACAGCAAGTAGGTCAGAGTAATGGCGGAGTAGGAAGCGATACCGATAAATCTCCCCCAAAACTCAACAAGGTCTTCAACCAGAAACAGAAAAACCTATACTTGGAGCCTCCAGATGCTTCACAATACACCCGAAGGTATGGTCGAGTGAAAAATTGGCTAAATATATAAGCAAATCCTGAAGGAAATAGGGAGTAAGAAATGCTCCGCCTTCCTCACTAACCTAAACAGGGCGGCTTTCTCTGGTAACTGTGAATATAGAAACTGAGGCGGGCAAAGGGGGTGAATACATCCAGGCCGCGCACAAAAGGCCGACCAGGCTGTGGCACGGAGATCCTAGCGGAGGAAAAACTGTTCCTGTGGCAAGCCGGGCAATACAAGCTAACACTCGCGCCAAACCCAAACAAAGAAAGACAAGCGGGGCAGCCATTTTACCCGTTCTCCTGGTTGGTGCGCAGTTAGTGGGCGAGAGATCTCATCCTAAGCCCCAGAAGTGGGTGTCCGTGTTGCCCCACAGAGAGGCAGGGTCAGAGGCCTTTCTGTGGGCCGAAAGCAGAATCTCTGGGCAGCCCCAGCGCCCTGGGAAAGCCGCGCACGGGAGGGAGCAAGAACTAATTCCAACGGTGGAAATTTTCCGTGCTGGTGAGGGTTTCACTCAGGGAAATGCGGCCGGCCTCATATCCTGGAGTGCGCGCGCAGATAGGTAGTGAGCGATTCCTCCGAGTGCCTCGGCAGGGCGTGCCCGTGTTATCGCACAGAGGGGCAGAGTCAGGGGCCTTTGTGTGGGCAAAAGCGGAATCTCGGGCCGCCCCAGCGCCTTGCAAAAGCCGCGCACGGGGACGGAGCGAGAGCGAATTCCAGCGCTGCAAATTTCCATGCGGTTGGGGGTTTCACTCAGAGCGTGAGACTACTGGCCGGATATCCTGGTCTGCGCACGCAGATAGTGAATGAGAGTTTCCTCCAAGCACCCCGGAAGTGGGTGCCCGCCTGTGTTACCGGACAGAGTGGCAGAGCCAGAGGTCTTTGAGTGGGCGGAAAGCCCGCCTGATTATGCTAGCAGCTCTGACTGACTGAGCCTTACCCAGAGCCCTGTGCTGAGTGGAAATAGAGTGGGGAGTTGCCAGCTCTTTGAACCTCTTACTATCCAGGCAGAGGCAGCAACAACCCCATAGCTGGATTATCAGGCTACTAATTGAGGAAGGAAAGACTAGGAGAAAGGCTCCAGGAACACGGACTCTCTCACTGTCGGAGCCTATGAAAGCTAATGAGCCTTGACTCCCAACGAGACTAAAGCACAATACATGACATTGCCATAGAGACTTATCAACTGCAAACCTCTACCTGAGCGTGCCAAAGGAGCAGAACCTGGGGTACAGAGTCACCGACCAGGAAGAGGGAGAGAAAAGAAAAAACAAGAAGATAACCTCTCAAAATCAAGAATAATCTGCAGACTTTATAACCTATCCCATTTTATTATATTTGTTCGTTTGTTTCTCTTATCTTCATTCTTGATACTTTTTTTCCTCCTCCAATTTGGTTGATTAACTCTCTGCCGGTCTTACTCTCTCCTCTCCTTGAACTACACTACCCATAAGTGTTACATCTCCCATTATCTTTTTTCTCCTCTTCCTTTCTCTCTCTGAGGGTTGCACTCCAAAACCCTTAACTCTCTCTCTCTCCTTCTTTCTTCTTTTACTGGTTCCCTCTTTTTTTTTCTCTCTCTCTCTTTCTTTTCTCTTTCTATATTAGTTTCTTCCTTTCTCCTTTACATCTCCTCTCATTCAAACCTCAATAACAAACAAATTATCTTATCTGGGACTCAAACTTATGTTTGTGGCATTTTGGGGTTTTTTTACTTCACCTTTTTAACTCACTAGCAGTGCTCCCATCCCCGGCTCTCCATTTTATCTAGTTCTTGTTCCACTAAATACAATAGTATTTTTTTAATTTGTCCCCCCATTTTTCTGTTCTCTTATTCCTCTCATCATAACTCTTAGACAACACCAACACCTAAAAGCAAATCATTTTATTCTTGACCCAAATTTTTTCCTTATTTGCTTTTTGTGGGTCCATACCGCCCCCCCCCTTTTTTTTCCTTTTTTTTTCTTTTTTTTTGCCCCTTTATTACTTTTCCCCAATTCAGGACCTCCATCACAGGCATTGTTTGTTATAATTCACAGTTCACCACAAGATTTTCTCAAGAAAAAGGGGAGAGGAGAGGAAAAAAGGAGGGGGGGAATAATTTCCTTTTTTTAAAAATTATTTTATTTTTCTTTATTTCATTATTAATTTTTTTTAAAAAATAACAACTCTTTGATTTTTTATTTTTTTTAACTTTTTATTCTTTATTAAATCTCATTAATACTATCAACAAAACCACCCTCAGATGCCATTAAGGAAGAGAAAATCGAATATCATGGATACAAAAGAAAGAGAGGTAACACAGCTAGATGAGGAAAAATTTATGGAGAAAAAATTTAATATATTGGAAACTTTGGAGCTAAATGACAGAGAATTCAAGATAGAAATCCTAAAAATCCTCCGAGACATACAAGAAAACACAGAAAGGCAATTTAGGGAGCTCAGAAAACAACTCAATGAACACAAAGAATATATGTCCAAAGAAATTGAAACTATAAAAACAAATCAAACAGAGATGAAAAACTCAATTCACGAGCTGAAAAACGAAGTAACAAGCTTAGCTAATAGAACAGGTCAGATAAAAGAGAGGATTAGTGAAATAGAAGACAAGCAACTTGAGGCACAACAGAGAGAAGAAGAAAGAGACTCAAAAATTAAAAAAAATGAGATAGCCCTACAAGAATTATCTGACTCCATCAAAAAGAATAACATAAGAATAATAGGTATATCAGAGGGAGAAGAGAGAGAAAATGGAATGGAGAACATACTCAAACAAATAATAGATGAGAACTTCCCGAGCCTGTGGAAAGAACTAAAGCCTCAAATTCAAGAAGCAAACAGAACACCGAGTTTTCTTAACCCCAACAAACCTACTCCAAGGCATATCATAATGAAATTGACACAAACCAACAGCAAAGAAAAAATTCTCAAGGCAGCCAGGGAAAAGAAGAATACAACATATAAAGGAAGGCCCATTAGATTATCATCAGATTTCTCAGCAGAAACTCTACAAGCTAGAAGAGAGTGGACCCCAATATTTGAAGTCCTGAAAGAGAGAAACTTTCAGCCACGAATACTATACCCATCAAAGCTATCCTTCAAATATGAAGGAGAAATAAAAACATTCACAGATACAGAAAAGATGAGGGAATTTATCATCAGAAAACCCCCACTCCAGGAATTACTAAAGGGGGTTCTCCAATCAGATACAAAAAAAAAAAAAAAAAAAAAAACAGAGCCACAAGTAAAAGCTCCAAGAAGAACACAATAAAACCAAATTTAAACTGTGACAACAACAAAAAGAAAGAGGGGGAGAAGATGGAGATTAACAGTAGCAAAGGACGATGGAGTGCAAAAGTACTCACAAAGTAGTTTGCTACAATGAACAGGGTAGGGACCCTTTTCATTACTCAAAGGTAACCACCATTGAAAAAACCACCACAGAAGCACATGAGATAAAAAAGATAGCAACAGAGGAAAGATGTATGGAATACAACCAAATAAAAACAAAAGATAGAAAAACGAAAGAGAAGGATCAAACAAGACACAAAACTAACAGAAAGCAAGATATAAAATGGCAATAGGGAACTCACAAGTATCAATAATTACACTAAATGTAAACGGATTAAACTCACCAATAAAAAGGCACAGAGTAGCAGAATGGATTAAAAAAGAAAATCCAACTGTATGCTGCCTACAGGAAACTCATCTAAGTAACAAGGATAAAAACAAATTCAAAGTGAAAGGCTGGAAAACAATACTCCAAGCAAATAACATCCAAAAAAAAGCAGGTGTAGCAATACTCATATCGGATAATGCTGACTACAAGACAGGAAAAGTACTCAGAGATAAAAATGGCCATTTCATAATGGCTAAGGGGACACTGAATCAAGAAGACATAACAATTCTTAATATATATGCACCAAACCAAGGAGCACCAAAATATATAAGACAGCTACTTATTGACCTTAAAACAAAAACTGACAAAAATACAATCATACTTGGAGACCTCAATACACCGCTGACGGCTCTAGATCGGTCATCCAAACAGAGAATCAACAAAGACATAGTGGCCTTAAACAAAACACTAGAGCACCTGGATATGATAGACATCTACAGGACATTTCATCCCAAAGTGACTGAGTATACATTTTTCTCCAGTGTACATGGATCATTCTCAAGAATTGACCATATGTTGGGCCACAAAAACAACATCAGCAAATTCAGAAAAATTGAAATTGTACCAAGCATATTTTCTGATCATAAAGCCTTGAAACTAGAATTCAACTGCAAAAAAGAGGAAAAAAATCCCACAAAAATGTGGAAACTAAACAACATACTTTTAAAAAATGAATGGGTCAAAGAAGAAATAAGTGCAGAGATCAAAAGATTTATACAGACTAATGAAAATGACAATACGACATATCAGAATCTATGGGATGCAGCAAAAGCAGTGATAAGAGGGAAGTTCATATCACTTCAGGCATATATGAACAAACAAGAGAGAGCCCAAGTGAACCACTTAACTTCACACCTTAAGGAACTAGAAAAAGAAGAACAAAGACAACACAAAAGCAGCCGAAGAAAGGAGATAATAAAAATCAGAGCAGAAATAAATGAATTAGAGAACAGAAAAACTATAGAAAAAATTAATAGAACAAGGAGCTGGTTCTTTGAAAAGATCAATAAAATTGACAAACCCTTGGCAAGACTTACCAAGGAAAAAAGAGAAAGAACTCATATAAACAAAATCCAAAATGAAAGAGGAGAAATCACCACGGACACCGTAGATATAGAAAGAATTATTGTAGAATACTATGAAAAACTTTATGCCACTAAATTCAACAACCTAGAAGAAATGGATAAATTCCTAAAACAATACAACCTTCCTAGACTGAGTCAAGAAGAAACAGAAAGCCTAAACAGACCTATCAGTAGAGAAGAAATAGAAAAAACCATTAAAAACCTCCCCAAAAATAAAAGTCCAGGCCCTGACGGCTATACCAGCGAATTTTATCAAACATTCAAAGAAGACTTGGTTCCTATTCTACTCAAAGTCTTCCAAAAAATTGAAGAAGAAGCAATACTTCCAAACACATTTTATGAGGCCAACATAACCCTCATACCAAAACCTGGAAAGGATGGCACAAAAAAAGAAAACTACAGACCAATATCTCTAATGAATACAGATGCTAAAATACTAAACAAAATACTAGCAAATCGAATACAACAACATATTAAAAAAATAATACATCATGATCAAGTGGGATTCATCCCAGAATCTCAAGGATGGTTCAACATACGTAAAACGGTTAACGTAATACACCATATCAACAAAACAAAGAACAAAAACCACATGATCTTATCAATAGATGCAGAAAAGGCTTTCGATAAAATACAACACAATTTTATTTTTAAGAGTCTCAACAAAATGGGTATAGAAGGAAAATATCTCAACATGATAAAGGCCATATATGATAAACCATCAGCTAACATCATATTAAATGGCACTAAACTGAAGGCTTTCCCCCTTAAATCAGGAACAGGACAGGGTTGTCCACTCTCTCCACTCTTATTTAATGTGGTACTAGAGGTTCTCGCCACAGCAATCAGACAAGACAAAGAAATAAAAGGCATCCATATCGGAAAAGAAGAAGTAAAGGTATCACTTTTTGCAGATGATATAATCCTATACATCGAAAACCCCAAAGAATCCACAAAAAGACTACTAGAAACAATAAGCTAATACAGTAAGGTCGCAGGATACAAAATTAACATTCAGAAGTCAATAGCCTTTCTATATGCCAACAATGAAACAACTGAGAAGGAACTCAAAAGAATAATCCCCTTCACAATTGCAACAAAAAAAATAAAATACTTAGGAATAAACATAACAAAGAATGTAAAGGACTTATATAATGAAAACTATAAACCATTGTTAAGGGAAATTGAAAATGATATAATGAGATGGAAGAATATACCTTGTTCTTGGCTAGGAAGAATAAATATAATCAAGATGGCTATATTACCCAAAGCAATATACAAATTCAATGCAATTCCCATCAAACTTCCAATGACGTTTTTTAAAGAAATGGAGCAAAAAATCATCAGATTTATATGGAACTATAAAAAACCCCGAATAGCCAAAGCAATCCTAAAGAAAAAGAATGAAGCTGGGGGCATTACAATACCTGACTTCAAACTCTATTATAGGGCCACGACAATCAAAACAGCATGGTATTGGCAGAAAAATAGACACTCAGACCAATGGAACAGAATAGAAAGTCCAGAAATAAAACCACATATATATAGTCAAATAATTTTTGATAAAGGGGCCAACAACACACAATGGAGAAAAGAAAGCCTCTTCAATAAATGGTGCTGGGAAAACTGGAAAGCCACATGCAAAAGAATGAAACTGGACTACAGTTTGTCCCCCTGTACTAAAATTAACTCAAAATGGATCAAAGATCTAAACATAAGACCTGAAACAATTAAGTACATAGAAGAAGACATAGGTACTCAACTCATGGACCTGGGTTTTAAAGAGCATTTTATGAATTTGACTCCAATGGCAAGAGAAGTGAAGGCAAAAATTAATGAATGGGACTACATCAGACTAAGAAGTTTTTGCTCAGCAAGAGAAACTGATAACAAAATAAACAGAAAGCCAACTAAATGGGAAATGATATTTTCATACAACAGCTCAGATAAGGGCCTAATATCCAAAATATACAAAGAACTCATAAAACTCAACAACAAACAAACAAACAATCTCATAAAAAAATGGGAAGAGGATATGAACAGACACTTCTCCCAGGAAGAAATACAAATGGCCAACAGATATATGAAAAGATGCTCATCTTCTTTAGCTATTAGAGAAATGCAAATCAAAACAGCAATGAGATACCACCTCACACCTGTTCGATTAGCTATTATTAGCAAGACAGGTAATAGCAAATGTTGGAGAGGCTGTGGAGAAAAAGGAACCCTCATCCACTGTTGGTGGGAATGTAAAGTAGTACAACCATTATGGAAGAAAGTATGGTGGTTCCTCAAAAAACTGAAAATAGAACTACCTTATGACCCAGCAATCCCTCTACTGGGTATATACCCTAAAAACTCAGAAACATTGATACGTAAAGACACATGCAGCCCCATGTTTATTGCAGCATTGTTCACAGTGGCCAGGACATGGAAACAACCAAAAAGCCCGTCAATAGATGACTGGATAAAGAAGATGTGGCACATATACACTATGGAATACTACTCAGCCATAAGAAATGATGACATTGGAACATTTACAGCAAAATGGTGGGATCTAGATAACATGATACGAAGCGAAATAAGTAAATCAGAAAAAACCAGGAACTGCATTATTCCATACGTAGGTGGGACATAAAAGTGAAACTAAGAGACATTGATAAGAGTGTGGTGGTTACGGGGGGGAGGGGGGAATGGGAGAGGGAAAGGGGGAGGGGGAGGGGCACAAAGAAAACAAGATAGAAGGTGACAGAGGACAATCTGACTTTGGGTGACGGGTATGCATCATAATTGAACGACAAGATACCCTGGTCTTGTTATCTTTGAATATATGTATCCTGATTTATTGATGTCACCTCATTAAAAAAATAAAATTATTAAAAAAAAAAAAAAGAACAGCAAGTAAAGCCCAAATGTAGTAGAAGGAAGGAAATAATAAAGATCAGAGCAGAAGTAAATGACATAGAGGCTAAAGAAACAATATAGAGGATCAATGAAACTAGGAGCTGGTTCTTTGAAAAGGTAAACAAGATTGATGAACCTTTAACTATTAATAGAATCACCAAGAAAAGGAGAGAGAGGACTCAAATAAATAAAATTAGAAATGAGAGTGGAGAAATAACAACTGACAACAGAAATAAAAATATTGTACGAAAATACTATGAAGAACTGTATGCCAAAAAACTAGACAACCCAGATGAAATGGACAAATTCCTTGAAACATACAATCTTCCAAAAATCAATCTGGAAGAATCAGAAAACCTAAACAGACCGATTAAACCAAATGAGATCGAAACAGTTATCAAAAAACTCCCAACAAGTAAAAGTCTGGGACCTGAGGGCTTCACAACTGAATTCTACCAAATATTCAAAGAAGAACTAACTCTTATCCTTCTCAAACTATTTCAAAAAATTCAAGAGGAAGGAAGACTTCCAAGCTCCTTTTATGAGGCGAGCATAATTCTGATTCCAAAACCAGGAAAAGACAACACAAAGAAAGAAAATTATAGGCTAATATCTCTGATGAATATAGATGCTAAAATCCTCAACTAAATATTAGCAAACCGGATCCAACAATATATGGAAAAAATCATATACCATGATCAAGTGGGATTTATTCTGGGGAGGCAAGGCTGGTACAATATTCGTAAATCAATCAATGTGATTCATCACATAAACAAAAAGAAGGAGAAAAACCATATGATAATTTCAATAGATGCAGGAAAAGCAATTGATAAAATCCAGCATCCATTCATGATCAAAAGTCTCAGCAAAGTGCGAATACAGGCAACATACCTCAACATGATAAAAGCCATCTATGAGAAACCCACAGCCACCGTCATACTCAATTGGCAAAAATTTAAAGCAATCCCCTTAAGATCAGGAACAAGGCAGGGGTACCCCCTTTCACCACTCATTTAATATAGTTCTGGAAGTCCTAGCCACAGCAATCAGACAAGAAGAAGAAATACAAGGCATTCAAGTTGGAAAAGAATTAAAACTATCATCATTTGCAGATCATATGATATTGTGTATATAAAACCCTAAAGTATCAGTCAAAAAACTACTGGACCTGATAAATAAATTCAACAAAGTGGCAGGATATAAAATCAATAGTCAGAAATCAGAGGCATTTTTATACGCCAACAATGAACAGTCAGAAAGAGAAATTAAGGAAACAATCCTCTTCACTATTACAACCCAAAAAATAAAGTACCTAGGAGTAAACTTAACCAAGGAGACTAAAGATTTGTACTCGGAAAATTACAAAGCATTGATAAAAGAAATCAAGGAAGATAGAAACAAGTGGAAGCATATACTGTGCTCATGGTTAGGAAGAATAAACATCATTAAAATGTCTATATTACCCAAAGCAATCTATAAGTTCAACGCAATACCAATTAAAATACCAGTGACATACTTCAAAGATATAGATCACATATTCCAAAAATTTATATGGAACCAAGAAAGAACACGAATAGCCTCAGCAATCTTAAGAAGAATAAAGTGGGAGGTATCACACTTCCTGATATCAAGTTATACTACAAGGCCATTGTACTCAAAACAGCCTGGTACTGGCATAAAAACAGACATATAGATCAATGGAACAGAACAGAGAACCCAGAAATAAACCCACAGTTCTATGGACAACTGATATTTGTCAAAGGAGGTAAGGAAATACAATAGAGTAAGGACAGCCTCTTTAACAAATGGTGTTGGGAAAATTGGACAGCTACCTGCAAAAAAATGAAATTAGATCACCAGCTTACACCATTCACAAAAATAAACTTAAAATGGATAAAAGACTTAAATGTAGGCCATGAAACCATAAGCATCTTAGAAGAGAACATAGGCAGTAAACTCTCCGACATCTCTCGGAGCAATGTATTTGCTGATTTATCTCCACGGGGAAGCGAAATAAAAGACAGGATAAACAAATGGGACTATATCAAACTAAGAAGCTTTTGCACAGCTAAAGATAATAAGAACAGAATAAAAAGACGAACTACACAATGGGAGAACATATTTGACATTACGTCTGATAAGGGGTTAATAACCAAAATTTATAAAGAACTTGTAAATCTCAATACCAGGAAGACCAACAATCCAATCCAAAAATGGGAAAAAGAAATGAATAGACACTTTTCCAAAGAGGACATACAGATGGCCAATAGGCATATGAAAAAATGCTCAACATCACTAATCATTAGAGAAATGCAAATTAAAACCACAATGAGATATCACCTCATACCAGACATAATGGTGCTCATCAACAAAACAACACAGAATAAGTGCTGGCGAGGATGTGGAGAAAAGGGAACCCTCCTGCACTGCTGGTAGGAATGCAGACTGGTGCAGCCACTGTGGAAAACAGTATGGAGATTCCTCAAAAAACTGAAAATTGAACTGCCTTTTGTCCCAGCTATTTCACTTTTAGGAATATACCCCAAGAACACCATAGAACGGCTCGAAAAGGAGAAATGCACCCCCATGTTCGTGGCAGCATTGTTCACAATAGCAAAGGTCTGGAAACAGCCCAAGTTTTTGTCAGAGGACAAGTGGATTAAAAAGCTTTGGTACATATATACTATGGAATACTACTCAGCCATAAGAAATGATGACATGGGATCATTTACAATAACATGGATGGACCTTGATAATATTATATGGAGTGAAATAAGTAAATCAGAAAAAACTAAGAACTATATGAATCCATATATAGATGGGACATAAAAATGAGACTCAGAGACATGAACAAGAATGTGATGCCAATGGGGTTGGGAGGGTGGGGGTAAGGGGGATGGAGGGAGGAAGGAGAGAGGTGGTGGGGGAGGGGAGGGGCACAAAGAAAATCAGATAGAAGGTGACAGAAGACAATTTGACTTTGGGTGAGGGGTATACAGCATAATCAAATGTCAAAATAATCTGGAAATGTTTTCTCTCAACATATGTACCCTGATTTATCAATGTCACTGCATTAAATTTAATAATAAAAAAATATGAAAAAACACACACACAAAAAACAAAACCATGAGCATTTAATTGCATAGACATTTCTTTTGAAATGAAATCCAGCCAAGGTGACTGCTGTTCTCTGCACTGGGATCCCAGTTAGTTCTGCTGTGCAGTGGTCTCGGCTTCACTGTGGCCAAACCTATCAAGACAGTTCCTCTGCCTACCTTTGTTCAGGGCTATACCCCTCCACCTCACAGTTTGTTTCCTGTCATGAAATCCTGTCACATCTCGAGTCTTCTCCTGCCTGCTTTACTGTTTTCCGTATTACAGGTATTTCCTGGCTTGAGGGTAATCTTAACTAGCGTTGAAGGCATTTCCTGTACCTGTCTGCAAGGACTACTGACTGAGGTGGTGGACCTGTGCTCGTATCTTCTCCTGCAGCTCCATGGGCCTTCATGGGTGTCCTGCAGGAGACATCAGGCTTCCCTAAGGAGACTGGGAGCGCGAATGGGATTTAGGATCTACCCTTTAAAATATGTCTATGGTCCAGGATCGGAATAAGGAAAGGCTTATTTGGATGGTTTTCTCTTTCTTCATATACATTGTATCCAAAACATTTTTCTGCCCATGTTTCTTATTTGTTTTCCTTATCAGTTGAAATGTCTGCATGACATTTTCCAGATTTCTGCAGTTATGTTAAGAGAACAGTTTGGTTTGTTTAGGTTTATACTCATAGTTTACATTTTATGTTTTCTTCCGGTTGTGAGAGATTTTACAATGATACAGTAGTGAGGTTGAGGTAGAAGAGGTGTGTAAACTTGACTGGTAGGCCATCTCTTCCTGACCAAAAAGCCTATCTTTCTCCTTGCCCCCCCCTCTCCATTTTTGATAAAGGTGAGCAGCAGAAATTTAACTCATGGCAGGTTAGACCCACTCTCTGCAGAGAAGCTCTTGTTTAAGAAAGTCATTTGGGTGAAGGAGCTGGTCTGCTGGCTTGTTCATCCCCTGTAATCTCTGAGGGTCACTGTGTCATGTGACATACCAGATCACTATCTCCAGGACTTGGGTGCAATGAGTGCCTGTGGGACTGGGCATGATTCTGTAGGACTTGCCCCCGTCATATCTGGAATAAATTGAAATGGTTTTAGTGTGGTTGAGGGCAGTTTATTTTTTCTTTTGAGGATTTATTAACTTCTTTTTTTCTTCTTCTTTTCCAAGTGAGAAAAGGGGAGAGAGAGACAGACTTCTACATGTGCCCCGACCAGGATCCACCTGGCAACTTACATCTGGGGCCAATACTCTCCCCATCTGGGGCCATGCTCGCAACTGAGTAATTTTTAGTGCCTGAGGTAGAGGCTTCGGGGAGCCATTCTCAGTGCCTGGGGCCATTGTCCTCTAATGAATGAATCATGACTGCAAGAGGAGAAGAGAGAGGGAGAGAGAGGAGGGATGGGGGAGGGTAGAGGCAGATGGCCGCTTCTCTTGTGTGCCCTTACTGGGAATTGAACCCAAACATCCACACACTGAGCCAGTGCTCTACCACTGAGCCAACCAGCCTGGGCCAGTAACTTTTTAAAATTTAATTCTTGTTGAATCACTTCAACTTAGAAATATGTTGATGAGTATATTTACATTGATATGAATGGGACAATAAGTATTTTAAAATTAAAATCAAAGAGCAGAGAATCATTTCTTTTACTAATGAAATAATGTCTGGAGGCTAGGGGAATAGGAAACTGTTTCAACAGGTACCTACTTGATGGTGCACCCTGTTTCTGTTTTTGTTCACTTGAGATTCCTTTTAAATTAGATAAGTTTGGGTTCCTGTTGCTGCATTTTACCATTCTTCCGTTCCTTAAGAAATGACAAGGAAAATTATTAAAAGTTTCATGACCTTGTGGGGACTTACCAATAAAGTGGAGCCGCCTTTTGATTTTTCAGACGTGGGGAGGTGAGGCTGGTTCTGCAAGTTTCTGTGGTAACACACAGTAAGACCAGAATTGAAGGAGTAGGTGTACATTTTAATATAATTTGTCATTAAACTTAGTGGGATAGAAATGGGCTCAGAAAGCCCACAAAAAGCATCTGGTGTGTCATTGTTCATGGCCCTGGGGCTGAAGTAACCCCATAGACTTTCCAGAACTTACTTATTTTATGTTGATTTTATTCCTTTGAGAATGGATTATCCTTTAGGAGTATAATCAAGATGGATTGGTGTGGGGTAGGGCTGAGGGGAAAATGGCAGGCATCCGTCAGAAACGGTAGTTTTAAAATCTTGAGATTAGTAATGGCTAACGTTTTAGCTACTCAGAAAATGGGATGTTACAAAATTCAGGGGTCTTTTTTCCCCTCTACCTGGTCTCTCCCAGCCCAACCCATACTTGACTACATTTCCCCTCTTCTCTGGCTTTGTTGACAGAAAAGAAAGTGAGGCCTCAACTTCCTGTAGTAGAGTGATTTCAATGAGCTGTTAATCCCCCCAACCTTCTCCCAACCATATTTACAAGCTGGTAGACTTGGAGCTGGTGTACTCAATATATTTAGGATTTATCAGCTGTCTTGCTACCCAAGGGTCCTATGTCACTTGACCCCCAAGCCAGTCACAGTGTCCCAGGGAAGCATTTTCTTTTTTTTCATTTTTCTGAAGCTGGAAACAGGGAGAGACAGTCAGACAGACTCCCGCATGTGCCTGACCGGGATCCACCCGGCACACCCACCATGGGGCGAGCTCTGCCCACCAGGGGGCGATGCTCTGCCCATCCTGGGCGTCGCCATGTTGCGACCAGAGCCACTCTAGCGCCTGGGGCAGAGGCCACAGAGCCGTCCCGGGCACCCGGGCCATCTTTGCTCCAGTGGAGCCTTGGCTGCGGGAGGGGAAGGGAGAGACAGAGAGGAAAGCGCAGCGGAGGGGTGGAGAAGCAAATGGGCGCTTCTCCTGTGTGCCCTGGCCGGGAATTGAACCCGGGTCCTCCACACGCTAGGCCGATGCTCTACCGCTGAGCCAACCGGCCAGGGCCCCAGGGAAGCATTTTTTGGGTGATTTTCTGTACTGGTTTGAACTGATGGATGCTTGTGCTGGGAAATAACCCACTCAGCCAGCCACAGTGATCTGAAAGCCAGCCTCTGTCCCTCGCAGGCTTTTAGGATGCCTTGGTCCTGGCTTTGGCTTGGGGTCTCTGTCTGCAGGAGTCAGAAGAAGCCGAGCCCAGACCTGAAGGTTGTCCCTGACATGTGATTGAGGAAAGAAGGGACTGTTGCTGATGGTGGTCAGGAAAGGCCTGAATCGTGAGGGGAACGATTGATGAAAGACATGTCTGGAAACTGCTGTGCATAAAGGCTTGTACAAGACCATCACGTCCATCTGGTCCACTAGCCTCATGGGCCCAGAGAGGTTACACTTCTTACATGAGGTTTACCCAGTAGGTTGGTGTCAAGTCTAGAATTAGGCCTTGGGTCTCTTTTGAAGTGTGGCAGTGGAGAGAAGCACGGTGGGCATTAGGTGTGGCAGTTAACATAGGAGCAGCAGCAGATTCTGTGATGTTGAAGTAGAAGGGAGTAGGTGGTATATAGATAATTGGCCTGTCAGCCTCCTGTGGCTCTCACCTGGATAGGCCAATGGGCAAAATGTACTGAGAGCGCATAGAGCAGTAGGGAGATTAGGGCTTCTGGAGGAAGACAGAGTGTGAGATTTAAATATCCTTCCTGCCTCTTACTGGCTTCCAAACTTTGGACATACTCTATATGCTGTACTTGAAGTTTACTTTTTCTTACTGAAAAATAGCCTGTCAAGGTTTCCTTTGAAGATGAAATGTTCTGTGTGCAGATGGCCTTGCACAGCCCAACCTGTGGCACGTGAGTGCAGGAGAGCCTCCTTCTTAGGGCTCACCAGCTCCCAGGCAGCTGTGCTCGTGGGCTAGTGGCAGGCTCTGTTACAGAACAGACACAGATTTTGAGTTTGATGTTTCTGAGTCATTTCCTTTTCTTTCAAATACTGACCTTCTAACCTTGAGAAATTCAGTTCACCTCGGAGAACCTCTGTTCTCTGATCTGCAGCCGGGGGTGGCAGTACTGAGTTCAGAGGCTGGGGGCTAGCAATTCAGATATGAGTGTGTGGCATGTGATGGCATTTCATGGCTTTAACTGAGCTTGCTCCCCAAGAGGATCTGGTAAGAATTGCTTTATCACTTTTCCTTCTGTTATTATTGGGACTATTGATAGAAAAGTGAACCCATAAGTTAGTTGATTCATTATCCATTATACAAGGAGTCATACTATAATTTCTTTAATAATAGAGAAGATTAAAGTTTTGAAATTACTTTTGTATGGTAATCTGTACAAAACAAAATTATGGAAAATAGTGACCTGGTCCCACACCCTATTGTTTCTTTTACATTGTAGCAGCTCAGTGTTACGTGTACAAAGTTGACTGTTGGATTTAAAAAAACAAACAAAAAATACTACCAAAAAATTTGCAAAAACTACCAAAAAATTCACTAGATAAATCTGGGGTACATGATTATGTAATAGCAGGTAGTTCACGTAAAAGACTATAATTAGCCTTATTGCATACCAAGCCAAAAATTTATTATATATATATATTTTTTTCTCCCATTTTATTTTGTATCTGTAATTGGGTATCAGTATAACCATCATTAGTTTGTCAGCTGGACAGTGTTTGATGGCTACCCATTTGCCCATGCACACATTGACGAATTCAGGGCTATATGCATGCTGCCCTATGAGAAATGGCCTACCTTCTCTACACTCTCTTGGTCTGGTGTGCAGGGTTGGCGGCTTTGACTTGGTGCAGCCAACACTTCTTCCCTGTCTGCCTTCCAGTGTGGCTTCACAGGGAGAAAGGTCTGCGTCTGTGCACTGGTCGTGTTGTCCCAGGAATAGCATGTGCTGGACTGTGGTCTGGCTGGAGTGAAAGCCTGGAATGATTGTGGAGGAGAGAAGGCTCCTGAGAAAATGAGCTCAGATCTATCACCCTTAGAACAGTGCTGTAGATGAAACAAGTTCAGCATCTTTGGACCTGGAGGAAGGGGTTGGGGCTCAGATGGCGCTGCCCCTATTAGTATAGGCTTTACAGGAGGATACTTACTAACATTATACCATTCTCCCTCTCATGGGCAAGAGCATAACAGTTCTTTGACCAGCACCAAAACCCTTTGTTTTTTCTTTATGTAAGGTGGAAGGCTTAACAGGAAAAGACACAATTTAGTGACTGAGTTCTGGTTGCCGAATAAAAGTAATCAACATTAAGATGGAAAGGAGGAGTTAGGCTGCAAAACAGGAAGGTTCTAGGGCAGAAAGAGGGAATTGACAGGAGGATGGGGGAGGGCAGTGTCACAGGGATGAATGGTGTTTCCATGGCAAACTTCCAGATTCCAGACTAAGAATTTTTGCCATGTTCAGTGCTTGTTTTCTTTTCTGTACCATACAAGTGGAAGTTGTCAGAGGGCAAAGGTCTTCATTTCTTGGACAGTGTCTGAGCAGAAGGCTCTTTTTTTTTTTTTTTTTTTGTATTTTTCTGAAGCTGGAAATGGGGAGGCAGTCAGACAGACTCCCGCATGCGCCCGACCGGGATCCACCCGGCACGCCCACCAGGGGGCGATGCTCTGCCCATCCGGGGCATGGCTCTGTCGCGACCAGAGTCACTCTAGCGCCTGGGGCAGAGGCCAAGGAGCCATCCCCAGAGCCCGGGCCATCTTCTGCTCCAATGGAGCTGCGGGAGCGAAGAGAGACAGAGAGGAAGGAGGGGGGGGTGCAGAAGCAGATGGGCGCTTCTCCTGTGTGCCCTGGCTGGGAATCGAACCCGGGACTTCCGCACGCCAGGCTGACGCTCTACCACTGAGCCAACCTGCCAGGGTGAGCAGAAGGCTTTTTGAACAGCCTGGCCAGGCCACCAACTAGGCACCACCAGCTTTATTTTTGTACTAGGGTTTTCTGCTGAGATCAAGTGAAAAATCTGTAGGTTTTGGAGTAAACCTATCCCAGAAAACCCCAGACCACTCTTAGTCATTTGCTGGGGGTGGGGCAAGGCCAAGACAAAACGGCAGGATGGACCAGCTGGCCTGTAGGAGATCCTGTGCTCCAAGCCAAGGAATTCACACTTTCTCCTGAAGCTGCAAGATGAAGGGTTTGAAGCAGTAAAAGGAGATGTCCTGGAAAGACCTCTCTGGAAGCAGTGGGGAGGGTAGCATGGAACAGAGTTGGGCTGAAGGCAAGAAGACCAGTTTGTGTGCTGTTGCAGTAGGAGTCAGAAATGGAAGTAGAAATGGAGGTACAACAGCCATCCCTTTACCATGATCTAAAAAATATTGACTGGAGAATTACAGAAATAAACAGTCCATGAGTTTTAAATTGCACAGTGTTCTGAGTTGTGTGATGAAACCCCCCACCCTCCCGCTTTATTCTGCCCAGGACAAGAATCATCTCTGTTTGTCCTGCATGTCCACACTGTGTACATTACTGCTGTTAGTCACTTAGGAGCTGTCTTGGTTATCAGATCAGTTGTTGAGGTATCGCAGTGTGTGTGTTCAAGTAACTCTTATTTTACTAAATAATGTCCCCAAGGTGCAAGAGTAGTGATGCTGGCAATTTGAACGTGCCCTAAAGAAGATGTACCATGCTTCCTTGAAGTGAAAGGGTAAAAGTTCTCAACTAAGGAAAGAAAAAAATCATATGCTGAGATCTATGGTAAGAATGAATCTCCTATCCTTGAAACTGTGAGGAAGAAAAAAGTTTGTGTTAGTTTTGTTGTCATACCTCAAACTGTAAAAGTTACAGCCACAGTCTGTGATACAAGTGCTTACTTAAAAGATAGACAAGGCATTAAATGTGTGGATGGAAGACATGAACAGAACACCTGTTGTGCCAGAAAGCATCGAGCCTCTATAAAAATTTTAGCCAAGGAGCCCCTGAGAAGAGTGACCACACTTACATAACTTATTACAGTGTACCCTGGGTGAAGGGCTTTGACCTTATCTGCCTACCCCCCTCCAAATCTGTGTATAACTTTTGACTCCCTCAGAACAGTCATCCCTCCATACATGCTGGGAATTGTTTCCAGACATCGCCTCCCCTTCCCTGTTGGTGTGGGATAGATACCAAAATCCTAGGATGCTTAAATCTAGTTGGTGTACAACAATGCATGCAGTCTGCCCTTTGCATCTACAGATTCCCAGCTGTGATTGGTGGGTTGAAAATTCTGTTCGGTTTGCTGCTGGTTGAATCTGTGAATGTGAAACCTGGGAATACCAAGGGCTAACTGTATGTTTATTGAAAGACGTGTGTATAAGTGGACCCAAGTGGTTCACACTGTTGTGCAAGGGTCAACTGTGTATTTTTATAATTGTTCCCTTGTATTACCAGTTGTTGTTAATCTCTTACTGTGTTTAATTTATACATTAGACTTTATCACAGGTATGTATGTACAGGAAACACATTGACTGTGTAGGGTATAGTACTATCCTCAGTTTTAGGAATCCACTGGGGTTCTTGGAGTGTATTCCCTATGGGTAAGGGGGGACTATTGTAGAAAGAAGTGTGTAAATTTGAGAGTTATATTAATACAATGGCTGAGTTCTAGGTGACACATCATACTGTGAAAGTGACACTGAAGTCTCAGGGCAGCTATAGCTATGTATGTATAGGAAGTATGGGGGACAATAGATTTTTCTCCTGTGAGCATATCTCAGACTCAGTGTTAGTGAGAGGCTCCTTTCCCATTCTCTAAGTTAGATCAAAGTTTTACTCTGTTTCTTTCCGTCCTCTCCCCTTTTAATTATTCAGGTTTAATTTTTCTTGTGGTAAATATTGATATAATTCACCTGAACAAAGGTTTTGTGGAGTTTTTAATTCTTATGAGTATAAAGAGATCCTGAGACTAAAAAATTGAAGAACTGCTGGTTGAAAGTATAGGCTTTGTGGTCAGTGGGCCCTGTCCTAGTCTTTACTCGTCATGGGGCATTGTGAAAGTTATTTTTCTGGAATCTCTGTGTCTTTAGTTTAAAAAATGGGGCCAATAGTGGTAACTAATAGGCTTGAGGATTAAATAAAGTCACACATGCCAAGTGTTGGTTTTAGGATTAGACACTGAAAAAATATCCTGCTGTGCTGGTGGTGGGGAAGTAAAGATGACTGTACGTCTGCTCATCTTCAAGGACTCACAGAAGTTTTGGGGGATACATATGTAAACAGATCAATAAATGAGTGTTTGCAGTGGTGTTCGTGAGGACCCTAGATGAAGAGCATGCTATTTGAACTTATCTTTGGATAGGAAAACAATGTTATGAAGGCATAGGAGAGTTGTGTAAGTGACCCCAGGACTCCCTGTGCACCAGGGAGTCTTGCCTTCTGGGCAGTAGGACGACTATAAAGGACCCTTGAAGGTCCTGCACTCTTAGGTTGGGTTCAGTCTGACTCTGGAGGAACCGTGCCTCCCAGCAGGGAATCTGAGCTATAACTTGCAGGCACCTGGGGTTTCGTCGGGAGGCCCCCCAAGTGCAGGTACCATAAGCTTCTGACCTTGATTGGTTTGGGCAGACTGGACTCTACTGCAGACTGGCACCTGACAGGTAACTTGGGAGTGCTAGTTCTCTTCAGCGACCTCTTTGGACTGGTGCTGTTCTCCTTAGCCTTTAAAAATAATGGCTTCTTGCCAAGTCTTGGGCTTCCCACCCATGTTGCCTGCCTCCCCATTCCTTTGCTTTCTTCTCTCTTTGTCTTTCTGTCTTCTTCCTCCCTTTAGGATGTTTATGATGAGTGTGTGCTAAAAGTAACGAAGCCCTTTTAATTTAGTGCTAAGGTTGGCTTGAATGAAATGAGAACTAACACTATTTAGCACTCCTTCCCCACTTCTGGCCCTGCCTTCTTTTCATGGAAAAGTGTCTTTTTGTGTTGTCCTGCTCATCTTCCCCTTGTTTTTTGCCTATGGGCTCTGGGTTCAGAAGGCTTGATCATTCTTCCTGCAGTGGTTTCATTGTAAAGGTTTTGACTGATGATTGGACATTAGATTAAGCAGGTGGAAGAGAGTTAACAGATACTGACTGCTTAGGACAGACACATAGAAATATAAGACATGAATTACACTATCTCCATGAATGGGACACACAGACGGAGCTTTCTTGTTTACACCCCTAATATGTGTTATAATTTAACAGCCTGAAGCAACAAATCTTTTCTCCAGATTTTAAATCTCAAGTAAAATGAGAAGCTTTCATCCAGCCCACCATATACCTTTTTTTTAAAAAGAGGTTTTTACTTAATTTAAGATTCTTAAAAAATAGAAATTTGTTTGCATTCTTTCAGTTCTTGGCCTCAAGTTTTCTGCTTGAGGTGGCTAGTAAGACTCGAACAAGTAAACTTCAAAGTCTTAGGGATTTGTGAGAATGATCTGTATGAACTCAGTGTTAAGATATCTTAGGTACAGTTGTAAAGGGGAGGCTGCCTTTATTTTTAGGGTTGTAGGTCAGATGCTTCTAAAACGTTTACTGATCTGAGAGGTTTTCTTAGGTTCGTTCACATTTGGTCAGCAATATTCCTGACATGGTGAAAGTCATGAAACAAAGAGTTCTTTATAAGAGAACTGTAGACCTTGTCCAGTAAGTGACTTGTAATAAGGAATAGCATTGACTGGGTCATTTGTGAATCGTGTGTTTTATGAAGGCTCCAGCTCTCCTCAACAGTAGCCCTTTTCAGTGAATGTGGTGTCTGTTCCTTACCCATATGACAGAGTTGTACATGGAGCTCTTCATGGGGACTTGCATTTTCCTAACAAGACTCACGTGCCCTGTATTTCTGCTGCCCCTGGATGCAGCCATGATAATTGTTCTACCAAGGATAAAAACACCCCACATTTTATAAACCACTCTCAGAAAGAGCAGTTGAAGGAAGACAGTGTGAGCGTGAAGGAACCGCCTGTTTTTCTTTTTCTTTTTTCTTTTTTTGTATTTTTCCGAAGTTAGAAGCAGGGAGGCTCTGCCAATCTGGGGTGTTGCTGCCGGAGCCATTCTAGCGCCTGAGATGGAGGCCATGGAGCCATTCTCAGCACCCGGGCCAACTTTGCTCCAGTGGAGCCTTGGCTGCAGGAGGGGAAGAGAGAGATAGAGAGAAAGGAGAGGGGGGAAGGGTGGAGAAGCAGATGGGCACTTCTCCTGTGTGCCCTGACTGGGAATTGAACCTGGAACTTCCACATGCTGGGCTGACGCTCTACCACTGAGCCAACCGCCCAGGGCTCCACCTGTTTTTCTTAACAGTGCTTCTGGCACTTTTCTCTTTGTCACTCAGTTAAGAACTAGGCAGAATCTGGCTGTTAAAGACAGTGTAAAATTTATCAGTGACATTTTTTTTTTTAGTGCATAGAAACAAGAGAACAGACTCGAAGTGCCTTCTGAGATTGGACAGCAGATTTAGAGAATTGGATATTTTCATTAATGAAATTTTGTTTTCTTTTTTTTACTTACTGAGTTACAGACAGATTTGCAAAGTGTACCTTTTGACCAACCAAAAGGTTCTGTGCACCCCGCTTCCCGCTTTCATTGCAGAGGTGGGGAGACTCGAACTGGTATGTAGCCATGTCCTTGGGCTTGAGATGAATGAGAAATGGGTGTCAGTGTACCTATGGCAGAGCTTTGACCAGGTGGGCATTTTCTGGCCGTTCTTTGCTGATTTTTTTCCCTAAGAACAGAGTTGGGTGGCTTAAAACTTATGTGCAGTTAGCATATGGCTTTGAACCTCTGAAACCTCAGTTATTTGAAGAAGGCAGGAAATGAGTTATTCTCAATAATAGTTTCCCAGAGAGCAACTCTTTAAGCACCAGAAGTTTAGTAAGTTTTATGGTGGGAAGAGTTCTGGGTACTTTTGTCATCTATAATGGGACAGAAAAATTTAATCTCATTTTATTGATAGTGTAATACTACTTTTTTTTTAACATTTCCTATTTACAGATGAGTAGCTAGTCTAGTTGACTTAAATATTGGGACAATAGCTATAATTGTGACATTTGCACTTGCTTTTTGAAAAAGTGAGTATGTTTCTTTGGTTTATTTGCATCATTTTCAAAAGTGAAATGTAGCATACTCAGCCTGTAAAGATTTGGTAAGTATCACAAGATTTTTTGTGTAATAAGATTATATTAAAAAATAGGTTGAATCAGAGAAATACTAAAATAAAAAGTGAAAATATCCTGTTTGCCCCTCAACCAGACTACTCGTACCAGTAGTGGGATACAAATTTAACAACCTGTTCTCTGCCCTAATCACCATTTTAAGTATATAAAGAATATACCAAAGGATAGTTTATTTCATCTATTTAATACTTAAATAAGAACAATAAAAGAAGTACACAAAACTAGATTATAAGAGTGTTAAAATATTAATGAAAACATATTAAATAATACATGGCAAAAAACAAAACTATTAAGATATTTCACTATTGGTCCCCCCCCCCCCCAAAGTGAGAAGCAGGGAGGCGGAGAGATTCCCGCGTGTGTCTGACAGGGACCCACCCGGCATGCCCACTAGGGGGTGATGCTCTGCCCATCTGGGGCGTTGCTCCATTGCAACCAGAGCCATTCCAGTGCCTGAGGCGGAGGCCATGGAGTCATCCTCAGTACCCGGGCCAACTTTGCTCCAATGGAACCTTGGCTGTGGGCAGAGAAGAGAGAAATAGAGGGAAAGGAAAGGGGGAAGGGTGGAGAAGCAGATGGGCGCTTCTCCTGTTTGCCCTGGCCGGTAATTAAACCTGGGACTTCCACTCGCCAGGCCAGTGCTCTACCACTGAGCGAACCGGTCAAGGACTCCCTATTTGTTCTTGATTGGCATTGTCACTTGCAATTTTTTTCACCTGTGGATGGAATGAACATTACTATGGGCGCATAGAATACGCTGTTTCGCAGATGAATGCTAAAAAAGAATAAGGAATGTAAATTTGTGATTTCCACATTAGGCAGCTGCCCAGGTGCCCACCTTAGAGAGAACCCTGATTACAAGTGCCATTTTAACAACTGGTTTGCTGAACTCAACAAAATATTAGGTATCAGTTCTGCCAAACTTGTGCGAACCAGCTGAATCCCACCGCTGACTCACACACTCTTTCCTCCTCAATAATAATTAGAGAGTGTTGCTCTGGGTAATTTCTCACACACAATGCTAAGCATAGTGTCATTTGCTCCAGGTTAAAAAAAAATAATAGAACCCACATCTTCTGACTCTTAATCCTGAATTTGCACTATGTTACATAGTTAGCTGCCTTTGGGCCATGAATTCTGAATTTTTCTCATTGTATGTGTCCAAATACCAAATGCCGGACAGATGTGTGCACGCACACACACACATTCACACTCACTCATGGGGGCTCCTTAGAGATTTGGGTCTGAGCACATTGTAATTGTGAGCACAGAATGTGTGCAGTTACTGCAGTGTCCATAGCCAGTAAGTGCCCAGCTGATAGTGGTGTGGTCAGGTGTTTTCAAAACTTTCTTTCTGGCCTGACCAGGCGGTGGTGCAGTGGATAGGGTATCAGGTTTGGACGTGGAAAACCCAGGTTTGAAACTCCGAGGTCTCTAGCTTGAGTGTGGGCTCATCTGATTTGAGCAAGGCTCACCAGCTTGGGCCCAAGGTCGCTGGCTTGAGCAAGGGGTCACTTGCTCTGCTGTAGTCTCCTCTACCCCCTCCCTGGTCAAGGCACATATTTATGAAAAAGCAATCAATGAACAATTAAGGTGCCACAACGAAGAATTGATGCTTCTCATCTCCCTTCCTGTAGCTGTCTCTGTCACACAAAAAAGCAAACAAAAAAATAACAAAAAACTTCCTTTCTGGTGTAAGTTGTTACATTGATTTCTGGAGCTGTTGGCATGCGAAACAGCCCTAGAGACTACAGGAAATCCCAGGGCCCACTCCTGTTGTGGACTCCCTTCCACCTCACCCCCTTCTGCCGCCTTTCCCATCCCCATTTAAGTAAATCTGCTTCTTAGAATTCTGACTAGTACTGGCCCCACCTGATGTTTGCTGTGGTTGCTGCCAGTTAGCTACCTTCACAGATTACTCAATATCCCATTTTGACATGTCCTTTGATTTGTTTATTCTTTTTAAATTAAAGTGTATGCTTATACTTTTACTGATGAGTGAACATGGTTTTCATTGTTTTAGATAATTTGTGAGGAACTTATTTTGTATTTTCTAAGTTTAAGAAGGCTTGGTTTGTTGATCTCTTATAGTAATATGTATTCTATTCGGGAGAGCTGACTGTTTCTCATGGCTGAGTCACAGGCAGGGAGCTGGTTGGTGTCTATATTCTCTCTTCTGGAATTTAAATGTTGTGGGATTACTCTTCTAATTGCAGAATGAGAGCTTGCTATGGAAATACTGTTTGGTGATTTTGAACTATGCCTTAACTATAAATATTTATTTAAGGAAATGTAAAATTAAATTACATTTCACTTCTGCAAACAGTATAGATAGACTTTTGGGGAGAATATTTCAGGCCAACTGTAGACCCATTTTCTTAAGTTTATTCCTCCTTTCTCTTGACTTAGGTAGTTTGCTTTGCTTTTTTGATCCATTTCATCTTGGGTTTCTTTTTTTCTTTCCCCAGTTTTTTTTTTTGTTTGTTTGTTTGTTTTTTTTGTTTTTGTTTTTTTTTACAGAGGCAGAGATAGACAGGGACAGACAGACAGGAATGGAGAGAGATGAGAAGCATCAATCATCAGTTTCTCGTTGCGACTTCTTAGTTGTTCATTGATTGCTTTCTCACATGTGCCTTGACCGTGGGCCTTCAGCAGACCGAGTAACCCCCTGCTGGAGCCAGCGACCTTGGGTCCAAGCTGGTGAGCTCTTTGCTCAAGCCAGATGAGCCCGCGCTCAAGCTGGCGACCTCGGGGTCTTGAACCTGGGTCCTTCCGCATCCCAGTCCGATGCTCTATCCACTAAGCCACCACCTGGTCAGGCTTTCCCCAGTTTTTTATAAAAATTTACTATTTCTAATTGTAGCATGTCTTGTTGCTAAAGCATAGGCAGTATTGAGGAACCCAGGGTTACAGGGCTATGAGCAAGTATGTCAGGTAAATAAAATATTATGTTCTTATGCCCCTATCCTTTTCCCCTCAAACACATTTTGAGGTTGACATCCTAAGTAGAGTTAACTATGGGAGTTTAGGATAAGATGACTCAGAGTGTGGGGGGAGCACTGCTGTCTGTGGCTAGGCCTAGCATGTCTGGGGTTTTCATTCATGGTGGTCTAGGAGTTCTCATCGTGTCACAGGAGCACAGCGATACCCTAATAATATCAGCAGTAATAGGTCTGGGTTGAGTCCATGTGTAATTGTTTTAAGTCTTTAGCACACATTCAAAGCATATTTCTGAGGAATAACCCATGGTTTGGTGAGTGGTAGGGAGGATACCACTTGTCAGGCTTGAGGGGACTGTGGTCAGAGGACATCAGTATTTATTCTTCTGATCTTGTTCTTTAGGAGTAAGCTCCTTGGCCTGGTACTTGTGTGGTGAGCATTTCTCAAGGCACATTCCTTTCTTTTTTGTTCTTACTTGTGAAATATGGGAGAAACAGCCAACGAAATAGACAAGTCATCTTTTTTTCCTAGCATCTTGTAAAAACAATGTTCTTTCTTTCGTAGCTTCCCCAAAATGGGTTAGGGGGAATTGGGTGACATGTGGGCAATGAAGGGGTAGAGGGGGAAGAGAGAGGTGGGGGTATATAACTGATTCAAAAAGTACCCTTTAAATTGTTTGTATATTGAATTATTTGAGCCTCTCATGCCTCAGATGTATGAATCTTGACTATGATGTGGACAGTGTGTGTCACATTCATTTACACACGTGGGCTGCTTTGCATTTATACTGTATTCTGCCTCAGTGTCATCCCGAAGTAGTCAGCATGGGAGAGGTGTCCACTGTATGTTTCTTGGCTACTGGCCTCATGCCTGCTCACACCCCTCACAGTAGAGGTGACCTCATGGTCTGGAATGGAAGTTGTGTGGCTGTTTGTTGGACAGCAGCACTTTCCAAATTTGATGGTGTTTAGTTCCCCATTTGATTTTTGTTACCTTTTCCTTCCAAACCTCCCTTCCTTCCTTTCAGGGTTGTAAAGTAGATTAAGATTAATTTTATATTGCAATTGAAATTTGTATGACGTGCCCAAGGATAAATGAAACTACCCATAGTATTGGAAACCTGGTCTGTGAATGAAAAGTTACTTGAAAGTCATTGAAAATAAAATAGTGTCGGAGTCACATAGCCATACAGGTTGACATTTCTTAGGCAGTGTTCACAGTGTACCAAGTGTTCTTTGATTAAACAGTGAATTTCTCAGTGATTCATGTTTTTAGCTGAAATGTGGCATTTTCGTATTAGTCCAACTGTTCGTTGGTTCACTTTTGGCTCAGGAGAGAATACCACTTCCTGTATCAACCTGCATTTTCTCATAAAACACCCAGCCCATTTTCTGGTTAAAACAGTTGAGAAGCTCATGCCTCATACCAGAAGGCACATAGTGTTAGGAAGTTACAGGATAAAGGAGGAGGGAAGGAAAGGATGGCATTTATAGTACACTGAACCAGGCACGGCCCTAGTGCCTTCCCCTAGAAGGATTTGCTGAGCATGTTTAAGTTACCCATCTGTGGTTGTAGACCTTGAAGGTGCCGAGTTGGAATTCAAGCTCTCACTATACTGCACCAACAGTGTTACTGGCTATGGCCAGATCATTATCATTGCCAGCCACTGTCCTTCATTCACTTATGAAACCATGTCAGTCTCAGGAGACCAAGCCCCAGTTTTGTTGGTGCCAGGCTCCAAGTGCAGGGAGTACTGGCAGACTTCCACAGCCTGGCATTGGAGGCAGCAGCAGATGATAGAACAATGGCAGTCCTGTGCTTGTTTCAGAGTGAATGATGGAGTAACAGTAGCCATCATTGTTATGTGTTTTGTGCATGCCAGGAGTTATTTAGCTCCAGGAGTGGAGCATACTTGTACTTACACTATCTGATTTAATCAATCCTTTACATTATTGCTGTGAGGCAAGCACTGTGATTATCTTCATTTTTTTAGATGTTAAACCTGGCGTTTGCAGATGCTTGGGAAGTTTGCCTGAGATTGTATAGAGCTAGTCAGTGGCAGAGCTATGATTTGACTTTCTTGGTAAGCTTAACCACTTTGATTAAAATGTTAATCAGATTTGCCTTTGATTAAAAGTTAACTGAGGCACTGGCTGGTGGCTCAGTGCATAGAGCATTGGCCCAGTGTGCGGGCATCCGGGTTCAGTTTGCAGTCAGGGCACACATGAGAAGTGACCATATGCTTCTCCTCCCCCTGCCCCCCTTCTCACCATCTTGCAGCCAATGGCTTGATTGGTTTGAGTGTGGCCCCAGGTGCTGAGGATAGCTCCTTTGGAGCACATCAACCTTAGGTGCTTAAAATAGCTCAGCACTCAAGCATCAGCCCCAAATGGTGGTGTTGGGTGGATCCCTGTCAGGGCAAATGTGGGAGTCTGCCTCACTGTTTCCCCTCTTCTCACCTAAAAAAAAGTTAACTCAGTTTCTACAGTGCATTTCCCTTTCTCTACCACACACATTTTCAAAGAAAAATTTTGTTTGAAATGAAATGAACACTCACTGTGCTGCTTGCAGAGACGAGAACTGCGCTTCTGCCAGGGAGGACTTCGCAAGATGGGGTTGGGCCCCATATTTTTTGTTGATGTCCTGGAGTTTGAGGAATGGAGTTGGTTGGCAGTCTAAGGTAACATGTAACTCTGACTTATGAAACAATGATGTGGATTTTAACAAGTATGTGTACTACTTACAGCTTTTTTATGTTGTCCTTCCAGACATTGTTGTTTGCAGGATCCACTGAGTTTTTTTAACCCAAATGTATGACGGTAGGACACCCAGTGCAAACATGTCCAGGTTCCAGTCTACAAAGTTGTCCATTTGTTCTAGGCAGTGCTCATTATAGAAACTGCCAACACACTGAGACATTTTGGTGATTGCTTTGGATTGAGTCATTTGTGTACCTTTTAGACAGTTACCTTAACCTTTAGTGATTTAGAGAGTTAGGACCATTCAACCAAGATGGCTTAATTCTTTAAACCACAAAAGGTTGAAGCAGGGGTTCTTGTGGGCATTTTAGTTCCTGCTGCTTGGGGATTATGCTGGTGGCCTTGGCACAAGCCATCCCCACCCCCCCAGAAGGGTGAGAACCACCGCTTTGGGGGTGGTGATAATGGTGTCTTTCTAGTTTCTATTTCCTGTGAAAGGAAGAGGAGGGAATGAATGCCTGGCCAGTGTGTGTGTGTGTGGCACTTTCTATTGTTTCTATTAGTTGGAAAGGCTCAGAATTAATCACTTTTGTTTTTGAGTGTTAGATGAACACCTCACATTGCATTTTCTGTTTAAGTGGCTTTGAAACGCTTTCAAGGGCAGAGAGAATCCACAGAGCATCTCTTAACACTAAATGTGTTTTCATCTTGTGGCCTGATTCAGTGGGAAGTCACTTTCAAGCACTATGTGTTATGATTTGGTCATAGTATATTGGAAGCACTGAGCTGGGGCAGAGTGGACGAAAGCAAAACCCATGAGAACATAAAGTGGCACATTGGCTGGTAGGAAAAGTAGCAACACTTGCTCACTTCTCAGCAGCTCTGTTTGGGAAGGGAGAGCCTGATGACTTTTTTGGTATATAAGGCAAAGGTGTGGAAATGGAAGGGAAGAACATGATGATATTGTTCATAGTGGCTGCAAAAACCCAGCACTTTTGCCTGCTGTCTCCAGATAGTGAATTAGCATGATGTGGTTAAATGCATCCGTCTTTGTTATTTATGCTATGTTCCAGAAATAATTTATGGTGAATATTTCCTATCCAGGGAAACCTATTGAGGGAGTGAAACAATTATGGGTATGAGCAGTTAAGAAAACATAATGAGCCTGACCTGTGGCAGTGCAGTGGATAAAGAGTCTGCCTGAACCACAGGTTACTCGTTTGAAAGCCTGGGCTTGGCCAGGTCAAAGCACATACAACAGGCAAGCAACGAACAGCTGAAGTGAAGACACTGTATTTCTCGCTCCCTACACCCTGCCTTGTTCTGTAAAATCAATAAATAAAATCTTTAAAGGAAGAAAGAAAACTTAATGAAAAATTGACCTTATTTGCTAGATTTGGGAGTCACTAATGATTAAAAGAGTGATACCAGATTTGTCGTATGCTTTTTAAACATATTGATGTTTTAATGTCTTTTTCTTTTTTTAAAGCAGAGTGAAAAATTCTCATACATTATGCTAAAAATTCATAAAGGTTTTCTTGTGGGCTTCCTAGTAAAGGCCCTTTGTGTGTTACTCAGACTCTTGAGTTCACATGACCAATGCTGGGGAATCAATAGCTGCTCAGACACGGTGAAGGGCAAGGCTGGCGCATCTTCCTGCCCCTTTCATTCCTGTCTGTCCCTTGTCCACCACCTTTCGCACATGTCTCCAGTTGTCCCCGGCCCCAAGTGAAACTCCTCTGGAAGAAAAACATGACTCATATTAGTAGGTGGCCAGAAACAACTGTTGAGGGAACAGAAGCTCCAGAAAAATGGTACTTGATTGTTTCTGCATCTGCACAGATTGAGTTTTTGGTCCCTCTGTCTGTTTTGTCCCCACCCTTTTTGTTTTTAATCCCTTTCTCCCCCAACTTTGATCCCATTTGCCTCTCTTTTTTTCTCCATTGAGCAGAGTAGCCTGTTCAGTGGAGAACACCTTGCAGTCATGCAGAATCCTTGAGAGCAGTGTGTTGTCCTTGAACTTGAGAGCTGATCCAGGCTTGTCTCCGGCTCTCTGGGTGCCCACCAGTGTATACAGACAAGTACAGTTTCCCCGTGAACAATGAATGAAGGGGATAGGGGCTCTGATCCCTTTGCAGTTGAGAATCTGTGTAGCTGTGCATCCCTCCACATCCATGGGTTCCCACCTGCAGACTGAAAATACAGACCTGTGTTTACTGCCTGTCTTTTCTTTCACTGGGTGACGTTAGTGAGTATACATCTGTGTACTAGCTTTCACCATATTTCTGTTTATTCAGAGCATGAGTTTCTTATGTTAAACATTCTCTGGGTTAGTTTTCCTTTTTAATTGGCCACTCTTCTGATCACTTGATCCAATTTGTTGTATTTTAGCAAAATTCCGTGCTCCAGAAATCAGAATTTTAGTGTATGAATTTCCCAGACACATTTTCTTTAGACCTTACTGATCAGTTTGCATTCTTTGAGGGAGATTCTTTTAATTTATTATGAGAATGTTGTGAAAGTACTTACAACATAACCTGTGTACTTTAAATCTGAGAGTGTCTGAGCTTCCTCCTTCATCTTTGGAAAGGGCTTGATGGTGGCACATTTGTAATTCGGCCCCTTTCTTTCAGTAGGAAATAGGTGTTAAAGTACAACTCGTAATTTTTTTGTTAGAAGGAAAAATATTTTCCCTTATGAGCACTTTGGAGCTTTGAACCATAGCACATGCATGAGTAACAAACAATTCTTTACACTTTTCTTTAGTTTCTTGACTGAGGTAGATATGAAGCACTTCCAAAAAATGTTCTCCTCACTTCACTGTGAGATGGGTCTTGTGTGTGTGCCTGCTTGATTCCAGGACTGGAATGACACATGCCCAGGGCTCTGTAAAGGGAATTGGCCTTCATTTTACTCTACTGAGCTGTATGTGGCTTTTCTGGGTCTATAAGAGGAATTTTCTGGGCTTTGCGTGTCTTGGAGATTTTGTTTAGTTTTTTTTGGTTGGGATGGGGTGAAAAGTTTCATGCTATTGATGAGGTTTAGATAAGCTCACTAGAGTGAATACTTCTGAGTAGAAAGGTATGCTCACTATCAGCCTAAGGTAATAGGCAGAATTTGGCACAACCATTACTGGGTCAGCTGTGTTTCAAGAGGTCATTGAAACATTTGATCTCAATGAAATCATGGCATCACAAGTGCTTATTCTTCAACTTGCTGTAGGATTTCAGTATGAGCCCTTAATACAGATCTCATGAGGCTAAGGGGGACTCTGGAAGCTGAGTTTTCATTCGTTCATTCATTTATTCATTCATGTGAGAGGAGGGAGATAGAGAGACGGACTCCTGCATGCGCCCTGACTGGGATCCATCCGGCAATCCCCGTCTGGGGCTGATGCTCAAATCACCTCAGGCTACTGTCAGCACCTGAGGCCAATGCTTGGACCAGTCAAGCCACAGTAGCTGTGAAAGAGGGAGAGAAAGAAGGGGGAGAGGAAGCGGGTGAGAAGCAGATGGTCACTTCTCATGTGTGCCCTGACCAGGGATTGAACCTGAGACATCAGCACGCTGCGCCAACACTCTATCCACTGAGTCAACCAGCCAGGGCCTGGAAGCTGAGTTTTTAAAGTAATACATATAGTCTTGGAAGACCCTCTTCTGGGAAGATGATAAGTCAGATATGTATGTGTCAAACTTGTGGTAACTAGCCATTTTACATCTTTTATTTGCGAAGGAGTGCTAACAGGGAGACTTACAGGCACATTGAAAATTCTCAGGGGCCTTTTATTTTGTTATTTATGGCTCATCGCAGGTCAGTGATTAAGGCCAGCAAAATTATTACTTACTACAGTTCTCCCGGGATGCAGTGTTTTCAACCACCCTCCCTGGATAACCTGAACCTGGGCAGAGCCCATAGTTTTGCTGTAGATACTCATTCTCTTTTGAGAGAAAACTTATGGCCTGAAGAACGGAAAGCAGACACCTGTGAAATTTGGCAGTGGTCAGGAATATAGGCATTAGGAATAATCTCATACATCAGGCAGCATTTTCTTTTGCAGTTAAATTGATCTCTTGGGGAGTTTGGTGGAAAAAGGATTGCCATTCTACTTGAGATATTTTAGACTTCTCATTTTTAGTTTTCATTAGAAGATAAAGGCTCATTAAATTAGGTTAGCTTTCTCTCCATTGGAATAAAATTTGCTTCTTTGGGTTTCCTTGGGCTTTAATTCTATAAGAAAGAGGTCTTACCTATTTTCATTTTTACTAAGGAGTCTTGTATGATACAATCTCATTGGCATTTCCTCTTAAATCTGCTGTTCAGATTTGTCCAACCAAGAGGAAGGGTTGGACAAAGGGAAGCTGTCATCTAATTGAAAATTAACTGAACTTTTTTTTTTAATTCCTTAAAAATTTTTTTACTCCATTTCAATTAAGCCTTTAAAGTATTTTTGGGTTTTCATCCTATCTACATATGTTCTTAAACTGGCTCTCAGAGTACTGAGACATCTGCATGTGAACTAGAGAAGGTGTTCTTCTATTTGAAGAGAAAATGGTGGAGAGGCTGAGGTAAAACACTGTTAGTTAATATAATTTTTTTTAGCTCAAATTGAGTCTTTTAACTGGTTGGCAGTTACATAATAAAAACTAGGCTGACTCCAAAGAACCAACTTTTTTATCTTTGGAATTTTAAGTCCTCTGGTAACAAAGTAATGTTTAAGCAGTAAAAACTAGAGCTTTAAAGTGAAGCAATGTGTTTTATGAACTTGTTCTAGAAGTTAAAGATATTTAATGGTTTTTCTTTTCCCTTGGCTTTGGTGTGAATTAAGTAATTCATATTTAAGATTATATGAGGTAAGGTTTTGCTCTTTGTAATGCCAGTTGTCGAGGCCAGAAAGGTTCAATCTGGATTTGGGCAGACCAGAGAAAGGCATTAGGCCATTCCCGTTTATTGGGTTCTCGCAGAGGTGGTCGAGCAAACAGGCTAACCACCCCTCGTAGAGGCAGGCAAGCTATCTGCAAAACCATTCCTGGAGATGGCAGGCCAGCAATCCGCACCCAGGGAAAGAACCTGTAGTCTTACATAGGCAATGCACACCATATGGCTTTCTGCCACGTGCTCATGCACTAATCAAGCAACGTGCTTGCAGCTGGTAAACCAGCAAGCAAGCCTAGCACAGCTGTTTTCCTCCCATTACACCCCTTTAGGGTTGCTCACCTCACAATCTGTGACAGGTTTCTTTTACAATGGTCCCTGTGTGAGGAGTGAGGTACATTGCATCCATTTTTTGCAGAAACATTGCAGACTACAGCAACAGCCTACCAAGACACAAGCTATACCAAAAATGACAATAGCTACAAAGGTACCCTTAACAATGATGTCTCCCTGAGCACTCAAGGGATGATAGACTTCTCCCTTAGATGGTTAGGTGCCAGCTGCCCAGAGAGTTGGCCCAACTGGAGGCCCACCTCTAGCCCCCTACCCCATGGTGCCAACAAGGCCACCCATTGTAGGTGGGGGGCCTATACAGTCCAGGACCATGTCCATTGAAACCTTTAGCCTTTAAGGAAGGCTGATGGGGCAGGCCGCAGTGTGTTGCCCTGCCATCCAAAGCCCAGCTAGAGTTAAGTATTCTTGGTGTATATCTGCAACTGGATGGGAACAGCTGCCCAGTGAAGGAGGGCCTCCACAATTGCCAAGCCCCAGTGTCAAGGGTTCGCATTCAAAATCTGAGTACTGCCCACAAGTGGCATGCCTATCCGGAAAGGGAGCTGGTGCCCCCTCTTGTCACAGTCCCTGCTTCAAGAGTTCATTATATTGCTCTATGATACTAGTGGCCTGTGGGTGGTAGGGAATATGTTACTTCCAATGTACCCCCCAGGTCTTGAGCCCATTGCTTCACAATGGAACCAGTGAAATGGGTACCATTGTCACTTTCAAGAACCAGTGGCTGCCCATAGGCAGCACTGAACTGATCCAGAACCCATATGACTGCCCTCTGGTCTGGGTTATGGATGGGGTAGGCAGCAAGCAGACCACTGGCAGTATCTACACAGGTGACCGCATTCTGGCACCCATCCAATTTCAGTAAGGGTCCAGTAATGACTACCTGCCACTGTGTCAGTAGAACCATGATCTCTCTGAATCTGTCCAGGTGATGCTGGTTGACTCTGAGAGTGCCCGTTGGAACATACTGCACAATAGTCGCAAGCTGTAAGTACTTTTGCATAGGACACAGGCAAGTTCCACGCCTTAACCATAGCCCACATAGTTTTCTGTCCTGAATGGAGCAGATGCCAGCGGAGCCTCTGTGCCATGTCACCTGTGGGTGCAGTCTCCAACCATTGCACCTTTGCCAGGGTGTCTGCCTCATCATTCCCAGGATGGGCTAGAGAGGCATGTCCTGTGATATGATATACTGTCACCTGCCTCTGTTGTTCTATTTCCCATAAGTCCTGCTGTATGACCTGACTCTATAGCAGACATTGCATTACAATCCACTGGTTAATGTGCCAAGTAGCTATCCAAAGGGTCAGTCCACGATAGCCCAGCTGTTGGTGCAAACCAAAGGTGAAAGTTCATTATGGGCATCTAGCCATATAGCTCTTAGTTCCACCCATTGGCTATTTTGACCCATACCTGTGTCCATCCAAATAGTCTCAGTGGCCAGATGGAAGGCTGTAGCTATCCAGCTGGCAGGTTGACCCCTGCTAGAGTCATCAGTATACCAAGCAACCTTGGAGATGGGTGTTATCCTGTCTTGGTAGGGACTGACTTTAGGTTCTGCCTCCTGAGCCCCAACTGCACCTGATTCTAGGGTTTCATAGGTGACTGGACCCAAGACTTCCTGCAGTTCTACCCTCAATAGGCTGGTTCTAAGAGCACAGCATTGTTGCAAGATGCACCGCAGTTGGCCAGGGTGGAGGGTTCGGTCTATACCACTATGTGGTTTCATTGCCCAATCTCTCACCCATCCTGCAATGGGGTACATTGTCCTGACTGTAACCAGAGTTGTGGTCATGGCTAGGAGGATGGCATATACAACTGCCAACTGATTCTCTACTAATAAGTAATGGACCTCAGCACCTTTCCATAAGTGCTATGTCTGTTGCCATAAGCCCCATCCAAACCCCTCAGAGGTCACATGGACGTTACACTCACAGTACGTAGTAGGGGCAAACACATTCAAAGCCTGTGTCCCCTTGACAGTTGTCTTAGATGCTGCAAAAGCACCTACTATGTACTAAGGCCAACATCCACAGCACATTAGAAAGGGACCAGTGGGTTGCCAGTTAGACAGGTCCTTCAGTCTTCCCCTTATACAAACTGGAACAATGGGTCTTGGGGTGGATCCTCCACTCCCTCCGCTGCTTCCAGTATATAATCCTGCAGTCATGAGACATGAGCAACAACTGTTTTCTTGGCAGCCGCCTCCAATTTGTAATCTTACCAATGTGCAGCACAAACACCAACTATCTTCTTGGTAGCTACTGGGTCCGCTTGTTTCCCCTGCTTTTACAGCGGCTGGAACCTCTGTTCTGGCTCAAGCTGCCACCAAAGCTCGACCAGGCCTCTGTTAGACCTGCCATCTAATTTCTTTCTATCCGCCCCAGCCATAGTCATATCTGCCCACATCTGTGTTCAGGTAACCTTTAAAGGCATGTTTCTTTTGTTAGTAGGTGGGGGGCACAGTGGGCAGCGGCCCTCACAGCCTTAAGACACCGTGCTGCCTCTACCTCCCCCAAATCTGCCACTGTCTAACAGTATTGATGGGGTGGCCCACAAAGGGGCCCAAGAGCCACTAGTGACCCAAAAGGGCTGATGGGGCTCTACAGAGAATAAGGTCCCTCATCCCTGCTGTAAACACTTCCTCATCTGGCCCACGGGACCTCGGGTTGAAAGCAGTATTCCTCATACCCAGTTCCCGGAAGATCTACTGCAGCTCAGTATATGACTGCCACCAACTCACTGCCCCTGTCAAATCTCCAGTGTTCTGCCAGGCTGTACAGATTTCAGCCATGACCCATTCTAATAGGGTGTGGTTTTCTGGGTTGTCATGGCAGTTCTAAAGACACTGTCTCAAAGAGGAGTGAGTGGCAATGGTGGCTAATTTCTTTATCTCTGCTCCAGAGACCATGACCCCTTCCACCTATATGTCCCACAACCACAGCAACCAAGCTACCAGGGAGTGAGTGGGTTTCTGCCTGAATTTCAGCCCCAACTCCATCAGCTCTGCCTGGGTGTCGGGCTGGACCACAGAGTGCTCCACTACCAGTATAGGGATTTGTGTCTGCTCCTGAGGCATTTTCTGTTGCTGGGTTTTCACTTTCTGGCTGACCACTGGCTGGGCTCTGAGTCTGCTTAAACCTCTCGTCTTCCTCAGAGTAGTCAGAAACGACAACTACTGCCAACTCAGAGCCACTTTGCCGGCACAAATGCAGCTCCTCCTCCAGTAACCACTGCTGCTTGTACTCAGCCTCAGCTCACAGTGGAGCTCTTAGACTCGGGCACCTCTTACTATAGACCTTCCAGTTTCTGCTTGCCAGGCTGTAAAAAACACACAGCTCATGGCCCCAACAGGAGAGCCAGAGGGAACCATATGTTTCAAGGCTGTTGGCATCTGATCTGAACTGAATCCTGCCAACTGCACCAGGTATAATGCAGGAAGTTGAGTTTAGGGAGGTTCACATTGGATTTTGGCAGTTGTAGATGAGCCGTGTTGGAGAAAGGCATTGGGCCATTCTAGTTTATTGGATTCTCACAGAGGCAGGCGAGCGAACAGCCAGGGGATAACTGCATCTCACAGCAGCAGGTGAGCAAACAGGCAAACTGTCCCTCATGATGGCGTCCAAGCAATGTGTACCCAGGGAAAGTACCTGTAGCCTTGTATAGGCTGCACATACACATGTGGGTTTCTGCCACGTGCTCACACACTAATCATGCACAGTGCTTGCATCTGGAAATCCAATGAGCATGCCTGCCACAGCTGTTTTCCCCACACTCTTAACTACATCTTTTCTTATAATTTTTTCTTTTATGACTATGTAGACTGTGTGAAACAGTGACACTTGCCCTTTCTAGTGACTTGTCTGAGAATGTGAGCGGGCTCAGTTATCCAGCAGACATTTACAGAGCTTTGTATGTCTGGCATCATGCGGGGGTCCAGGGATACAGAGGTGAGATAGTCGACCCTTACTATCCTCAGGAGCCTCTTATTTTGTAGGCAGGTGATTGAGTCACAGTGAGAGTGGGACCTCTGAGAAGAAAGCGGCACTTTAATCCTCTATTCGGCCATAACTCCCCCATCCCCAAGTTCCACTCAGTACCTGTGAAGAGCCAGGACCTCACATGTGCGACCTTGTTAGTTAGAGGTAGGGGATAAGGAGTGAAGTGTAGAAAAGAAAGGCTCTTAACGTGAATAATTTTTGGCAAAACTTAATTTCTCTAAAACAAAGAGACTTTTAGCAGAACTTACTTTTTCTGAAAAGACTCCCTATTCTTGGCCTTGAGGCTGGCTTCCCAGACTGTGGCTTTGGACTAGCTTTGCAAAGTTGCAGGTGTTCTCAAAATGTTTCTCCTTGAATTAACCCTATAAACATTGTAAGAAAGCTTGTTTCACTGCTTTGTTTTACTGCTATGCTTCCTCTCTTCCCCCATTCCTCAGTCAGTATGTAATTTTCCCTTTAAAAGCCAGCCCCAAACTGTGTTCCCCACTGCACTGATTTGAATGATTTAGGTTTCCGTGCAGTTTGCACAGCCCGTTAATTAAAAGACTCCTTAATTTCATAATTTGGCTACTTAATTGATTGAGTAGCAAGATGTCTTATCTCACTGTTCCATTACACATGGAAGAGGTACGGGTGGGGGGCAATGGGCTAGAAAGGTGGGCTTTGTGATTGCGGAGACCTGCTTGGACACATTTATTTGTTTTCTAAAAAATAGGCTCCAGGGTCCCTGCTGGGCAGAGTTGTCATCTGGTTAGAAAGCATGTGGGCAGTGAATTGACTTTTCAGTTAAGTGTACAGCAAATGGTGTTGTAAGGACTCGGGTGGTGGCCTTTTGGCATGAGGAATTGGTTGTCCCACATTTAGGGGGACCTCGCATTAAATGTCTGAGAAATTCTCTAATAGAAAATATGGAATATGCCACAGACTTTTTGATTTCTGCTCACTGGGCTATAAAAAATGCAGCCCACGGCCCCAACAGGAGGGCCGGAGGGAACCACATACTTCAACGGTGTTGGCAGCTTCATACCGATCTGAACTGAGTCTTGTCAACTATGCCAGCTGTGATGCAGCAGGTCGAGGTGCACCTTGATACCATGTTGACCAGTCCACATCTGGCACAGATAGCACAGTTGATCCTGTCCCTGCCCCCACTCCCTCTGGGCAATTGTTTTTCCTTGCAGTGAATTCCTGGGATTTAGAATGCCCAAGGAGGTTTCAAAGAAGGACCTTTTGAATAGAATCTCTGTTGGGCCCAGACCCTCGTACTCCTATTGAGGTCCGAGTACAGAAGTATGATACTTTTGATGCATCTGCTCAGTTGTCAGCTCTGTGGAGGTGAAACAGCTCAAGTGGCACAGGGAATGATTATAAAGGGCACGGCCATCTAAATGGGCTCTCTAACAGAAGTTTGGCAGTGAGCAGCATTTCCTCATTCTACATTGCCATGGAGAAACCCTGAGCATGTGCTGCACAAAGTTTCACTGTTGTCTCTCTGGGGTCCAGCAGAGGGCTGTGAGCCTCTCTCAGACTTGACCAGCCCCCTGCCCTCCCTGTGTGTGTGAGAGGAACTGGGAGAAGAAAGGATTAGGAAAAGCAATAGTCTGCTTTCTGCTAGTTTCCAGCAGCTGTTTTGGGCTGGTGGTGGCAGGAGTTTTATGCAGAATTTGAGTGGCTGCCATTTGTGGAAACCAACATCTGATCAACAGTTGATAGGTATCTAGGGTCCTGTCTGCTCCTGATGTATGCTGGGCAGTCCTGTTTTCCGAGCCACGAGGCAGTGGGACAGCCTTGGGCACTGTGTTTGCCCTTGGCCTGGGGAGTGAAGCATGTCACCATTGCTGACACTTTTGTAGAGCCACCATGTTGCCTTCAAGCCACGGAAGACAGTGCCCTGGCCAAGTTTGTGGGGCTGGTGCAGCCTGCCCTGCAGTGGCTGGAGTTCTGTGTAGGTTAATGTAGCTCACAAGGTCTCACAGGGCAAGCAAGTCATTCATCACCTCCTTCAGCTCTGCCCAGATGACAGGGTATCAGAGAGGCCTCCCTGACCACCTCATGTAAAATGGCAACCTTCCTTTCTGGCACTCCCTCTCCTGCTAGGTGTTTCTCTGTGGGTTAAAAAAAAGTGAGGAGGTATTCATAACAGCAGCAGTGTATTCACTTGTTTATTGATTGTGTCCCCTTCTTAGAACAAGAGCACAGACTTCACCTACTTTTGTAACTGTTGTGTTGTTGGTGTGGCGATCATGCCTCATAAATCACAGTGCTGGGCAGCAGACCTTGTAGCCTTGGACATTTATTTCATAGTGAGGTGGCCACAAGTCTGAGGATTGAAGTCACTCATCCAAGGTCTTAGTGGAAAAGTAAGCAGTTGATTCAGATGATCAGAATTTCTTTCTATTTAATATCCTGCATTTATCTTAAGAACGCAAATTATGGTGTATTTGTGGTTCGAAGAGTTTGAATTTACTACTGTCTTTCTACCTAGAGTTCTGCAGTGTAATTTTGATACCCGTGGCTGTAGGTTGAAGAAAGTAACCTCTCTGGAGCAGCAAGTCCATTGACAGACGTTGTCTTATCAGGGTTTTGATGAAAGGGAACAGGTGGGTTGGAGCTGCACCACAAGCAGAGCTTTGTGTGCCTGGGAAGTAAGGGTGGCATTGGGCACTTCTCCTGTTATTCCCAGTTAAGGATCTTGAAAGCCAGAGCTAATGAGGCAGTCTCATGGCTTTGTGAGGGCCCAGATTTCCTCCTCCCCATTGGTTTCTCCCAGGGAGTTGTGAAATCATGGTTCTTTCTTCCTTGCATCAGTTTCTGAGTCTTGCCCTTTTATGGCCCTAGGATTTGCCCAGATCGCAGTAATGTTTCAGGAGTTCTGCAGGGTGGGCACTGGATAGGAGGGTTAGTGGGGTAGTCACTTGGCAAATGTCAGGTTTCTCCAAGTACCTTGATTGAACATCTGAGGCTGTGGAACCAGTTGGGTTGACTGAAAAGTAGATGTACAGTTAAGAAAAGCTGAGAAAAAAGGGCTTTTATAAAATAGCTCACTGGAAGCATCCTCTGCCTGAGGTCCAGGCACAACAGCATGTACCCATTCAGAAGGGCATAGCAACCCCTGCCTGGCCTCGGATGCTTCTGCCTCACCATCATCTATATCCTGACTTCCACCCGCTCGCGGTTGTCAGTCACTGACTGGGGTGTGAGCAGGTTCTGGAGTGCAGACCTGAACCTTAAGTTGCTGTGGCCTCTGAGGAAATGCAGGGATCCCTGAGTGAGAATTTCATCTCTCTCCTTGCTAGCTGTGTGACCTTGGGCTAGTTTTCTAAACTCATGGAACTGTCACTTCCTTTCTATAAAATAGGTATGGTTTTCTTATTTGTGAGGACTTCCTGCATTACCTGTAAAAGTATTTGCACACTAGTATGTGCCAGGTCCAAAAATAAATAAATATCTATTACAAGTATTTGTTGAAAGAGTGAACACACAGTGGGTGTGTCTTTTTCATCCTTTCCTTTGTTGGGCAGAGAGGAGGTTTATTGGTAGAAAGGAGCGAGCGGGAAAGGAGAGGGAAGCTTATATTTAATCACCACTTCACTTTGCCTAGTCACTTAGTTACGTAATGTGATCTTTGCTCAGGCCTCCTTAAGAGTGGTCAGAACACTAACTTTACAACCCCACCAGGTTTACGTAAGCCTTCCTAAAGCTATAAAACTGTTCTTTTACTTTACTTACGGAGTCTTTCATTATGATTCTTATTCTTAGAAAGCTAAAATGGGCATGTGCAACTGAAAAAGAAATGGTATGTGTAACACAGAGGAAAATTATCTGTTTTTATAATATGATTCTTTGTAATAGGTCATGATTTTTGACAAAAGATACTTTGAGGAGAATTTCCATTTTCTTTCTTTTTTTTTTTAAGATTTTTATTTATTCATTTTAGAGAGGAGAGAGAGAGATACGGGGAGGTGGGGGAGGTGGGGAACAGGAAGCATCAACTCCCATATGTGCCTTGACCAGGCAAGCCCAGGGTTTTGAACCAGCGACCTTAGCGTTCCAGGTCAATGCTTTAGCCACTGTGCCACCACAGGTCAGGCAGAATTTCCATTTCCAAATGCTGAGGAAAGAGCTCTTCCTATTTTCCATGGAAATATCTCTTAAGACATCGATAATTTGTTTTCATTTGACCAGGTTAAATTTTGATGAACTTGGTGTGATTTTGCATGAGGATGCTTTGATTTTGAAAACCTGAGGCCCTGGCCGGTTGTCTCAGTCTGTTAAGACTGTTGTCCTGAAATAGTAAGGTTGCAGGTTCAATTCCCAGTCAGGGCACACATGGGAAGCAACCAATGAATGTGCAGCTGAGTGGAACAACAAATGAATGCTTCCCTTCACCCTCCCCTCTATGTCCCTTTCTCTCTCTGTCTCTATCAATTAATAAAAAATTAAGCCCTGGCTGGATAGTTAAGTCAATTGGAGCATTGTCCTGGAACACAGAGGTTGCTAGTTTGATCCCGTGGTTGGGGCACATACAGGAGCAACTTGATGTTCCTGTTTCTCACTCCCTGCCTATCAAAAAAGTGTGTGTGTGTGTGTGTGTGTGTGTGTGTGTAGAGAGAGAGAGAGAGAACTTTATGGTGTGGATACATCATTCTGGAAAGGGGTACTATCAAGTGGGACCTCAAAGGGAAATTCTAAAGATGAGTTTTCTCTTTTATCTAAAATAGGGATAGGGGAACTATGAGTATTGAATGAACTCTCTTGTGAACATTCAACAGAGGCAAATGCAGAGTGGTATACAGACTTTGAAAACTGAAAAGAAAACATAACAGCATTTTCTTGAATAACATCGTTTTGGTATAACATTAATGAGATGCTCTAGAACAGATGTCCCCAAACTATGGCCCATGGGCTGCATGCGGCCCCCTGAGGCCATTTATCCACCCCCGCTCCCCGCCGCACTTCCGGAAGGGGCACCTCTTTTATTGGTGGTCAGTGAGAGGAGCACTGTATATGGTGGCCCTCCCAACGGTCTGAGGGACAGTGAACTGGCCCCCTGTGTAAAAAGTTTGGAGACCCCTGCTCTAGAAACTTTGCTCTCATTTATATCAGTTCACGTATGGTAAAACTGGTCTTGTTACATGTTCTTTCACTTAAAAGTCACAAATTTATCGACAATGTTAAGTAAGGACGACTGTGCTGCTTCATAGACCACATTCCAGGGAGGGGTCACGCCTCTGCCCAGTTATAGTGCCAAGGACTCACAGCGGCTAGGTTCAGAAACCAGATACAGAAATCGTTCAGGGAGCCACAAAGCTGCTTACAGTTTGACTATATAAATGCTATAAATATACCCAGGTTCAAGGGCAGTGTTATTTTAGAGTCAACTTCTTGAAATGCTGAGAAAAAGGAACAATTTAGAAACCATAATTGAATGTTGGGTTGGTGATGAGTAGGGTGATGACTGTGGGTGGATCAGGAGCCCAGAATGGAATCAGCATCTCTTATATCACTTAATCTCTTGCCTTTTGATTTGTGTTTGAAACTTTTCAACTCTCTTCCTCTGAGCCAGTGGGAAGAGTTCAGTTTGACTGCCTCAGTGATGCTTCAAGTTATATTTTAACATTGAAATGATACCATGTGTGTAATTCTGAAAATCAGGTGCACTGTGAAGTCACATGGTTGGAGGGGACTAGTAATGGGAGAAGGAAGAGGGGAATTGCAGAATTGTGTCATCTTATGTTCTGGGTGAATGGATAGTCAAGCTCCTCATTCTGTATGTAATGCCTCCTAGAGACCTGTGGGGTCCAGTGCTCTGTCCACTGATTTCACAGTGGTTGGGGCTGTTCAGCCCCTGTTGGTTATGTTGCTGTGCTGCTATATGTAACACTGGATTCCTCACCTGGTTGGTTGTGAGACTCAGCTCCTTTACCTGATTCTTTCTTCCTCTTTGTTAAAACTGTGAAACTGTGTGCGTGCATGTGTGTGTGTGTGTGTGTGTGTGTGTGTGTGTGTGTGTAGACAGGCTACCTTGCTTTGGAGTAGCGACCTGTGGTCATTCTACATGTTTCTAAGGAAGGCCAGAGAGGAATTCAGATTGTGAATTATATTCCAGATAAACATAGATCATTAATCTTGTAATAATTAAAATAAAACATGTAGTATATGTTGCTGTGGACCAGCATGTCTAGTAATTGTCCTGGTCCTGAGTGAGAATGGTGCAGAATTAAGAAATAAACTCAAAGAGAAAAAAGAATGGGATTGGGAGGCCTCTGCAAGCTGATGGCAAGCCAGAGCAAAGCAAAGCCCCCTGACTGCTTCATTATATAGTGCAGAGCCATATGCAAATAGGGAAGTTTCCGATATAAAGTCACACATCTGAGGTGTAAACAGGAATCCCCCACCATGCATAACTGAAATCAGCCAATATCAGAACAAAGAGTGCAACTTAAGCAAGCGAGGTGTGTGTGGGGGGGTATGGGCCGAGGACAAATACTCAGCTTCATAGCCAATATGGAGGTGTGGGGAAAGAGCTTAACCTTTGGCTAAACCTTAATTTTAGTTTATGTGCTGAGATTTGTGCTTGTCTGATTTCCCGGATTCCCAGATTTCAATTTGGAGGCAGACTGGAAAAATACCGAATAAACACAAAATTAGTATAGCCAATGCTAGCAGATACCAAGATATGTGTCTTAATACATTAAAGGGATTAAAGCTTTTTAGATTAAGCAAATTCAGCAGGATTTATAATAGAGTTTTTGCTGTGTTGAAAGTCCTTAATATGTTTACCAAGTCCATGCTGACACCATCACCATTTCCCATACCCTGCAGGTGCAATCCAACCCCACTTCAGTCTTACTGAGAATTGTCACAAGGAGCAGGAGTCACACTCAGAAAAAGTCCCCATGACACTGGAACTGTTGTCATACTCTCACTCTCTGGCTGGTTTTCAAGTCCCATGACCACTGTTTCCAGCACATTAAGCTTTTGCCTTAAGCATATGGGCATTCTGGATTTCTGGAACCAGGTTGCTTTCTAGGGGCTGTCAATCCATGATGAGTGTTGGGCAAATAAGTTTGTAGAATTTGTGTTACTTGGTTTTGCTAACTTTTATTAAAAATGGCGCTGCCTCCCTGGCCGGTTGGCTCAGTGGTAGAGCGTCGGCCTGGTGTGCAGAAGTCCCGGGTTTGATTCCCAGCCGGGGCACACAGGAGAAGCACCCATCTGCTTCTCCACCCCTCCCCTCTCCTTCCTCTCTGTCTCTCTCTTCCCCTCCCGCAGCGAGGCTCCATTGGAGCAAAGATGGCCCGGGCGCTGGGGATGGCTCCTTGGCCTCTGCCCCAGGTGCTGGAGTGGCTCTGGTCACAACAGAGTGACGCCAGAGGGGCAGAGCATCGCACCCTGGTGGGCAGGGCGTCGCCCCCTGGTTTGCGTGCTGGGTGGATCCGGTCGGGCGCATGCGGGAGTCTGTCTGACTGTCTCTCCCCGTTTCCAGCTTCAGAAAAATACCAAAAAAAAAAAAAAAAAAAAAAGGCGCTGCCCACGTGGGGTGGCTGATTACCTTCATGCTTTGGAAGGGGCTTGGTTATGCTAATGTATACTGGAAGAGGGATTGTCCCACTGAAAAGTATTAAAAGGAGGAGCTAGGAGGCCATTTTAGGAGGAGAGACCACATTGTTGCAGAGGAAGAGGCAGCCAAAATGGAGGTGTGCAGAGGGGACTGAGTGAGACTGTTGAGCCTTTGATTCTAGGAAAAGAATGAAAAGATTCTCCTGGTTGTGGAACAGGAGAATCTGAATGGGTTTTGGTGCTCCATGTGTTTGTTTTTACTCATTAGCCAATATGAGTCTAGAATAAAGGAAATGGCACATCATTTCTTTGCTTCATTCATTCATTACCGTCTGTCCGAATTAAATAGAAACCTGCATGAGCCAGGCGGCTGTGATGGCCGCGGCTACTGGCCTTACAGCGAGGCTTCACCTTCCTTGTTTCTTGCCGGCATGTAAAGAGAACCTGTTGTTGACAAAACTGGAACATATAGTCTTGTCCCCAAGTTAGTAATTTGATTGAATTTTGCCACTTAGGGCCAGTTAACATATTCCGGTATAATATGAGAGACTTAGGCTGTTGCTTGGCTGATGTAAAATGGTTGTCAGCTGCAGTAAGTCCTGAGCAGGAAATGTTAAGAAATTTTTAGAAGTAAAATAAGCCTTATATAATTGCTGTTATGGGTGAGTCTCTTTTCCTGACTCATGGTGTCTTGCCAGACTTTCAGGAACCCACCAAGGAGCCTTAGCAGACTAGGAAAAACACACATATCCTCGGTCCCACAAGAGAACAGGACAGGGTCTGGCCCTTACCAGATTTCTGTGAGTGGGTCCTTCCATCACACTCAGGGAAGGTCTTCCTTGTTGGATTTTAGAGTCTCTAAGCCACTGAATGGCCCTGTACACCAGTATTCAAAAATTTTTTAAAGTAAAAAGAGCGTGATAAAGAAGATTTGCAGGAGTTCCAGGGCATAACTCCCTCTTTTTTTATTTTTTCTAATTGACCTTCAAGCGTTTGATGGGCATGCTTTACAATGTCTTGGCCCTGAGAATGGTAAGGAATACCTGTCCTGAGGTCAATTCCAAAAGTCTGACAAAATGTAGTAAATGCTTACAAGTAACATTCCCATATGTTGGGCAGGTAAAATATAGTCTCACTTTGTTAAAGATGACACTGCCCACTTGGAAGCCCGTCGCCCAGGTGATACTAATGTATGTTGGGGGCGGGCTGTGGGCAGGCAGGATCCTTGTAGCCTGGGGCTTGGTTTTAGGACTAAGCCTTTCCCACCCTTTTTGATGTGGGGTGGTACAATCCTCAGATTGAATCCATCATGCCTCAGATAAGTGACTTTGTATTAGAGACTTCCCTATTTTGTATATTGGATTAAAGTTTTTGATTTCTACAGTATAAAGTGGGGCGGACCAGGAGCTTGCTCTGCATTAGAGCAGAGAGGAGAGAGGAGAGCAGAGAAAGGCCATGTGGAGGAGAGGAGAAGCAGCCAAGATGGTGGAGTGCTGAGTGAGAAGCCAGTTTGTGCAGAGTTTGTGTAGGGAGAAGGAATGAGATGGGGAACAGAGGTGAATAATTCGGGTGAGCTAGAAACCCTTGATTCTAGGAAACTCGGATAAGTCAGTAGCTTTGTGAGCACTGAATGAGTGGGTTTTGGAGCCCAGTGTGTGTTTTTATTTGCCTGCCGGGTGCAAGCTAGGATTGAAGGTGATGGCCCACCAGTTCTTGGCTTCATTGTTTCTTGACCGTCTATCCGAATCTAATGCGAGCCTGCATGGGCCAGGAGACTGTGATGATGGCTGCAGCCACTGGCTTTATACCATATTTTTAAAAACATTTTTATTCCATAGATTAACAGGCAATTTAGAGAGCACATAAAACTGAAAAAATCCAGTATGACCTTCTTTATTTTCCCATTGTAAAGAAGTTTAAAGCTTTGTTAGGGAAATTTACTTTGCCCTAAGTCTTGCAGCTCTGTGACTGCTTAATGCAGCGGTTCTCAACCTGTGGGTTGCGACCCCGGCGGGGTCGCCTAAAGCCATCGTAAAATACATAATGCATGTCAGGTATTTACATTCCAAATCATAACTGTAGCAAAATTACAGTTATGAAGTAGCCACCAAAATTATTTTTTGGTTTGGGGTCACTGCAACATGAGGAACTGTATTACGGGGTCACGGCATTAGAAAGGTTGAGAACCACTGGCTTAATGAGTGCACCATAAAGAAAGCCAGTGTTGCTTAGCAATTACAGATACATCAGCTCCTGTATCTAAGAGTCCTCTGAATTTATGCCCTTGTATTGTTAATTCCATTTCAGGGCATTAGAGGAGCCAAATTTCCGATTTTTTCGGGGTTTCTTTTGCAGGATGTGGCCTGACAAGCAGAATTAGCATTTTTATATTACTTTTCTAACTGCCTAAAGCAGCTTGAGACAGATTTTTGAAATAACTTACTAATTTTGCTCAATTCCTTTGTTTCACAGACCTGAGTACAGTTTTACACATAAACAAGACAATTACAGTACAGAAACACAAGTATAACACATAAATTGATTAATCTTAATACCTAAGTTGTTATTTGGCTCCCAACTCTGAAGACAGCACAAAACACACTTCACAAAACACAAATTTAAATGAGCACTTCTTATATATTCCAATTTTAAAGCAAAAATGTAGGAATGAAACTACTTTTTAAATATGAGCCAGCATTTCTAATTTTTGCAGGTAAGAACTTAATTTAGGCCTTTAAAGGAGACACATTTTGGACAATATAAGACAAAAACTAAACAGAAACTAGAATTAGACAAACCAGAGAGAAACCTGGGATTTCAGAGCATAACCAGACCAGAAAGATACCTGCCTGATCTCAAGGCATTTCCTGACAGGCACTGAAGGATGGGACTAAATAAAATTTCTTTAAGAAAATTTTCTTTCGGCAGCTGCTTGGGAAATTTTGTAGTCAGATTCACCAGGGGTTCCCTGCCTAAATTTCCAGGCAAAGAATAGGAAAGAAATAAAATGATAGTTCAGAGGATTGGAGCTAAAAGCGTTAAAGAAAATCAGACAATAATAGGAAAAGCTGTAACTTTACCCAAGTCTCCTCCTATTCATTCTCAAATTCCGTAGTTGCTGTGACTTGTAGTTCAGGTTCACTATGCTGAGATTTCTCCTCTACCTCAATTTCAGCTGAGCGGCTGACTAAGCAGCCAGAGAGAACTAGGAGCAGCCACCCTGCCGTTGCTTGGGATAATTGGGTGAAGTTTGACCTGCTGGAATTAGAATTTGCTGAGGAAACAGTGACATTGCCCCAACTGTTTGATAGGGCTGGAGAGGTCCCCGTTGTCCGTTTCCCTGAATCACCTGCCCTTGGGCAATATATTTAGATTTACATTCATTCACCTAATGTTTCCCTTTCCTGCAAGTGGGCAGAGATTCGGAGTTTTAGGAGCTGGCTGCCCCTCATGGGGAGGCTGAGACTGATATTCGGAGACAATAGGGCAATTTTTAGCAAAATGCGCTAAACCCTTGTACTGAAAACAAAATTTACTGCTAGAAGTACTTCCCTGACCTCCCTTCCTTCATTTGTTGTGCCGTTTATCAAGGTATTGTCCTAGAGTCCTCTCCTAAAGCGCTGCAGCAATAGCCAGACCTTGCATGTATGAAGGCCCAATATTAGTGCATATTCTGATGTAATTCCCTATATCTTGAGCCTGATTTAAAGCTTGTTGGAACAGGGCCCTCCACGGGTCTGAGACAAAGACCCTGGGAGCAACCCGATAAGCTTAGGAAGGAGCAGAGGGTGGTGGAGGCACCAAGGTTAAGGAGGCCATAGCCATGACACCCTCATTATCTCCCAAGTCATTCTCGGTCTCTAAGGTCTTTTCATATTTACATCCCTCTGTTTCTAGCTTACTTTGATACTTCTCAGACAACAGCTACTCCTCAAATAAAAACATTTGTACAAAAAGAAAAAGGTCTCCTACTTTTGACCCTAATTGCCCCATAATTTATTACTCCCGACTATACCTTCCCCGAAAACTTTGCTCAGTGTGCACACTTGGGGAGTTCCATCACCTGCTTTTAGTTTTCTCTTCCTCAGGTTCCTGTTTGGGTGCTACCTGCCGCGGACCACACAGCTAGTAATTCCAGTTCCTGAGTGAGAACAGTGTAGAATGAAGAAATAAACTCAAGAGAGAAAAAATGATGGGGTCAGGAGGCCTCTGCAAGCTGATGGCAAGCCCTAGCAAAGCAAAGTCCGGCGCCCCCCCCCCCCCCCCCCCGCTTTATTATATAAATAAGGAAGTCTCCAAGACAAAGTCACATATCTGAGGCATAAACAGGAATCTCGCTACCATGCATAACTGAAATCAACCAATATCAGAACAAAGAGTGAGAAGAAGGGCATGTAAATTGCCTCTAGCAACTTAAGCAAGTGAGATAGGGGGATGGGACGAGGACAGATAACTCAGCTTCATAGCCAATACGAAGATGTGGGGAGAAAGCTTAACCTTTGGCTAAGCCTTAAACTGCAAAGACTTTGCCAGCTTGTAGTCTCCCACAATATGACTTGGTTTTAAGTAAGAAAACATATCAATATGTAATAGTAGTTATAAGTGGTATTAATTTATATTGGGTTTGGAGAACGATGCCAGTTATATATTTTGTTTGAAATTTGAATGAATAGACATTATTTTGTGATAGTTTGTATAACCATAATATCCTTTTGAAGGTATTTCACACTAGAGGGAAACACCTTGTGACCCACAGTATTTTAATGTGTGAAATGAACTAATAATAAAAGTTTATTCTCTTTCTCCTTTAAAAATAACAAATTTTAATCAAAAATATTGATAATATAGAAAAATGGGAAGATTAATTTACTGTTTTTAGTAGCTTCAGATAGTGAACACATTTGAAAGTAATGTTCTATGTGCAACTCTTGCTGTGAGTGCACTTAGTAGGGAGTGTGTGATTTATGGGTTGTGTGTGTCTGCATGGGTCAGTTATCTTTTATCCAATGTTCCCTTTATGAGTACAGTTTTTTAAAGTATGGTGACAGTCCCATCATTGAATTTCAGGTCCGGCAGAACCAAGTAGGCTAATTATTGATATTTTGCTGTTGAATATTGTATGACTATAAAAGGGATTGGGAGTTTTTCATGCTATTAAATGTTCTCTTGTTACTTTAAAGTACAGTTGCCGAATTCAGAAGCAGTAGGGTTTTTCAAATGAGTACAAGAAAACCTAGTGGCAAATGTGTATTATGTGCTATTTGAAATCTCCATGTCTAAAAAATATTTTGATTGATTTAGTGAGAGAAAAAGGGAAAGAGAGAGAGAGAGACAGGTACATGAATCTGCTTCTGTATGTGCCCTGACTGGGTGGGGATTGAACCAGCAACCTCTGTGCTTTAGGCTGGAGCTCTAACCTATGGAACCATCTGGCCAAGGTGAATCTCCATTGTTTTATTTTATTTATTTTTTATTTTATTTTATTTTATTTTTTTGTATTTTTCTGAAGTTGGAAATGGAGAGGCAGTTAGACAGACTCCCGCATGCGCCCAACCCGGATCCACCGGGCACACCCACCAGGGGGGCGATGCTCTGCCCATCTGGGGCGTTGCTCTGTTGCAACCAGAGCCATTCTAGTGCCTGAGGCAGAGGCCATAGAGCCATCCTCAGCACCTGGGCCAACTTTGCTCCAGTGGAGCCTTGGCTGCGGGAGGGGAAGAGAGAGACCGAGAGGAAGGGGGAGGTGGAGAAACAGATGGGCGCTTCTCCTGTGTGCCCTGGCCGGGAATCGAACCTGGGACTCCTGCACACCAGGCCAACGCTCTACCACTGAACCAACCGGCCAGGGCCGAATCTCCATTGTTTTAGATGCTTTGATATGAAGACTTGCCCCAGTGCCTTTTCTCTTACTGTTAATGTAGGAATGGATATGCTAATTTTTGTCCTTTCTTATCATTTCTGGAACCTTGACTACTGGTGCTTTTAAATTTGCTACTCCCCCTCTTAAAACATAATTCTTCACACTAGTACTGAAGTGCAGGCACTGGCTCCCACGTGTACCACACCTCAGGGCTGCTTCCTCTCTTGGAAAAGGCACCGTTTTCTTCATGCAGCTTCCCCAGGTGAAGCAGCTGTCTTTTCTTCCCATGTGAACCGCTGCCCATCCAGACTCCCCTAAAGGAATTACGAGCTCTTGTCACCGTAGTTGTTCCCTTGCACCTGTTCATTTATATGTTCAGCCATGTTGTTTCCACCTCTCGACGTAAAGGTGATTTTTGCCACAGTGATATAGCTCAACCTAATTGGAACTTAGCTTGCTGTTTGACACCCCCCCCCCCCCCCCCCGCAGCCTTACAGAAGTCTCATATTTTGTCTGGTGTAGGGTCTGGAAGTCTGCACATCACAGGTGAAAGTGAGAAGCTGAACTTCATTTCCTAAATAGAAAAAGTTGACACCTCTCTTCCCACAGTCAACCTCTTATTTCCAAAATATTGCATCTCTAAAGTAACAAAACAGCACTAAACATAATTAAAATCAAGGAACAAAGCTTCCAGGTTGGATGGAATGAGGAGCAATCAGGTCGTTGCACCTCCTGCAGCTGGTGCACAGGACGCATCATGATGGAAGGCCCTCTTCCGATTTAGGGGGAGGCTGGCACCTCCTTGATCAGGTGCAGTGTATGACAAACTGCTTTTGTCTTTCCATGTCTGGAGAGAGGGGAAGCAATTTTGTGACATAGCTTCTAGTCCTGGTTGAATCGTGGACCCCCCCCCCCCCCCCCCCCCGGCCTGTGGGTAACTGCATACCTGTCCCATTCTGGCGTTCAGTAAGGGTTATTTGCAGCTCAAATCTGATGGGATCCATATCCTGTCCTTTGATCATCTTCAAGATTTGCATGGTAATCCTTAGAGACCCCAATGCCTTCTACACCACTAGACTCATGATGATGTTTGCATCACGGCAAAGCAGAGCAATTCTAGGAAACTGAAATGTGTCCTGTTTCCTAAGTGTTTCTGCTATGGGGTACAGTGTTCTCTGTCACCATGTTAGCTTTCTTTTTGAGAATTTTTTTAAACCCCTCTAAATGATAAGCTCCTGAAAGGCAGTGAGGGATATGTCCTCAGTACTGATGAGATGTAGTCACTCTGAGCTTACTGAAATTTGCATTGGTTCATTTTGGTATTAAGCAAATAGAAAACCAATTCCAGGCAGTTACTCTAAAGTTTTTGTTTCAGATTAAACTCAGCAGAAAGAAAAAAAGCATTCTGATGTTCAATATATGTTGAAGAAATTTATGAAAAGGTAAAGGAACAAACAAAGGCCCATTATCAGTTTCGGAGTGCCAGGAATAAGAGCTCTGAATATGTTCACCTGCGTCTTCAGATTCTGTAAGGAATTTCTTTGGGTTTTTTTTGTTTGTTTTTTTTGTTTTTTGGTGAGTGAGAGACAGGAAGGGAGAGAGATGAGAAGCATCAGTTCTTTGTTGGGGTGCCTTAGTTGTTCATTGACTGCTTTCTCATATGTACTTTCACTGGGGGGACTTCAGCTGAGCCAGCAATCTCTTGCTCAAGCCAGTGACCTTGGGTTTCAAGCCAGCAGCGACCATGGGTTCATGTCGGTGATCCCATGCCCAGGCTGGCGACCCTATGGTCAAGTTGTTGAGCTGCGTTCAAGCCTGATGTTTCCGCGCTCAAGCTGGTGACCTTGGGGTTTTGAACCTGGGATTTCAGTGTCCCACGTTGATACTCTATCCACTGCATCACCACTGGTCAGTGGGGGTGTTCTTTAATTGACTTTTTATGATTTATCACAGGAAAAGAGAAGTCCAGAGATTGAAAGTAATTTTTTTTATTGGTTGCTGTATTGCCATGTTTGATTATAGTCACTTAAATATTTATGCTGTGGAAGAGTATACTTGGCAGACCCTCTGTAAGTTGGGTTAATAGGACAACTGCGGCCATTTCTATTTTAAAGTCCACAGCCTGGCATAAGGGAACAAGTCTAGGTGTAGATCTTGAACTAAACCCTTTTGAGATTTCAGTTTTCTCTATCTGTAAAATGAGGATAATGATACGTATGTTGGGTTATGTGAGGAATAAATGAAAATACATACAAAGTGCTTTGTCCACCAAGTGTCTCAGTGTGGGTACATCATGGAGCCTGTGTCCTGTTCTCACAGCTCTCTCTTGAGGACTGGAATGCTGCCGGGTCTCACATGCGTGCTTGCTAGAGTTCAGGCTGTAAGTGTGCACGCATCCCTCCAGGTTGTTGAGGGAATAAAGTATTTGTTAACCTAAATTGTGTTTACTTACCTTACATAGTGTCGTCAACTTGATAGAATTTTCTCTAGTATTCTGTTCACTCTCTGAGGCTGAATGAGTGCGAAAATATATGATTCTGCAGGGAAAGGTGAGAGAGATTTAAGTTATAAGCATTGGGAATAGAAAAGGTGCTGTTAAGTTGCAGGGCACTCCCTTTATAGGGCGTGAAGGGATGGTCTCATGTAATAAATAATAAGAGTATGTGCAGGAAGTTTGGAGGGTGAGTGGAGAAACTTTTTGGTGGGATAGTTGGTGTTGGACAGTACCATGACCACTTAGGACTGCAACCCTCGTGAAGGGTCCTATCTTTCATTTATGTAATGGGTTTGCGTCCCCTCTAAGTTCTCTCTTGTGAATGAGACAACCTGAATGTTTCTCCCGTGAGCATAAAGTACATCATCAGATATATTTTATTTTTTTGTTTGTTTTGGGTTTTTTTTTTTTTGTATTTTTCCGAAGTGAGAAATGGGAGGTAGACAGACACATTCCTGCATGTGCCCAACCGGGATCCACCTGGCATGCCCACTAGGGGGTGATGCTCTGCCTATCTGGGCAACTGCTCCATTGTGACTGGAGCCATTCTAGCACCTGAGGTGGACGCCATGGGACCATCCTCAGTGCCTGGGCCAACTTTTGCTTCATTGGAGCCTGACTACAGGAGGGGAAGAGAGAGATAAAGAGAAAGGAGAGGGGGCAGGGTGGTAAAGCAGATGGGCACTTCTCCTCTGTGCCCTGGCTGGGAATCGAACCTGGGCAGTGAATTTTAATTCTAGATCTTGCTATATGTCAACTCTTTGAGGGGAAATAATTTAAGCTCTTTCTTTAAAAACAAAAACTTACACATGCCGGGCTGATGCTCTACCGCTGAGCCAACTGGCCAGGGCCTTCAGATATACAGGTATTTTAATGGAGTTACTGGATCCAGGTAAAGATTATGCAGCATGAGTTATTTGCCTAGTGTTTGGTGGTGGCAGAACATTTAGGGAAATGGAAGAGAGCATCACCATCTTTTTTTCTCTTAGGATTTAAAAACTTCCCTTGACTTCTCTTTCTTCTGCTAGGTTCCTCTCTCTAGGGTTGGGGACAGACTTCATGAGAGGCCGAAAGATGGGCTGCCACAGTGCCCTGCATTTTATAATCATGTGGAATGATATTGTTCCCCCTTGGGAACATGTGTTCTAAATTTAATGCATATTTGCAAATACAAGTTGGCAATTTTGACTGTTAGAATAGTGAAGGAGTTTTGAAAATTAGAACGTTTTTCTTAGGTTGGATGTCTGCCAAGAATAGTTTGAGTTTTCCTTTTAAAAAAAGGAACCATGCATTTTCCTCATTTAAAGACAAAAAATGAATCAAGTGCATGAAGGTTGCTCTACTGGAGGAGGCAATTCTGGTTAGTATGGGGCAGTCTAACTTTGTGTGAAATAGTGCTGATTGCAGTAACAATTTTATTTTACTTTTTTTTTTTTATTCATTTTAGAGAGGAGAGAGAGGGAGACAGAGAGAGGAGAGGAGAGAGACAGGGGGGAGGAGCTGGAAGCATCAACTCCCATATGTGCCTTGACCAGGCAAACCCAGGGTTTCGAACCGGCGACCTCAGCATTTCCAGGTTGACGCTTTATCCACTGCGCCACCACAGGTCAGGCCTGCAGTAACAATTTTAATTCTAGATCTTGCTATATGTCAACTCTTTGAGGGGAAATAATTTAAGCTCTTTCTTTAAAAACAAAAACTTCAATAGCAGGAATTTGACAAATTGGTAGGAATAGTCTTGTATTTTATAGAATCGTTATAGAAAGGGGGTCCTGCTGCCATTGTACCTTGGGCAGGTAAAAGTAGAACAGGATAATGACCTACTTTTTTGCCCTTATAGAATTTTTAGGATCTATTGGGAAAAAGCTGAGAATAGTATTGGGAGGCTTTTCATCATCAGATGTTTCATTATTGCATTAATGTTGACCTGGTATTTCATCAGTAAAGCAAGCCATGGCTTTTACTATCTTCCCACTGGTGTTTTATGACCCCAAATGGGACACCTTATGTTCAAGAAATGTAGACCAGTAGGACAGATGAGCCAAGTTCACACATGGATGTTAGGTATGCATATTTAATACTGACCAAGTAAATATTACTAGTATATTTAAGAATAGATGATTCCATGGAAAGAAAGTTCCTGTTAATAGTAAGTTTGTAATTTCTCCATTCTCAGGCCAGGAGTTTCAGCGATACAACCTCCTGGATCTAGTGTCAGGTTGAGGCCCACGCTGAGAGGGGCCATGGTATATTATCTCTTGGGTGGTGTTGTGTAAGTAACACACGTTTATCGTTTCAAAAAATCCTTCATATAGCCCTGGCCGGTTGGCTCAGCGGTAGAGCATCGGCCTGGAGTGCGGGGGACCCGGGTTCGATTCCCGGCCAGGGCACATAGGAGAGGCGCCCATCTGCTTCTCCACCCCCACCCTCCTTCCTCTCTGTCTCTCTCTTCCCCTCCCGCAGCCAAGGCTCCATTGGAGCAAAGATGGCCCGGGCGCTGGGGATGGCTCCTTGGCTTCTGCCCCAGACGCTAGAGTGGCTCTGGTCGCCGCAGAGCGACGCCCCGAGGGGCAGAGCATCACCCCCTGGTGGGCAGAGCATCGCCCCTGGTGGGCGTGCCGGGTGGATCCCGGTCGGGCGCATGCGGGAGTCTGTCTGACTGTCTCTCCCCGTTTCCAGCTTCAGAAAAATACAAAAAAAAAAAAAAATTCCTTCATATAAACTCCTTGCACGTGATTACATACATATTTACACTCAGTACACTAAGTCCTAGCTTGAGTTTTTCTCCTCTGCCTGTTTTGCTGGCCATTTTGATTCCTTTACATATGGTGACCCATCTCAGCAGATAAGTATGACTTTTGTTAGATTCAGATTTAGAGGTTTTCTTGTGTGTGTGTGTGTGTGTGTGTGTGTGTGTGTAGAGAGAAGAGAGAGAGAAGTATGTTGCTGTTGCACCCCATTGCCTCCCCACTATTGGCCAGGCCTTTTGAAGGTGAAGAATGGACTTAATTGACAAGGTTTGAGGTAGTGGCAAGTTGCATTAATAAGAAAGGGCAGGGAATCAGCACCAGCCTCTGGAGGGAGCGAAGACTTTCAACTGAGCATCTACCAGGTGTGACGGCCAGGGCTTTCTGTATATACTGTGCACTTATTACAGCCTGCATTGGACTCTGCAGTGACTTTGGGAAGCGCATAAAACGTAAGCAACGTTCCCAAGGAAATACAGCAATGAAGTGGTAGTGGAGGAACGAGAGCCCAGAATGCCAGAATCCCAGATTCCTTTCTCCCTGTGCTTTGTCTTGTTACTTAAAAAGGAAGGACACAGAATTGTTAGACAGTTTCCTGATTCAGATTTCAATTTAAAATGGACCTAATTTTGGAAGACCTCATATTTGTTAATCAAGACTGTACCTTACTTGGTCTGACACAAAATAATTGATTAGTTGTTAGGCTATGAGTCTGTAATCCCTCCGGAGGGGAAACCAATATTCTGTGTAAAACAAACACTGAGTGAATCCACACAACTCTCAGCTTTCAGCCACTGCCAGACTGCCAAGTCTTACAGATAGACCTGCAGTCCCGAGTGTAGGTGTAGATGGGAAGAAAGGAAGATGCCACTATTATAGAAACATTTGGAGGGATTTTTTCCCATAGACTAGTGCATTTTCCTGATCCATAAGGATCTTAAGTGTTACCATATCACTCAGAAGACCCACCTCTCCCCCACATCTCATTTCCAACACAGTATTGTTCACCTTTCTTGAAAAGACAGAAAGTCAGGGCAACTCTCCTAACATTTCTCTGGGTTTGTCGGCGAAAAATTTGCTTTAGTAATTTCGAGGTCATGCCACTGCACAAAGCGTAACAGATGTGTGTTTGCAGATTTGAGGGCTGACTGGATGCTCAGGAAATTGTTTTCGAGTTTCCTATGTAGAAGATACTAGAGGATTACTTAAGTTCTACATTTTCTTCTTGGATTCAAGGGGATCATGATTTGGTTTCATGATTATATTGCCATGATAGGTGCTTATGGGACTTGCCTGATACTATGCTAATAACTTCATTTTCTATCATCATTGAGACAAACGACATTTAGTTGTAATTTGTTATCGCGGTTGTGCTGTGCACTCACTGTTCTTTGCTCCTCAGTTATTCCTAACAATAAACATGTAAAGTGGGCACCACTTCTACCCTCCTAGACATACAGGAGCCTGAGGTACACTGAGCTTTGTCGTGCCAGCCCTCAGGTACCATGTATGGATACAGTCTTGCCTAGCCTGTGCTCTGGACAGCGGGCCTGGAGCTGCAGGATCCTGCCCATGCCCAGGACATGAAGTAGAAGCTTAGTTGTCCCTGTGCTGATGCCTACAACAGTGCCGTGATTACAAAGCTAAAGGCTGTTACAGAGCCTATTTCTACATAGGTAGAAAATTTTATTTTGAGCTTTTGCTCAAACCAGATGAGCCCGTGCTCAAGCTGGCAACCGCGGGGTCTCGAACCTGGGTCCTCTGCATCCCAGTCCGATGCTGTATCCACTGTGCCACTGCCTGGTCAGGCCATAGGTAGAAATTTTAAATGAGTGATTCAGAGGGGGACACTATCAGTACTGAATCTTGGACAGACAGGTTGTAAACAGTGTTAGTAAGTACCAGAAATACAGGATCCCATATAGTCTTCATAAGTTCCTACCTTCCTGGCATGGAGCTGTATTCCACTCTGCACATTTCAGAGATGGAGCTTTTGTGGATATCAGAGGCTTTCTCATCTTTCCTTGCAAGATACAGGCAGGATAACATTTTCTTTCAGGATCGTGGGTTACCCAACCCTGAATGCAGGAATAGTGCCAGATGACTGTTGCATGGGGTGGTAGACAAGGTGTGATAATGGGGTCCTCTGAGGCAGCAGCGGAAGTGTCAGCTAAGGTCTGTGAGGCTGAGCAGGCTGGAAGAGCCTGCCTGTGGAGTGATAGCTGGGAGAAGGCTGGGGGGTGGGGCAAAAAGGCAGAGCTCCGTTACACGCACCATGTGGGATCTCCCTGCCTGCCTCAGAAGCAGAACTTCAGATTGTCCGAACTGCACATTGTGCCCACACTCACATGGCCACACTGCAGAAGACAAGTAGGGCTGTTCACAAGGACAGTGGAAAAAGCGATGTCTATAGGGAGGGGACAGCTGGAATTGTGATTGTCCTGGTTTCCTGTATATTAAGTTGTTGCACAGGTTCTGCTTATGAACTGCTGGGCCATTGCTGGACTCCATCCCACCATGACCACATATAACTGAGACATAATTTTAATAGTGTCATTTTCACAGGGTTGTTTTTTTTGCCAAATTGTAATTGAGTTCCTGCTTAAACTTCCCAGAATCCAGAGAGAATGCACTTCAGACTTCAAGTTATGAAGTTTATAATGCTCCATTTTGGGGCTGCAGGAGTGGCCAGCTCTTGAGGAACATGGGGCATTGTGCTTTACATTTATGGCAGAAGGACCGTTTTTCACAATGTCCTTAAGTAGATGGTGCTCAGGTTATATGGTTAGCTGTTTGTTACTCTGCTATAAACTGTTGAGCAGAGCGTCCATAGCAGAGTGGATGGAGAAAAGCAAGACTGACAGTGGTTAGATACAGAAAGCCACATCCGGGGGAGCTGCGGATGACATCACGTTTGAAATACCTTGTAGTATAAGTGAATAACAAATTTTAGGTTCTAGATCAGGAATTATAGCTGTAAAAAAAATCTTAGTGCGCTCTTTATCTTTCCCCTTGCCTCTTAATTCCGCTGTCACCGTCTCCTCTTCTGCCCCCTCTCCATCCCCTTACCTTTCCTTCTCCCCTTACCCCGTCCCCCATTCCCATCTCTTATACACTCTGTCTGGATAATTATTTTCCAACCTTTCTACATCGGAACTACTAGAAAGTTTCAAAGAAGACTCAGTATAACTCTTGTAAAATCAAATAATGGGTATTGGGAGCTCCAGCTAGGGAAATGATTATTACTTATTTTTGACAGTAAACATCTAGAGGCGGTTTTGTTGTTGTTTCTCTATTTTTGTCATTTCCTTCATGTGGAATATTAGGAAAGAAAGTGCTTAACCTGATGTATAGAAGGAAACATTTAAGTTGCTTGAGACGTGATATACATAAGTTTAACCTTGGAAAGAAAGGGGCAATTTATCAAAATTTATTTGTTTCTAATTGTTTTGTGTACAAGGTGTGGTTCATTGGTATCCCAAACCATATTCTATTGGAAAGCATGGGCTATTTCATCATCATTTTTTGAAGGGAAAACTATAGAAGACATGATTGTTGAAGCTTCACTTGTTATGTTATAGTGATTGTGCAAAAACAGTGTTGCCAATTTTCTTTCTTTTTTCTGTTTTTCAGGGTCGACATGTTAAAACAGGTCAGCTGGCAGCCATCAAAGTTATGGATGTTACTGAGGTAAGATTGGGTCACAAATGTACTTAAAGAAATTGTTAGATAAAAGACAAGGATCCCCCTGCTCTGCTGTCCACAATGGAAGAACATTGTTCTGTTTGGAGAGTTGTTCTTCAACCAGTTGCCCTCCTGTGATATTGTGGGTTCATAAGGTCCAGCATAGTAGTTGACTTAAGTTGTTTCAGATGATCTCCAAGTAACTCAGCGATCAGTAGCATTTTCTTTAAAAAACAACAACTAAAATAGAAACACACATCTGAGTGATGTCATGCTTTGCACCATAATGGACCATAATTGGAAACATCTTCTTTCGTGGAAGTGATCAAGAGGTCACATAAATAGGGAGATTGAGGAGTGTGGGTGGGGAAAAGCTTCTCGAGGGTATTAGGCTATATTTTGGCCATTTCTTTTATTTTTAACATGAGGAAAGAAAACAGATCTAGCCAAGTTCCCAGAGCTTTGAAAACAGAAACATCTGCTAGAACACTGAGCAGATTGTTGGCAAAATTTAGTAGCAAAAAATAGTTCTTAGAATGGTCCCATGAGGATTTACTGTGTAGCTTTAGATGGGAAAAAGGAGAAATGAACTCAGATAAAAAGTAAGTGTCTATTTCCCTGTGTGTGCATGTGTAATGCCAGTGGCCTTTTGTTAGGGCAGACAGGTTCAAATTGGATTTGGGCAGACCGCCGAGGAACTATGGAACCGGAAAGCACTGGAGCATTCTGGTTTATTAGAGTTTCATAACAGTGGATAGGTAAATAGGCAGGGGAACACTGCTTCTCATGCCAGTGGGCTAGCAAACAGGAAAACCGCCCCCTCAGCGGTAGACAAGCAATCTGTCCTAAGGGCAAGCACCTGTAGCCTCACATAGGCTCAGCACACATGGCTCTGTCACGTGCTCATGCGCTAATCATGCAAAGTGCAGGTGAGCCAGCCTAACACAGCTGTTTTCCCAAATCTGGGGTCTATCAAGGGAAGTAATGGCTGAATTGATCTCACGTGTACAGTTGAGTAGTCAGGTCTCCTCCATTGCCTTATTCTCTCATTGATCTCTAATAATGTGCTTATCTCCAGTAAGAATTAGAAAGCATGGTTGTCTCTGGACCACAGGACAACCTATAGAGCTTTACACAGATAATTGCAGGTGTGACATTTTATGAGGTGATTACTCTCTTTTCTTTGCCAAAGAGGAGACTTTATAATGAAAAATTACCAATGCTTGGCACCGGCCAAAGATTCTTGTAACATACTGTGATATGGACTGTTGGGTTGTGTTAAAATGACCCAGTGTACAGCTCAGTGGGAAATTAGATGGTTTCCAGTTAAATATTATTTTAAGATTAAGTGGTGAAGGAGCAGCAAACTCTATGGGAACTTACTGTGATTTAAATACAAAAGTTAAGTTATGTATGATGTGCCCTCTGTGAATGGAATGATCAGTGGCTCCTTCCCATTAAGCTGCGGCTCCCCTGCCGCGCATGTCCCCGGCACTGCACTGGGCAGTGGCATGGCTGGAGCCTAGTTTTCAATATTTGGTAACACATTCCTGACTTTTTTACTGGCAGACGTATAGGTGTCATTTTAACTGTAATCTTTTGGAATTTTGTGAAGCATTTGGAAGTCCTGAGAATTGGGTTTCTTTCCTCGCTTGAGCCTGTGCTGCCTTGACTGGCCACTGCTGGTGTCTTCTCTGGAGGCTTGCTTCATCTAAGCTTTGGCTTTGAGTGTGCAATATATAGATCCCTGTTTCTTTTAAAAAGTGTGAAACATAAGAAAATATTAAAAAGATAGTTGAATTATTATACTTTCACCTTAAAATAACTATTGTTTATGCTTTGGTGTATTTCTTGTCATCCATAGCTGTGAGCATAGCTATAAAACACACACAACTTCTGTATTCCACTTTTGTTGAGTTGTACACACAAGATATTTCCTTGCCTGAAAAATCAGGCAATGTTGGAAAAGTGAATTTCAGGACTCCTTTAGAAATAATTATGCAAAACCTGTGTGTTCAAGTGAAATGAAAACCAGATGGTGAGTGTTCAGAACAAATGCAAACTCTCTCAGCCCTTTCCCATATTGGCCTCTCATTGACACTTGTGTGCTGTTTCTTGCGGCAGCCACCTCTGCTGCAGCTGGGGCATACTGAGTAGAGGACGTTGTGCAGCTGGCAACCTAGGAATATGCCCTTGCTAACCCTGCACAGGTGGATGGCATTGGTGGTACCTAGGAGGGAGAATTTGCAGCTGCTGTTTCTTGTTTTAGCTCCAGCAGTAAGGGCTGTTGGAGAGCATTCTGTTGATAGGAATAGAATTCTGCATGGTTTTTGACCTCTCAATTTTGTCTCAGGAGCCAAAAGATTTGATTGCTTATTTGGGGGGGGGTGAAAAAACAGACTTGTTCTTAGTTTTGCGCCGTTCTTAGATGAAATCAAGAGGCAGTTACCAGAGTTACCAGGCCATCTGTCATTCCTCAGGCTCAGAAGGCCAGGACAGCAGCAAAGGGATGGGAAGGTCACTGCGTGGCTGCTCTCCCCCTGCTGCCAGCTTTGGCATCCTGAATGATTGTGCTCCTGGGAGGCTGCACCGAATCTACTTCCCCTGCTGGGCTTGCTTACATCACCTAGAAAACAGCCAATGGAGAATTCACATGTTGCCCTGGTTGAGGGTTAGGGTCTGGGTAGGAAACTAAGGGTCTGGGAGCAAGGCATTTGTTTGCAGTAGATGTAAAGATCTCTTTATATTTATTTATTCTCAGATTCTAACAATTTTAAGAATTGATTGTCTTTAGGATTTTGAAAAGCTCTTTTTAATGAAAACGTAATTTATCTGACTGGTTGTGGAAAGGCTTAAGGAACAGGTTAACGATATGTTCAAATTGGATAAGACTAGGACTTGAGATCTATGTGTTGTTTTGTTTTTCAATTAATTATAGAGTCATAGGAATTTGTAGAAAATATATGGGAGGTTCCCATGTACCCTGCACCCAGTTTCCCCCTAGTGGTATACACAGTATATCATAAAGTCCATGCACAAAACAAGGCAAGACAAGTGATTGGTTTTACAAGCTAAGGATTTGACTTGGACTCCATTGATAGTTTGTAACAAATGAGGCTACACCATTACTCGGTGCCTGCCTGTAGGCAAGCCACTGAAAACTGGCACACATACTATCCACACGATTTCCCCAAATGCAATTTGTTTTGACAGATACTTGAATTGGATGTGAATCTTCTTTTTTTTATTGTGTTTACATAGATTCAACTGTCCCATGGAATAAATTCCCCTCCAACCCCCGTTTTCCCCTTAACATCCCCTTGACCCCTCCCCCCAACGCCTTACCCCTTCCCTCCAGGATTCGCTTTTCTCCTCTCTATAACACTGTATTGTGTATATAATTTCACCAATCTCTTTCCCTTCTCTGATCTTGTCCTATCATCCCCTTTCCCTCCGTCTGCTTTCCCTCTGGTCCCTTTGACCCTGCCTCTGCCTCTATTCTGTTCTTCAGTTCACATTGTTCACTGGATTCCTCAAATGAGTGAGGTCATATGATATTTTTCTTTCTCTGCTTGGCTTATTTCACTTAACATAATAGTTTCCAGGCCCATGCATGCATGTTGTCACAATACAAAAGATTTCCTTCCTTTTCATGGCCCCATAGTATTCCATTGTGTATATGTACCACTGCTTTTTAATCCACTTGTCCACTGACGGATACTTGGGCTGTTTCCAGATCTTGGCTATTGTAAGCAATGCTGCCGTAAACATAGGGGTGCATTTCTTCTTTGAATCAGTGATATGGTGTTCTCAGGATATATTCCTAAAGGTAGGATGGCTGTGTCTAAAGTTCCATTTTTAATTTTTTGAGGAATCTCCATACTGTTTTCCACAATGGCTGCTCCAGTCTGCATTCCCACCAGCAGTGCAGGAGGGTTCCCTTTTCTCCACACCCTCGCCAGCACTTATTCTGTGTTGTTTTGTTGATGAGCGCAACTCTGACTGGTGTGAGGTGATATCTCATTGTGGTTTTAATTTGCATTTCTCTAATGATTAGTGAAGTTGAACATTTTTTCATCTGCCTATTGGCCATCTGTATGTCCTCTTTGGAAAAGTGTCTGTTCATTTCTTTTGCCCATTTTTTGATTCGATTGTTTATCTTCTTGGTTTTCAGTTTTAGAAGTTCTTTATAAATTTTGGTTATTAACCCCTTATCAGACATTTTGTCTAATACGGGGGTAGTGAAGCTTTTTATACCTACCACCCACTTTTGTATCTCTGTTAGTAGTAAAATTTTCTAACCGCCCACCTGTTCCACAGTAATGGTGATTTATAAAGTAGGGAAGTAACTTTACTTTATAAAATTTAAAGCAGAGTTACAGCAAGTTAAAACGTATAATAATTACTTACCAAGTACTTTATGTCAGATTTTCACTGTTTAGCAGAATACATCTTTATAAAACAACTTATTATATGGTTAAATGTATTTTTTTATTTATACTTTGGTTTGCTTTTTATTTATACTTTTTTTTGCTACCGCCCACCATGAAAGCTGGAACACCCACTAGTGGGCAGTACGGATCAGGTTGACTACCACTGGATATGTTTCCAGGAATTTGTCTATTTCACCTAGGTTGTCTAATTTTTTGGCATACAGTTCTTCATAGTATTTTCTTACAGTCTTGTATTTCTGTTGTCAGTTGTTATTTCTCCACTCTCGTTTCTAATTATATTTATTTGAGTCCTCCTCTTTTTTTCTTGGTGAGTCTGGTTAAAGGTTCATCAATCTTATCTTTTCAAAGAACCAGCTCCTTGTTTCATTGATCCTCTGTATTGTTTCTTTAGCCTCTATGTCATTTATTTCTGCTCTGATCTCTATTATTTCCTTTCTTCTACTTCCTCTGGGCTTTACTTGCAGTTTTTTTACTTGTTCTTTTAGATGCAGGGCTAAGTTGTTTATTTGAGCTTTTTCTTGCTTCTTAATGTATGCCTGTAATGCTATGAACTTCCCTCTCAGGACTGCTTTTGCTGTGTCCCATAAATTTTGAGTTTTTGTATGTTCATTTGTTTTAAGGAAATTTTTCAATTCTTCCTTGATCTCATTGTTAACGCGTTCGTTATTTAATAACATGCTATGATATTTAGTTTCCAAGTGTTTGAGTGTTTTCCAGTTTTCTATTGTAGTTGATTTCTAGTTTCTTGTCATTATGATCAGAGAAGATGCTTAATATGATTTTAGTTTTCTTAAATTTATTGAGACTTGTTTCGTGTCCTAACATGTGGTCTATTCTAGAGAATGTACCACGAGCACTTGAAAAGAATATATATTCTGCTGCTTTAGTGTGAAAGGTTCTGAAGATACCTATTAAATCCAGTTAATCTAGTGTGTTCTTTAAGTCTGCTGTTTCTTTGTTAATTTTCTTTCTTGAAGATCTATCCACTGATGTTAGCGGGATATTGAAATTTCCTACTATTATAGTATTGCTGTTGATTTTGACCTTTGTGTCCATCAAAATCTGCTGTCTATATTTAGGTGCTCCTATATTAGGTGCATAGATATCTATAATAGTTATATCTTCCTGTTGGATTTCTCCCTTTATTATTATGTAGTGATCATCTTTATCTGTTACTATATATAACCTTTGTTTAAAAGTCTATTTTATTAGATATAAGTATTGCTACCCCAGCTTTTTTTTCATTTCTATTTGCATGAAATACTTCTTTTCATCCCTTTACTTCCGGTCTATGTGTATCTTTTATTTTGATGTGGGTTACTTGTAGACAGCATAAGTATGGATCCTTTTTTTTTTTATCCACATAGCTATCCTATGTCTTTTGATTAGAACATTTAATCTATTTACATTTAAGGTTATTATTGATATATAGTTGTTTATTGCCATTTTATTCTTTCAATCTACATTTCTATTTTACTAGATCCTCCCCACCTTTGTTCTGTTTAGAACAGGCCGCTTAACATTTCTTGCAACATTTGTTTGGTTGTATTGAATTCCTTGAGTTTTTGTTTGTTTGTTTGTTTGTTTTTTGTCTGGGAATCTTTTTATTTCTCCTTCAATTTTAAATGATAGCCTTGCTGGATAAAGAAGTCTTGGGCGTAGGCGCTTGTTCTGCATTACTTTGAATATATCTTGCCATTCCCTTCTGGCCTCAAGTGTTTCTGTTGAAAAGTCAGATGTCATCCTTATGGGGATTCCTTTGTAGGAGATAGACTGCTTTTCTCTTGCAACTTTTAGTATTCTTTATCTTTTAGCTTTGGTATTTTAATTATGATGTGTCTTGTTGTAGGTCTCTTTGAGTTCCTCTTTAATGGGATTCTCTGTGCTTCTTGAACTTGTGAGGCTTTTTCCTGCATCAGTTTAGGGAAGTTTTCAGCTATTATTTCTTCAATCAGGTTCTCTATCCCTTGTTTGTTCTCTTCTCCTTCAGGAACCCGTATTTTGTAGCTGTTTCTCTTCATGTTGTCACAAAGATCTTAGAGTATCCTCAGACTTTTTTTTTTAAACACTTTTTTTTAAATTTATTTATTCATTTTTTTAGAGAGGAGAGAGAGAGAGACAAAGAGAGAGCAAGGAGAGAGAGAAGGGGGGAGGAGCTGGAAGCATCAACTCCCATATGTGCCTTGACCAGGCAAGCCCAGGGTTTCAAACCGGCAACTTCAGCATTTTCAGGTCGACGCTTTCTCCACTGCGCCATCACAGGTCAGGCCTTCCTCAGACTTTTTGATCCTCTTTTTTTTTTTTTTTTTTTGTGCTGTTATGCTTCCATGATTTCACTTATCTTGTCTTCTAAATCACTGATTCAATCCTCTGCTTTATCCAGCCCAATTTTAATTCTACCTAGTACAGTCTTTATTTTTGATATTATGCTTGTCATTTCTGTGTTGATGTTTTTTAATGATTTCAGTGTCCTTTTTTTTATTTTTTTATTTTTTATTTTTTTAAAAATAATTTTATTTTTTTAATGGGGCGACATCAATAAATCAGGATACATATATTCAAAGGTAACAAGTCCAGGTTATCTTGTCGTTCAATTATGTTGCATACCCATCACCCAAAGTCAGATTGTCCTCTGTCACCTTCTATTTAGTTTTCTTTGTGTCCCTCCCCCTCCCCTTTTCCCTCTCCCTTTCCCCCCCTCCCCCCGTAACCACCGCACTCTTATCAATGTCTCTTAGTTTCACTTTTATGTCCCACCTACGTATGGAATAATGCAGTTCCTGGTTTTTTCTGATTTACTTATTTCACTTTGTATCATGTTATCAAGATCCCACTATTTTGCTGTAAATGATCCGATGTCTTCATTTCTTATGGCTGAGTAGTATTCCATAGTGTATATGTGCCACATCTTCTTTATCCAGTCATCTATTGACAGGCTTTTTGGTTGTTACCATGTCCTGGCCACTGTGAACAATGCTGCAATGAACATGGGGCTGCATGTGTCTTTACGTATCAAAGTTTCTGAGTTTTGGGGGTATATACCCAGTAGAGAGATTGCAGGGTCATAAGGTAGTTCTATTTTCAGTTTTTTGAGGAACCACCATACTTTCTTCCATAATGGTTGTACTACTTTACATTCCCACCAACAATGGATGAGGGTTCCTTTTTCTCCACAGCCTCTCCAACATTTGCTATTACCTGTCTTGTTAATAATAGCTAATCTAACAGGTGTGAGGTGGTATCTCATTGCAGTTTTGATTGGCATTTCTCTAATAGCTAAAGAAGATGAGCATCTTTTCATATATCTGTTGTCCATTTGTATTTCTTCCTGGGAGAAGTGTCTGTTCATGTCCTCTTCCCATTTTTTTATTGGATTGTTTGTTTGTTTGTTGTTGAGTTTTATGAGTTCTTTGTATATTTTGGATATTAGGCCCTTATCTGAGCTTTTGTTTGAAAATATCATTTACTGTTTATTTTGTTATCTGTTTCTCTTGCTGAGAAAAAACTTCTTAGTCTGATGTAGTCCCATTCATTAATTTTTGCCTTCACTTCTTTTGCCTTTGGAGTCAAATTCATAAAATGCTCTTTAAAAACCAGGTCCATGAGTTGAGTACCTATGTCTTCTTCTGTGTACTTTATTGTTTCAGGTCTTATGTTTAGATCTTGGATTCATTTTGAGTTAATTTTAGTACAGGGGGACAAACTGTAGTCCAGTTTCATTCTATTGCATGTGACTTTCCAGTTTTCCCAGCACCATTAATTGAAGAGGCTTTCTTTTTTCCATTGTGTGTTGTTGGCCCCTTTATCAAAAATTATTTGACTATACATATGTGGTTTTATTTCTGGACTTTCTATTCTGTTCCATTGGTCTGAGTGTCTATTTTTCTGCCAATATCATGAGGTTTTGATTGTCGTGGCTCTATAATAGAGTTTGAAGTCAGGTATTGTAATGCCCCCAGCTTCATTCTTTTTCTTTAGGATTCCTTTGGCTATTCGGGGTTTTTTATAGTTCCATATAATTCTGATGATTTTTTGCTCTATTTCTTTAAAAAATGTCATTGGAATTTTGATGGGAATGGCATTAAATTTGTATATTGCTTAGGGTAATATGGCCATCTTGATTATGTTTATTCTTCCTAACCAAGATAAAGGAATATTCTTCCATCTCATTATATCTTTTTCTATTTCCCTTAACAATGGTTTATAGTTTTCATTATATAAGTCCTTTACATTCTTTGTTATGTTTATTCCTAGGTATTTTATTTTTTTTGTTGCAATCGTGAAGGGGATTATTTTTTTGAGTTTGTTCTCAATTGTTTCATTGTTGGCATACATAAAGGCTATTGACTTCCGTATGTTAATTTTGTATCCTGCCACCTTACTGTATTGGCTTATTGTTTCTAGTAGTCTTTTTGTGGATTCTTTGGGATTTTCGATGTATAGGATCATATCATCTGCAAAAAGTGATACCTTTATTTCTTCTTTTCGGATATGGATGCCTTTTATTTCTTTGTCTTGTCTGATTGCTCTGGCTAGAACTTCTAGTACCACATTAAATAAGAGTGGAGAGAGTGGACAACACTGTCTTGTTCCTGATTTAAGGGGGAAAGCCTTCAGTTTAGTGCCATTTAATATGTTAGCTGATGGTGTATCATATGTGGCCTTTATCATGTTGAGATATTTTCCTTCTATACCCATTTTGTTGAGAGTCTTAAACATAAAATTGTGTTGTATTATATCGAAAGCCTTTTCTGTGTCTACTGATAAGATCATGTGGTTTTTGTTCTTTGTTTTGTTGATATGGTGTATTACGTTAACCGTTTTACGTATGTTGAACCATCCTTGAGATTCTGGGATGAATCCCACTTGATCATGATGTTTTATTTTTTTAATATGTTGTTGTATTCGATTTGCTACTATTTTGTTTAGTATTTTAGCATCTGTATTCATTAGACATATTGGTCTGTAGTTTTCTTTTTTTGTGCCATCCTTGTCTGGTTTGTTTTGAGGGTTATGTTGGCTTCATAAAATGTGTTTGGAAGTATTACTTCTTCTTCAATTTTTTGGAAGACTTTCAGTAGAATAGGAACCAAGTCTTCCTTGAATGTTTGATAAAATTCGTTGGTATAGCCGTCAGGGCTTGGACTTTTATTTTGGGGGAGGTTTTTAATGTTTTTTTTCTATTTCTTCTCTACTAATTAGGTCTGTTTAGGCTTTCTGCTTCTTCTTGACTCAGTCTAGGAATGTTGTATTGTTCTAGGAATTTATCCATTTCTTCTAGGTTGTTGAATTTAGTGGCATTAAATTTTTCATAGTATTCTACAATAATTCTTTGTATATCTACGGTGTCCGTGGTGATTTCTCCTTTTTCATTTTGGATTTTGTTTATATGAGTTCTTTCTCTTTTTTCCTTGGTAAGTCTTGCCAAGGTTTTGTCAATTTTGTTGATCTTTTCAAAGAACCAGCTCCTTGTTCTATTAATTTTTTCTATAGTTTTTCTGTTCTCTATTTCATTTATATCTGCTCTGATTTTTATCATCTCCTTTCTTTGGCTGTTTTTGGGTTGTCTTTGTTCTTCTTTTTCTAATTCCTTAAGGTGTGAAGTTAAGTGGTTCACTAGGGCTCTCTCTTGTTTGTTCATATATGCCTGAAGTGATATGAACTTCCCTCTTATCACTGCTTTTGCTGCATCCCATATATTCTGATATGTCGTATTGTCATTTTCATTAGTCTGTATATATCTTTTGATCTCTGCACTTATTTCTTCTTTGATTCATTCATTTTTTAAAAGTATGTTGTTTAGTTTCCACATTTTTGTGGGATTTTTTTTCTCTTTTTTGCAGTTGAATTCTAGTTTCAAGGCTTTATGATCAGAAAATATGCTTGGTACAACTTCGATTTTTCTGAATTTGCTGATGTTGTTTCTGTGGCCCAACATATGGTCAATTCTTGAGAATGATCCATGTACACTGGAGAAAAATGTATACTCAGTCACTTTGAGATGAAATGTTCTGTAGATGTCTATCCTATTCAGGTGCTCTAGTGTTTTGTTTAAGGCCACTATATCTTTGTTGATTCTCTGTTTGGATGACCGATCTAGAGCCGTCAGCGGTGTATTGAGATCTCCAAGTATGATTGTATTTTTGTCAGTTTTGTTTTAAGGCCAATAACTAGCTGTCTTATATATTTTGGTGCCCCTTGTTTTGGTGCATATATATTTAGAATTGTTATGTCTTCTTGATTCAGTGTCCCTTTAGCGATTATGAAATGGCCATTTTTGTCTCTGAGTACTTTTGCTGTCTTGTAGTCAGCATTATCAGATATGAGTATTGCTACACCTGCTTTTTTTTTGGATGTTATTTGCTTGGAGTATTGTTTTCCAGCCTTTCACTTTTAATTTGTTGTTATCATTGTTACTTAGATGAGTTTCCTGTAGGCAGCATACAGTTGGATTTTCTTTTTTAATCCATTCTGCTACTCTTTGTCTTTTTATTGGTGAGTTTAATCTGTTTACATTTAGTGTAATTATTGACACTTGTGAGTTACCTAATGCCATTTTATAGATTGCTTTCTGTTAGTTTTGTGTCTTGTTTGATTCTTCTTTTTCGTTTTTCTATCTTTTGTTTTTATTTGGTTGTATTCCATACATCTTTCCTCTGTTGCTATCTTTTTTATCTCATGTGCTTCTGTGGTTGTTTTTTCAATGGTGGTTACCTTTAAGTAATGAAAAGGGTTTCTACCCTGTTCATTGTAGCACACTATTTTGTGAGTACTTTTGCACTCCATAGTCCTTTGCTACTGTTAATCTCCATCCTCTCCCCCCTTTCTTTTTGTTGTCACAGTTTAAATTTGTTTCATTGTGTTCTTCTTGGAGCTTTTACTTGTGGCTGTGTGTTTTTTTTTGTTCTTCGTATCTGATTGGAGAACCCCCTTTAGTACTTCCTGGAGTGGGGGTTTTCTCATGATAAATTCCCTCATCTTTTCTGTATCTGTGAATGGTTTTATTTCTCCTTCATATTTGAAGGATAGCTTTGATGGGTATAGTATTCATGGCTGAAAGTTCCTCTCTTTCAGGACTTTAAATAGTGGGGTCCACTCTTCTAGCTTATAGTGTTTCTGCTGAGAAATCTGATGATAATCTAATAGGCCTTCCTTTATATGTTGTATTCTTCTTTTCCCTGGCTGCCTTGAGAATTTGTTCTTTGCCGTTGGTTTGTGCCAATTTCATTATGATGTGCCTTGGAGTAGGTTTGTTGGGGTTAAGAAAACTCGGAGTTCTGTTTGCTTCTTGAATTTGAGTCTTTAGTTCTTTCCACAGGCATGGGAAGTTCTCATCTATTATTTGTTTGAGTATGTTCTCCATTCCATTTTCTCTCTCTTCTCCCTCTGATATACCTATTATTCTTATGTTATTCTTTTTGATGGAGTCAGATAATTCTTGTAGGGGTATCTCATTTTTTTAAATTTTTGAGTCTCTTTCTTTTTCTCTCTGTTGTGCCTCAAGTTGCTTGTCTTCTATTTCACTAATCCTCTCTTCTATCTGGCCTTTTCTATTAGCTAAGCTTGTTACCTCATTTTTCAGCTCGTGGATTGAGTTTTTTCATCTCTGTTTGATTTGTTTTTATAGTTTCAAGTTCCTTGGAAATATATTCTTTGTGTTCATTGAGTGGTTTTCTGAGTTTCCTAAATTGCCTTTCTGTGTTTTCTTGTATATCTCGGAAGATTTTTAGGATTTCAATCTTGAATTCTCTGTCATTTAGCTCCAAGGTTTCCAATATATTAAATATTTTCTCCATAGATTTTTCCTCCTCTAGTTATGTTACCTCTCTTTCTTTTGTATCCATGATATTCGATTTTCTCTTCCTTCATGGAATCTGAGCGTGGTTTTGTTGATAGTATTAATGAGATTTAATAAAGAATAAAAAGTTGAAAAATAAAAAATCAAGGAGTTTTTTTTTTATTAAATTTTTATTAATGGTAATGGGATGACATTAATAAATCAGGGTACATATATTCAAAGAAAACATGTCTAGGTTATTGTGTCATTAAATTATGTTGCATACCCCTGGCCAAAGTCAGATTGTCCTCCGCCACCCTCTATCTAGTTCTCTGTGCCCCTCCCCCTCCCCCTAAGTCTCTCTCTCCCTCCCTCCCATGTCCTCCTCCCCCCCACCCCTGGTAACCACCACACTCTTGTCCATGTCTCTTAGTCTCGTTTTTATGTTCCACCAATGTAGGAATCATGTAGTTCTTGTTTTTTTTTCTGATTTATCTTATTTCACTCCTTATAATGTTATCAAGATCCCCCATTTTGCTGTAAATGATTCTGATGTCATCATTTCTTATGGCTGAGTAGTATTCCATAGTGTATATGTGCCACATCTTCTTTATCCAGTCTTCTATTGAAGGGCTTTTTGGTTGTTTCCATGTCTTGGCCACTGGAACAGTGCTGCAATGAACATGGGGCTACATGTGTCTTCACGTATCAGTGTTTCTGAGGTTTTGGGGATTAGCCCAGTAGAGGGATTGCTGGGTCATAAGGTAGTTCTATTTGCAGTTTTTTGAGGAACCACCATACTTTCCTCCATAATGGTTGTACTACTTTACAGTCCCACCAACAGTGAATGAGGGTTCCTTTTTCTCCACAACCTCTACAACATTTGCTATTACCCGTCTTGTTGATAATAGCTAATCTAACAGGGGTGAGGTGGTATCTCATTGTAGTTTTGATTTGCATTTCTTTAATAACTAATGAAGCTGAGCATCTTTTCATATATCTGTTGGCCATTTTGTATCTCTTCCTGGAGAAGTGTCTGTTCATGTCCTCTTCCCATTTTTTTATGGGATTGTTTGTTTGTTTGTTGTTGAGTTTTATGAGTTCTTTGTAAATTTTGGATATTAGGCCCTTATCTGAGCTGTTGTTTGAAAATATCATTTCCCATTTTGTTGGCTGTCTGTTTATTTTTATATCAGTTTCTCTTGCTGAGCAAAAACTTTTTATTCTGATGTAGTCCCATTCATTTATCTTTGCCTTCACTTCTATTGCCATTGGAGTCAAGTTCATAAAATGTTCTTTAAAACCGGTCCATGATTTTAGTACCTATGTCTTCTTCTATGTACTTTATTGTTTCAGGTCTTATATTTAGGTCTTTGATCCATTTTGAATTAATTTTAGTACACGGGGACAGGCTGTAGTCGAGTTTCATTCTTTTGCATGTGGCTTTCCAGTTTTCCCAACACCATTTGTTGAAGAGGCTTTCTTTTCCCATTGTGTGTTGTTGGCCCCTTTATCAAAGATTATTTGACCATATATATGTGGTTTTATTTCTGGGCTTTCTATTCTGTTCCATTGGTCTGAGTGTCTGTTTTTCTGCCAATACCATGCTGTTTTGATTATCATGGCCTTATAATATAGCTTAAAGTCAGGTATTGTAATGCCCCCAGCTTCTTCCCCCCCTTCCTTCTTTTCATTAGATTGTTTTGGCCTATTCGGGGTTTTTTTTATAGTTCCCTATAAATCTGATGATTTTTTGTCCATTTTCTTTAAAAGATCTCATAGTGAATTTCTGATGGGAATTTGCATTAAATTTGTATATTGCTTAGGGTAATATGGCCCATCTTTCATTAATATTTATTCTTCCTATCACAAGAACAAGGAAATTTTTCCATACTCATTGTATCTTTTTCGATTTCTCCTTAACAATGCTTGTAATTTTCATTATATAGGTCCTTTACGTTCTTTGTTATGTTTATTCCAAGGTATTTTTTTTTTTTTGTTGCAATCGTGAAGGGTATTCTTTTTTTTGAGTTCGTATCTACTATATCATTGGTTGGCAAATAGAAAGGCTATGGACTCCTTTTGTATGTTAACTTTATGTATCCTGACCTTACTGTATTGGTTTATTGTTTCTAATGAATCTTTTTGTGGAAGTCCTTCGGGTTTTCGATGTATAGGATCATATCATCAGCAAAAAGTGATAGCCTTTACTTCCTTCTTTTCCGATATGGATGCCTTTTATTTCTTTGTCCTTGTCTGATTGCTCTGGCCAGAACTTCTAGCACCACGTTGAATAAGAGTGGAGAGAGTGGGACAACCCTGTCTTGTTCCTGATTTAAGGTAGATTTTTATGTTTTTTTTTTTTTTTTTTTTTTTTTTTTTTTTTTTTTTTTTTGCGTTTAATAGGATGTTGGCTGATGGTTTATCATATATGGCCTTTATCATGTTGAGATATTTTCCTTCTATACCCATTTTGTTGAGAGTCTTAAACATAAAATTGTGTTGTATTTTATCAAAAGCCTTTTCTGCATCTATTGATAAGATCATGTGGTTTTTGTTCTTTGTTTTGTTGATATGGTGTATTACGTTAACCGTTTTGCGTATGTTGAACCATCCTTGAGATTCTGGGATGAATCCCACTTGATCATGATGTATTATTTTTTTAATATGTTGTTGTATTCGGTTTGCCAGTATTTTGTTTAGTATTTTAGCATCTGTATTCATTAGAGATATTGGTCTGTAGTTTTCTTTCTTTGTGCCATCCTTGCCAGGTTTTGGTATGAGGGTTATGTTGGCCTCATAAAATGTGTTTGGAAGTATTGCTTCTTCTTCAATTTTTTGGAAGACTTTGAGTAGAATAGGAACCAAGTCTTCTTTGAATGTTTGATAGAATTCACTAGTATAACCGTCTGGGCCTGGACTTTTATTTTTGGGGAGGTTTTTAATAGTTTTTTCTATTTCCTCCCTGCTGATTGGTCTGTTTAGGCTTTCTGCTTCTTCATGACTCAGTCTAGGAAGGTTGTATTGTTCTAGGAATTTATCCATTTCTTCTAGATTGTTGTATTTGGTGGCATATAATTTTTCATAGTATTCTACAATAATTCTTTGTATATCTATGATGTCTGTGGTGATCTCTCCTCTTTCATTTTGGATTTTATTTATTTGAGTCCTGTGCTTTTTTCCTTGGTGAGTCTTGCCAAGGGTTTGTCAATTTTGTTGATCTTTTCAAAGAACCAGCTCCTTGTTTTATTGATTTTTTCTATAGTTTTTCTGTTCTCTATTTCATTTATTTCTGCTCTGATTTTTATTATCTCCTTTCTTCGGCTGGTTTTGGGTTGTCTTTGTTCTTCTTTTTTTAGTTCCTTAAGGTGTGAAGTTAAGTGGTTTACTTCGGCTCTCTCTTGTTTGTTCATATAGGCCTGAAGTGATATGAACTTTCCTCTTATTACTGCTTTTGCTGCATCCTAGAGATTCTGATATGTCGTATTTTCATTTTCATTTGTCTGTATATATCTTTTGATCTCTGCGCTTATTTCTTCTTTGACCCATTCATTTTTTAGAAGTATGTTGTTTAGTTTCCACATTTTTGTGGGTTTTTCCCCCTCTTTTTTGCAGTTGAATTCTAGTTTCAAGGCTTTATGATCAGAAAATATGCTTGGTACAATTTCAATTTTTCTAAATTTGCTGATATTGTCTTTGTGGCCCAACATATGGTCAATTCTTGAGAATGTTCCATGTACACTAGAGAAAAATGTATACTCTGTCGCTTTGGGATGAAGTGTCCTGTAGATGTCTATCATATCCAGGTGTTCTAGTATTTCGTTTAAGGCCACTATATCTTTATTGATTCTCTGTTTGGATGACCATCTAGAGCCGTCAGCGGTGTATTGAGGTCTCCAAGTATGATTGTATTTTTGTTAGTTTTTGTTTTAAGGTCAATAAGTAGCTGTCTTATATATTTTGGTGCTCCTTGGTTTGGTGCATATATATTAAGGATTGTTATGTCTTCTTGACTCAACTTCCCCTTAATCATTATGAAATGACCATTTTTGTCTCTGAGTACTTTTTCTGTCTTGTAGTCAGCATTATTAGATATGAGTATTGCTACGCCTGCTTTTTTTTGGGTGTTTTTTGCTTGGAGTATTGTTTTCCAGCCTTTCACTTTGAATTTGTTTTTATCCTTGTTGCTTAGATGTGTTTCTTGTAGGCAGCATATAGTTGGATTTTTTTTTTAATCCATTCTGCTACTCTGTGTCTTTTTATGTAAGTTTAATCCATTTACATTTAGTGTAATTATTGACACTTGTGGGTTCCCTACTGCCATTTTATAAATTGCTTTCTGTTAGTTTTGTATCTTGTTTGATTCTTCTCTTTTGTTTTTCTATCATTTGTTTTTGTTTGTTTGTGTTCCATACTTCTTTCCTCTGTTGCTACCTTTTTTAAGTCAAGTGTTTTTGTGGTAGTTTTTTCAAGGGTGGTTACCATTAAGTAATGAAAAGGGTACCTACCATATTCATTGTAGTACCCTATCTTATGAGTATTTCTGCACTTCATCGTCCTTTGCTACTGTTAATCTCCATCCTCTCCCCCCTTTTTTTCCTTTGTTGTCATAGTTTCAGTTTGGTTTTATTGTGTTCTTGGTGGAGCTGTTACTTGTGGTGTTTTCTTTTGTTCTTTGAATCTGGTTGGAAAACCCCCTTTAGTATTTCCTGGAGTGGGGGCTTTCTGTTGATAAATTCTCTCATCTTTTCTGTATTTGTGAATGTTTTTATATCTCCTTCATACTTGAAGGATAGCTTTGATGGGTATAGTATTCTTGGCTGAAAGTTCCTCTCTTTCAGGGCTTTAAATATTGGGGTCCACTCTCTTCTAGCTTGTAGAGTTTCTGCTGAGAAATCTGATGATAATCTAATAGGCCTTCCTTTATATGTTGTACTCTTCTTTTCCCTGGCTGCCTTGAGAATTTTTTCTTTGTCATTGGTTTGTGTCATCTTTATTATGATGTGCCTTGGAGTGGGTTTGTTGGGGTTAAGAAAACTTGGTGTTCTGTTTGCTTCTTGAATTTGAGGCTTTAGTTCTTCCACAGGCTTGGGAAGTTCTCGTCTATTATTTGTTTGAGTATATTCTCCATTCCATTTTCTTTCTCTTCTCCCTCTGATATACCTATTATTCTTATGTTATTCTTTCTGATGGAGTCAGACAATTCCTGTAGGGCTTTCTCGTTTTTTATTATTTTTGAGTCTCTTTCTCTTCTCTCTGTTGTGCCTCAAGTTGTTTGTCTTCTATTTCACTAATCCTATCTTCAATCTGGGCTGTTCTGTTAGCTAAGCTTGTTACCTCGTTTTTCAGCTCGTGAATTGAGTTTTTCATTTCTGTTTGATTTGTTTTTATAGTTTCAATTTCCTTGGTAATATATTCTTTGTGTTTATTGAGTTGTTTTCTGATCTCCCTATATTGCCTTTCTGTGTTTTCTTGTATATCTCTGAGTATTTTTAAGATTTCTATTTTAAATTCTCTGTCATTTAGCTCCAAGGCTTCCAATATATTAAGTCTTTTCTCCATAGATTTTTCCACATCTATTTGTGTTTCCTCTCTTTCTTTTGTATTCATAATATTTGATTTCCTCTTTCTTATTGGCATCTGAGGGTGTTCTTGTTGATAGCACTAATTAGAATTAATAAAGAGTAAAAAGAAAAAAAAAAAGGTAAAACACCCCACACACAAAAAAAGTAATAATTTATTATTTCCCCCTTTTTTCTTTCTTCTCTTTCCCTCCTCTCCCCTCCTCAGGGAAATATCGTGCCTATAATGGAGGGCCTGATTTGGGGTGAAGATTTCAAGGGGCAAAAAAAGGGAGTAGGGATCTACTAAACACACACACACAAAAAAAAGGGAGGAAAATCTTAGACAAGCATAAGATGATTTGCTTGTAAGTGATGGTCGACTAAGAGATATAATGAGAGGGATAAGAGGGAACCAGAAAAAAGGACGAAAAAAGAGAATAATAAAGAAGAAAAAAATAAAAATAATAAGTAAAAATCTGTTGTATTAAGTGGAGCGAAGACTAAATACAATGGAGTCCTTGGGTTGGGAGGACCCAAAATGCCACAAAAATAAACAAACAAGAAAGAACAAAAACAAAAGCGAAAAAGAAAAATAAAGCCAAAAAAAGCCTTGAGTCCCAAATTAACTAATTTGTTCGTGATTGAGGATTAAATGGGAGGAAATTAAAACGAGAAAAGAAAAAACGAATAGAAATGAAAAAATAAGAATAAGAGAAAAACGATGGAAGAAAAAAAAAGGAAGAGAAAAAAACGAAATAAAGCAAAACAAAAAAAAAACAAAAGAGGAGAGAGTGAGAGTTAAGTGTTTTGAGTATAACCATAAAGGAGGGTGAGGATGAAGAAGAGAAATAAAATGTAACACTCATGGGTAGTGTAGTTCAAGAAAAGGGAAGCATAAGATGGGCAGAGAATAGAAGGACCGAGGTGGAGGAAATAAAGGCAATAAGATAGAAGAAACAAACAACAACAACAACAAAAAATTAGTGGAACAAGTTGTAAAGTCTGTGGATTTTTCTTGATTTTGAGAGGTTAACGTCTTCCTTTTTCTTTTCTCTCCCCTCTTCCTGGTCGGTGACTCTGTATCCCAGGCTCTGCCCCTGTGTCACACTTAGGTAGGGATTTGCAGTTGATGGGATTCTATGGCAATGTCATATAATTGGCTTTAGTCTTGCTGGTAGTCAAGGGTTGTTGGCGTTTGCAGGGTCCAACGATGAGAGAGTTTGCTTTCCTGGAGTCTCTCTCCTAGTTCCCCCTTCTTGAATTAGCAGCCTGGTGATCCAGCTATAAGGCTGCAACTGCTTCTGCCTGGGGCGTAAGAGGCTCAAAGAGCTGGGAAATCCCCACTGTATCCCCACTCAGCGCAAGGCTTTGGGAAAGGCTCTGGCAGTCAGGGCCTCCAGTGTAATCAGGCGGCGGTGGGAGTCAATTGTTGTCAGGGTGACTGTTCAGTGCCTAGCATTCAGTTGGACCTCTCAACCCAGGCTTTCCACACTTTGTAGCCTGTTTTGGCTGGGAAGAAGAGGCACTAGTCTCTGCTTGCGACTAGTGTAGTATAGATCTTATTATCTGCCAAGTCCCTCTTGTTAGCGTTTATCCCTGAATATGGAGGCTCTATCAATCAGAAGTTGCCCCCGCCCCTTTAGGGAAAGGCACTAAAAAATATCACGCCTCTTGTCTTGGGTCGCTGAACTGACAGAGATCTTATCAATTAGAATCCGTGGGTGCACAGATTTCATGGGTTAAGCTAATTTCAGTGATTGGGTCGCAGCTATGCTCCCGAAGGTATTTCAGGCTGCCTGCGCGCGCCCCTCCCCCAACGCTTGATTGTTAGCTTGAATGGCTGGGTGAGGTGCCCCGCCCACGGAGAGAATCTCCCAAGTAGGGAAGACCGCCCTGGCGCCTCTCCTGCTCGCCTCGCCGCTGGCGGCTGGGTCACACCGGGCGTAGGATAATGGCGCACCCTGGGTGTGCGGGCCAGTAGGGCGCTCTGGGCGCATGGAATGCCCAGGGCACGCGCATTAATTGGGTGTTCCGGGCACCGGTGGCTGGCGACTCTCACTCGCAGTGCGCGGGCCGCTGGGAACGTTAGCGGTGCTCGCTCTGCAACCGGACCGGGCGCACGCCGGCAGCTGCTCACCGCTCCCGAGTGTGGGCTGACTCACCACAGGCACACTCCCTCTGTGGCTTGAATGAACGTCCCTGCGGTAGCTTCCTCCACACCCTCGTCTCTCAGATTCAAGTGATAACAGTCCTTTCGCTTTCAGTTTGTGTGTAACTCCGGAATGCTCCGAGGATAAATTTTTCTGTTTCTAGTTGATAAATTTGTTGTGATTTTGGGGAGATTTGTCGGACGTGCTGCTCACGGCGTCATTTTCCTGACGTCACTCGAGTTTTTTTTTTTTAAATTATTAATGATATAAAGAAAAATAAAATAAAATAAAAATTAAAAAAAGGAAATTATCCCTCCCCCCATTCTTTTTTCCTCTCCTCTCCTCTTTCCTCTTTCTTAGTGTCCTTTTTGATGCCTGCTATCTCTTTGTTTGGGTGCTCATTTTGTCCATCTATTGTTGCTCTAAGATCCTTGAGCATCCTAACAATCATTTTTCTAAATGCAGCATCTGGTATCTTGGTTACGTCCATCTCATTCAGTTCTTTTTATGGGGATTTCTCTTGTTGATTCATTTGAATCGCATTTCTCTGTATTCCCATGTTGTCTCTTTATAGACTGTTTCTTTGGATGTGTTGTTTGTATAGCTAGCTGAGTATAGGGTTGATGTTGTCTGCCTCCAGCTTTCAGTTGTGTTGTTTCTAGATCTTGGATTGGTTTCAGCTGTTTCTATGGTGCTGTGGGTTACTTGTCTGCTGCTACTGCTCTTTTTGCTGTTTGTGACAGCGTTTTGTATGCCATAGCTGGGTCAGTTGTGAGGAGTCTTTCCTAAAGATACCACTCTAACTAGCGTTGTTAGGTACTCAGCTGATGCTCTTTGTATCTGGCCACTGGATGTACCAGCCCTGGACCTCCCTGGTCTCAACCTGGCACAGATCAGTGGTTTTCACTGCTTTTGACTGGCTGTTAGCAACCTTCTTGGAGGTATAGGTGATCCAGAATTTGGACTGCTTCCGCTTGGCCTTGATGCTATTGTTAATATCAGCTGCACTCCTAGGCTGGCTTTTATCTACTCTTGGCCAATATGTGTGGTTTCTGTTTTTCTGAAATGTGTTTTTACTAGTGGCTCCCCACTCCTTCCACTTTCTCTGGCACTTGGGCACCGGCGCTGGCTCGTGGGCTGCAGCCCAGGCTTATCTGCGGGAGCAGAGGACTTCTTGCCTCACTCGGCTCTGCCCCTCGTGGTCACACTGGGTGCCTCTCTGGGCTCCACTCCCTGCCACTGCTGCGCGGGCTGCCTCACTGATCTCTGCTTCCGTCCACCATGTGGGCCAAGTGCTGCGTCTGCTTCTGCAGCCGGGCCCTCTTGTCCTTCGGAGAGTACTCAGCAGTTTGTGGGTGGGGGCGTGTAGCCCAGACTTCAGCACTCAAAACCTGTGTCCCTAATGCTCCCCCTGCTTCTAAGTGTCTCTCTGCACTGACTGGAGCAGGAGAGCCTCTGGTGGGTGGGGTAATTGCTTCTTCCAGGAAAAATGGGCACTTTAGGTTTGGGGAGTGGCCCAGCACAGGGGTCAGGGTGGCTGTCCCCCACAGGCTCTTCCTTTGCCCCCAAGACTACACTCTCCTCTTGCAACTCAGTCCTCTCAGTGCTCCCTGCTCCGGAGCCCCAGGTTAAGTGGCTGTGAATGAGGTTTTCTGCGCAGTCCCTTTAAGCCGGAGCCTGGGTCTGAGAGTTCTGTCTCTCTCTCGCAAACAGTAACCTGGCTCTTCTTTTAGCTAAATACTGTCCATACGCCTTCTCTAGTCTCTGGGGCTCCAGGCTGGGGTTCTGTTCTTGTGGCTGAGGACCTACAACTCTCTGGACAACCCACCCTGCCCCAAGAGACCCTCCAGGCTGCCTCTCGCTCCTGGGAGCAGGTATCCCTTTCCGCATCTCCGCCTTTCGTACCAGCTCAGTGTGATTCTCTGGTGATGCTTGGTTATAGATTCCTCTTAGTTTAGTCCAAAGTTGGTTTTTCAAGATGATTGTTTCTAAGTTAAGTTGTCATCCACTTTGGTTCTGGGAGGTGGGAGTTGTAACATTCGCTTACTTCATCACCATTTTCCCCTTAAATTGGGGTGTGAATCATGTTAGCTCCTTTCTTTCAATTCTTGTGTCTTAATGTCACCTTGTATTACTGCTGTTACACAGAGAAACTGATAGATTATTTCTTGGAAGTTTTTAGGTCTCTTGTTATTTTGAGGTAACACTCTGAATGGGAAAATCAATTAGCTAGATCAATGATTATAAACTTGGGATCCATATATGCTGCAAATTAAATTTTGTTTTCATTTTAATGTTTCCCAAACTTTTTATTATTAAAATGTTCATAATTATAGAAGTGTTGAAGGACTAAATACTCTCAACTTTTCACTTTAGATTCAGTAGTGGTTAATTTTTTTTGTGTGTGTATTTTTGGGTTTTGTTTTTAGAGTTGTCACTTAACTGATAGAAATGATTTATCTTTTTCCTCTTTATTCCTGTGAACATAAATTTGAGACCTATAAATATTTTTCAACTTTATAGAAAGTTGGCCTCATTACTTAATAGTCATGTTTGACTTTTACCCCGAGACAGTATTAACCTTTTTTGTTAGAGGGGCCTAGAATTAAATACAGAAAAGCTTCAGTTTCCTTATCTGTAATAGAGAAGAATGATTTCTACTTCATAGGCTTTTTTGTTTGTTTTTTTTACGTAATTCAGTGAGAGGAGAGGAGGCAGAGACCGACTTCTGCATGTGCTATGACTGGGACCCACCCCTGCAAGCCCATTAGGGGGTGATGCTCTGCTCATCTGGGGCATTACTCCATTGCTCAGCAACTGAGCTCTTTTAGCACCTGAGGTACAAGCCATGGAGCCTGGGTCCAACTCTCTTCAATTGAGCCATGGCAGCAGGAGGGATAGAGAGAGAAGTGAGAGGGGGAGGGTGTGGAGAAGCAGATGGTTGCTTCTCCTGTGAGGCCTGACTGGGAATCGAACCTGGGACATCAAGATGCTGGGCCGACGCTCTTACCACTGAGCCAACTGGCCAGGGCCTACATTATAGGCTTTTGTGAGAATTAAAACTATATGATAGATGTACAGTTTTTTACATGTAATTTTTACATGGTAAATGAAGGTTTCTTTCATTCCCTTCTCATTAAAAATATTAAAATAACTCATTACTTTTGCTGAAGACTTTTTGACACACCCAGTGCCCTCCTTCCTTATTGCTGTCCTTATGACCTTTCCCAGCTGGCCTTCTTCCTCTGTGTGCTTGTGTCCCTGCAGGCTCCCCTCTAGTTATAGCAGTTGCTGTCTGGTCATTGGAACTACTTTTCTTCTGAACTCTGAGGTGTCGTCTGCTGTTTGAATGGTTACCTAGAGAACAGTTTCGACAGGTTCATTTCATACTTAGTTTATTCTGTACTAAATTTTAAACTCTTCAGGGTGCTCTTTTAGAATTCTCATAGCCTTTCCAGGCTCTGATAGAGCACTTCACATGGGTGATGCTGAGCTTTTATTTGCTATTTCTAAAGGATGTCCTGGCAATTTTATTTTATTTATTTTTCTATTCTTTTCCAAGTAAGAGGAGGAGATATAGAGAGACAGGCTCCTGAATATGCCCCAACCAAGGTTCAACCTACACCCCCTGTCTTGCTCCTATGACCTGCCCATCTGGGTCCATTCTGACAACAGAGCTATTTTTAGTGTCTGATGTAGGGCTCCACAGAGCCATCCTCCTTTCCAGGGCCTGATGCACTTGAACCAGTCGAGCCATGGCTGTGGGAGGGGAAGAGGGAGAGGGGGGAGAGAGAGAAGGGGAGAAGGGGTTGGGTTGGGGTGGAGAAGCAGATGGTCGCTTCTCCTATGTCCTCTGACTGGGAATTGATCCTGGAATATCCATATGCCAAGCCAACACTCTATTACTGAGCCAACTGGTCAGGGCCCTTGGCAGTTTTTTGTTGTTTTTTTAAAAAATATTTTTCTGAAGTGAGAAGCAGGGAGGCAGAGGGACAGACTCCTGCATGCGCCCGACTGGGACCCACCAGGCATGCCCACTAGGGGATGATGCTCTGCCCATCTGGGCCATAGCTCCATTGCAACCGGAGCCATTCTTGTGCTTGAGGCAGAGGCCATGGAGCCAGGGCAACTTTGCTCCAATGAAGCCTTGGCTATGGGAGGGGAAAAGAAAGAAGGGGGGGTGAGAGAGAGAGAGAGAGAGAGAAAAGGGGTTGGGATGGGGTGGAGAAGCAGATGGTTGCTTCTCCTGTGTCCTCTGACTGGGAATTGAACCTGGAATATCCATATGCCAAGCCAATGCTCTATTACTGAGCCAACCGGCCTAGGGCCCTTGGCAGTTATTTTGTTTTGTTTTGTTTTTGTTTAAATATTTTTCTGAAGTTAGAAGTGGGGAGACAGAGGGACAGACTCCTGCATGCATCTGACTGAGACCCACCCAGCATGCCCACCAGGGGACGGTGCTCTGCTCATCTGGGCCGTAGCTCCATTGCAACCGGAGCAATTCTAGCACCTTAGGCGGAGGCCATGGAGCCAGGACAACTTTGCTTCAATGGAGCCTTGGCTGTGGGAGGGGAAGAGAGAGACAAAGAGAAAGGCGAGGGAGAAGGGTAGAGAAGCAGATGGGTGTTTCTTTGGTGTGTTCTGGCCAGGAATCAAACCCAAGACATGCTGGGCTAATGCTCTACCACTGAGCCAACTGGCCAGGGCTGGCCCTTGGCAGTTTTAATGAAGAATTTCCAAATGTTTTTTTTGAACACTGGCAAAATGAATAAATATATATATCATATATATATATGTCTTATATATATAGTATTTTAATAGAACTAGAGACAGCCTTTATTTTAACATGTGTGCTGCTATATTTTTATTATATTACTTTATAGTTATATATTCTCAATTCCTTTGTGTAATAGTTTTAAATATTAAAAAGAAGTAAAGAAAAATATTATTCTTACTGAAACTATAACAAAAGATTGATTGCTTTGGTCAGAAGCAGTTCTGGTTCTTTGAGACAGTAAATGGCAAATGTCAACCATGGTTTGCAGGTTCTTTTTAAAATACTGTTTGTGAAGTGGCATTAATTCATTCACTTGACAATTATTGGACACTTAGTCTTTTTAGTACACACTATTCTCAGACCTGTGATGGAATAGAAAGATTAATTGTGCTATGGAAAGTGCTGTTCTTGATCTCTTGGTAAAAAAACCAAAACTGGCAGTGATAAAATGTGTTTTTTTTTTGTTAGTGAGTAAGTGAGTATCCTTCCAGGAGGACAGAGCTTCCATGTTTTCTTAGTTTAATTTCACCACTTTAAGAATGAAAGACATTTTTCTGAATAAAATAAATAATTGACTTTAAAAAGTCACCCAGCATTTTTTATAGCCTAAATTGGTATTTTAAAAAATATGGACACTGCTCTTTAAGAATCCTATCCTGCTTCCTCAACAACTTTATTCTTTTTAATTTTGGCTATACATGCAAAATTGTGGGGGGGTTTTCATCTTTGATGTCTCCCTTCCTGCTTCCATGCCCAGCAAAGTTATTGAAAGGATTGCATATTGGAAGTTCAAGACCATCCTCAGGACCAGTGATTTGCTAGGAGGACTCAGGATCAGCACAGGCTGTTCCCTCAGCTGGGACTCAGGGCACAGTGGAAGGACACAAAGCAGTCAGCAAAGGGAGAGGTTGCGTGGGATGAAGGCTGCAGGAATCCGGTCACCTCCAGGGGTCCTGTCCCACGGGAGTGGGACATGGCTCTATTCCTTCAGCAATGAGTTGTTATAGCACACATGAAATGTTGTCTATCAGAGAGGCTTGTTCGAGACTCAGTGCCCAGGGTTTGTATTTGGAGCTGATTACGTAAGCACCCTCTGCCTGGCAGATACCCCAAATTTCAAACCCTCAGGAAGAAAGTAGGTGTTCTGCATAAACCACACTGTTTGTTCACACAATCTAGGCTACATACAAGGAGCCACTCTGATCAGTTCTGGGATTAGCGGAAACCCTCTCCAAATGCAGGTCCCAAGTGTTAGCCTGGGGTCAGCCTTGCAAACAGGCCTTTCTAAGGGTAGCAGGCTCAGGCCTTGGAACTAGACTCTTACCCTCAGCTCTGCAGTTGTCACCTTGGCTCTGTAGCATCTTTAACTGGATGTCTGATAGGCCAATTCAGCATGCTTTATGTGAGTTCCTAATCTTCCCTCATACACCTATTTCATCTTCAGTTTTGCCCTTTCTCAGTTGGTAGCCATTCCAGGCTTTTGTTGCTCAGGCTAACAACGTCTCAGAGTCTTCTATGACCACTCTCTTTCTGCCATATAGCACTCACTCGTCTGTTTGGAAATCCTGTCTGCACTTCCTATTTTCAAATGATACTCAGTTTGTGTCAAAGTAATCCTGGCCTGTGATGGATGGTGGGAGGGAGTGGCCACAAGTTAGTAACTGTTAAATCTGGATTTAGGTACAAGAGGTATTGATATACTGTGTCTTCTTTTGTATATTTGAAATTCAAAATAAATTATAACAGCCTATGAGTATGTAAGAAAATATCACCCAAATGAATCTGACCCCTTCCTATTACCCTGGTTTCAATGGCCATATTTTTTAAAAATTGATTTAAGAGAGAGAGAGAAACATTGGTTCATTATTCCGCTCATTTGTGTATTCATTGGTTGATTCTTGTATATTCCCTGACCCAGAATTGAACTCGCAACCTTGGTGCGTTGGGACAATGCTCCAACCAACTGAGCTACCTGGCCAGGGCTGAACGGTCATGCCTTGGCCTAGAGTTTTGTAGTAGCTCCCAGCACATCGTCCTTCTTCTTTGTCCACTATATTTTCTCTGTATAGCAGCTTAGTGATCTTTTTGAAGCAAAGTCAGATCAGAATCTTATTGGCTTCTTTCTTAGAGCAGAGTAAAAAAGCCTGCAATGCCTGCTTGATTGGTCCCTCACTCTGTTCTTTGTCAGACCTCCTCTCTGGCTTCCCCTCATCTCACTCTATCTACACGGGCCTGCCCACCGCCTTCACCTTTCACTCGCTGCTTCTTACCTCCCAGGAATGCCATTCCCTCATGATTGCATTGTTTACTCCCTTGCCTTCAAACCTTGATACAATACATTGCAGCTTCCTGCTCCTGGTGCCCTTGGGTTAGTCTGTGTTTTCTCTTTCCATACCATGGCATGCAGCTGGCTCATGTGCTGTACTTGATGTGTTTTATCTGCCTTTTCCATTGCTCCACTCATCCTCTCATGCCCAGGAATATAAGCTTTGTGACGATGGGTCTTGATCTGTTCTTTTCAGTGAGGCACCAGCCTGAGCACCAATTCAGTGCCTGGACTGGAGTAGGCATTCCATGAACCTTTGTGGAATGCATGCATAGTGTCAGCACTGGAAGACATATCAGAAATCTACATGAGTGCTTCTTCTTCCTTTTTATACATGCAAAACCCAAAGCTCAGACAAGTTCAGTATGGCTGATTGATAGTTTTGTGTTTGTATGTGCACGTACATTTGTTCATGAGACTACCTGAAAATTAAACTTTTAATCTTTTAATTATGTATAGGAGATAGCATTTGAGATGTGGTAGAAAGGTGAATCAGTACGGTTGGAAGAGAAGGGTCAAATATATATGTAGTGCCCAGTCTGTTGAAATGCTTCACCTTTAAAATTGTAAAGCCTTTTAAAAGGACCTTAGCATCCCTAACCCATGTTTTTCTAAATGTCATTCCAATAACCGCTCTGTAGTTTAAATTAGCTTCATATAAGGACCGGACTATAAATTCATAGCCTAAACTATACTGCCCATAATAAACTTCTTGGAATTGCTTCTTTGATTATTTTGTCAATGTTCAGTGGAAATCTGTGGTAAGAACATACGCAAGGTCTTCAATTTATATGACAGTGAAAGAGTTTTTAGAATAAAAGCTTTAATTATTTAATTGGAGAAACCTTATTACCCCATACCCATCAGCCTCATACCCTGAGAAGGAAAGTGAGAAATCTCTATGACAGAATCCTTTCTAATAATTATTCTGACTTTTGTACTAACCTTATAGAAAGAGGGTTGAGTTTAGTGGGTTTGATCTAAAACAAGATTAAAGAGACAGCTAGTTGATTGGCTAAGTTTCTAGCGCCACATCTGCAATATTGTTGTTCTGCATTTGTAATAAGGAGTGCAGAAGCTAGATTCTCCCAGGGTAGAAGAGCTTCCGTTTGGCAAATGCACAGGTCCAGAGAGAGCAGCAGCCTCTATTCCTGCTGTTCCCCATTGTGCCCTACGTCTCGGCTATGCTACAGATTAGACTCTATCCCCTAGATCAGTGATTATCAACTAATGTGCCGCAAGAATTTTTAAAACAAGTACTACCTGACTATTTATTCAGGTAGAAAACATTAGCACTGGGTTCCCAGGCCAGAGGGAAAGACCCCTGGACCTCTGAGGCCAGAGACCCCAAGAAGACCAGCAGTTGACAGGCCAGGAGTAGCCATGGCTCAGAGGCTGGCGTTTACCCGGTCAGGGCTGGCACTGATCTCTTTTTCCTTAGATTGTTAAAAACAAACAAAAAAATGAGAACAGCCAACACAAATAACTATTCAGTATGAATAAATCAGAATTAAATACCTTTTTTTTTTGTCAGGTTGGCACAAAAATACAGTATAATTTTTGGTGTGCCACAGAATTTTAGTTATAAGTTTATGTGTGTTATAAGATGAAAAAGGTTGAAAACCACTTCCCTAAATTTTAAGTCTACAGGCTAACATGGCATGACAAAGCGCAAATAATATTATCACCGTATCCTGCCCCAAAGCTCCTGTTTGTTTTAGTTATTCACTTTACAGATCCACCCATGTCCCTTTGAGCCGTGGACACTGTATGTCCTTTATTATGTATAGAAGTTTGAGAGTGATCAGACTTTGATTTAAAAATGTAGTGAAGTGAAGAAAATAGGCCTCCTGGTTCCTCTCCCTCATTCTCACTGCTGCCCTTTGGTCTGCAGCTCTCATGCAGAGTGCCGGCCCTGACCGGGTAAATGCCAGCCTCCGAGCCGTGGCTACTCCTGACCTGTCAGCTGCTGGTCGTCTTGGGGGTCTCTGGCCTCAGAGGTCCAGAAGTCTTTTCCTCTGGCCTGGGAACCCAGTGCTAATATTTTCTACCCTCTTTTAATGTTTTTGTTCATACATTGTGGAACACTTTTTTTCCTTTCCTTTTAACATACCGGTGCTGCAACAATGCAGTGGGCAGGTCTGGAAGAAGCCCCTTCTCAAGGGTAGTTGTGTTTGTTTGCCTTTGTCTGTATGTAAAGCAAATCATTAAAAAAAAATGAATATACTCTACTCACAAACCAGCAATTAGATCAAGAAGCAGAACATTGGCAGCACTCCAAGAGTTCCCCTTGTGCCCCCATTCAGTCACTAATTCATCCCCACAAGAGTCACCACTGTCTTGACTTCTAACATGATAGATTTTTGCTTGTGTTTGTACTTGATGTAAATGGAACCCTGGGATACTCTGATGTCTGGCTTCCTTCACTTCATATTATGTTTGTGAGAGTCATTCATAGGGCTGCATGTAGAGATAGTGTATTTCTTCTCATTGCTATTGTTCCTGTGTCTCACAGTTCTCAGTGAGCACATCTCTCCAGTTGAGTGCAGCCTGGTGCCATCTTGTGCATAGTAAATGCTGAATTGGATTACTGCAGGAATAGAAGGAAACACCTGGTGTAGAAACTTTTCCTTGAATGGATACAAGATGCCAAGGTGCATGCTATATGGAAAATATACACTACTTTTTCATGCTTTGGATATGATTAGATATTCTTTTCTGATTTACTTCTCTGTGTTCAATTGCAGAAGTCACGAGGAAAAGGTAACTGCTAACTTTTGATGCCTAGGAATAAAGCATTACTTGGCAACTTCTTTCAGAACTCTCATCTTCATTGGCTTCAGAGCTTTTTCCACTGACAGGGACTCAGCACAGTTTATTTTACATGGTGCCTGCTGCACTGCTGTTGATTTGTCCTGTTTGCGAGGCTGTTGACTTATCTGCTGCCGCTGCTGCTCTTAACAGTATGTCTCCCCCTTAGTGGTTGAAGTTTGGGATGGAATAAAGATAGGGAGATGGACCCAAACAAATACAATTCCAGACAAACTAGTGTTCTTGCCCCACCCTACCACAGCCCCTACACATCTTCATGTGAGAAGGAGTTTACTCATTCTCCTTTCTCCTGTAAAGAATGTTTATAAAACAACAAAGTATTTGTTTTGGCATTTTGTCACAACCAAGAGACCAGCAGTAACAACAGTAACTTTTAGGTGGAGGGGACATGTTATGTGGTATTTCCTGATGGTGAATCATCTTCCCATAAGCCTCCTAGGGACTGCTTCTCCTGTGAATGATTGAGTGAGAAGTGTTTGAGCAAGGAAAAAGGATACCTTCTCTGTCACTGCTTCAGTTTTAATGTGCCTGGGGAACTCGACATCATGGAGCCCTCTCCTTGTTCTTCACTTAAGAAGATGCTTGGTTTTTCCTTCTGAGGCTAGAACTAAAGAAGACTCCCTGGTTATTTGTTTCTCCTTAAGTTGTTTAGAAAGAAGAAGAAAACAGTTTATTTGGAAAATAACTATACAGATGTTTTTGTTTGAAAGGGGAAAGGATGAGAAGACTTGTAATAGGAGAGATTAAAATTTGGAACTACAGAGTAAGGCATTAGCCGCTCTGGGCTTTTTGAGAGCAGTGTCTGGTAGGACGTGGCTCTCCTGTGGAATTTGTAAATAGGGAGTGAAGGTTTGCACAAGTGCTAGCAGCCTTCTCTGATCGCCTTTCCTTATTGTCTCTGTTAACCTAACATGGCACTTCATATGATAGCTTGAGTAGGCTAACACCGTTTGTGTGAGTGCATTATGATGAATGACCCCTTGGTTCACAGGGGTGTGTGTGTGTGGGGGTGTATGTGTTAGGGTAGTCAGTCCAGAGACAAAAGGGAGAAGAAGGTGAGTAACATCTGTGATCCAGAATGCTTCTTCACAATGAAGTCCAAAAAACTGAGTTATTTTCTTCAGGAAAATCCTACTGCCTTGCTAGTGACCACTAGTTCTAGTTGTTTTACTCCGTCTTTCTTTTCCCCCACAGAAGGATGGGGAGCAGGTACCCATTTCAGCATACTTTGTGGGTAGGGCTACAGGTAAGAGTGCTGGGTGGAATGGGTCAGTGTGTGTGGGATTGCGGCCTGTTATGGTCAGGGGGAGTCAACCTTTTTATACCTACCGCCCACTATCTCTGTTAGTAGTAAAATTTTCTAACTGCCCACCGGTTCCACAGTAATGGTAATTTATAAAGTAGGGAAGTAACTTTACTTTATAAAAGTTATAAAGCAGAGTTACAGCAAGTTAAAACATATAATAATAAGTACTTTATGTTGGATTTTCTCTAAATTTGGCAGAATAAATCTTTATAAAACAACTTTATAGTTAAATCTATCTTTTTATTTATACTTTGGTTGCTCCGCTACCGCCCACCATGAAAGTTGGAACGCCCACTAGTGGGCGGTAGGGACCTGGTTGACTACCACTGGGTTAGAGGAAGGATTGATGGCTTCCTGCAGGTGCTGGAACTCAGCACCTTCCTGTTCAGATGGGCTTTCATAGGGCCCATCTGTGGCCCCACACCTGGTTCTCATCTAGTCATAGCTCACGCTGGTTCATGTAAAGCAGAGGTCATCACAGATAGTGAATGTTTTCTTAACCTCTCATCCTGTTAGCTTAGAAGTTCAAGGTCTTTCAGGTCTTTGAATTTCAGTAGTTGGTTCTGCTTGTCTAGATGGTAAGAAAATTAAAATGTATTCTCTTCTTTAAAGAAAATGTTAATGCACTTAATGGTGAATTTCATGGTATAAAAATCATAGCTTAATAAAGCAGTTAGAATAAAAAGTTTTAAATGACTTCTAGAATTTTTTTTTATAGAAGGGGGGATATTTTAGGGAGAAAAATGAAAAGATGAAAAAAGTGTTTCATAATTCTATTACCTTGCAAATTACTGCTAGCATGTTAATGTATATTTTTATAGTTTTATATATAGAAATATATATATATATATTTGCCTATATGTGTAAAATTACTTTTAAAGTGAGGGGGTAAGTTTTTCTCTAATATTAAAAGTATATAATATACTCATCTAGAAAATTGGGAGATGGAAAACCTTTTTCCTCCCCCAGGATAATTGTAGTTGACTTTTTGGTGTGTTTTCAGTCTTTTGTGGATTAAAACTTTCTTATTGCTGACTGCATTTAGTTTAAAAATAAGTTTATATATATTTATTCTAGAAAGATTTGTACTAAATACTTTAGAAGGTGAATTCCTTAGCCTTCTCTACTCTCAGACAGACACTTCATCTAGCTTCTCTTTCGTCCCCACCTCGCAGTACACTTCCACCTTTAAGCTTGTTAGTAGTCCTGTACTTCCTCTCTCATAGAGTAGCACTACTTCTGTGTACACACTTTGCTTGGACAATTGCCTTCACTTGTAAACTACTACAGAACACAGCAGTTTAAGTAATTTCATAGTACTCTGTGATTAGAAGTATTTTTTATTTTTAGTGGGTTTTTTTTATAATGTTTAGTTGTTTTTCCAATTGGCTTACAAGATCTCATAAGGTGGCCACTGACTTCGCCACTGTAGTAATGGGTACTTAGTCTGTTTGCCTTGGCAGCTGTTTCTTAAATGACAAGATACTTGTCATTATCTCTATTATTTTAACTTATCTGAGTATAAAGAAAACTCAAGTCAGAGGAAGGAAGCAGTATATGGTTTGTAAAAAGCCTGATGACTGAACTTTATGTCCTATGTGAAACCTCTTTGATAGATTCTGTATTCCTACTGATACTTGACTTCAGGCTTCCATCAGTTTCTTTTTTTCTTTTTTTTTTTTTTTAATTTATTCCAGAGAGGAGAGGGAGAGACACAGAGAGAGAAGGGGGGGGGGGGAGCTGGAAGCATCAACTCCCATATGTGCCTTGACCAGGCAAGCCCAGGGTTTCGAACCAGCAACCTCAGCATTTCCAGGTCGACGCTTTATCCACTGCGCCACCACAGGTCAGGCTTCCATCAGTTTCTTAACTGAGGTGGTGGTTCAGTCCAGTATTAGTTTATATGTCATCTTCAGCATTTATGTGGAAGGGATGATAGGGAACTGCCACCTTGTCTCTATGCTGGACTGTGACATCATGTCTGAGATGGATGGACACAGCTTTGGGGTTTCCTTGTGTGTTTAGCAGCAGCAACACCAATAACATCTGATCTAAAATGAAGTTCTCTTCTGTAACTAAATGAAAGTGATTTGGTGCATGCTGGAATAATGTCAAGTGTACTTACTCCGTTTAGAAGACACAAGTGACTCGAGCTCTAGATGGTTTTCTGTGCAGACTTAAAGATTTCAATGAATTACAAGTATCATCTTCTTAATCAGTGTGTACCTAGACATCATTTAGTCCAGTGCTGATGGATGTATGCTAATTTTCTCCCTTCTGAGTTTAAGAAATGGCTATTTTGGTATAGCAGGTAGCAAAAACAGTAGTGAAGACTTTGGCCAAACAGAGTGAGTGAGTTTGATTCAAATCTCATGAGGATTGCTGTATCTGAGATGCATTTTTTAGGAGCTCCTGTGCCTTTTTAGAGGAGAGGTTTAGGGAAGAGTCTGTGGGCTTTATTTCTTTATACAGATATTTAATATATGTACATTAATCTAATTATGTTTATTTTATATATGTATTATGAATTTGTCCATACAATATTTATACACATAGCATGCAATCATTTAACCTCATTAGTTCTTGTATTGGTGAAGAAATCTGTTCTCTGGATCAACACTTGTTTTCATAATATCTGAAAAAGTTCAAAATACTATTTAAAAACACAAAGCCGCCCTGGCCAGTTGGCTCAGTGGTAGAGCGTCGGCCTGGCGTGCGGGGGACCCGGGTTCGATTCCCGGCCAGGGCACATAGGAGAAGCGCCCATTTGCTTCACCACCCCCACCCCCTCCTTCCTCTCTCTCTCTTCCCCTCCCACAGCCAGGGCTCCATTGGAGCAAAGATGGCCCGGGCGCTGGGGATGGCTCCTTGGCCTCTGCCCCAGGTGCTAGAGTGGCTCTGGTCGCGGCAGAGCGACCCCCCAGAGGGGCAGAGCATCGCCCCTGGTGGGCATGCCGGGTGGATCCCGGTCGGGCGCATGCAGGAGTCTGTCTGACTGTCTCTCCCCGTTTCCAGCTTCAGAAAAATACCAAAAAAAACAAAAAAAAAACACAAGAACAACAACAACAAACAAACCACAAAGCCCTCCATAATTTATTACTTATATTAAACCTAAGATTTTATGACTTTTCCTCCAAGTAGTTTAAGGATGTCACTCTCTTAAGTTGAAATTGACCACAGAAGTCATCTTTGCTCTGAAAAGCAAAGACCAAATTAAGCCAAATTATTTACTCTGGGCCCTAAACTCAAGAGGCATTTCTTTTTCTTCTTTTGAGGTTTTCCTTATAAAGATTGTAAGCCTTAGAGAACCGTACATTTTAATTTCAGTCTTGCACCTGTTCTGTATCTTAGCTCAGTCAGACAAACCTATCAGCCTAAATTATCCTGCAAACAGAGGCTACAGTAGTCTTACTTGCCAGTTTTTAGCCCAAGATGTAGTATGCAAGAGAAAAATGAGCTATTGAATGCACGCAGGTACGCAAACATCTATGCACTGTGCGAGTGCACTGTTGATGGGTTCAGAGGTTCCCAGTTTATTCTGAGGTTGGCAGGAAAAGAGGGGATTTTCTTGATTATTTCTTACAGATTTGTTTTTGCTTTATTGATAACTTAGCCTAGATTCTGAGAATGTGAAAAAATTTTGCTGGCCTGGGAATGTTCTCGATTGGTCCTGCATACAGTGCGACTCACTTTGTCTGCATTTCTCTCATGTTGGCTCTTCCCAAGCCACGTAGCTCGTGAGATCTGACATGTGTCCCTTGGAAGGTCTTTCCTTACCCTCAGAGTAGCTGGTTTTCCTTTCCTGATTGTCACTAGCTATCTATGTCCAGTGCCCACACACAGAGCCTGTTAAAAAGTAGGCTGATTGAATGCATTTGTACCAATGGATAGGCATACACAAGCGTGTGGTTCTTATGAAAAAGCTGTCAAGAAAAGTGGCATAGCAACTTCCTAGCCTTCAATTTTGGGTCATGGCAGATTTTAAAGTTGGTCATTTGTGTTGCGAGGCAGAGGTGGAAGAGCTGGGCAGTTTTCAGCATGGTAATTAATATCCCTCTTTGTACTTCTGAGTTTGAGTTGGTGAATGACCTTTCAGAGTCTTCACTGGAGAAATAATTTATTTGAACATGTAACTAACTGGTTTGCATTTTGATCTCTGTAAGGCAGTTTCCTCTTGAGGGAGGAGATGCCATTTGAGGAAGTTAATGTGTGTGTTCATGATGGTGATTTACGGTTCTGTGTTTACTTTTTCTTGTGCAGAAATTCAGCCCCTCATACTTTGAAGGTAGGCCTGCAGTAGTTTGTGGTCCCTCTGCCTACCTCCCCCCCCCCCAGGTTAAGTTTTAGAACACTTAGTTTGAGGTGGCCAGCCTGACTCAGGAGGCGCCACACAAACTCACTGTGTGTTTTGCTTCATAGTCCTTCAGAATGCAGGGAGATGGGGATTTCAAGAAAAGGAGTGCTGTGTTGTTGTTTAGGGAGTGTCACTGTTTGTTGCTAGACAGAGAGAGTGTGTAGAATCCTCAGGCCTTCCTTCCAGATCTTTCCTCCAGTGGGCCAAGCTGCCATTCCCTTTCTCCAGGGCCTGCACACATGCTCATGTGTATGGAAGGAGGATGAAATGGATTAAAGAATGTGATCCTTAAGGAATTTAGACCGAAATGGTTTTTTTCCTGCTTGCATGGTGGTGAGCTTCATGGAGTTGGCCACTGGCTTAGGGAAGAGTGTGAATGGACTGAGGCAAGAGTCTCTTTATGAAATCTGGCAGGTCTGGAAGGTAAGACACTGTAATGGGTGATCCTGACCCCATTTTCCTTTTACTTTGCTCTGGGAAAGTCTTGAGTGTGGAGATATCCGATCTTAAGAAGTTAAAGGTCTGAATTGGTACCATTGTAGCAAACAGAAAAGAAATTACTATAAATCAAGGTCAGAGTTCTCTGGTGTCAGTGACCCAGAAGGCAGATTAACCAGTAAGGTCTTGGTTATTCAGGGTCCCATCAACTTTCCTGTATACCTAACTGACCATTGGAGGAAGCAACCTGAGCAGGGAAATTGACAGTGACTCAGGAACTGCAAGGGAGGGGGTAGAGGTGAGGAGACAGTGGACCATGTGAGTGGCCAGAAACGAACTCATTTGAACCCATTCTTTCTAGAGCTAACTCTTCTATTCTAAACTCTTCTTTTAACACTCACCTCACCACCACCTGTTTGGAAAATAAAATGTCAGTTGAAGAAAATTAGGTAGATTAAAGAAGAAAATGTCGATAATCCAGAGAACATCTTTGGCAACATTTCTACTTTTTTCTTTCTGTAAACTCATTAAAACTTGTAGTTATCTAAATATACTGTGCGCTTGTGTTATGAATGACAAAATCTGGATGTCAAGAATATACATATTATTTTATAATCTGAGCATTTTGGATTGCTGCTTCCTTATTGGACTCATGATATAATTATAAGTTTGATTATATAGGTGAGGAAAATATTTTTTCCTCTTTCCTTCTAGATTTTTGATCAGGGTCTCTATCACAAATAGATTAGCAAGAGAAAAACAGAAGTTTGTTTATTAACATGTATATCTTAGGTATACTTGGGAACATTCACAGGAAAAATGGTGACTCATAGAAGTGGTAAAACCCACCTTATGTACTTGGTTGAATAGAGAGAGGCAGTTGTGAAAAAGAACTAAAATATGTGGGGAGGCTAAAGGGAGAGAAGGGTTTGCTTGTGTAGAATTCTTTAGACCTCAACTCCCTGTTTTTGGTGATAACGCTTTCTAGCTGAGAAAGGGAGAGCATCTTTCAAGTGGGAGTTTTATCTCTTGCGTTCAAGGTGGTCAGAGTCTTTTTTGCACCTGCTGTTTTTGTTTTTCAGGTGCTTTTATTTAAACTATTTATTTATTTATTTTAAATTTTTATTTTATTTTATTTAGATTTTATTTATTCATTTTTTAGAGAGAGGAGAGAGAGAGAGAGAGAGAGAGAGAGAGAGAGAGAAGAGGGAGGAGCAGAAAGCATCAACTCTCATATGAGCCTTGACCGGTCAAGCCCAGGGTTTTGAACCGGCAACCTCAGCGTTCCAGGTCGAAGCTTTTGCCCACTGCGCCACCACAGGCCAGGCCTCAGGTGCTTTTAATTAAAAATCCTTATATCAAAGAAGCGTATTTTGGGTTGACATATTCTAGTTTCCTTCACTTAGCAATCAAGTGTTCTAGCGGAGGATTTGATTTTGGTCACCCTGTACCTAACCTGGTAGATTTGCTTTCCATTTTAATCAGTATCTAAGTTTCGGGTCCTGCTTTTGGTTGCCATACTTTAGGGTCCCCTACAGAGATAGATATTGTGGGTTCAGTTTCAGGCCAATGCAGTAAAGTGAATTATCACAGTAAAATGAGGCACTTGAATTTTTTGGTTTCCTAGTACATCTAAAAGTTGTGTTTATTCTGCAGTCTATTAAGTGTGCAATAGCATTATGTCTAAAAAAGTGTGTACCTTAATTTAAAAAATACTTTTTTGGTAAAAATGCTCCCCATTATTTGAGCATTTTGCTGACGAAGGATCACTCCATTGATGTTGATGGTGCCGACTGATGGGGTGGTGGCTGTGGTTGTGGCATCTTCTGATGACTTCAGGAATGATTTCTCTGTGGCATGGGATGCTGCTTGATGGCATTTTATCTACTGTAGAGCTTTTTTCAAAATTGTAGTCAACTCTCTCACATCTTGTTGCTGCTTTATCAACTAAGTGTATGCAGCATTCTAAATCCTCTGTTGCCATTTCAACAATCTTCACAGCATCTTTACCAGGAGGAGATTTCATCTTAAGATACCACTTTCTCTGATCATCCACAAGAAGAAACTCCTTATCCATTAAAGTTTTATGGTGGACTGCTGCACATCAGTCATGCCATCAGCATCCTCGTTCTCTTGCTGTTTACACCACATCTGCAGTTACTTTGTCCACTAGAGTCTTGAACACCTCAGTCATCCATGATGGTTGGATTCCAGTTCTTTTAAACTATCATTAATGTTGATGTTTTACCTTTTCTCATGAATCACAAATGTACCTAATGCCATCTAGCATTCTGAATCTTTTCCAGAAAGTTTTTAATTAATTTTTCCCAGATTCATCAGAGGAGTCACTGTCTATAGCTGCCGTGGAATGGACTTCTACATTGAAGGCGTGGGAATATCAGATCGTAGCAAAACTGGGGAGCAGGCCATTTTGTCTGCAATGGGTGCAAAATAATGTTTTTTAATTGAGCAAGATGTCATGAATGCCTGACTTTCATTTTAGTTATATTAATCTTTTTTCTTGGGTTTTTATTATGCCATTAGTTGGTCTTGGGAAACTGGGGCTGACTGATTTGAAAGAAATTGCCATTCCTTCCTTTGAGCAGGTCCTGTAACATTGATTTTTTTCTAAAATCTTTCCTGTGTAGTTCTGTTTACCTTGGGTTGAATTGTCAATGAATTTTAAGTTTATAATTTTTCATGTATCCATTATAAATAATATCAGATGTAGCTGGGATTTTCCAGGTAAAAAGTAATCTATTCTCATTTGTATGACCAGTTCACAGTCATACAAGGGTTTCGTAGTAGGAAACTAAAAAAAACTTGTAAACTAGGTTTTTAAAAATAGGTATTTTTCATTCTAAATGTATATTCATTGATACATTTCAGTGGTGAAATCTTCCAAAAATACTTGCCTGTCTCATTTAACAGTTCAGCTAGCTGGAGTGCATAATGAAGTGCCCCTGCATTCAACTACTCATGAGTAGTCCTGATTCTGTAGAGAAGGGTGTACTGGGAAGAAAGGTCAGCTCAGAACATTGCCCAGTTAGGATTTTCCTAGTGAGCTTATCTGAAGTCTGCCTGTCTCTCTTCACATAATTACTGCCATCCGTGAAAGAAGAGAAAATTTAGTTAACAAATGCTCAAACAACATTTTGAGGAGTCATTAAAAAAACAGTACTGTGTGCCCTGGCCAGTTTGCTCAGTGGTAGAGCGTTGGCCCAGTGTGTGGATGCCCTGGGTTCAATTCCCAGTCAGGGCACACAGGAGATGTGCCCTTTTGCTTCTCTATACCCCTACCTCTTCCTCTTCCTCTTCCTCTTCTTTTTCCTCTTCCTCTTCTTCTCTTTCTCTTCCCCTCCCACAGCCATGGCTTGATTGGAGCGAGTTGTCCCTGGGCACTGAGAATGGCTCCATGGCCTCTGCCTCAGGCGCTAAGAAGAGTGATGGCCCCAGGTGGGCAGAGCATTGCCCCCTAGTGGGCTTGCCCAGTGGATGCCAGTTAGAGTGCATGCGGAGAGTCTGTCTCTGCCTCCCCTCTTCTCATTGAATTTAAAAAAACAATACTGCGTGCTCAGATGGTGGCTTGGTCAGGGCTCTGTCACATGACTCATAGCTGCTCTTGAAAATGACCACTGTTCTGGTGCTCTTCCCCTCCCCCATCCTCTGGCTGCCAGTGAAGGCCACAGTAAACTCCTTGCCTAGTCATCCAGCCCAAGACAAAGACGTTTTCTATGAGACTTTACTTCCTTTGGTGGGTGTCCAAAATGTTAACTGACATATGCCGCATTAAATCATTAAGTGGGGCTAGCAGCTGCCCCAGCATTGGAGAAAACCAGGAGGGAGCCTTACCTTTCTTTCCAAAATGTATTCTTTCAAGTTGCCTTAATTATTATTATTTTTTGTGTGTATGACGTGACCTCCTAAGGAAGGCCACGTGCCTAGGGAAGGAGGAGCACAGTCATTTGGATGCAACCACCCCCACACATAGGATGTCATTTTTTTGTAGCTCTTCTTCTTTTCATATGTGGGATTTATTGTTGGTGGTAAATTTTAGGTCTAGCCTACCCAAAGTCTGTTTTCTGTTGTATCTTCTTAGGCTAAATGAAGAATTTGTTTTTGGGGTGTGTGTGTATTTAAATGTTGAACTAAGACCACCACACTTGTTTTTAACTAATACGTAGTTAAAGGGAGTTTTGAACTTAGAAGTTGTTCATTTTTACTTTACTCTAAAGACAACAGAACATACAGTATTCATAAGCATTAATCATAATGAGGATTGCAGTTTAGTTGGCTCAAAGCCATTGGCAGATTCTCAATTTCTCACGCTTTCTCTCCAAGATGGGAATTCATTAGTAAATGACGAGGTACTAAATGCCTTTTATTTTATAAGGTGTGCAATAATCTATATATATAATTCTATATATAATCATAGAAGCAAAGGAAGGAATGTTTATAAGTCATGATTTCATTACATAAAGAATTGTGTGTCTATCCAGCAGTATCTTAGATTCAGGGACTTCAATTGTGCCATGACAAGATGCCAACAGTATTTGCCAATATGCATATTAAGTGGTTTTCCCACCAGTGAATTTAAGCCTGTAACAGTTTTTAATTGTATAAAGTGGGTAAGAATTTTAACTTGGTGAACTCTGAAACAGAAAAAAATAGGAAAACTTGTCAGAATATGCTGTGATGCTTCATTGTTGCTCAGCAAACGTCTCATGGGAGAAATCTAGGTAGCATTTGCTTTCTGTCAAGGAGTGAAACCTCCCTGGCAGAGTGTCAGAGGTAGTAGTGATCCTTGGAATAATGTAGTCACTCTGGGGAGTGGAAAGAGGTGAGATCAGTGAGGGATGGATAAAGCAAAGTACAGTGAGGTACACTTTACAGTACAGTGAGGTACAGTACAGTACAGTTCATAAACTCAAGAAGTGATTGCTGTTCTTACACAGAAACAATTATAATCAATATTTTTATTTTTTTTCTATTCTCATTCAACATTGTTTGTTTTTATATAGTCTTTTATACCCCAAATCCTTGTAGGTTTACTTATTTGTATAAAAATAAAATCAAACCTGTAGTTCACTTTCTAATTTCTAATGAATAGTTGCAGCTAGTTACTAGTTGCAGTCCAGTGTAAGGAAAGTGGGATGTTTGACTTTTCAGGGCCCAACATGTTTAACCGTGGGCCTTGTCCCAGGAATAACACTGCATGCCTCACCAGAGTGAGTCTGTTTATGGTCACATGCTGATTTTTATTAGGAGTCCATTCTCTTGACAAGCCTCATTAGGGTTGTCTTGGGCTGCTTGTGGTGGCTCAGGAGAGAGCAGACTTCATCTGTCCTGTGCCAGTAAGTTGTCCCCGTTCACTATGCACACACACTCTGCATGTGATGAAGTGTGCAGAGTGGAAGATAAAGCTTTTGGTGAATTGGGCTTTCTACTTCTTTTTGGGGCCTTCCTTCTTGTGCCTTATGTTAAAAAAAATTGTCAGTCTTTATGTTTTAGTGTAAATTTCCTTGGAAGAAAGGTCCCATATAGAAGTGTGTTATTCTCTTGATGTTAGCCTGGCTAAACATGGACTTTGATTAGAGTTAGTATAATTATCCTAGTTATTCAGAATCACATTTTTTATCATTCCTTAAAACATGGTCATGTTGAAATCAGAAATGAAACAAGATGCATTTGGTGTAATTTTTATTTGTACAGGGTTTGAATGAGAATTCAGACTGTTATATAGACTGTGCTTGACCATGTGATTGCTTTTATTTTCTGGCATCACCTCCAAAGTCACATGGCAGGTATGCCCGTAGAATATGGCGTAATATTCTAATACTCAGAACCAAGTATTCGGAACCAAGCTGGAAGCCACCCCACCATTTGGAGAATCACTGTTCTATGATGATGACAAGTTTTGTTATGGTTTTGTTTTTGGTTTTTTTTTTTGTTTTTTTTTTGATAGAGAGAGAGAGGGACAGATAGACAGACAGAAAGGGTGAGATGAGATGCATCAATTCTTTGTTGCGGCACCTGAGTTGTTCAATGATTGCTTTCCCATACGTGCTTTGACTTGGGGGCTCCAGCAGAATGAGTGATCCCTTGCTCAAGTCAGTGACCTTTGGGCTCAAGCCAGCGACCATATGATCCTATGTTCAAGCCAGCGACCCCTCGCTCAAGCTAGTGAACCCACGCTTAAATTGGATGAGCCTACGCTCAAACCGGAGACCTCGGGGTTTCAAACCTGGGTCCTCCCGTCTCAGTCCGATGCTCTATCCGCTGCACCACTGCCTGGTCAGGCTGTATTTGGTTTCTAACCACAGTAATGTACAAGTGGAAGTAGCATTTTAAAATATTTTTTATTTTTCATTTTGGTACCTTAGTTGTTTATCGATTGCTTTTTCATATGTGCCTTAAACGGGGGGGGGGGGGGGGAGGAGAGGGGGTCCAGCTGAGCCAGTGACGCCTTGCTCAAGCCAGCAACCATGGGGTTATGTCTGCGATCCCATGTTTAAGCCAGCGACCTTGCACTTAAGCCAGATGAGCCCGCGCTCAAGCCAGTGACCTTGGGGTTTTAAACCTGGGTCCTCTGCATCCCAGGCCAGTGCTTTACCCGCTGTACCACCACCTGGTCAAGCTTGCAGGTTTTATCTTAACAATGTTTGCAGATCAAACTTACGTTGGGTTTATGAGGCCTTAGGAGTGCTGCCCAGAGGGCAGAGGGCATGTGGAAACGCTAGGCTGTAACAGCAGCTTTCTTCAGCGTGTGTCTGAAACCTTCTTTCTTTCTTGCATGTGTTCACATGTGTTCATGTGAGCATGCACTCTCACGCTCACTGCCTTCTTTTCTTGTATGGACACACATGCAACCAGACTGCTTGAAGCCCAAGTTTTCGGAAGAACATCAGTTGTAAGTGGGATGAGTGTGTCAGTGCAGAAAAGTAAGGAAGTTTTAGGGAACCAGTCATGATTTTCTTTTGAAAGTATTTGTAAAGAGATCTGGTTTATTGGATTTTTTTCAAAGACTTTTTTTATTTTCCCCCTCACTAACCAAGGCTGAATTTCTTTTTCTGCAACTTACCTCTTCTTTCTCACTTTAATTCTGCTTTCTCCTTATTCTCAATCTGCCTATCACCCTCTCCGTGTCCTGTATCTTCAGCAAAGGGCAGAATGAGCATGCTGGTGCGGCTTCTTCCCCAGGGGTGTATATGAGAGAAAGGCAGAGCCCGGAGCCCCCTGCATTCAGAAGAACTCCTGGTTTTTGTTTCTCAGACCTGTGTTGTCCTCTCTTTCCTTTATTTCTCCTCTAGTCTTCTCATACAAACTCTGCATTTATTCTCCTGCTCATCTTTTTTAGTAAAGCAAGAGGTTAGGATGAGTCAAGGCTAGAAGAACCTTCTGTCGCTGAGTGGTGTTTGTTACTGGGGCTCGCTGGGCTCAACTGGCTTTCTTTTTGGGGTGGTGGATTTTTGCTAAGCCTGCCATTCACTGGGGCTGCAGTGCTGGTCTGTCCTTAGTGATTTGCCCTGACTGAGATTGTTAGAGGTGAACCTTCTCCACCGTAAGTGTGCCTGGTGATTGATGTTCACAAGTAGATTCTAGAAAAGAAATAGCCTTTTCTAGTAATTAGTTGACATAGTATCAATCAGTTCTCTCTTTTTAAAAACAAATTATTAATTGTGCAGAGAGGAAGTGAGTGTGGGGGGGCACAGAGAGAGAAACATCCATCTGTTTCTATAAGTGTCTTGACTGGGCATCAAACCCACAAACTTTGTGTTTTGGGATGATGCTCTGACTGACATAGCTATTCAGCCAAGGCTGTTGATCCCCCCCTCCCATGTTTACAGGTGAGTAAATTGAGGTTCAGAGAAGTGGAGTAAATTGCCTAAGGTTCGTGTACAATAGTTAGTATAAGAGCTGGGCCCTAAGTGCCCTCTGCTTCATCCTGCTTCCTGTCTTCATCTTTACCTTTTATATCTTAGGTATTTTTTGCATGGCTTCTAATCCCATTTCAGAGTCCCCCATTCTTAGCACTAGGATACAGTGAACTCATCTTTCTCCCTGCTGGGGAGTTTGGGAACTTCTATTACTGTCTGTGGGAGAAGGGGAAGTAAAATCATGTAAAACATTCAGAAGCCACACATTTTTTTTTATTAAGGATGAAGAGGAAGAAATCAAACTGGAAATAAATATGCTGAAGAAATATTCTCACCATAGAAATATTGCAACATATTACGGTGCTTTCATTAAGAAGAGCCCTCCAGGACATGACGACCAGCTCTGGGTAGGCACACTCTTCCTTGGCCTTTTGTGGGGTTTCCTCATGGGCTGTATTAGAAGGGCATTAGAGACCTTTCAGAGGGAGGGGAGAGAGGAGCAAAGAAAGAGGCCAGTGTCCAGTATTTTTCTTGGCCTTCTTGGTTGACATTACACTGATGTTTGTTTATTTATTTATTTTTAATTTTTAATTTTTTAGTGAGAGGAGGGGAGGCATAGATTGACTCTGCATGTGCCCCCACCAGGATCCACCTGGCAAACTGACTAGGGGGCCCATCTTGGGCCGTTGCTCTATTGTAATGGAGCCATATTTTAGTGTCTGAGGTGGAGGCCATGGAGCCATTCTCATCACCTGAGGCCAACTTGTTCCAACTGAGCCATGACTACAGAAAGAGAAAAGAGCAAGAGAGAAGTGAGAGGGGGAGGGGTGGAGAAGCAGATGGTTGCTTCTCTTGTGTGCCCTGACCAGGAATCGAACCTGGAACATCCACACGCCGGGCCAACTCTCTACCACTGAGCCAACCAGCCGGGGCCTGTACTGATGTTTATTTTGATGTTAATTTCAGTTTACCTGGAAAAGAATTAAGTTTGGGTTTCAGGAATAAAACGGCATGTTTTGAAAGGGGTGTAACCAAAGAGCAAGGAAATTAGGAGATTGAGAATGAAAGCAAAACAAATAAAAAATTTTATTTATGGAAATTAATTAATATAGAAGCTCATCTGAATACATCTTTTTTTATCACCTGAAAGTGAGAGACAAATTTTAAGAAAACAAATTTATGTCAGTAATTTTTAATACTATTAGTGATAATAATTAAAAACAATAAATTGCATTGAAATTTCTGGGCTTGACATATCCAAACTTATCTTTTATTAAACACATTTAAATTCAAGATGATGTAACTGAGATGCTATCAGAAATATGGTCATCACATTAAATATGACGAAGGTTCTGGACTTAGGAAGCAGGAAGATAGAGTAATTCTTTTCCTAATTTTTAAAAAAGCCATTGTAGAAAATTTACAAAATTAAGGAAGTACAAGGGAAACAGTTACTTTAATTTCCATTGCCCAAATCCCATCATAATTAAAACTTTAGTTCAATTCAGTTGACTTTTCTGGGTACTTTAAAAATATACTTGTGTTTGTGTTGATGAAACATTTAGATATAGTAACTCATATAAACTGTGTATCTCTTTTGCTAAACCCAGTCAATGTAAAATAGTTTGGGAATCATAATAGCTTGAATTTGGCCAGGTGAGAAACAATGTTAGGGAGTATTTGTATGAGACTTCTGAAAATTGGGCATTGATTAAGAACAAAACAGTCCTTCTGTGCCCATGTGCTTGGGAGAAAGTGGTGCTCAGAACCTCTACACTGGGGGTGCACTGTAGGGTGTCAGAAGATCTCCATCTCCTGGACCAAATTTATATAGTTAATTTAAATTGGATGGTGAAACGCTCTCAATAATTTGAATGCCTCCAAAATGGCCATGTGCCCAGATCCTGTAAGAAAGGCAAGGGGAGTTAGACTGTGCTTTCCTCACGTCTCTTAGGGGTGTGCTGACATCTGCTCTGCTTCTCTGACTGCTGGGCTGCTGGTCACAGCGTGTCTTTTCTGCCCTCTAGCTTGTTATGGAGTTCTGTGGGGCTGGTTCCATCACTGACCTTGTGAAGAACACCAAAGGGAACACACTCAAAGAAGACTGGATAGCTTATATCTCCAGAGAGATCCTGCGGGTAAGGACAGGGCGTGGCACACATGATCAGATGTTTCCATTGTCAGTTTCCTTGCCTAAAGTATTTCCTTGCATTAGATATAACTGTACAGATTATTCTTTTCATGACAACCAAGGGCTTTGTATCACTAGCTTGCTTTGGTAGTTTAGGTCAGTGGTTTTCTACTGCTTTAACATTGGGGATCGGTGAAAATAGAGTTATTTTGGCAACCGCTAAGGCAGAAATCACCCTGAGCATAAGTGAATTCAACTCAAACCACCGGGTGTATAGTCTTCATACAATACCTGGGTGGTTAACTCTTTTACGGACCACAATGAAATTTCTGGCGGACTGCTCTGTGGACCAGCAGTTGAGCCACCCTGGTTTAGGCTGTGTCATGGTTTTGATCTAAAGAATCAAAGTATTCTGGCAAGTACTATATCTAAAGAAAGTATACTTAAAATAATTTTCTCTATTTCCCTGAATTCATCTACAGGTGTTAAAAAAGAAAACAAGAGTGAAGAAAAGAGAAAAATTCTTTTTTTCAGAGAATAGAACTATTTTTATGGGAATCCTGTGTCTAAGCTTATGATTCAGTGCTAAAGCTGTTGAATGCTGGCTTTTGAAATCATCTTACAGACTTTGGCATTAACTGTTAGAATCTGTTGCAATTTTGTGAGGAAAAGGTCTAATTTTTAATGTTACTTACAGCCAGTTAGAAAGCTGGCCTGTGATCTTAGAATAAGTTTCCGCACTGCTGTTGTAGCAGCTTCTGAATGGCTTCTTTTAGTAGTAGAGGGATCCTGACAGCACACGAGGAGGTTCTCTGTACTTCCCACTGGAAAAGTGCCTGTGAGTGGCCAGTGGGCCTTTCTTTCTTGGTCAGCCGGCAGTTTTTCTCTTCCTTGACCCCTGTGTTACATACACTTAAATGACTTGGTTTGATTTTACTTACCACATTGAAAAAATAAAGACAATAGAGAGTTAAACTAGAATCTAATTATTACACTTCTCTCACAAAAAGAAGTTAGATTATTTTTAATTTATAGGTAAATTTACCCCAGTTTTTATATTTAAGTCTCATAGAGGACTGCAGGTTTAAAAAATGCCATGTAGAAGTCACAGAGATAAGTTTTAATGTCTTTTTATTGAGGTATTTTACACAGCCCTTGAAAATAGGAAATTCCCTTAAGAAAACTCATTGTGGAGATGAGGTGGGAGAATAGTCTGTTTATAATCACATTCAGATTTCGTTATTAAAACATCAGGGTTCTATCTTTTATGGCTTTTATCAGGAGCAGAGTAAAAATGGAAAGGGAAGTACCTGCCCTCTGAGGCTCTGATGGAATATGATGAATGGGTGGATGTATTTGTTATGTTAATAACAAAAACTCTTAACTTGGTAGGCAGGAGGAGAACCCTGGTTGAGCATGTGAATGCTAGCGTTAATCAAACTTGGATTTGAGCCTGCCTATGCTGCTTACCTACCTACTGTGCACCCCAGGCAAAGTCAATCAACTTCATCTGTAAAATATAGGTATCAGGCCTATGAAGGGCGTTCCTTTATTAGAATTACATGAATTAGTTTACTTGAATCATTTTAATGTGGCATGGGGGTACATAACTAATTCTCAGTTATTGTTAGTAATTGTCATTATTCACTGTTATACTCACACTTGCAAGTACCATTCCTATGTGTAATTCCAGTGCAGGACTTTTTAAGCAGAGAACTAGGTTCTAGTATAATGTCAAGTACCTTTCATCAAAGACCGTTTGCTTGCTTTTATATGCTCAGGCAAACATTGTTTATCAGATGTAATAAGTACATTTAGCTCTTTGACCACCATGGTCTCAGGCAACATTTAAAAGAAGTCCAGGATATTTGAGGCCCCTGTTCAAGTAGCTTAATGGACATCTTTGTGTGACACAGCAAGTGTTTTCCCCCTTGGTGAGCACAGGAAACAAGACTTCCCCTTATCTACATTTCTTTTAGAATGGGAGTTTTTCCTGTGACAGCAGTTTAAATGAATTTTTAAAAAAGTCTCTAGAAGAGTCAGGGCATCAAAAGCTACTATATATTTATTATGAAGGAATGACCAACCAAGAGTCAGATTTGGTAAAGAAAAGGCAGTATGGTGAGACAGGGAGAGCTCTCATGGGAAAGGAAGGCAGATACTCCCCCAAACAGGTAACCTGGGGTCTCAGAGACACAGCCAGGGCAATGTCTGTCCCAGTCAAACTTGTTCTTATTCTTTAGTGGATGCTAGAATCAGATGCTGCTCTGTTACAATCCCTCAAAAGGTTGCCTTGAGTCTGTAGAAAAGCTCCCTTGGGCTGGCCCACTGAAACTCCTGACACCAAAAGGTTTACTTACAGGGTGAGCACATTCATTCCAGCCTACTTTATGTTTACTGTCTACATAGCAGTTACACACATTTTGGTAGAAACCAATATTTTCTATGAAGAGTGGGCACATACAGCCTTTCAGAATCCATACTGATTGACAGCCTTCAGCTGTTCCTTGTTCTGTGTCCATGAACAAGATAGTTACAGGAACACTATTTCCTGGTTTTGAAACTATGTTTCATTTGGTCTTAGAATGGGTATATCTGTGTATTTGGACTTGCCTTTGCTAAAAAGGAATAATTGCAGCTTGGCTTTTGGCACAGGGGTCATTTAACAACAAACATGTTCCGTCCCTCCCGGGTACTTCATACAGGAAAAATGTGTTCATTGTTCAAAACAGTCATGACTTGGTTGGTGGTGGTTTAGAGTTGTCAGCCACACCTAAGCGGTGTAGTGCAGAAGCAGCCCTGTACTTCCTATGTTTATTACTCATAAGAAACGAGAGCGCACCCAGGCCAAATTGGTCTGAGAACACATGGGTGCGTGTCTTTGTTGCTGAGATAGTCCTATAAAAGTTTAAGAAGGGGGTTTGTGAAAGTTAGAGAATAAAAAATGAACTGAAGTAATACAAGTAGGAAATATGAAAGAATTAGGGAAGCTACATATTTTTGTTTTTTTCTTTTGCTGTTCAGTTATGTCCTGCTGAGAAGAGGGACTTTCTTCCTGATGGAGCACTGAGATACTATCTATTTTAGTGCTCCGTTTCCTTGTTAGTGCCCTGTAGTAGAAGAAGATTCAGAGCCTCAAACAAACACACTCTCTTCTGTTTCACAAGCTGACTAGTAAAGAGTTGTTTAGGAACCCCTGTGCTGGAAAAAAACAAGTGTTTTAGAGCAGCTGCTCTATTTAATTCATAGCCTATAAGGTCATGATAATAGTAAGTCCCACAGAAAAGAAAACCCTGTGTCTCCTCCGCCCTTTTTGAATTGCACCCCTTCAGAGTAATGGGTTGTTTGCATCTTAAGGAGGCAAGCTCCAGATTTGGCTTCTGTAGCTAAAGATGGAAGAAGAGTAAGTGAGTTGTGAGAATGTTTATCTTTTAGACAGTATTTGGATGTAAAATGTGGTAGTGTTCTTGCTCTACCTCTCATAAGAGACATGCTCTTGGGCTTCCTTCCAAATACAAGGTTATTAAAAAGCACTATGTGCCTAGTAGGGTTTATTTCTTTAGGAAAGAAATACTTGAACGCAAATCTCTTTTGATGGCAGAACTATGTTATGTTTGGGGTCGAGATGGGGTTGATCAGCAGTTAGCATTTAACACTGTGCACTGGGAAAACCAGGCAGTGTTCAGGGCCAGTTTTTAAATCCCTCGCTCATCCTTTGCTTTTTCCCCTGGGATGTATGTATCTGGTTTAAATATACCACTGGATCACCCACTGAAAGATACACGTGTAGCATGGGAAAGGAACCAGCCTGTATACAAATAGCAGACATTACAGCAGGGAAAGTGCAGATGGTAATCTCCAAGGTGTCTTCAAGGGGTAGTGAGAAAGTGGTGATATTGCTCATGGGGATATGCCCTATTGGAGTTGGAGGACGGGTGCTTCTGACTGTGTAGTGTTGTGGGTGATGTCTTCCTGGAAATGCACAAGGATTGAAATATATATTTGAAATAATGGCTCACAAAACCTTTTGGCCTACACATGCACTTTGCTCCTTGTTACAGAGGTTATGTTCTTGGTTATTATTTACAGCAATAAAGAATTAAGGTTCAGATCTGTCTCCTGTGCAGGGGCTAGCTCATCTTCACATCCATCACGTGATTCACCGGGACATCAAGGGCCAGAACGTACTGCTGACCGAGAATGCAGAGGTGAAGCTGGGTACGTGACGGCTGCGCCACAGGCTCTCCTCCTCACACCTGTTGCACGCTAGCAGCACTCCCTGCCCGTTTGCATTTAGCCAAAGGTTCAGTCTGTTACACGATTTCTATTTCTGCTGTGTTAGCATGTGGGAAGCCTGGCTCCACTTGCCTCCCTAATGCTTCTCCCCACTGCTCTCTCTGTTCACCATGTAGTAGACAAGCTAGTGTCTAAATCACATAATGTCATTTTCCTGCTTCAAGACCATTAGTGGCTGTTTTACTTACAATAAAATCCACATGAAAGTAGCCATGGCCCCTGCTACTTTCAAACCTCATGTTGTGATGACCCTCGCTTCTTTCTTCTTCCTTAGTCACTCATTTTTAACTTCCTTGGAACTTGCCTCAGGGCCTTCATACGTACTGCCCCTAGTTTAACAGGTGCATTTCCTCTCCTCATCCCCATAGACCTTCCCTGACCCTCTGATCTGGTTGGGTCCTACTGTTTGCTTCCTCCATAATTTTTTATTAATTATAAAGCAATTTGTTTACTAATATATCTTGACTTTTTTACCAGAATGTACGTTCTGGGTGTGCAGCAGCCTGAATTGATTTGTCTGCCAGAGTATTTTTATCCAGCACCTCACAGTGCCTTGAATGTAGCAGATGCTCAGGAAACAGATGCATGGATGGATGGATGGATGAATGGATGGACGGATGGAGCTCAGTGTCTTCCTGGAGTGGTTTTATCATGGTTCTTTTTTATTTTCGGTTTTTTTTACCTGAATCTGAACTTGTTCTCATCCCACTTTTATGCAATAATTCCATCAGATTTTTACAGAATTAACATTAAATTTTCTTCCACTAGGGCATCAAAAATAAAACTCTCTATGCTTATAAGAATCTAGTCCCTCTTTTAAAAATTGTAGGCATGGTAGTTAAACTTTAACAAGAAGATCTTTATTATTGTTCTCTTGTGTAGCGCCTGCATTTGGTGGTCCCCTGTGGAAGAATAGTCTGCCCAATTGGAAAATTCTCTCAAAGCTGAGACAGAAGGCACTCGAATTGTTCTCATTCCTAACAACACAGCAAGCGGTGTCTGTCCCCCGCATGGCCCCGTGATGCTCACCATGTGGCAGTCCTCTTGTTATCACTTGGTGATGGGCTGCGTGTGGTGTCCAGGTAGCAGGGATTGCACTTCACTGCTGGCCTGGGAGTCTCTGTCTCAGAAGAGCACTCACCACAGGACTGGGCAGCCGGTTTTCTGAGGATGACCTGCAGACAGAAGTGACTCTGTGGCCCCCGAAAGTGAACAGCACCCCCCATAGGGGAAACTCAGGGTGGCGACCAGGTTCAGGCCTCTCAGGAGGATCTTACCGGCCTTGCTCTGGAAAGTTGCTCCTTATCGTTGTTGGTGACCTTGAAGAGGTTGTGTGCCCCTGAAGTATTACTGTTTCAGTTTTCTCTGAAGACACCCCCCCCCTTTTCTGGTCTTGAGTTTTGCTTACCTTGTGCTTGTGTTTTACTGTTCCACTCTCTCCCTCCCAGTCGACTTCGGTGTGAGTGCCCAGCTCGACAGGACTGTGGGGCGCAGGAACACGTTCATTGGCACCCCGTACTGGATGGCTCCTGAGGTCATCGCCTGCGACGAGAACCCAGATGCCACCTATGATTACAGAGTGAGCAGCACCTGCTTGCCTGCTCTCCACTGGGTCCCTACCATTCCTGAGAGTGGGAGCTCAGCTTTCTCAGGAGGGTGACATGGGCACATGCAGGGCAGCTTTGTCAGCGCAGTGCTTAGGTGCCATCTTCTTGTGTCCCCTCTGCATCTTCCCGTCTTCTCCTCCCTGAGTAATACATTATTTTCAGAGCAGGTTTTTGGGTCACTCTGTTGTGCATGGAACTTCTGTCATGAGCAAATTAAATAATTATGTTTGCTGTCCTCTATCTTGAAGACTGTATTATAGTTAGATAATTATTTTTAAAAAAATATTGTTAGTTCAGACCTGTGATGGCACAGTGGATAAAGCATCAACCTGGAATCCTGAGGTCATGGTTTGAAACCCAGGGCTTGCCTGGTCAAGGCACATACAGAACTTGATGCTTCCTGCTCCTCTCGCCTTTCTCTGTCTCTTTCTCCCCCCCCCCCAAAATGAATAAATAAAATCTTTTAAAAAAATATTGTCAGAATATATAGCAATAGCTCAAAATTTTAGAATATTATTAAACAACTTTATGACTGATTTGGTACACAAGTGTATTTAAATTATTAGAGTGACCTCTAGGGACCTAAATTTATAATGCACTTTTTTGATCCTGATGTAGAACCCCATATTTAATCATCAGCCCCAGGTTGACTATGTTAACACACACCAATTTTTTTAAGTTCCCTTGCCTTATTTAATGAAACAGTGGTTAACATTCCTATTAATGATACTCAAAATTGAGTTCATATCGTAACATTCTCAACTGTAACAACTGTACTTCAGTTTTTATTGTATACCCAATTAACAAAATTCAATTTAAGCCTATGGTGCAGAGGAATTTTATTTTTTTATTTGCTGAAGTATTTTAAAATAGATTATAGACTTTATGACTTTTCAGTCTTTAATGCATCATCCTGTATCTCCAGAATTTGGGGACATTTTCCAACATACCCAAAATGTTTTTATACATAAGTAAATTAAAAATAATTTTTTAACATGCAATCTCTAGTTAGACCCAGCTGATCACCTAGATTTAGCAAGATCACCTCAGAGGAGGAGTATAGTCCATGCTGTGTCTCCAGGGAGCATGGAGTGCCTGCAAGTTCTGCCACTAAATGCTGCTGAGATTGATCACTGATTGTGGTGGTAAACCCTCCTTTGTACCCCTATAGTATGGAAAATTCAATAAAAACAAGGGAGAAAGTTGTGGGCCTCTCCTTATTCATATAATCAAACATATGTTTGAACTCTAAATATAATTATAGGTTATTTCAGAAACTATTAAACTGAACAACTTCAAGTAATTCCTCTCTTAGGATATAAACAAAAGAATGCTAATGAGAGTAATCATCCATTATTGACTTTTTAAGAAATCTTATTAAAATTTTTAGAAACTGGCTCATTAACTTGATTCATTCGTCATCCAGTGTTTATGGAATGCCTTGCACATGTGAGTCACACTTCCAGGGATACAAAGGTAAATAAAACAAACAAAAACACCTTTCCTCATGGAACTTACACTTGAGTGAGGAACAGGGTTAAAATTCAAATTTTAAAATGAAGAAAAGATTCTGTGCATGAAGGGCACTTTACTTGCTGCTCACTCCTTACTGAGTTGGAAAGGATAGAGACTCAGCAGCATGACTCAAATACTGAGATGTGGTTGGTTTTCTCAAATTCGCTGTGGACTTCTTATAAAGAGTACTTTCTAGCCTTTAAACTTTCAGCATATAAGTTTAAGGTGTTCACATAAACCATAAAAATAAACATGTCTATTGGGGCCAGGAGTCTAAATTATCGAGTGCTCATAACGATCTGAAGACATGGGGAGCAGCAGAGCATGCAGAGAGCAGGTAGAGACTTTCACAGAAGCCGTCACTAGTTCAGTCACAGACGTGAGTGGTTCTATTGAACAAATCACTTTTATTTTTATCTTACGATTCATTTGGAAGGTATTCTTACAAATGAGTTTGTGCTTTCAATTTTTTGGCAAACTTCTTTTCAGTTTATACACCAAAAATGCATTTATATTTGTGTGACCAATTTTAAGCTCGTGGTCTCATAACTAATGTGCTACCTATAACATGCTGTTCTGTTTCTGCAGAGTGACCTTTGGTCCTGTGGCATTACAGCCATTGAGATGGCAGAAGGTGCTCCACGTAAGTAACATTCTCTGTCGCCTAATAGTTATGTATCACTTAAACCCAGCTCCCAGGCTTCACAAAGCACAGCTTCATGAATAAAGCTATTCTTGGTGGGGCATGTAGATAAAGGAATTATAAATACAGCGAAATCTAAGATGTAAAAGGAACCTACACAGTTCCTTTTAGAGTTCTCCCTGAGGTCTGTAGGCTACATTATTCTTAAGTTGAGTTCAGATGTGTGACCTGAAATTATAGTGATATGAGATAATAGGCAATAGTTTTTCTTTTGATAATTTAAAATTAATATTCAGTGAAAACGCTCCTACCAAATGAAATTTAAGTATTTGTTCTGTTTTGACTTTACAAATAGAGAGGTAAAACTTTTTATCTGTAAAGTAATTTTATTTATTCATTATCGGTGTTACCTATCAAGTTTTGCTTCTGCTTTGGGTGAAATCAATTACAACTTCATAAAACTGATTTTCGATTAGTGGTAGAATTGCAGAGAACAGGGAGAAAATAGCATTTTTTGCTGGTCCCCCTAATAAAAAGTTATACATAAAAAACATTTTTAACTGATACATAGTTGTTACTGAGTAAATTTTTGTTGAATGAATGAAAAAAAATTACCAACTGCTAAAAATTACTACAGAAATGGCTATCTGTCTTGAATACCATATGTTCTCTCATATTTCCTTCTGAGGAACCAAGACAGGGAAGTAATTGCCTGATCATTTGTCTTAGTTTTCTTTCACAATGGGAATAGTATTATTATTTTTTTAGTTGGCTCCCATTTCCCAGCTGCCTTGTAAGATTCTCATGAAGGTAAATAAACACGTGAAAAGGCTCCTTGCCTCTTACGACACTGTATTGTGTCTGTGCATACTTGATATGCCTTGCTTGGGCAAGTGATAAGAGTATAATCAGTAAGTGTACAGAATTAAAGAATTCCATTTTACTCTCACAGTTTTACTGTTTCATGGTAATAATAGCTGTACCAATGAACAGTGGACATTTTTGGAGGGCCTGACTGCTTATTGGGATGGCATCGAGTGAGGTCCTTGACAAGCAGTGTCTAGTGTAATCTTCACAATAACCCTGTGGAAATAAAATTATTTTCATTGTAATTCATAGATGGTTTACAGTTTCTGTGGATTCTTTTAACACTTTCAGCATTTATCTTAGATTCATGAAAACTTTTCAATGTCCTTTTGAAATTATATATTCTTCTTGTTGTGCTGGTCCTCTATATTTTGCTGTGTGTAAATGGAGAATTCAAGGTTTTCCCTATGGCTCGTAACTAGATGTCTAGACCTCTTACCATACGCATGTCAGTCAGATGATAGGACAGAGCATTTGATATATGAGTGAGCCCTAGAGATCAGAAATGAGTCCAATAAGTGCCATACTGACACCACCGTCTCCTCTCCCCAGCTCTCTGTGACATGCATCCAATGAGAGCATTGTTTCTCATTCCCAGAAACCCTCCTCCCCGGCTGAAGTCAAAAAAATGGTAAGCTACAAATGTTTTTTTTGTCGTTCTTTTCTTTTTTCTTTCTCTCTCTCTTCCCCCCTTCTCTCCCCCTTTCTCTCCCCCTCCTCTCCCCCTCCCCTCCCTCTCCCTCCCCTCCTTTTCCTTCTTTCTTTCATAGTTCCTTTTTAGTTTTACTCTGAGATAAAATTCTGGCCATCATAATTTCCAAAGAACACAAAAGAACCAGTACTCCACACCAGTGCATCGATGTTCTAGTTTTGTTTTCCTTGACAGTCTTTGCATTACAAAATATAAGGAACCATATGAAACACCATAACATAGTTAAAGAAAAATGCTTCATTTTAATATTTCAACACACTTTTGAGTTGTTTTAATATACTTTAAAACAATTTTTGCATTAAAAAGCAAAGCTGTATTGACTTACAGTTCTTCAAGTGAAACAGGATGTTAAAATCAATAGTGGCATTTACTGTTATTGCAAAACTTTGAAGTGAGATATGTCTTTTTCATTCTGTAAGAACACAATAAAGGAAGGACTTTCTTTCATTGGGCTATACCACCTTTTCCTATCCCTTCAGCTCTCATTTATTTGCTAAAGTGAAATGTATATTCGTGGAGGAAGGCAACGATAACCTTCACTGATGAAACCTTTAAGAATTACAGCTGAGTGAAAAAATGCTGGTTTCATTTCATTTTAAAATCATCAAGGGAGGGTCAGGGCTTTCCTTTTCATCTGAGAACCATGCCCACTTGCTCCCTCTTGAGCTGTGAGTCCTCTCCTCTCCATTCTGTTTGTGCTTGGGCTCTGTGCACATGCCCTCCTGTGTCTGCTCTGCTCTTCCTGGGCTCCTCTCTCAAGAATCCCTACCGGTGATGGTTTGTGTGGTTTCTTTCTTTTCTGAAACTATATTCCAACTCCTGTTGTCTCCTCTTAGGTTCCTGAGTCCAGTTCTGAAATATGAAGATCTCAGTTTTAAGCCTTCTATTCTGGATTTGGTCTTTTGCTGTTGTTGGCTCTTTCCCTCTTGGTTGCTCCTCTTCTGGTGTGCATCGGATTCTTCTTCTCCCATCTGTGGGTGTGCCCATGCATGCACGCACTGTCACTCTCGTTTCCTTCGTACTTCTCACGTCCCTCACTGTCTTCTTTTCCAACACATTTCCTCATTCTTGCCCCACCTTCTGTTTGCAGGCAGTGTTCTTCTCATTCGTTTCTGCTGTCTTTCACCACATTCAATTCCAGAAAACTGGGGTCGCCATTTTTTAGAGGTTGTAAGACCATACAGTTACAAAGATTTCAGTGGTTTCCTGTGTTGAATCTCCTGTGGATGATGACTGGGCAGCCACAGGTGGCCAGCCTGAGGGAAATGAAATATGTGTGTAGGCATCACCAAGGAGTAAGCTCTGGGCAGAGAACATCCCATGTTCTCTGTCTCATGCTAAACTAATGGTTCACACTTTTCCCTCTATTTCTCTGTCAGATTTTATTGAAGAGAGTCTGCTCTGTCTTTAGGATACCTCACTTTTACAGGTGTTGTCAGCTGGGCCCCCTCTGATGGTTCTGGTCATTACCTGCAGTTTGGGAGTAGACATCATGTGCCTTGTATAGGGATATAAAGAGACATGCAGATGACAGCAAATTCTTCCTGTGTTCTTACCCAAACTTTCTCCAACTAAACTTGATTAGATGCATTTTCATCCATTGTTCTCATTTTACCCAAGTTTTCTAAAGGGACAAGATGGTTACAAACATAATGCCCTCCTTCCTTTGGGTGTGCTGTCTTTTTATCTGCCACATAGAAGCTTCTGCTGTTTCTGTAGACATGGTCAGTGAATTCTCTGCCAGCAGAATAAGGTAATTGATTTTAAAGAACAGATTGTAGGTCATTGATTCCCAAGTGTTAATCTATAGACATGGTACGTGAGGATTCCTTTGGAATATTTTAGTTTAGAGCTCCGGCCTCAAAATTCCTGGTTTGTTAGGTGAGTAATGACCCAGGTATTTCTATTTTTAATGAACTTCAACAGTGATGCTTGGTGGGCAGTGGGGTTTGGGAGTCTTTGTATTAGAGCATCCCCTACCACGTGTGGGACCCTCCACGGTCCTCACAGACCACAGAACAAAGTTAGAGTCTTCCTGAGTGACTTTAGGAGCCCTTCTTTGAGCAGACCCCCACCTGTTTTTCTGTAGTTTTCTATTGTTTAAATGAGCATCAGAAAATGATTCTTTATTCCTTATAGTTCTCTACCTTTGTTCTTGTCATTCTTTTCACTTTGGAGTGATGGGTTTTCTCTCCCATCTTTGGAATATCAAAGATCCTACTTTTCCTTCTATCTAACTCACTGTAGTAGTAACCCTTTTTTCTTCTCTAAGTTTGATGCTACATCTGCTATTGCGATACCTAAGTATCCTCCACTTTATTTTCTGTGTATATTTCTTACAGAGCCTAGCCTAAACAAATGTAAATTGTTGATCCATAAATATTTGTTGAATTGAAAAAAACCCCAGTAAGTTTGAATGGAGATATAGGACAACAGAAATGATTCTTAAAAGCAGTAAAACAATTAGAAAGAATTGAACTAGTTTTTAAATCGCATTTTTAAAGACTGAATAACTCATTCATTCAACAAAAGTTTATTGTGTACCTATTGTAGCCTGCCATACGCAGTGTTGGGCACTGCTGACAACTGAACAATAAGAACCAGTTTCTGACCTGGACCATTTCAGACCAGGAGAGGAGACAGAAACATTATGAGCACAGCCCATTATGTGCAGATCACCCCAGAAGAAAGGCTCCTCACTTGGGGCCTGTCGGGTAGAGTGTTGCCTAGAAAGGCTTATCAGCAGAGATGGCGCCTGAGCTGAGGCTCAGAAGGTGTCATGGGTAAAAGTGTCTGGACCAAGACTAGGGATGAGTGTCAGCCTGACCAGGCATATCTTGGCAAAAACCCAAGTGGCTGCTCTGATAAGTGTTGGTAACAGAGTCATTGCCCCCTTTAAAACTGTTATTTCCACTTCTCTACATTAAGCATAAAGAACTAATAAATAAACCAGTTTGAGACTAATTTAAATATCATATGGACAGGTTCAAGAGTCCCCAGCATTTCCTCACTGACTTGGCTCCTTCTCTTATTTCTATGTTGTCCTTGTCTTCTAGGTTCCAGACATCTGTCCTCCGTCTGCCTTCATTATAGCAAAAACTTCCCCTTGACTTCCTCGCCTCTACCCTTATGATTAAATGCTTAAGAAGCAACATTATATTTAAATCTAGGTCGTTTAAATCAGACTTCCTTCATGACTGTCTGTGGCATGTTGTCAGTGGTAGGGTATAACCCTTAAACAGTGTGTGAGTCATGTTCCTGGTCCCAGCGTCCTCAGCACCTAGTCTGGGCCCCGGTGTCGTTCCTGTGAACTTGCAGGATGCTCACGATGATCCTAAAGCCCTTCTTTGCTTTCAGGCTTAGAAGTTATTGACATTTTGAAGCTTTGCTATTTGTGATAGAAATTTGATGATCTTTATTTTCTTCATCTTATAGGTCAAAGAAGTTTTTTAGTTTCATAGAAGGGTGCCTGGTGAAGAATTACATGCAGCGGCCCTCCACAGAACAGCTCTTGAAACATCCTTTCATAAGGGATCAACCAAATGAAAGGCAAGTTAGAATCCAGCTTAAGGACCATATAGACCGGACCAGAAAGAAGAGAGGAGAGAAAGGTATCAAACCTGTTTTCATTTTCATCATTTCATTTGCCAACTACACTAGGTTCCTCGTGTCCCCACTGTGAATCTGTGCTCACTCACCCAGGGCTGGAGGAGTCTCTCTGCTGTGCAGTGATTGAGGGCCTCGTCCAGCCAGGTTTCAGGCAGAGTCCACAGGGCTGTGCTGTCAGCATGGTGGGATACTTTAACGGCTCCTTCTTAGGAGGATGTCTCTGTTGCTACGCTTGAGCACCACGTCACTCAGGGTTTGCTGAGCGTCAGCTCTGAACGTTATCGTTGTTCACTGGGTATCCTGCTGTAGGACGCCTGGGGCTCTTAGTGTACTCCTCTGCTGCTGGAGCTGGGCTTAGGCCTGGGCCACACGTGTCACCTGATGACCTTCCTCCTTTAACTGCACCGCATGAACCTGCTCTGATGCTTGAGGCTTCTTTCCACCCCAGTGTCATGGTTTGATGTGCTCTGCATCCACCTATCAGGCACGCCCTCTCTTTCTATCAAGGTACAAGTGAAGCTTCCTCACCAGCTTGATGAAAGCGTCTTCCCTGAGGTCTCTAGTTCACACTGATCTTTCTTTTTTTTTTTTTTTTTTGAAATAAATTTTTATTAATGTTAATGGGGTGACATCAATAAATCAGGGTACATATATTCAAAGAAAACATGTCCAGATTATCTTGTCATTCACTTATGTTGCATACCCATCACCCAAAGTCAGATTGTACTCCGTCACCTTTTATCTAGTTTTCTTTGTGCCCCTCCCCCTCTCCCTCCCCCTCTCCTCCTTCCCTCCCGCAACCCCCCCCCCCAACCACCACACTTTTTTTTTTTTTTTTTTCTTTTTTCTGAAGCTGGAAACAGGGAGAGACAGTCAGACAGACTCCCGCATGCGCCCCACCGGGATCCACCCGGCATGCCCACCATGGGGCGACGCTCTGCCCACCAGGGGGCGATGCTCTGCCCATCCTGGGCGTCGCCATGTTGCGACCAGAGCCACTCTAGCGCCTGAGGCAGAGGCCACAGAGCCATCCCCAGTGCCCGGGCCATCCTTGCTCCAATGGAGCCTTGGCTGTGGGAGGGGAAGAGAGAGACAGAGAGGGAAAGCGCGGCGGAGGGGTGGAGAAGCAAATGGGCGCTTCTCCTGTGTGCCCTGGCCGGGAATCGAACCCGGGTCCTCCGCACGCTAGGCCGATGCTTTACCGCTGAGCCAACCGGCCAGGGCCCACCACACTCTTGTCCATGTCTCTTAGTCTCATTGTTATGTCCCACCAATGTATGGAATCATGTAGTTCTTGGTTTTTTCTGATTTACTAATTTCACTTCGTATAATGGTATCAAGATCCCACCATTTTGTTGTAAATGATCTGATGTCATCATTTCTTGTGGCTGAGTAGTATTCCATAGTGTATATGTGCCACATCTTCTTTATCCAATCCTCTATTGAAGGGCTTTTTGGTTGTTTCCATGTTTTGGCCACTGTGAACAATGCTGCAATGAACATGGGGCTACATGTGTCTTTACATATCAATGTTTCTGAGTTTTTGGGGTATATACCCAGTAGAGGGATTGCTGGGTCATAAGGTAGTTCTATTTTCAGTGTTTTGAGGAACCACCATACTTTCTTCCATAATGGTTGCACTACTTTACAGTCCCACCAACAGTGAATGAGGGTTCCTTTTTCTCCACAGCCTCTCCAGCATTTGCTATTACCTGTCTTGTTGATAATAGCTAATCTAACAGGTGTGAGGTGGTATCGCATTGTAGTTTTGATTTGCATTTCTCTAATAACTAATGAAGATGAGCATCTCTTCATATATCTGTTGGCCATCTGTATTTCTTCCTGGGAGACACACTGATATTTCTGTTCTGCAAATTCTTGTGGTAACTTCACAGAACAACATTTGGATAACAGGCCTCTTATTAATGAATTGGTTTTGACAGTCTGATTTGCAGGTCAAAGAAGAAACTTATAAAAAGAGCCATCCAAGTTCAACACAATAGAATAGTCAGTCACAGTAATCTTTGGAACCCTGTGCTGAGCTGATTATATATTCATTTCAGCCCTACACAGCTTTGGTGTATTCAGACTGAAGTCAGCATTGATGTTTATAATGACTATTTTGCCCTCCATGTATTCAGTCATAAAAGTTATTAACCTTTTATACACTAAGTTATGCAGCTGCAACAAAGTAAAACTTTTTTTGGCAGGAGTGGGGGCAGGGTTATTCGCATATTGGGTTATTTTCCCATTGCTTTCTTAGTACCAGTTGACAGCCATGGAACATTTGCTCTGCCAGGCATTTATAAGTAGCTGGCCTGGGGTATCTTTTTTATTTCTCATCATCTATATTTTGCAGATGGGACAGTGGCACCTTACCTTCATTCATTCCTTATCTTCAAATCACAGTGGATTCTTTTTCTCTTTACATTAAGTCACCTTCCAAATACCCTTAGCCTCTTCGTCAGTAATTAACAGTTCATTGTACAACATTTTAAACTTCCCAGAGTATCTATTTAAAGGACTCCAAAGATTATTTAGGTGGAATTTCCCTTGGAAGCTAGCTATTTTTATATTCTTTAAAATTATATAGTATTGATGGTCTAGCGTAGGAGAACTAATGCCATATATCAGGTCTACCGGAAAGTTCTGTCCATTTTCAACACGTAAGCACATGTTTATTTGGCGCATGTGTGCCTCTCTATTTTTATCACTTAATGTATACATACTGACGTAGGAAATTAACTAAAAGTTGATTCACGTTAGTCTTATGTGTGAAGCAATAGTGTACCCATGGCTACTGATAAAGTTCATTTATGTCATTATGTAATTTTTATGAATTTCAACAAGGAAGAAATGCTACAGAAGCATGTCTGTTGCATCCACCATATTCCCCGGACTTAGCACCCTCCAACTATCACTTGTTTTTGTCCTTACAAAATTTTTTGAAGGGCAAAAAATTCAAAAATGAAGAAGATATCAAACAAGTACTGGTTTAATTTTTCGCATCAAAAGATAAAATATTTTTCAAAAATGGGATATACAAATTGCCCTCACACTGGCAAGAAATCATTAATAATAATGGCAATTATATTATTTAATAAAGTTTATTGACGGTAAGAAAAATTTGTATTTTGTTTTATTCCAAAAACGGACAACTTTCTGGTAGACCTTATATATATATACACACACATATATATGTAGATGAGTTGATAGATATATGTAGTACATACTTACAGCTATATATAATATAGACTGAAGCATAGTTTAAGTTCTCTGTCTCCTTTTTTATAACTGGAAACTGACTTTTAAACTTACATCTCTAAAGTTAAAAATATTTTTTTTGTTTGAGAGGAGACTTTGTTTTATAAATGTTTTCAGCCTTACTAGTTTTAACTGCTCTGTGGAATGAAATTGGTCACTCTAAGCTCACTGCGAGCCAGGTACTGACATTAAGTTCAGGGTCCAATGAAACGAACTGTTACTCTTTGGAAATGGCACAAAATCTGTTGAAGTAAAAATAAGTTATTTTCACATGGAAACTTTTGCTTAGTCTGGTCTAAGAAGAGCCACTTTTGTCTCCATTTGCTCTATTGTTTCATCAGTTTCTCCTGAATTCTCTATACATGGGAACATTTGGTTTTGTGGGTTTTTTTGCCGTAGTGTCTACTTCATACTTCACTTTACATCAGCCCTGCAGACTTCTCTCCGCTGCACTTCAGGCAGATCCTCCAGGACTGCTGGGCAGTTAAAGCTCTTTCCTTAGATTCTTGGCATCAAAGTGGATTTTCTGAATTTGCTGATGCTCTTGGGTCATGTTTCTTCTGTGCACAGGGCTCTGGAGCCTCTGTTGCAGCCAGGTTCCCTTAGCCACGCAGCCCATAAATGGTTGTCTTGCATGCGGCAGAACTTGCCCTTGTCGGGGGAGCAAGGGTAGCCCAGGGAACTGCCACCACTCACTGTGGCAGTGTGGCGCCGTGCCTCTCCTTCCCCCGTGTTCTCTGTACACATTGTTATTTCCACATCTTGGAAATGCTTGCCTGTGTATGTATGTGTATTGTGATTTGTAAACTGTTACCTTCATCTTTCTTTAATAGATGAGACTGAATATGAGTACAGCGGCAGTGAAGAAGAAGAGGAGGAAGTTCCTGAACAGGAAGGAGAGCCAAGGTAGTATCACAGGCACTGTTCAGCTTCCAACATTGTCAAGAGTGATGCCAGGGTATCAGAAGGCCCACTTCTATGTATGAAGGAATCTTAAACTATGTTGAAAGTGCCTTCATTTCTTCCATTTTTCTGTTTTTTGAAAGATTTCTGTAAACTTGCCCCCCTCTGGGTCCTCGTACCCAGTGGTTCTTTACCGAGATTGTGTCGCTGCCCCTTCCCAGGTCCTTTGGAAAGGTGTGGGGTGGTGTTTGGTCCTGGGGGAGGGGAGCTCACCGCTGCCTTTACTGGTGGAAGAGGCATGGTTGGGGAGCGTCTCATAGGGTGTAAAACGGCTCTGCAAACAAGGAGTTGTGTGCTCATGGGATGTTGAAAAACACATCAGTTTTTCCCAGAACATTTTTGTTTTGTGTTGCTGTTCCCACAAGTATGGTGACCAGCATTTCCTTTCCCTTATTAGGGCATATTCTGTCCTGGTCCATTTTATAGTCCAAGTTTGATTGTGTCTGGCTTTCCTGTATACTGGGAAGCAGAGGGTTGAGGAGCTAGTAGTATGAACCTGACGATAACTAATTATTAACTAAAGAATGTAGGGCTTTACAATTGTAATCTTGGTCTCTCCTGGTTCATGATGTAGGTACACAAAACTGACTCATTGAACATAGTGTGAGGGTGAAAGACCTATGGGGTCAGTGTGCAGAGAATGGTGGCTAGAAGAGAATGTATCAAGAGATAAGAGAACTTACTGGAAAATCTCCATATCTTGTTTTTCTTACAGAAAAGATTTGAATCCATTCAAAACTAAGACTTTTAGTCATTTGTATTGATTTCATGAGCAGTAGAATTGTTTCTGGAAAGGAGCATCATCTAATGAAAGAGACCGTGTAAGGGGATTTAGTTGCCATGTTAATCTGGGTGTTTTGGAGTGGAGAAGGGAGCCCAGCTAGAATTGATGCTAGTTCATCAGTGGTTAGTTCCTAGGACTCACTTGGGCTCAGCTGCTGATCTGGAGATAAGGAAAGCAGGAGGGTACACACGATAAGTGTTAGAGTATTGGATGGAGAAAGTGAAGTAAGGTAAGCAAGTACTAAAGGTTGCTCTGTTATTTCTTTCCTGGCAGACCCAGAACATGATATAACTTTTACTGATGGATAATAAGGTGGTCAGAGAAAGGCTATGAAAGATACTAATTTCACCTTTAATTTTAGAATCTGAGTTATGTGAGAATCTGAAGTGGAGAGCCAGAGGTTTTTGTTTGTTTTTTTAAACAGGGACAGAGAGAGAGTCAGAGAGAGGGATAGACAGGGACAGACAGACAGGAATGGAGAGAGATGAGAAGCATCAATCATCAGTTTTTCATTGCGACACCTTAGTTGTTCATTGATTGCTTTCTCATATGTGCCTTGACCGTGGCCCCTCAGCACACTGAGTAACCCCTTGCTCGAGCCAGCAACCTTGGGTCCAAGCTGGCGAGCTTTTTGCTTGAGCCAGATGAGCCCGCGCTCAAGCTGGCGACCTCAGGGTCTCGAACCTGGGTCCTTCCACATCCCAGTCCAACGCTCCATCCACTGCGCCACCACCTAGTTAGACAGGTGAGCCAGAGTTTTTAAAAGAAGATAAATACTACTGAATTGCAGGTGTAGTTTTTTTTAAAATTTATTTATTTTTTAAAGAGAGGAAGGGTGGGAGAGAGAGAGAGAGAGAGAGACAGGAACAATGATCTGTTCCTGTATGTGACCCGACCAGGGATCGAATGGCAACTTTTGTGCTTGGGTTGACACTGTCGGAGAGCTATCCAGCCAGGGCAAGTGTCGATGTAGTTCTTGCCATGAGTTTACTAGCTGAATCTCAGAGTGGAAGAGCTTGTTAAGGGACAACTGTGAAGCTGGACCTGGACCCTGAGCTGTGCTCTCTAGAGGGCAGTGAGAGTTAGTTACCTGTACCCTCTGAAAGCTCTGCTTCCTCCTACAGTTCCATTGTTAACGTGCCTGGTGAATCCACTCTTCGTCGGGATTTCTTAAGACTGCAGCAGGAGAACAAGGAACGTTCTGAGGCTCTTCGGAGACAACAGCTGCTTCAGGAGCAACAGCTCCGGGAGCAGGAAGAGTATAAAAGGCAGCTGCTGGCAGAGAGACAGAAACGGATTGAACAGCAGAAAGAACAGAGGCGGCGCCTAGAAGAGGTAGAAAAAGGAACTGTTCGAATTGGTTTTCTTCTCTCTTTATCCACATTGGAAGGTAGACACTCACAGAAATTTCTGCAGCCCCCAAGGCGACACCTTCCCACTGGCTCAGCTCTCCAGTAGCTTCTGAACGGAAGGCTGGGCCTCTGGTTGGCATCTGATCCAGGCAGGCCCTTACATTCCTCCAGGTCTTAGGAAAGATTTTCCTCTTGTCAGACTTCAGGGACCTGCCCCGCAGTTAGTTACTCATCATCATACTATGATAAAGGCAGAGTGGCAGGGCCCCAAATATGATGCATCATATTGGTTCTGGGAAGGCTGTCTCTAATGTGGCTTAAATTGGCTAGCTGAGGCTTGACCTGATTTCTTCCCGCTTTTGGCCTCTTGGTTCAATTTTATGTAGACGTGTTTTTCTGAAACCTTAGAATTTTTCACATGAAAAACATTTTTATACAGATGCTTTAAATTTAGGTATTTTTTGATAAATGCCTTAACTTCAGGTACGTTTAGAAGTAAGGAATGGAGAAAAAGAATTACACTGGGAGTAATACAAATGTTGTTCTGTAACCTGATTGTTAAGATGGGGTTGGGTATGTGCTGTGATGGGGAAATGCATTTTGTACTGCCTGCTTCTTTAACTCAAGGTGTACTACTAACATTGATAATGTAGTTATAGCTTTTTCATTTTTAATTCACAGAAACATGATTTTTCTATATTTCACTTGGGGTGCAAAAGAGGTTTTTTATTTTTTTTCCTAATTGCTTTCATTATACATTTCACAACTTCAACTATCTCATTCATAACAGTTTCCATTTCCATTAAATTATATTGACAGCTTATCCTAATAATTTTATGCTGTATTTTTCTAATTGAATCTTGATTTTGTACCTGTTAACTCTTTCTCTCTACTTCCATGACATCCACATTGTTTTTAATCTAGTAGAAATTAAATTTAATGGAGTGACATTGATCAATAAGAGTACATAGGTTTCAGGTAAATATTTCTGTAGCATTTGAACTGTTGATTATGTTGTGTACCCATCACCCAAAGTCAAATCATTTTCTATCACCTTATATTTGCTCCTTTTTATACCCTTCCAGCCACACCCTCTCCCTGATAACTACTTCTCTTTTATCTATGTCCATGAGTCTCAGTTTTATATCCCACCAATGTTTAAATCATATAGTTCTTTTTCTGATTTACTTCTTTCACTCAATGAGAACTTAATGTTCTCATTGTCCATCCATGTGTCATAAATGTCACTATGCCATAATTTCTTATGGCTTAGTATCCCATTGTATATATGCACCACATCTTCTTTTCCAATCCTCTATCAAAGGACACTTTGATTATTTCCATGTCTTAACCACTGTGAATAATGTGATGAACACTGGGGTGCATGTGTCTTGACGTACCAAATGTTTTCAAGTTTTTTGGGTAGATACTTGGAGGAATTGCTGGGTCATATGGTAATTCTATTCTTAATTTTTCAAGGAACCACCACATTTTTTTCCATAATGGTTGTACTAGTTTACATTTCTATCAGCAGTGAATGAGGGTTCCTTTTTCTCTACAGCCTCTCCAATATTTATTATTACCTGTCTTGATAATAGTCAATCTAACAGGTGTGAGGTGGTATCTCATTATAGTTTTGATTTGCATTTTTCAAATAACTAGTGAAGATGAACATCTTTTCATATATCTTTTGGCCATTTGTATGTCTTCTTGGAATAAGACATACAGGTCCTTTTTCCATTTTTTAATTGGATTGTTTGCTTGTTTGTTGCTGAGCTTTGTGAGTTCTTTATATATTTTGGATATTAACTCTTATGGGAGCTGTTACTTTCAAATATCATCTCCCATGTAGTTGGCTGCCTTTTTGTTTTGTTGTTGGTTTCTTTTGCCGTGCAGAAGGTTTTGTTTTTTTTTAGTTTGATGTAGTCCCATTCATATATTGTTGCCTTTCTTTCCCTTGACTTTGGGGTCGAATTCATAAATTGTTCTCTGTGGCCAAGGTATATGAGTTTAGTACCTATGTTTTATTCTATGTAATTTATTATTTCAGCTCTTATATTTAGCTCTTTGATCCATTTTGAATTAATTTTTGTGTGTGGGGACAAATGGTAGTAAAGTTTCATTCTTTTGCATGTGGCTTTCCAATTTTCCCAGTGCCATTTATTAGTTTTTTTTCTCCATTGTTTGTTTTTGGTACCTTTTTTTAAGATTACTTGTTCATATATATGTGATTTTATTTCTGGGCTCTCTATTTTGTTCCATTGGTCTGTATGTCTGTTTTTCTGCCAATACCATGCTGTTTTGATTATCATGGCTTTGTAGTATAATTTGAGTCAGATGGATGTGATAACCTCCATCTTCATTCTTATCTCTCAGGATTACTTTGGGTATTTGGGGTTTCTTCTGGTTCCATACAAACCTGGTTGATATATTTTTAAAAAAATGACATTTGGATTTTGATGGGGATTGCATTAAATTTGTATGTTGTTTTGAATAATATGCCTATTTTAACCTTTTGAGTAGTGAGTTTTTTTCACACTCATTGATGCCCGGGAATGAGTTTCTTTTTTCAGGAAAGGAAATTAGTTCCAGTTCCAGTTTTATTTGTTTGATAACCAGTTTATGGAAACAAGAAGAACATATATTTCCTTTTTGTTTTAACGTTGCCATTGTACATGTAGGACCAATCATACTCTGGATGGTCAGGAGGCACGGGGAAGTACATGAACATTTGAGAATATTCGTACTACTCAAAGCGTTAACTATGTTGATTCTTCTGATCCATGAACATGTAATGTTTTTCCATTTCATTGTGTTTTTAAGTTTCTTATAATAATGATTTGTAGTGTTCAGTATATAAGTCACATCCTTTGTTAAGTTTATTCCTAGGTAGTTTTGTTATTCTTTCCTTTTTTAGCCTTTTTTTTTTTTTTTTGTATTTTTCTGAAGCTGGAAACGGGGAGGCAGTCAGACAGACTCCCGCATGCGCCCGACCGGGATCCACCTGGCATGCCCACCAGGGGGCGATGCTCTGCCCATCTGGGGCATCGCTCTGTTGCGACCAGAGCCACTCTAGCGCCTGAGGCAGAGGCCATGGAGCCATCCTCAGTGCCCGGGCCATCTTTGCTCCAATGGAGCCTTGGCTGCAGCAGGGGAAGAGAGAGACAGAGAGAAAGGAGAGGGGGAGGGGTGTGCCCTGGCCGGTAATCGAACCCGGGACTTCCGCACGCCAGGCCGATGCTCTACCACTGAGCCAACCGGCCAGGGAAGTTTTGTTATTCTTGTTGCAATCAATAGTAAAGAAAAATTTTTTTTGATTCATTTTCTGAAGTTTCTGTTGTTGGCATATAGGAAAGCAACAGATTTTTTTATATTGATTTTGTATCCTGCAACTTGACTGTATTTATTAATTGTTCTAATAGTTTTTTAGTGGAGATTTTGAGGTTTTCTATATACAAGATCATATTATCTGCAAAAAGTGGTGCCTTTACTTCTTTTTTCCCCTCAATATAGATGCCTTTTATTTCTTTCTTATGCCTGATTGGTCTAGCTAAAATTTCCAGAACTATGGTGAATAAGAGTGGAGAGAGTGGGCAGCCTGTCTTGTTCTTGATTTCAGAGGATAAGCCTCTATTTTTTCACTATTTAGTATGATGATATTGGCTGATGGTTTGTCATACGTGGCCTTTATGACGTACTTTCCTTCTATATTCATTTTATTGAGTGTTTGAAACATAAATGGATATTGTATCTTATCGAATGACTTTTCTACATCTGTTGATAGAATGATATGGTTTTTGTCCTTTGTTTTGTTGATATGATGTGTTACATCGATCGATTTACATTATGTTGAACCATCCTTGTACTTCTGGAGTAAATCCCATTTGATTGTGATGTATTATTTTTGTATTCAATAAAATGTTGTTGTATTCTATAATATTTGCTAGTATTTTGTTGAGGATTTTTGTATTCATATTCATTAGAGTTTCTGGTCTGTAGTTTTTTCTCTTGTGTTTTCCTTGCCAGGTTTTGGTATCAGGGTTATGTTGATCTCATAAAATATGTTAGGAAGTATTGCTTCTTTAATTTTTTGGGGGGAGACTTGAGAAGGATAGGTACCATATCTTTGAATGTTTTGTAAAATTTACTAGTGTAGCCATCTGGTCCTGGACTTTTATTTTTTGGGACATTTTTGACTGTGGTTTCTATTATATTTCCTTCCTGCTTATAGGTCTCTTTAGGTTTTCTACTTATTTGTAACTCAGTCTAGGATGATTGTATAGTTCTAGGAACTTACCCATTTCTTCCAGATTGTTCAATTTGTTGGCATAGCTAGTATGATCTTTTGTATATCTGTAATTTCTCCTCTTTCATTTCAGATTTTGTTTATATGAGTCATTTCTCTTTTATCTTTTTCATTTTTATTTTTCGTTTCTCATTTTTTTAGTCTAGCCAGACTTTTTTCAATTTTATTGGTATTTTTAAAGAACCAGCTCTTTGTTGTATTAATTTTTTCTATAGTCTTTTTGTTCTCTCTTTCAGTTAGTTTTAATTTTTACTATTCCTTTTCATCTGATGACATTGGGTTGCCTTTGTTGTTTTTTTCTAGTTCTTGTAAGATATGATGGGTTGTTTACTTGAGGTCTTATTTCTTGATAAAAGCCTGTAATGATATAAAACTTACTGCTTTTGCTGCATCCCAGAAGTTTTGATATGTCATATTGTCATTCTAGTTTATTTATACATACCTTTTGATCTCTGCTTCTATTTCTCCTTTACCCACTTATTTTTTTATAAGTATGTTGTTTAATTTCCACATTTTTGTGGGTTTCTTTTTTTTGTCTTTGTAGTTGAGTTCTAATTTGAAAGTCTTGTGGTCAGATAATATGCTTGGTATAATTTCAATCTTTTGAATTTGTTGAGGTTAAATTTTTGTCCAGTATATGGTCTATCCTGGAGAACGTTCCATGCACAATGGAAAAAAATGGTATAACCTGATGTTCTGGGGTGAAATGTTCTATAAATGCCTATTATATCCATTTGGTCTAGTGTGTTGTTTAAGGCAATATTTCTTTATTGATTTTCTGCTTGGATGATCAATCTAAAGCTGTCAGTAGTGTGTTGAGTTCTCCCAGTATGATTGTGTTTTTGTCTGTTTTCTTTTTTTGTTGTTGTGTTAGAAGATGTCCTATATATTTTGTTGCTACCTGATTTGATCCGTGTATATAAAGAGGTGTTGTATCTTCTTGATATAGTCTCCCCTTTATGTGTATGAAATGCCCATCTTTTGTCTCTTTGTTGTCTTGAAGTTAGCATTGTCAGATATTAGTATGTCTGCACCTGCTTTTCTTTGCGTATTTGTTTGGAGAATTGTTTTCCAACCTTCCACTTTGAGTCTACTATGTCTCCTGAAGGCAGCATATGGTTAGGTTTTGCTTTTTGATTCAATCTGCTACTCTATGCCTTTTTTTGGTGAGTTCAGTCCATTTACTTTTAGGGTAATAATACTTAAGAATTTACTATAGCCATTTTATGTCTTGTTTTCTAGTGGTTGTGGGTCTTCTTTTGTTCTTTTGTGTTTCTGTCAATTGTTTTTGTTTGGTCGTATTCTGTACTTTCTCTGTTCCCTCTTTCTTTAAGTTATGTATTTCAATATTGGTTTTTTCGTGAGTGACTATTAGATTATTGAGAAAAACGTTTTCATATATACAAGAGTCCTTTGTCTTATGAGTGCTTCTGTACTCCATTCTCCTTTGCTACTGAAGGTTTTTATTCTTTTCTCTTTTATGTTATTGTTGTCACAGATTATCCTTGTTTATATTGTAAACCTGTTGGAGCTTTTACTTGTGGTTTTTATTTGTTTTGTTCTTTGCATCTGCAGTGGGCATTTTCTGGTGATAAATTCCCTCCATTTCTGTGTATCTGCAAAAGTTCTCCTTTTAGTTCTCCTTTATATCTATTTGAAGGATAACTTTGATGGATATAAAAATCCTGACTGGTAATTCCTCTTTTTCAGTACTTTGAATGTTTTGTTTTGTTTTTTACAGAGACAGAGAGTAAGAGAGAGGGATAGATAGGGACAGACAGATAGGAACGGAGAGAGATGAGAAGCATCGATCATTAGTTTTTTGTTGCAACACCTTAGTTGTTCATTGATTGCATTCTCATAATTGCCTTGATTGTGAGGCTGCAGCAGACCGAGTAACCCCTTGCTCAAGCCAGCAACCTTGGGTCCAAGCTGGTGAGCTTTGCTCAAACCAGATGAGCCTGCACTCGAGCTGGCGACCTCAGGATTTCGAACCTGGGTCCTCTGCATCCCAGTCCAATACTCTATCCACTGCACCACTACCTGGTCAGGCAGTACTTTGAATGTTTAGGTCCAATCTCTTCTGGCTTGTAGAGATTAGATTTCAGCTGAGAAATCTGATGATAACCTAATGGGTCTTCCTTTATGTATTATGGTCTTCTTTTCCCTAGCTGTCTTGAGGATCTTTCTTTGTCAGTGATGCCTGACAGTTTTATCACCACGTGCCTTGGAGAAGGCTTGTATGAGTTGAGGTAATTAGGTGCTCTGTTTGCTTCTTGGGTTCGAGGATTTAACTCTTTTGGTAGGCTAGGAAATTCTCATGAATTATTTGTTTGAATTGGCTCTCCATTCCCTTCTCCCTCTCTTCTTCTGATATACCCATTATTCTTATATTGCTCTTTCTGATGGAGTCAGACAATTCTTAAAGAGTGCTCTCATTTTTTAAAATTTGTGAGTCTCTCTCCTCTTCTCTTTGTAGCATATCTATTTTTGTCTTCAATGTCACTGATTCTTTACTCTTTCTAACCTGTTCTATCAGCTAAACTTTGTAGTCCATTTCTCAATTCCTGTATTGAGATCTTTATCTCTTTTTTTAAAGTTTCAGTTCTCTTGGTGAAGTACTTGTTTTGTTCATTAATTTGTTTTCTTAGCTCATTACATTGTCAGTGTTTTCTCGCATCTTGTTATTTTCAGAACTTGTTTTGAATTCTCTAGTGTTTAACGCCAAGGTTTTCATATAATTAAGATTTTTTTCTGGAGAATTTTCATTTTCTTTCTGAACTACATCTCTCTCTTAGGTAGCCATGATATTAGTTTTTTTCTGCCTTGATGTCATTTGAGAGTAGTATTGTTAAGAAATCAAACAAAAAACAACTATAAAATATTTAAAATTTTTTAAAAATTAAAAACAGGGTAAAAACCACAAAAAGAACAAAAAAAATAATCAAAAACAAAATGCCCACAAAAGGGTAAACCAAAGAAGAAAGAGAAAACAAAACCCAAGTGAATTTAAAAGGGGTTTGTGTTGCACTTTTCCATTTTTTCAAGTAGGTGGCGCTGTATTACAAATTTTACGTCAAATTCCTGGGCTAACATCCGCTGAGAAGCTGCTGTCTCAATGGAAGTGGGGTTGCAGTGGTGATGATAAGTTAGGCATGTTATGAGGCATCCTGTATGACTCAAACAAGGATGAACTCAGGCCTCCAGGCACTCCTCTCCATGCCTCAACAGACCACGGGACCAGATGTGAAGCACCTCTGTTCTTCAGGGGAGAGAGTGGCTCTGGAGAGCTAGCTTTTGGGTTTGTCTCTGCCATTCTTTGTGTCCCCGAAGAGAGTGAGGCTGGGGCTGCACTTTGTTTGTGTGTGTGTGTGTGACTGAGACATAGAGAGGGACAGATAGACAGGAAGGGAGAGAGATGAGAAGCATCAGTTCTTTGTTGTGGCACCTTAGTTGTTCATTGACTACTTTCTCATATGTGCCTTGACTGTGGGGCTACAGCAGACCGAGTGACCCAGTGCTCAAGCCGGCAACCTTGGGCTCAAGCTGGTGAGCGTTGCTCAAACCAGATGAGCCCGCACTCATGCCAGCGAACTTGGGGTTTTGAACCTGGGTCCTCCGCATGCCAGTCCAGTGCTCTATCCACTGCGCCACCACCTGGTCAGGCTGGGGCTGCACTTTGTATTTCTCTATTGCTGTCCTGACTGCAGGCTGTTGGCAGACCACAGGAACACTGGCTGTGCCCACCTGTTTTGCTGCCGCTTTGGCGTAGTATCTCTCCAACTGCCCCCTATGTCTAAGCCTTTCCTGGCAGAAGGAGACCCAGCCATTACATTCCAAACATTTCTCTCCTCTCCCAAGCCCCACTGTGAGTGGTTCTTGTCTGCCAACTCAGATTTTAGCCTTTCTGCCTTTAGTTGATTTGATGCATGGATCTTTTCAGGCATGTCTGCAAGCCCAGCTGGGGTTCCCTTGCTGCATTACTGCTTTTCAAGGTGGTGAAAACTCTCTCACAGCACCATTACTCTGCCGTCATCCAACATCCACATTATTTTGCTTAGCATGTTTTCTCATTCTCTGTCTATGTTTAATAAGAATATTAGACAAGCCTGGCCCATGGTGGTGCAGTGGATAAAGTGTCAACTTGGAATGCTAAGGTCGCTGGTTCAAAACCCTGGCCTTGCCCAGTCAAGGCACGTAGAACAAGCAATCAACGAATTAAAGAGAAGAAACTATATGAGTTGTTGCTTCCTGCTCTTCCCAATGCACCTCTCTCTCTCTTTCCTCTTTTAATCAATCAAAGAAATCTTTAAAAAATATTAGACAAGATGTTTTCTCTGAGAAAACCCTTCTTTATGATCTTTCCAAGTGTTTAGTTCTAGAGTTGCCATTGTCAGGTTGTGATTGGGGAGCCTGCCCTCCTCCATTGAGGGGTGAATGTCAGTGTGAGTCCTAGCGTTTCTATACTTTTCTTTTTCTTTTTTTTTAATATTTTATTTATTGATTTTTAGAGAGGGGGGAGAGAGAGAGAGAGAGAGAGAGAGAGAGAGAGAGAAGGGTGAGGAGCAGGAAGCATCAACTTGCATATGTGCCTTGACCAGGTAAGCCCAATGTTTCGAACCAGCAACCTCAGTGTTCCAGGTTGACGCTTTATCCAGTGCGCCACCACAGGTCAAGCCTTCAAGCCTACTTTCCGTTTTCTTCTGCTCAGAGGATACTTTATTTCTATCATTTCTACAAGTGACAGAGGGACTGAAATTTTAGATCGGTGGATGGAAATTGAAGTTAAAAACAAATGAAAGCAGAGAAAAAAATTTTCTGCATGAAGGTGGCTTTAGTACTGAAACTACATTATGACACTAGGAAAACATGTTTTTCTAAGAAAAAAAAATAATAAATGATGACAGGTGTTTGTTGTGTACTTCTTGGCTGTGAGAGCTTGGAAAGCCCAGTAACCTCCTTCACCCCAGTGTTGTTTCCATGGTTTTAAGCAAATTGGAACCATGTTTTCATCCCTCTTGTCTACAGTGAGGCTTTTGGTCAATTGTCTGTATCTAACATCCAGAAGTACTTGTTAGCACAGTTCCAGAGCTGTTGGCAGTGACCGCCATGCCTGGCGTGCAGTGCCCTCCAGCCCAGGCCTTGCCTTCAGTCACCTCAGCAGCTTCTCCGTTTTGCAGAGTGTAGCTCTTTTGTCTTTTAGAACTCCCTATAAGTTCTCTAAAGTTCTTTTGGCATTCCAGTCTAGTGTTTCATTATACTTACAGTTAAAATTTGGAAGAGTAGGCCCTGGCCGGTTTGCTCAGCGGTAGAGTGTTGGCCTGGCGTGCGGAGGACCTGGGTTCGATTCCCGGCCAGGGCACATAGGAGAAGCGCTCATTTGCTCCCCCCCCCCCCTCCCTCCTTCCTCTCTGTCTCTCTCTTCCCCTCCCGCAGCCAAGGCTCCATTGGAGCAAAGATGGCCCGGGCGCTGGGGATGGCTCCTTGGCCTCTGCCCCAGGTGCTAGAGTGGCTCTGGTCGCAGCAGAGCGACGCCCCAGAGGGGCAGAGCATCGCCCCTGGTGGGCGTGCCGGGTGGATCCTGGTCGGGCGCATGCGGGAGTCTGTCTGACTGTCTCTCCCCGTTTCCAGCTTTGGAAAAATACAAAAAAAAAAAAAAATGGAAGAGTAGATTCAGCAAACAGTATTTGTTGCCTAAAGTGGGGAAGAGTTTAAAGATGAGTTTGCTGCTGCTTTGGGAAGAAGCAAATCTCTTCTCTACTAAGGCTTTATTAGAATTTGTACTTAAAAGCCTCAAGGGTTGGTTGCCGGTACGTGTGTACAGTAACATGACCCTCAGAGCTCTCAGAAATAGCTGAATCTGAAGCCTAAATTGATAGATTAAAGTCAGTTACTTTCTGCAAAGCCTGTGAGAGTTCCGTGGAATGAATTTAAGTGAACCTCACTATTATCAGTAGATATTTAGAAAAGTTTTTAGAATTATGAGGTGATAGCATTGATTTTAGGTACCAAGTAGAAAGGGAACTTAAATATAGTAAAGCATAGTTGGAAAAGTACATATTTACTCGAGCGTGCTGGGAAAAATTTAAGTCATAAGGAAATCTCTTTAATAATTTGAGAGTATTGGAAATCACTTTGCAGCATGCAGTTTATCCGTTTGATTTTTTTTCTAAAGAAAGAATGACTTGAGAAAATAACAATGACATTGGTTTGCAGCTGCTTGAAAGGCATGTGTCTTGTTTATCCTTCTTAAGGAGGTAAACTTGACAGTTCATTAGACTCTCCTGGGTTTTGTTATTTGAGATCACAGGCACAAGATTAATCCAATGCGGAAAGATGTTACTTAGTTGATGTTTTATTTTGAGCTATTTTCTTGCAAGAGGACAACTTGCACATTAATCATCTATTAAGATGTATTTACTAAGGCCTTTCTTTTAACTTTTAAATTATTACCCCTCCTCCCATTGAGGGTCTGTTCTGACTGTAGCAGTTTTTATGGTTGGTAGTTTAAATTCTTGCTCTTGGTCCAGTTTGCAATTTCAAATATTAGAACATAATGTGGAAGAGTGGTAAGTAACTGTATTGTTCTCTGCTTTTGATGTTGGTCTCCCAACCCAGACTTCCTTGGTGGGCTAGCCCTAGGAAATTTATCACTTCTCACAGTCTTGTGGATTTTAAAAAGTATATTATTTATCTTACCTACAAAACTTGTGAAGGTGGAGAAGGCATTATGTCTGATCCATCTTTGTGTATCCATGGTACTTAATTCTCAAATGAATGAAGCAGTCATTTTTAGTCTTAGATGTATTTCTAGAAAGAAAGGGCTTTTGAAATTTATGTCCATTCTTAAATGGATCTTTGGTCTTGGGGTCTCTCATTTGAGTTCCAGAGCCACCTTAAAGTACTTTAAAGGACCCCATAGAACACCCCCAGGCATAAAGAATATATTGTGTAAACTATGAAGTAGGATGCAAATGTAACAGTCATTGGTCAAGCTTTTTTGTGCTAGGTGAGCTTGGAGTGATGGCTTTATGATGTGGTTGGGTTCTGTAGAACCTAGAGATATGAATGGATTCTTCAGTCTTTGCTTTACCAAAATGCTAAATGTTGGAGGTAAAATCACAACAATTTTCATCCTGAATGTCAGGTGCCAGGTGTGAGGATTAGATTTACAATTCAACAAAGTATTTATTGTGATATTGACCACAGGGAGAAAAAGATGAGTGAAACATGTTCATCCTGCTCCTTAGGATCTTCCTGTTTTTTTTTGTCTTTGTTTCTAGTAACCAAGGATATAGCACTTTCGCAGGAAAGGAAGAAGAAAAAGCCTTCCAGAGGCTTTCATTTAATTTCAGTTATAGCTTGTCCCTGTTTGTAAGATGTTTGCTGTTACTTTATGATGTGCATTTACTAGAATGATTTTTTATTATTTTGATAACTACATAACAATTATTGACTGGGAAAACAGTTAGACACAAACAACTTGAAATTTACTGACTTCCATTGAGAAATCGCAGTGACATGACTGAAAAAAAAATGGTGTAAGCACCAAGGGCAATAAGAATTAAGAAAGGAAATTGAATTGTGCTAATTAATTAGTGCATGGAGTCAAGGCTATAATGTTGATTCTGCTCATCCTGGAAGAGTAGAAATGGGAGGTGACAAGTGGGGCTAAGAGCATGTACACATGGAGCAGTGACAGTCCCCTACCCCGTGCAGCCAGGCCACTGTGCCCTCCTCCTCAGCAGAGCAGATCCACGCACCTAGAAAGAAGAGCAGTGGAGCTTCAGAATGTGGAGGAGTCAGGTCCAGCTGCGTATGTGGGGAGAGGTGCTGAAAGCAAGGGCATTGAGTGAAGATCTGAATGTCGGTGCGCTGCAAACCTGCTCACCTTACTCGGCTCCTGTGGTGGTGGCAGCCGTGCTTATTAGAAACACTTCCTTTTCCTACTCCCTTGCCTGTCGACTTGTCCAACCCAGTTTGGATATTGGGGAAATGCTGAGAATATTACAGGTTTCTCTCTGGTGATACTGACCAGCCCCAGGGACCTAAGGCTGCAATGAAGTATTATTGTGCGGGTTTACAGTCACCTTACTCTGAAGCTTAATAGCTACCAACTGTTAGCCACAGCCCTCATTTTACCTTTCACTGGCTTCAGTGTGGATGGACAGTGAAGATCGCATACACTGGGAAAAATTTTTAACATGCAAGATTCCAAGACAAATAGCAAAAGGAACTTGAAGGAAATGGAGACAGTGCAGGGAACAGAGAAGCTGTCTCACACATAAGCACATGCATACGCAGAATCTTAATATCCTTAGAAAGAGGGAAGATATACTATAATATTCAGAAAACAAGAATATTCCGAAAATAAGAAGTTTTGAAAATTTTGTTAGTTGTTATAAATTAGGGGGTAGAAAGGTAAGTTTATGGGATATAGGACAGAAGAAAAACAGAATCAATTCACATGGTTTAACTTCCATTTAATGGGTGGTCCAGGAAGTCACTATTATAAGAGGAACATGCAGGAATAATTCAAGAAAAGTCCCCAGAACTTAGAAAGACGTATTTGTGGATGAGAAACTTACTGAATACCCTGCACAGTGAATGAAAAAAAAAGACCTGAAGAAAGGCACATAAATCAATATGAATGTTTAGACTGTCAGGGGTGAAGAGAGGACCTTAAAAGCTGCCATGGGGGAACCGACTGACAGATGGGATAGGTCTTGGAGTCACTCTCAAGATCAGAGTGGTCTCTGATTCTCTAGGAGGAACATCAAAAGTGAAAATGGCAGCAGTGCTTTTGAAACTGATGGAAAATCATTTCCCTTGGCCACGATTTTCTGTAGAGTGTGAGAGTGGAGATTTTATGACATGCGGAGTCCCTAAAGTCTCTTACCTTCTCTTTTCTCTTCCTGAAGAAGTTACTGGAGGCTGTGTTCTAGCAGATAAGAAATAAAATGAAAAGGGCTTCAGGAAACAGGATTCTACCAGGAGAGAGGCCCAAAGGATTTCTGACAGATTGGCTGAGTAGAGAGGCCTGTGAGAGGGTGATCTCTGAAGAGTAAAGAAAGAGTACTTCATTTCTTTGACCACATTTAAAGGAGTTTTATGGTAGTACAAGAGACTTTACAGATGATTTTGTGATAGGTCTGTACAAAATTAGTCAAACAAACCCCACAAAAAGGCAATTAATAATGCTTCCAAAACTGAGAGGAAAGTTATTTATACACTACTCAGTCTTGAATATGGTTTTTCATTAACCCCAAATTGTCACATGACTGCATTGGATCATGGGATGATATGGTGCAATGGATATTCTTTGGGAAAAGTCCATAGATGGTGTCCAAAGTGAAAAAAAAAGTTAACTATAAGCGTATTATTGAAATACAAGAATGTAAATACTATGGGAAAAACTAAAAGCATTGAAGTGGTTATAGTTTGGCAGTAAAAATTGAGAAGTAGGATAGCTAACTTTTGACATAAACTTTATATTCTCTTTGTACTTTGATTTAAAATTTTTAAACATGAATAAAATTCTACTCAGTGCAATCAGAAATAACCAAGAAAATGGATTTTCCACTTTACACCATTTTGGAGTTTATTACCTTGCATGAGAATGAGCGTTTTCACTTTGAGCTAAAAGCAGAAGATGCACACCAAGATCCTGTCATTTCCTGAAACTCGGCTGAAGGCATAACAAGGGTAGGAAGCAGGCTAGATGAGTGAGGAGATCCTGCGAGTAGGCTGAGGCTGAGCTCCCGCCTGTCCTCTGTGGATGAGGCATGGCAGTAGTTGTAGGTGAGGAAGTCTATATGTGGAGAGCCAGCCTCTGTACTTGCTCACTCCTTCTCTCTGCTTTTCTCTGTAGCTTCCCCTCTCTTCCTCTGGAGACACAGTGGGAATTTGCATCTTGAGGCTCATTTGAGCTGAAAGCTAGACTGCAGCTGGAGTTGCAGCTGTGTGGCAGCCTGTTACTATTTCCATACTTCATTGTGGCAACATTCAGACTCTAATTAAAATTATTTGTTTGGCTCTGGCTGGTTGGTTCAGTGGTAGAGCATTGGCCCGGCAGTGGTAGAGCGATGTCCTGGGTTCGATTCCCGGCCAGGGCACACAGGAGAAGTACCCGTCTGTTTCTCCACCCCTCCCCTCTTGCTTCTCTCTCTCTCTCTCTGTCTCTCTCTCTCTCTGTCTCTCTCTCTCTCTCTCTCTCTCTTTTCCTCCTGCAGCCATGGTTCCATTGCAGCGAGTTGGCCCTGGGCCCTGGGCCCTGAGGATGGCTCCATGGCCTCTGCCTTAGGCACTAAAAAAGCAACAGAGCAGTACCCCAGATGAGCAGAGCATCATCCCCTGGTGGGTTTGCCCCCCTAGTGGACTTGCTGGGTGGATCCTAGTTGGGGTGCATGTGGGAGTCTGTCTCTCTGCCTCCCCCCCTCTTAGTTAAAAAAAAACTATTTCTTCATCTAGTTCTTTCTGATAACAGCCCAGGCATCAGGAGAGATGGGGACAGGGTTTGCTTTCAAAATTTAAAGGGGAAAAAAGTGGGGTTTTTTAAATAACAAGAGAGGAAAAAGCAAGTGTAACCTATGGCTTTTCTTCCTGGACATGTGATAACATGGAACTAAATGGCACCTTTACTTTGATATTGATATCATTCCTAAAAATGAGAGAATTTTAGTAGCCCACCTGGTATATAAGGAAATGACAGCAAGTACCTCTCTAAGGCTGTACCTCATGTGTCTGTGGTCGTGGCATTACTTAGAGTACAGCAGTGGCCTCAAAGGGTTTTAATCATACCTTCCATGGGTAGAAATTGGAGCATGTGTATCTGACAGAGATATAGGCACTTATGTACTGCTGCACTATGTACATTGTAAAACATGCAAAAATCACTGTCTTATTAAACAGGTGAGCCACAAATACAAATAAATAGAGGTGGCTAGGTTTTGTTTTTGTTTTTTCCCCCTCTTCCAGTTGCTCGTCTTGCTTACTTTCAGAGACTGATGCAGAGACATGAGATGTCAGTTCTTCACTTCCTGGGCTATGGGCAAGGGAGAGTAGAGCCCAGATCTTTCCAAGAGGAATGATTCTCTTACAATTTCACTACTTATGAGACCTTTTTAAAATTTTTTCTCTCATTAGACACAACTTCCAAAAAATATTCATTGCAAACTCTATGTCATGGTGATATTTAGTGATATTTAGTACAGACTGCCTCCTTCCCCCTCCCACTGCACACTGACAAGTCGGGAAACTGAGGCACATAGCGGGGAAGTGGCTTATCCCAGGGCAGCTGAGGAAGGACCAGGACTGCCAGTGCTTGAGTCGTTTCAGTTCTCTCTAAGATTCCATGTTGCATACTAAGACTTCTCAGAGAACCCTGTTAAGCCCATCTTGGCTACTTTATCTGAAAGTTGTAAAATTCACTATACAAGATCCTTTGCCTCTTTTGAGCTGTTTACATTATTCTGATGGGCTTGGAACTTGAATTCTCTGAAGCTATGGGGGGATTTTAAAGGTGTAGGCATGGTCTGCCTTTTTTCTTGTTTTCCTTTCATCTGACTGACTGAGGAAGTTGTTCATGTGCCCGTGTAGGAAACTCTGCCTACCCTTGAGATTTGGGGCTCTTTCTTTCATCCAGAGGTATGACCCTTCTTACCTGGCATCCCAGGTGTTTGCTAAACCCAGTGTATTCTAGCAGCTCATTCCTCTTTTATCTCCCTAAAGGTATCCTGTTTATTGCCAGCTTCACCCATGATCATTCTTAGAACAAGCCACAGGCAGTGCCAGGTCTGTTATTAGAAGCCACCCTCACTCCTCAGGACTAAAGCTTTGAAAACGTTCCCATTTTTCTCTCTGCAGTGAGAACATTCATGTTTAAGCTTTAAAAGTGATCGAATGAGAGATGTTCTTCTTTACATTTTAGCTTCAGGTTTATCAGAAGGCTTTTTTTAATCTTATTTTTAATGCATTTTTACTCTTAATAAAAAAGGTCAAAAATATCTGAAAGAATTAAATTTCTATTTAAAGCTAAGAAACCTATATTTCTTAATGGGCAAATTATAATGACTTTTATTGCCAGAGTTAGAAAAATGGTTTTGCTCTCAACTACTAAATACTTAATATAAATGATGTACTGGTAAAACTTTTTTTCCTACCTTTATTGAAAACACAGCAGGTATAAAATAAAAGGTTCTCACTTAATTTGCATTGAAGAAGATAGGCACTGGTGCTACTGCTTGGATGTGAATCTCAGATTTCTGACTTCACGTTTCTGTGCTGTGCTTTTCAGAGTCCTGGGGTGAAAGAAGCATTTTGGTTAGTTTTATGTTCTAATTATAGCTAGTTTTTAAAAAGAAAAGCCTCTCCCACTGAAGGGTGCAGGAGGACAGTATGCAGGGCCCTGAGCGCAGCTACACAGGTAAGCGGTGTTAGTGCAAAAAGGCTAGTTTGCAAGTCCGTTGTCATATAGACCAGTGGTCCCCAACCCCCGGGCCGCGAACCGGTACTGGTCTGTGGGCCATTTGGTACCAGTCCACAGAGGAAGAATAAATAACTTACATTATTTCCGTTTTATTTATATTTAGGTCTGAACGATGTTTTATTTTTTAAAAATGACCAGATTCCCTCTGTTACATTCGTCTAAGACTCACTCTTGATGCTTGTCTCGGTCACATGATACATTTATCTGTCCCACCCTAAAGGCCAGTCCATGAAAATATTTTCTGACATTAAACCAGTCCGTGGCCCAAAAAAGGTTGGAGACCACTGATATAGACAGTTACTTTCTGCTGTCCTCCCTACATGTGGTTTTGAATAAAGTGTCTTATTTTTCTCTTTTTCTAAGACTGAGAAAAAGTATAAAGGCATTAAAGCTAGCAAGTAGTAGGCAGCAAGTGCATTGTATGAGGACAGTATTGGTGTTCGAATTTAATCAAGATGCCTTAGCCATTAAAATGTAGTTTCCGAACACCAGGACAGGATCTTGGTTCTGTTCAAGACCACATCTTCACCCATGGGAAACTGGCAAGTTTTGTGCATTGAATTCTAAGAGCAAGCAGTGGGGAAAAAACAGAAAACATAGAGTGCTTGAAATAAGAGAGAGTTTCTAAAGCTCACTAGAAGCCTCACCTAGGATGATGATGTAGTATTCAACTGAGAGGGACCAGAAACCAAGTAATCCTTTCTACCCTATTATTCCACAAGGAAGATGCTTAGCATTTTTCAGGAAATCATTTCTGAGTGTCTGCCTTCACATTGAATGCTAGTTGAGGGTCAGGGGGAAAAACCCAAAAAGAATATGTAGGCCACAATAAATACAATGTGTCCATAAAGTCATGGTGCACTTTTGACTGGTCACAGGAAAGCAACAAAAGATGATAGAAATGTGAAATCTGCACCAAATAAAAGGAAAACCCTCCCAGTTTCTGTAGGATGATGTGGCAGCATGTGTGCATATGCAGATGATGACGTAACACCGTGTATACAGTGGAGCAGCCCATGGCCATGCCAGTCAAGATGTGACGGTACAGAGGAAAGTTCAGTGTGTTCTGTGGCTCGCTAAATTTGAATCCGTGACCAAAGTGCAACGTGAATATCAGCGTGTTTATAACGAAGCCCCACCACATAGGAATAGCATTACTTGGTGGGATGAGCAGTTGAAGGAAACTGGCAGTTTGGTGGAGAAACCCCGTTCTGGTAAGCCGTCAGTCAGTGACAAGTCTGTAGAGCAGTGATTTTCAACCTTTTTTGAGCCGCGGCACATTTTTTACATTTACAAAATCCTGGGGCACACCACCTACCAAAATGACACTCTAACACAGTACATATTATACATATAGTTAATAATATACTTTCTAAATGTATTTATACTCACTTAATGTGAAACCTGGGCCTGTTTCGATGAACACAAAAGGGATATCCTGGCAGGAATGGTAGAAAGACACACACGAAGCTCTTCCTCAACAGTTCTCAGTCTCTCTCTGTTTTTAGTTTTTATCGCAGTCAAGCTTGAGAAGCTCAGCTCACATAGATATGTGGTTGAAAATGGGAGCAATGTCAAAATAGCTTTGTTGGCCAGAATGGGGAACTCTTGGTAACAGATAACCAAAAACTGTCCAAAGGAAGATCAGCAAACTTTAGCTTTAAACCACGATCTTGTTTCAGTTCAATGAGTTCCTCTTGCTCCTTTAAAGTCATGTCCTTCCCAGCAACAGATACTGAGCTGTATGGGCCCCTAACCCAGTCAAAGGCATTCTGTGAAGGCTGAAGAGAAATAAAATTGACAACATCTTCTCAAGAGTTTTCAAATGTCTGCCAATCACCTCACACATTGCAGCATTGTTGCCATCATGCTGTTTCTTGGTGAGCGGGAGCATCTCAAGGTTGCCACGCTGCACATGTTGTTGCCAGATCTGCACCTTTAAATGGAATCCATTCATTTTATCAGTGCTTGTAAGCAGGTTTTCATTTCGGCCTTGCATCCATGTGTTCAGTTCATTCAGATAATGAAATATATCAGCCAGGTATGCCAGCTTTGCATAACACTCATCACTTGCAAGCAGCTTTGAGTAATCGGACCTCTCGTTTGTCAGAAATACTTTAAGTTCCTCTTGCAACTCATACGCACGGGCCAGCACTTTGCCACACGACAGCCACTGGACCTCCGTGTGGAGGAATAAGATTTTATGTTCCGCTCCCATTTCTTTTCACAAAGACGCAAATAAGCAACATCTCAAAGGTCGCGTCTTCACAAAGTTCACTATGCTCACAACATCATCCAACACAGGAGCTAGATCTGCTGGTAAGATCTTTGCAACGAGGGCCTTATGGTGCAAAAAACAGTGCGTAACAATAACATCTGGGTTTCTTTCTTTGACACTACTTACGAAGCCTTTGATGGCCCGACCATCAGTGCAGACACTTGTGCAGTTTTCCCATGTAAGCCTGCTTTTATCAAGATACTCCAACATGACCCGAAATATTTCCTCTCCTGTTGATTTTTCTGGTAGTGCCTTGCAAAATAGGAAGTTTTCTCTAATGGCTTCTCCATCCACAAAACACACGTTGGCCAAGAGTTGACAATGTCCACTAATATCCATCGACTCATCAAGTTGCAAGGCAAATTTCTTACTGATGTGCACCTTTTCCAAAACAACAGTTTCAATGTCTGCAGACATGTCATCAATACGTCTGGCAATTGTGTTATCTGAGAGGCACTTTAGCTATCTCTTTGGCCGCAGTAGGGCCAAGCATCTCATTTACAATGGCTTTACAAGCTGGCAGTATTCGTGTTTCTGCCACAATGTGGGACTTTTTTGATTCAGCAACAAAGTAGCTAGCTTTGAGGGCTCTCTTGTTTACCTTTGTGGTTTTTCTCAAAAAAGTTGCCCGTTTCTCATTGTTTGTACGTAAGCGTACAAAATAGTCCATCGGCTTGTTTTGAACGGAAAGGTGTTTCATTTGGAGATGGCGTTTAAGCTTGCTTGACACCATGGCGCTATTAAGCTTCTCACCACACACCAAGCACAGTGGAGTCGGTGCTGTCTCATCCCCGGTGAAAGTAAATCCAAATGAAAGATAGCTTTCGCTGTATTACCTCGAGCTCCCGTCTTGTCTTTTTTCTTTTGTCGACCACTCATACTAGGGCCTTCATCTGGGTCAGAATTTTGTCCAGGGCCCTGTTCGGCATTTGCATTTTCCCTTCTCAAAAACTTCTCCATCACTGTCTCAGCTCGTCTTGCTGAGATCCCAAACTGTCACAAGAGTGAAATATGCCTGGCAGAGGTCCTTTAAATAAATTACATTTATTTTTTAAAAAAGTTAAATAAAAAAGGATAACCCCCTCATATATACAGTCCCATGTAACATCCCTCATATATACAGTCCCATGTAACATCCCCTTATAAATACAGTCCCACGTAACATCCCCTCATATATAGTCCCATGTAACCTCATATATACAGTCCCATGTATCCCCTCATATATACAGTCCCGCTAATAGATACTGGAGCTTTCATCAAGGTGTGGGTTCAAATCAATTTGGCAAATACTCTCTCTATATAGAGACTAGACAAAATCAATTTTAGAAAATGTTGGGTACTTGTGTAACATCATAAGTCCTCAGAGCATCTCTACTGTCAGATTGAGAAGTTTGCTTTCTAGGTAAGGATTCTGATAAATACTAGAGTTCTCCCTGAGGTTGTGGGTTCAAATCCCATGGTCAGCTGGGTGCAGGGGCCTTGGTTCTGTCTGTTTTGATGGTGTATATAGAGATTTGAGCTCTTTAAGAAGATGACCCTTCAGGAGGCCATATACAATATAGATAACATTGTGATGCATTGTATATCACCCTCTGCGGGGGCCTCTTAAGAAGAAAAAGGTCAAATACCTATATACACCATCAGGATAGACATAACCAGCTGAGGCTGAGGCTTCATCTAGTGGTGGCAACATTTACCTCCAGTCCTGACCAGGATTAGAAATCGGTACCATGGGGAGGAGTAGCAGCTTCAACTACTCGCCGCAGCCATACAATGACAAGTGTGCGGCAGTCTGAGCGGGACCTTCCTGGGTGTGGATGAGAGGCGGCCTACTATTGGTTCATCGCTAGTGGTCGGGATGAATCCTAGAAGGTGATTGGTCAGTGAGCGTTCCCTGTGCCTCCACTCTTCCTGTCGCTGATAGCTGGAGGGATTGTGAGGGGAATGTTTACGTTCGGATGGAGGTGGCTGGCGGTGGGCTGGATAAATAGCCTCCGTGGGCCGTATCCGGCTCGCGGGCCTTAGTTTGGGGACCCATGTTTAATTTCCCCACAGCACACCTGACCATGTCTCATGGCACATTAGTGTGCCGCGGCACACTGGTTGAGAAACACTGCTGTAGAGGCTATACAGGATAGCTACCTAAGGAGCCCTAAAAAATCTGTGCATGAGCCCACATCGAACTACTCTGAATAGGTATGAAACTAGGAGAGTTTTCCTATTATTTGGTACAGACTTCGCATTTCTATTGTCTTTTGTTGCTTTCCTGTGACCAGTCAAAAGTGCACCATGACTTTACAGACACACTGTACTTTCTTTGTATACCCATTATAAATATTTGTGTCTAATATCCCCTGTGCTTTAACCTAAACTTTCTTATTTCTTTAATATTTACTTTAATTGTCACATTCAAGTATGTGGTAATAATACTGGCTTCCTGTGTCTTGAGAAATTTGATGACTGTTTAGTCTCTGGAGCTGTGCTATTCAATACTGTAGCCCAGAGGTAGTCAACCTTTTTATTCCTACCGCCCACTTTTGTATCTCTGTTAGTAGTAAAATTTTCTAACTGCCCACCAGTTCCACAGTAATGGTGATTTATAAAGTAGGGAAGTAACTTTACTTTATAAAATTTATAAAGCAGAGTTACAGCAAGTTAAAGCATAATAATAATAATTACTTACCAAGTACTTTATGTCGGATTTTTGCTAAGTTTGGCAGAATAAATCTTTATAAAACAACTTACTATAGTTAAATGTATCTTTTTATTTATACTTTGGTTGCTCCACTACTACCCACCATGAAAGCTTGAACGCCCACTAGTGGGCGGTAGGGACCAGGTTGACTACCACTGCTGTAGCCACTAACCACATGATTATTTAAATTAACGTTAATGAAATAAAATTAAAAACTCAGTGTCTCAGTTATACTAGCTATATTTCAGGTGCTTAGGAACAGCAGGTGGCTAGTGGCTACTGTATTGAACTGCGGTAACACAGCACATTTTCACCATCCTAGGGAGCTCTGCTGGACAGCCCCATTGCGAGGCTCGCCTTTGTTTCATTTCTTGGGAAGAACTGGTTAATTTTGCATTCTGCACTATGGATGTGCTTTACTGACACGGCTGGGGCTGAGTCAGACCAGCTGCTTGACGAGTTTCCAGTGTGTCACACCACTCTCTGCTGAGGGGTTAGATAGAACAGCCTAGATTCAGAAGGGCTGTTAGAGCCATTCTCGTGAGCCAGTGGCTCCTTTTGCCCGTTGATCACAGGCAGGATGATTTCTGGTTGACAGGATCAGCTTTAGAGAGAAAGCCGTCCTTCCAGCTGGGGGCTTTCTAGCCAGTGACACTGGGCAAATACCTTCTCTTTTCTGAACCTGTGTTCTCATCTGTAGAATAGGAATGAAATTCCTGCTTCTTAGGTTTGTAGGAGGATTGTATTAGGCAAAGTATGTGAAATAAAGATTGTCAGATAAGGCCCTGGCCGGTTGGCTCAGCAGTAGAGCATCGGCCTGGCGTGCTGGGGACCCGGGTTCAATTCCCGGCCAGGGCACATAGGAGAAGCGCCCATTTGCTTCTCCACCCCCCCGCCTCCTTCCTCTCTGTCTCTCTCTTCCCCTCCTGCAGCCAAGGCTCCATTGGAGCAAAGATGACCCGGGCGCTGGGGATGGCTCCTTGGCCTCTGCCCTAGGTGCTAGAGTGGCTCTGGTCGCGGTAGAGCGATGCCATGGAGGGGCAGAGCATCGCCCCCTGGTGGGCATGCCGGGTGGATCCCGGTCGGGCGCATGTGGGAGTCTGTCTGACTGTCTCTCCCCGTTTCCAGCTTCAGAAAAATACAAAAAAAATGATGGTCAGATAATACATGTGTGCAGTGGTGGTGCTTTGTATTCATGGTGGCAGTCATGGCATTGCTTCTTCTGTTAACATCAGTTTTTCTTTTCCTGATGTATGCTGTTTCTCCCCTTTTAATTATTTCTCTCTTTTATTTGCCCTACTTCTATTTTCCTTTATTTGGTTCTCTTTTGTCTTTTTCTTCTGACTTAGGGCCTTGGATAACTGTTACTGATAATCAAAGATTAAGTATTGCCTATCTCCTAATTGCTGTGGTACATTGAAGAATGAGGAATAATTGATATAAAAATGAAGCCAAACCCTATAAGGATTCAGATACATGCGCCTGTAAGCAGTGCTTATGAGGAAGCTGGTCTAGATGGCCCAGCAGTGTGCAATGTCTGGCCATAGTGATGGGGTCTCTGAACACCCTCTCCTCTGCTGTGACTGGTCTGAGATTGTCAGGAGAACCACAGCCAGGAGCTCCCAGCTGATTGTCCATCTTTCCTTATGCAGCAACAAAGGAGAGAACGCGAAGCAAGAAGGCAGCAGGAGCGTGAACAGCGGCGGCGTGAGCAGGAGGAGAAGAGGCGTCTAGAGGAGCTGGAGAAGAGGCGGAAAGAGGAGGAGGAGAGGAGACGGGCGGAGGAAGAGAAGAGGAGAGTGGAAAGAGAACAGGTTAGTTCACAGAGAGCACTCCAGCCCTGTGTGTGTGACGTTCACTACTTTGTAGAATCGGGGTATTTGGGGCAAAAGCTATACACCTGTGTGCATGCACAAACCTTCGAGACATTGGAGGTTTAAACATGCTGAAACATAATTGGAAGTACACCAGTAAATTTAGTCTCTTGTCCTTAGAAAAAGATCTGTATGTTATTACACTTTAGAAACCTTCAAACCAGAAAAGGAATCTACAAATGGTATGATGGTTGAAAGATTTTTGACTATATCTTCTCAAGTTCAGCTTAAGTGCTTCAAACCTAACATATCTGGGTAATTCACCGTTTTAAAATGAAATTTAAAACCAACTCTTAAATTTCTCATGAGCAGTGTTTGAAGTAGCCACTGGCTAACCAAATATTTAATATTTATATTTAATTTATTATATATATATATGTTGCATTTTGGAAAAATCTAACAAAATTGTCATTTTGTTTAACCAAAAAAGAAAAGAGCAGGTTTTAGTAATACTTATAGCATTGTATTAATGCAACGTAAAATCTCTGTTTCCTGAACTGCCTGTGCAAAGAAAAATTGAGCTTCTTGTTGTCTGTGTTGAATAAAGAAAAAGGATATGAATGAGGACTAATTTAAATAAAACTTGAAATTTATACTTAAAACTACATTAACCTCCATATTTGGATATTTGTTTATTATCCTTGATACTAATGATACACCTTAGGTTTTCTGAGACTTGGGTCTGTTTGGTGCATTTTTCCTAAGAATTTAAGTGATATTCTTTATCTGTTACCTTATTGGCATTATTGGCCAGTTAACTGTGGTGTGCTTTGTTTCATTTCACGGTCATTTATAATTAGGGCCTGCAAAGAAGAGAAAACATACATTACACACTTTTAAAAATTAAACCTCAATTCTCACAGTTTGATGGCGAGAGGATGGTATGAACGTAATATTTAGCCTTTATTGTTCTAATGGCAGTCATTAGCTTTTGTGTATAGCAAGTATTCTTCACCTCATTTTAAAAAGATAGCATCAAAAATCAGCTTTATTCTGCTTTCCTTATTCTACTGCAGAGTAATTATTTCCATGTTAACATTGCTGTAGGAAACGTCACGTGTGCATAAGTATGCATGTATATGTACATGTATAATGTGTTTTGTATGTTCACTGACTTTTGGTTATGACTTTCATGATTTGGGTAGATGTGAATTTTCCAGTTGTCTCTGTGTTTTGAAGGCAGAAAGCAAATGAGTGTACTACTTGATCTTGTAATTTGCGATTTTATTCTGTGTGGTTCAAAGAAGAGAGGAGTGGGGAGTCACGTTCCTTCCAAAGTCATTGCGGGGAAGGCCACGTACCATGCTGGGTGGTTCTCGGCAGAGCATGTGTCATAAAGGGTTAGGCTTACGGGGAGCCCAGTTGGAATCGGTGTGTCTGCCACTGGACTTATGGATATGCTTCCCCCAGACTATTTTTTAGGGGTTAAATTTGCTTTGTAAAATAAGCCTTTCTAAGGAAATATGTATGTCTAATTTCTGTTATCCAGCATTCTTTCACTTAGAATTACTGGTTAACAAAAACTTCTCTTCAGCCCGATGTTATTATTATATTAAGGTGTGTAGCTTGGTATGAGTGGATTCTCAGCAGTAGACCCTGTAAATAAATTATCTGAATTTCAGAATAAAATTGGCCCTCATAGAACCCTTTGCCTACTCTCCTCCTGGAGTAGTTAGCTTTCTTCTTTGTTGAAAAGGAGGGAAACTTATTTTGTCTGTAAAATGTAGGTTCTTTTTGAGGTTATTTTATCTCATAGTTGAGCCTCACAACAAAATCCTGAGAATTGGGAGAGAATGTTCTTGGTAGTTATTTCTCAAGTGAGGAGACTGAGAAAATGGGAAGCTGGGGGTTTATGAGAGATCATCTGAAGTCTCTCGATTTCCCAGTCCACTAAGTACGCTTGTGGCTTCAAGATTAGATGTTTCCTCTTTTTAAACGTATTTTGGATATATTTACCTCCTTTTATTGTTTATCATTCTCTTTCCATTGGAAACTAGTACTTCCACCCCCTCCTTTCTCTCTCTCATACAGACACACACACACACACCCTTATGAAGAACCTGGTCCTGTTCATTTGTGACATCACCTAGATCTGGTGTTTCTAGACCGTGGCTTTCAGAATGTAGTCATTCTAGATATCTTCTATTATCAGAGAAAACACAAATCATGTTTTTACTTTTTATTTTTTTGTGGCAGAGACAGAGAGAGGGACAGATAGGGACAGACAGGAAGGGAGATGAGAAGCATCAATTCTTTGTTGCTGCTCCTTAGTTGTTCATTGATTGCTTTCTCATATGTGCCTTGACTGTAGGGCTGCAGCAGCCTGAGTAACCCCTCGCTCGAGCCAGTGACCTTGGGTTCAAGCTGGTGAGCTTTTTGCTCAAACCAGATGAGCCCGCGCTCAAGCTGGTGACCTCAGGGTCTCGAACCTGGGTCCTCTGCGTCCCAGTCTGATGCTCTTATCTACTGCGCCACTGCCTGGTCAGGCAAATCATGTTTTCTATTTTATTATTAGACAGGTTTTGGTTTGGGGTTTTAAAAATTGGCAACCCATGTTTGTTATAAATACAGACTAATAAGCATTTATTAATGAACTCTCTGCTTTCCTAAAATTACACTTCTGACTCCTCCAGAGTCTGCCATCCTAAGAGGAACATCACAGACCTTTAATACACAGCACTTGTCTGAATAACAGCTGTGTACTAACAGGAAAACTTCCAGATACTGTTGTGTATTCCACCTGAGTGCATATCAGCATTTATTAGACTCTTGAGATCTCAGTGACCAGTGTGGAGTTCCTGGAAAAATCCTTAGCAATAGATCTTGTTGGAGGTTCATTACTAAGTGAATTTCCACTAAAGATGCCCAGGTGGCTGGTTCTCGGCGCTCCATTGGGTGGTTCTGATGCTTCCTTTTTGGATAATTGATTGCCGGGTGATTTCTGTGTGACAGGAGTATATCAGGCGGCAGCTAGAAGAGGAGCAGCGGCACTTGGAGATCCTTCAGCAGCAGCTGCTCCAGGAGCAGGCCATGTTACTGGTAACGCCCCACATCTGTCTTGTTCTGTAGTGCCAGGGCTCATGTGTGCACCCCTCCCCTGAGCTGGGCATAGCTGTTCGTCACAGACCATTCTGGGGAGTGCTGTGAGCTGACAGGCTCAAGTAGAAACATCCTCTGTGGTCCTACTGCTGGGGCACATTTCCAGGGGGCTTTTATTTATTTATTTACTTATTTCCCATTAATAACTTCACTGTTCTCAGTTGATAGACCAGGTTTTGAACAGAAGTTGACATTCAGTGAACAAACAAGAATGCCAAAGGCTGAAGGTTCAAAGCACTTGCCATAGGATTTTTACCTAGTTTACTATAGGCACCTCTTGAAACCACAGCTACTGACATTTAATTGAATTCTCTCTTACTCTGATATTATTAGTGACAAGCTTTCAGATTTTTCACAGGTAATATGCTATTTAAAATCCCAGCCATTTTGCTTTGTTACAAAATGGGGAAAAATTGCATGGTCTTTTTAAAAAGTTGAAAATGCGTTGGAGAAGAAGCGAGCTCTCCGATGTCCCATAGATTTAGTGTTCTCCTCTCCCTCTCCAAGGAGTGCCGATGGCGGGAGATGGAGGAGCACCGGCAGGCAGAGAGGCTCCAGAGGCAGTTGCAACAAGAACAAGCATATCTCCTGTCTCTACAGCATGACCACCGGAGGCCGCACTCGCAGCAGCAGCAGCCGCCGCCGCCACAGGAAAGGAGCAAGCCAAGCTACCATGCTTCCGAGCCTAAGCCCCATTATGAGCCCGCTGACAGAGCTCGAGAGGTATCTGCTTTCCCGTGATGTGTAGACATTGATGCTGTGTCAGTTCCCTGCCTCTTAAGCACAGACATCAGCTGAGGGTCTACCTACCCTTTGGTTTTCTAGCTTGAGAATTGAGGTTCTGAAAAGTGAGGGAACTCACCCAGCATTTCTTACCTAGTTAAGTGTTTTATCCATAGGAGACCAGAGTACCTTTGTTCACAGTTTTGAGACAAACACTAAACCAGGGGTTGGGAACCTATGGCTTGCAAGCCAGATGTGGCTCTTTTGATGGTTGCATCTGGTTCGCAGACAAATCTTTAATAAAAAAAAATTATAATGTTAAAAATATAAAACATTCTCATGTATTACAATCCATTCATTTCCTACCACTCATGTTCATGGTTGCGGGTGGCTGGAGCCAATCACAGCTGTTCTCCAGGACAACACCAAATTTTTATTGGATAATGCGTAACGTACACGGGTTGTTGTATGGCTCTCATGGAATTACATTTTAAAATATGTGGTGTTCATGGCTCTCTCAGCCAAAAAGTTTCCCGACCCCTGCACTAAACTAAACAAAAAGGGGGAAGATTATATATAAGACTCATTCTTTAAAATGTAAGTAAGAGGAAAGGTGGCCTGCTTAACTATTTTTCCAAAACTGCAATGAGGGTGAAGTGTGCCTATAGCCTGACTTACTGACTTTTTAGTGATCCTGATTGGTTACTGAGTCCAGGCCTTCGGGAGAGCCTCCCAGTGAGGATGTGGCAAAGCCATCCCTGTTCTGGGATGCTAGGTAAACAGGGAGTGAGTGGGTCAGCCTCCAGAATACAGGGAGTCCCAGCCTTAGGTGGCATCCTTCCCCCATTTCTGGCCCTCCCAGAGAGTAAATGCTAGGATCAAGGGTTCTGGAATGCCCTTTTTTGCTGGAATGAAATGTGTTTTAGATTCCTGATGATAATCTTTTAATCTGTTGGTTTAGTTGGCTGTAACACATTTAATTTTTTTTTCTAGTTTATCATCCACATGTACAACCCTAGAATTCTTGCCAGGAGGAGATTTTAAAGGCTGCTTCTTTTAACTTTTATTCTCATAAGTGTTTCTTTATCCTGGATCAAATCCTAGTCCTGCCTTATTTGCCTCCTTCCTTTTTAAACGACCCCTTTCTTTTCTTGCAGTTGAAGTAAACAGAAATTTCTCTTTACTGTCCATCCACTTCCAGGCTTTCTGTGGTGATGCTTTTCTCTACTAACACTGAGTTATGTCTTCTAATTCTCTGATGCAGGTGGATGATAGATTTAGGAAAACTAACCACAGCTCCCCTGAAGCCCAGTCTAAGCAGACAGGCAGAGTATTGGAGCCACCAGTGCCTTCCAGATCAGAATCTTTTTCCAATGGCAACTCCGAGTCTGTGCATCCTGCCCTGCAGAGACCAGCTGAGCCACAGGTAGTGATAGCTAGGGGCTGTGGGTCAAGGAGGCAGGTTCACGTGACAGATCCCTAAACCACAGACCTGCTTGTCGGATTCCCATTGTGGTGTGTTACCACATTCAGAAGGAGAAGTGATTAGCAAGAACCAGTTTAGACTAATTTAAAAGGACACACCCTCAGTTGATAGGAAAGAGAAGACTTTTTTTTTTTTTTGGTATTTTTCTGAAGTTGGAAATGGGGAGGCAATCAGATAGACTCCTGCATGCGCCCGACCAGGATCCACCCGGCATGCCCACCAGGGGGCGATGCTCTGCCCATCTGGGGCGTTGCTCTGTTGCAACCAGAGCCATTCTAGTGCCTGAGGCAGAGGCCACAGAGCCATCCCCAGCGCCCTGGCCAACTTTGCTCCAATGAAGCCTTGGCTGCGGGAGGGGAAGAGAGAGACCAAGAGGAAGGAGAGGGGGAGGGGTGAGAAGCAGATAGGTGCTAAGAGAAGACCTTTTAAGGAGATTTTTGTTGTACTTATTAAGAATATATGAATTCAGTGATTTCTTCTCTTAATCTAACGTTTTGCCTTCCCTAACTCAGATGTTCATGAATACAAAAAATTTTTTCAGTTTAGTTTTTAGAAAATCAGTGCTACAATTGTGTACTATATTTCCCTATGTATAAAACGCACTTTTTTTGAAAGATTCGGGGTCTAAAAAGTGGGTGCGTCTTATAAGTGGTTGTAGATACTTTTTTACTTGCATTTCCCGATTTTTTGCACGTTTTTGCGCTCATTGTTGAAGACAGTGATTCATCATCAGACACAGATGAGGACAAGCTAATGGATGGGAGTTTTGGCAGTGATAAGAAGTTGTATAAATTTTATGATGAATAAAACTTGAGTAAAATAACTTTATGTAATACATTTTTTTTTCCAAATTTCGGGCCCCAAAATTCTGGTGTGTCTTATACATGGGGAAATAGGGCACATAGAGGGAGACCAGCACATTCCTCTTGCTAGGACCCTTGCACCTGGCTAGTTCTGGGAGTAGGCTTTAGAGAGCCAGTGACTACCCGGAAATCCTACGTACAAGTTTTTGGTTTGTCCAGATGTGCACTTTTTTTCTGGGAAAATGACCTTTTAGCAGATTCTCAAAGTTTCAAGATCCCAAAAAAGTTATAGTTCAATAGGTTAGGTAGGGCTTTCCGTGAAGTTGTTCAGGGTAAAGGTCACAAACTCTCACTGGTCGGCCACAGCCATCTGCCCTGTCTAGATGAGGGAGAACTTGTGGCCAAGTGCTATGGGGTAAGGGAACCCTCTCTGTTGCCTGGAGAGGAAAGTAGACTGCAAGGTTGCCCACAGCAGAGATCTGAGACACCCACAGGGTCTCACTCTCTTGCTGAAAACTCAGCTTTTAGACAGTATGCCCCTTGCAGCTGTGTAACCCAGAGTACTGGAAACAAGTGCTCAGACCTCAGTTTCCTGGTCACTGATGTTTGCCTGTGCTAGGGGCAGAAGTTCACATTTTTTTGTGATGGCAGTAGCTGTGGTGTATGGAGAAACAAATTGAAATGAGGATTGAATGTGCTTCACGCTAGATAAACCCAGTATGGAGGAGTTTAAAGAGGAAACAGCCAGGACCTTACCATACCATGCTGTGGATGTATGTTGGGGACTTGTGTTGGGCGAGGGGAAGTGTTTACATGGGACAACAGCTTCTTGATTCACAGAAGAGCTGACCCATAAGCCAGTTGGCAACTCCAGAGAGTAAGAGATGGAAAGAAAAAAGAAGCAGAGGAGAACAGGACAGGGTCAGGGAAAAGGGGAAGAGAAGGGAGGAGGGACTAGCAAAATCAGTTTGATGACACGCCAATGAAGAGTCCAGGATTAAAGTTTTCATTCTGAATGTTAAACCAGCCATAAATAGAACATCATTATCTATGTGGCCAATAACAGTTTAGAAAAATAGTTCCTGAACTAAGTAGATTACTTTTTATATTAATGATTAATTAATGTAGTGCCTTGAAATGGTCTCCCTTTCCTCCTTCTATGGGAAATTGTTTTTGCCTATGCAAATGTTTTCTTAGCAGGAAATATTTTTTCAGGTAGGACTTGATTCTAAAATCCATGTTTTAAAAATTATAGTTACAGATAATACTTTCAGTTCCATGTTTTTCCCTTTGAAAATTTTAAACATTTTAGGCATCATGGATTATACCAGTAACTCGAGTTTCATGGCTCTCACCTAGAAGTCATAAACCTCTGGAACTAATTTTGAATCTTGCTTTTGGGAAGGTTAAATCAATTGTGATTTGGCATTTCCAGTTTTCATTAAATGTATTGATGTAATAGATATATAGCTAGAATAATGTAAATAAAAATATTGAACATGTATTTTAAAACTGTAAGATATAGTTTAAAGAAAATACAGATTATTTCAGAAATTGTTTTCCCAATTTAAAAGCAGCCAGATAAACTTAGTTAATAATTAATTTAGGGAACCATAGTAATGAAAATTTTTAAAGAAATTAAAGTTCTCTTTTTATAACTAGTATGAAGATGTATGGAGTGTTTAGGCATTGAGTGTTTTAAGACTTGGGAGAAGAAAGAAGGAACATTGATACATTTGAAAAGTTGATTGTTTTTAAAGTAATTCTGTTTCGTCTTTGTTGTTTTACTGTTACTTGGTCTGAAATTTCACCCTGCCAGGTAGAGTGAGTGTGGCTAGATCATCTGCACGTGTGGCAGGCTTCATCTGTGTTCTCTTCCTCTCTGCTTGTCCAGTTTATGCTTTGACGTGGGTGTGCATGTAGCATGGTGTGCCCCCCCCCCAAAAAAAATCAGGACAAGAGTCTGTAAGCCTTTTGTTTTTTTTAAATCTTTGTGTTTCCTGCTATCCGTAATGTTTGTCTGGAAGAGTTTTCCTTCTAAGTGTACGTGTGTTCCTTTTCTACATATTCCCCAGATCACTGTAAAGTAGTATAACTATTTTGCTGCCTGGCTCACCTAATACTGTAGCACCCAGTTTGCATTCCCAGTTCCTACTTTGGATTTGGTGTATTGACCAGAAAAGCATTTTATGCAGAACGCATTGAATGTTTTGTGTTTTGTTTCCTTGTAAGGTACAGTGGTCCCACCTGGCATCTCTCAAGAACAATGTTTCCCCTGTCTCGCGATCCCATTCCTTCAGTGACCCTTCTCCTCCCAAATTTGCACACCACCATCTTCGCTCTCAGGACCCATGTCCACCTTCCCGCAGTGAGGTGCTAGGTCAGAGTTCTGACTCTAAGTTGGAGCTACCTGACCCCAGCCAAAAGACTTGGTCTAGATCAGACAGTGACGAGGTGCCTCCAAGGGTAAGAAGCAGAAAGACAGACGTGTGCTTCTTTTTCCTTTTTGTTATTTTAAAAAAATTATTTATTTTAATTAAGGGTATGGTGACTTCACCAGCATTAAGGGGCAATGAAATTTCAAAGGAACTTTTTACAATGGGAAGAAACTTTCACACTCAGGCAGCCAGCACAATGAGCTGTTTATTGCTGTTGTTAACTATATGTTTAAACACTACGTAACAAAATAACTTCAGAGTAAGTCTATATAAAGAATATGCTTTTAGAACAAGTAGAATGAAATATATTTTAGCAGTTGTCTTATAAGTTTATACAGAAGCTCCAAATTTTTTTGCAACATTTAATCCAAATTTTCAGAAAGGGTCTTATAAAGAAGAAAAATTTTTTAATTACCATAAAAAGATATTTTTTCTTTTTAATTGAGGAATTTGGGGTTTTGTTTTGCTTTTTAAATTTATATTTAATTTTTAAATTTTTTGGTAATTACCTAATGGTGAAATTAAACACAAGGGCACATTTTATTTTCCTCCACTTGTAATTTGCTTCTTCTGAACATTTTCTTGTTTCCTACCAGTCTTTGTTTTCTTACTGATCCATCTATAGACATTGTTTGGTTTCTTTGAGCTTATTTTCCTGATCCTCACATTACCTTGGCGAAATGCTTTTGTATGTCTCCTGACACCAAACTTTAGTCCAAACACTATTTACATGTCACAGAAGCATAGAAGGGCTGTTTGTCCTGACTCCTCTGATGCCTTTGACTGAATTTTCTCTTTGTGTTCTATCAGTGGAGGGCGGAGGATGATCAGGAATGGAGGTCGGGGTGGTGATAGTAAAGGCTAACATAGTTAGGACTGTTGTAAGAATATGTTTTGGTAGGGAAATCTTTATTTTCCTCCTATTTTCAAGAACGTAAATGCTATAATTTTCTACCCAAAGGTTCCTGTGAGAACAACGTCTCGTTCTCCTGTTCTGTCCCGTCGGGATTCCCCACTGCAGGGCAGTGGGCAGCAGAATATTCAAGCAGGTCAAAGAAACTCCACCAGGTAAAAGAAGAGAGACACTTACGGACAGGGTTACTGCACAGTTGCCTACAGTCATTTGTCACCATTTTTTGCCCATAAAAATGGTCATACGCAGGGAAGTTTAGAGGCAAAGAAATGACCAGTTTACAAAAGAAAAACTGTCATAAAATTTATTCACTTAAATAACATCAAACTGAGCTCTAGTGAAAAGGATCTAAATCCAATTGTGTACTGTGGCAGCTTTCAAACAAAAACTACCCCCTGTGTCTGTGAAAGTAGATGAAAGGACAGCAGGGAAAGGTGAGAGCTTGTTATCTGCAGGATAGTGTAAGGTCTTGGGAGCACAAAAATGACAAATGGGCTGCCAAATCAAGTCATTGGTTGACTTACAGTTTGCAGTTAGCTAGTGAATTAATGAAATACCGTTTTTAGGTGCGAGAACTATTCTGTCCTGTATAGTAATTATTAGCCACATGAGGCTAGTGCCCACTATATTATACAGCTAAGTTGGAAGTTAACTTAGTTAAAATTAACTAAGAGTAAAACTTAATTTTCTTGGTGATACTAGCTATATATCAAATGCTCAGTAGCCTCACATAGCTAGTGGCTACCATATTATACACCTCAGCTGTGGAACATCTTCATCCTCTCAGTAAGTCCCATTGACCAGTACTGTTCTAGAGGAGGAAGAAAAGGTCATTTTGTTGAATGTTTTGTACCTAGTCATTATTGAACTTCTGCAGTTTGCCTTCTGTGCATGGAGCCTTGGTAGAACTTGGAGAGTTGAGATGAGTGGTCACCCAGAGGGGGCTGTGGAATTCTGTGACTGCACCAGTGCATCAGGTCCTGCCCAGTGAACTTGTCCTCCCTGCCAGGGACACACCGTAGCCCAGGCTCTTGTCACATTTCCAACACAGCTCATACAAAGAATATACTGTGTAAATGTCAGGTCTTGAGACCAGTCATGGTGAGTGAAAGCAGCCTGGAAACAGTATAATTTTGTGTAGAATTTGTATGAGTAGAAGTTTTTATTATAAGAACCTGAATTTGTAGCCACAACAGAAATAGTGACATTTCTAGACCAAACAGTAGCATTTCCTCTCATGCCTGATGAAGATTTGGGGTCTGCAAATGGTAGAACATCACTTAGCATTTTGGTTTGTTAGGATATCTGAGATAAAACCCAAGAATAATATAACTTTTGGTGAGTTTATGGGTAAATGCTGTTTGTAGGCTGTGTTTCTCATCGTACCTATTACATTTCGTGCATGTGTTTGTAATTTGATGCTGCATCTTGGGAAAACGCACTAACTCTTCCTCTTTTTCTTTTCCAACAGCAGTATTGAGCCCAGGCTGCTGTGGGAGAGAGTAGAGAAGCTGGTGCCCAGGCCTGGCAGTGGCAGCTCCTCGGGGTCCAGCAACTCCGGATCCCAGCCTGCCTCCCACCCTGGGTCTCAGAGTGGCTCTGGGGAGCGCTTCCGAGTGAGATGTAGGGTGCCTTTCTGTCTTCCTTTCCCTGTTAATGGTGCTGGGCTGTGATTCATGTTCTGAAATCTTTTTCAACCATGTAAACAGACCTGTGGTTTTCATACATCTCAGTATCACAAGACAGTGTATAGGTTGCTAATGATACTAGTAGTCATTATCTTTCTAATAATAGAGTTAACTTTTGATATCTTACACATGCCCACACTGTGAGCCCTTTACATGCATTATCTCATTTAATCCTGATAAGATATGTTTATTGTGTCTCCATTTTACAGATGACAGTTACTGCAATTTAGTGAGATTCATTAACTCATCCAAAGTGATTAGCTCAATGCTGAGTTGAGGTTTGAACCTAGTCTTTCAGTGTAGACTCAGCCATATTGTCACTAGTATTGGTTCTTCAAACCTACTCATAATAATAGATTAGAAAACTTTCCTTTACAGCATTATTGACATACCAAGGTATCATGAATATAGGTTAAGTAGAATATGGTGGTGGTGACATCTAGGTGAGGGGTCAGAAGCGCCGGAGCCCAGACCCTCGTGTGAAGACCCTGCCAAGAGTGGGGCTGGCAGAGGTGGGAGGTGGGCATGGGGATGACGGCGAGAAGGCAAAAGGCTGTATGGCAGGTCTGCTCTTGTAGCACTGTCTGGGTGTTTGCATGCATCTCCCTTTCTTGTCTCTTTTGAACTTCACAGCATCCTCCAAATCTGAAGGCTCTCCTTCTCAGCGCTTCGAAAACGCAGCAAAAAAACCTGAAGATAAAAAAGAAGTGTTGAGACCTCTCAAGCCTGCTGTAAGAGCTGCTCAAAATCAGGTTTACTCATTTCAAGCTCGAGAGAGATCTTCCTATTAAAAATACGTAGTTGAGAGGCACAGTCCTATCTGTGGGCCCCTTGCAGATTTGAGAAATGATAGGAATTCCATAAACCTCAAACCCATTTGTGTCACCCTCCCAACTTAGGTATTAAAAAAAAAATAAGAAAGAAAAGCCTTTTTATCTCTTTGCTTCACATGAACACTTGATGAGTTGCACATTTATAATATTGGCTTTTAGAATAAATCTCCATCATCTTTTAAAAACTACCTGTTATTTAAGTTCTGCCTTTCAATACCTGGAGTGGCAGTTGTGACTGACCTGTGCCTCCTTTAATCCCTGTGGCATTCACCGCCCTATTTCTCTTACCCTGGAGGGTCAGGCTGTGGGAATGTGATTTCCTTCTCGGGTTGATCGATGTCCTTCCCCTTCTCCCTTTTTTCTGCCATGCCTCCTGTGCTGTCTCTGCCCTCTGTCCCCGGTGCGATGGGATGGCTGCTGGACTGCAGGGTGAAGTGGTAAGCCCCGTCTCTGGGAAATTCAGCATCAAAGAACCATTCTAACTGCCTTTTTTTTTTTTTTTTTTTTGTACTTTTCTGAAGCTGGAAACGGGGAGAGACAGTCAGACAGACTCCCGCATGCGCCCGACCAGGATCCACCCGGCACTCCCACCAGGGGCAACACTCTGCCCACCAGGGGGCGATGCTCTGCCCCTCCGGGGCATCGCTCTGCCACAACCAGAGCCACTCTAGCGCCTGGGGCAGAGGCCAAGGAGCCATCCCCAGTGCCCGGGCCATCTTTGCTCCAATGGAGCCTTGGCTGCGGGAGGGGAAGAGAGAGACAGAGAGGAAGGAGGGGGTGGGGGTGGAGAAGCAAATGGGCGCTTCTCCTATGTGCCCTGGCCGGGAATTGAACCTGGGTCCCCCGCACGCCAGGCCGACGCTCTACCGCTGAGCCAACCAGCCAGGGCCTCTAACTGCCTTTTAAACTTAGCTTGTGTCCCATCTACACTGATTTTTCTTACTCAGCTTACCTTTCTGTTCTTTCCTAGAATGAAAAGACCCAAATTTTTGCTTTATTTTTTAACACAAAATTTGCTGCATGCATTTTTTTTTTTTTTTACTAAATACAGCTTAAAAAAAACTTCTTAAAAAGCCACAGCTGTAGTATGAAATAGCAAGGCTGAAGGTCTAATACTTTGTCACTGCTATTTCAGAGGCTCAAGTTCAAGAAAGGACATTTTCTTCACTGGGGAGAAGAAAACTGTTGGAACTGCTCAAAAAGGGGGGGTGGTGGCTACATAGCCTACTTTGTAAAAAGTCATTATTTTTAAATAAAATTCTCAAGTAGAAAGATACACTTTAGACTTTTCTATGAAAATGTGGAATATGAATAATCACATTTGGAAATTATATATGGTTAATTGATTCTTAAAGTATCTCAGTATAGAATAGGAAAAGAAAATGAAGCACTGTTTTGAATAATAACTTTTACTATTAATTTCTTTTCTTTCTGATGTTCCTATTTCTTGGCACTATTGCAGGGTGAGAATTTAAGGTGTGGGTGGGGCAGAGGCTGGGCCTCCCAGCCACCACTTGCTCACTATGTGTCAGGCACGTTTGTAAGAATGTGGGCGGTTGTTCACAGTGGGTGAAGCAAGATGGAATGGTATTGGTGCTCAGGTTCCTTACCTGCTTTCTTATAGTTTGAAATGTTTAAATAATAAAAGTTGAAGTTAAAAATAAATACTTCACCAAATACACATTTTAAATGAGCCCTATTTAACTAGACTCTTGCGTTATGGATAATCTCCTTAAAAGAATACTTTGTTACATAGGCAGGTATCTTTATAACAAATTTCAAGGATCTGTCTACACACATTTGTTGATCTAGAGTTTTGTAGTTGAGAAAAAAATGCCATCAGCTTGTTATAAGCAGATTATTATGGTTTTTGTTGGTGTGAGATTTGAACTCTATACAACATCTTTGACTTTGTTTTTTTTCTATTTTTGTCCATTTTTGACTTGTTGGGTCTTTTCTGTCAAAAGCTTTAAGAGCTCACCTTCATGTGATACTGGTAAATTCTCTACAAAACAAGTTTACAAAACTGGTACTGTGGCTATTTTGTTAATATCATAGTTAAAATGGAGAACTTCTCATTCTTTGCTGTTTTGTTTTTGGGTTTCTTTTTTTAACACTCTCCCCACCCCCTTTTGCCTTACTCTCTTTTCTGTCCTCTACATTAGGATTTGACTGCACTGGCTAAAGAGCTTCGAGCAGTGGAAGATGTGCGACCACTGCACAAAGTGACAGATTACTCCTCGTCCAGTGAGGAATCAGGGACAACTGATGAGGAAGATGATGACGCAGAGCAAGAGGGGACTGGAGAACCCCTGTCTGGACCAGAGGACACCAGAGCAGCGTCAGTCTTTGGTGTATTTTAGAGAGGATGAGAGTATCCCCCTATATCATCTTTCCTCTGGGAACCAGTCTTTTCTAACCCTCTCATAAGATTCTGTGAACATGTACTGTGTAGTTGTGGATTCTTCTGCCTCTATGTTTTCTCCTTTCTCTTCCTTGGTGTGCATGTGCCTATCAGTGGCTCTCCCCAATTACCCAATGTGTATTTTATTTTTTCTTCTTAATTTCAAGATATGATAAAATGGAAATTTCAGTTTGGTTTCACTACTTTGATTAACCATAAGTATTCATTCTAGATTTTTTTACTTAGAAACAAACTGAACTGCAGGAACTTAGGAGTTGAATGGAAAGCACTAAGCATTTGTTTTCCTTAAGGAAACATTGCACCTGTAGCCATATCTCTTCTGATGACTTGGAGAAGGTGACAAGTCTAAACAGAATATTCTCAATCAATGGTGTTTATGGTCCTTCACCTCTGAATTTTTTCTCAATAGATCGTCACTGAATTTGAGCAATGGTGAAACAGAATCTGTGAAGACCATGATTGTCCACAATGATGTAGAAAGTGAACCAGCCATGACCCCATCCAAGGAGGGCACACTCATTGTCCGCCAGGTACCCGTGTCTCCACACAGTTGTCAGGCTGAGCTTCTCCTATAGTCATTAACTCACTTGCTCATTCACTCACTCATGCTGTTTCTCCACCATCATCTGTTTTCATGTTAACAAGACCCAGAGAGCAAAGTGGCTGGGCTAGGGAGGCAGGTGTGTGCTGCATGCCAAGAAGGTAGCTAGCAACCCTCCACCCACATCGCTGCTCCTCTGCATGTCTGCGGCAGCCCTCATTCAAGCACCACGCTGAGTGTCACAGTCTGTGTCTGACAGTAGAAAAGCCACAGGACACTTTTCAGGAGGCTTTCGGAGCCAGGAGCAGCCTCAGGGTTTCTGCAGAGAGCTTTCAGCTCCGAGAGCCCACAGTGCTGCCGTGAGCGGAGGCAGGCAGGATGCACTGGAGTGGAGGCAAACTCCTTCACCAGGGAGGGCTTCATTCAGCAGTGGGGCCGGGTGGTCGCACTGGTGTGTTCCAAAATGTTAGCTTCCTTACTGTTTGCTGTTAAATGTGTACCACCCAGGTGTGTTCAGTTTGGATTACTAAGTTTTATAACTGTGTGTTCATTTCTTAGCTGTAAGGAAAGTGATCTGCTTCTCATTTCAATAGAACAGGGCACCTACCTAGCATGTTGGACTTTTCCCGAGTGGTCTCGTGCTATGGCAACGCATTTGGATGGAAGGAAGGTGGGAAGAACATGGAAAAGACCAGGGTTAAAAGAAGTGACAGGATACTTTCTAGAGCTTTAGACAGAAAGATTAAAAAAAAAAAACATTGCTCATGATTTTGGTGGTAGCAGGTGGTATGGCAGATAAACCAGACTGAGCTCACTGCTCAGTCCTCTTGCTACCAGATGAGGCAATCTGAGTTCTGTTGGCTCAGCTTAGACATTCAGCAAGGAAGTGTGAGCGATTCAAGCTGATTTCCTCTGGTCTTCCCTTGATAATGTAGCAGATTGAGATGTCACACAGCACCTGACAAAGTCAGTTATCAGTAGAGTCATAGGCAATTTCAGCAGCACTTGAGCGAGACAAGTGTGCCTGTTTTCTCTACAGAGTACAGTTGACCAAAAGCGTGCCAGCCATCATGAGAGCAATGGCTTTGCCGGTCGTATTCACCTCTTGCCAGATCTCTTACAGCAAAGCCATTCCTCCTCTACTTCCTCCACCTCCTCCTCCCCATCTTCCAGCCAGCCGACACCCACCATGTCCCCACAGACACCCCAGGACAAGCTCACTACTAATGAGGTATGTCTCGCACCACAGCTGGCTGCTTTCCTAGGGCTAGACCAGCACTGCCTAGTAGCTAGTTTGCAGGAGACTTTTCCAATGCCCCACCCTTTCCTTCCCCACCCGCTTTCTTCTGTCACCCACCCTTCTCCCCCCACCCCCAAGTAACATGTTTCAGATTTGCATACAAATCCCTTAACCTAGATCAGCTTCCCTTCAGACTTACCAGTCCATTTCCTTTTCTCTAGATCAAAGCAGTTGCATGGCTTTCTGTATTCAGTTTTTTTTTAAGCTTAAATGAAGTGATTGCTGTGTTCTCAGATCCGTTATGTGTTTGACATGAGACTCCTAGAGTCGTTTGTAGAATCTACCTTTTTTATTATCATTATCTAATAAATAAAATACGGAAGAACTTGGTTAAGCAGACTTGGCCTTATCTGGACAAACTAGACCTGCTGAACAGGAATTTCCTTCAAAGAGGACTGGATTGTTTTTTGGGGGGAGGAGCAGTATGGTGGGTTGGTTACTCTTTGTTTTCACCAACCCTGTTAAAGGATTTCTTTCCTTGAAATTCACAATCACTCAGTTTAAAAAGAGGCCAAATGTTTTTCAGGGAAATCTAGACATTTTAGGGTCTTGAAGGTCTCAGTATGCTTTTAATATAAAATTTTGAATGGGAAGCCCGGTGTGCTCATTTGAAGGCTTGGCTGTGGTGCTCAGTCTGGGTGCTAGTTGGGTGATTCTTTGCTCTTGGAACAGGGTCACATGCCCTCACCCTCCCACCAATATAGTGACAGCGTGCACCTTGAGCACCCTGTTACTGAATTAAACAAGTGATTTGATTTCATGGGAGCTTTGATTTAAATGCATTTGTCTAACAGTTGAAGGAGGTTAAACATGGCATGTAGCTTTAGCCAATCTTGTTGATAAGAACATTTAACTGCTGGCCTACCTGCCTGCTTCTACTTTGGTTCCCTTGTTAGAAAGAGTCAGAATAATCCTCTCCTCTGAGGAGCAGGGGCAAATCAGCCACTTCTAAGACAAGCTCGGTATCCAACTGGCCATCAGCTAGATTGGCCACTGACCCTAGGACAAGGGCAGGAAGCCTGCAAGCAGGCAGCTGTGTCAGCAGGCGTGGAGAGTCTGAGAGCCTGGGGAGCATGGGCTCTCGGACATGGTGACTCGGCTGCCCCTGGTGGGGGAAATGGTACAGGACAGAAACACTTGAGCAGACAAACCTGTTTTCTCCAGTGATTGATCCCACCTGTATTCATATTCTTCGTTATGTTTATATTTCAACTTTGCTTCATTTTGCTTTAATGTACGGTATTTATTATAACCCTTAACTCATTAAACTGGCAAGTTTATTTTTCTGTTTTGTTTTTAATTCTCATTACATTTCCACTTAACAATTTGTTTCTCTTTCTTTGTGTTTTTTTTTCTTTTAAGTTACATTATTAACCAAAACACTAGTGCTCCTAAAAGAGCAAAGGGAGTTGGCTTATTTTGTCATCTGCACCATTCACTAGTGAGCCCTGTTTGAGATCAGTTTAATGATAATGTTTAATTAGCCAAAATTTCTGTAGCTCTCTGGCAAGAGGCTCACTGTAATAATGTAAATTTTAAAATTTGCCAAAATTCTAGCATAGAGTAATTGGACTTTTTAGATAGGAGAGCAAATTTAGAAATTGATAAATTGAGATCAAGACATTTCAAACCTCCTTTAGGAGTTTTCATTAAAATTGTTTAAAAAAAGAAAAGCTTGGAGCATCAAGTGTAGCTTTCATTGGTGGTGCGCAGCGTTGCTGCCTTGGCTGGGCAGTCTTCCTGAGGAGAGACGGAGATGAGCAGCATGCTGCGAGTGTGGTGCACGCGTGCAGGAGCATCGCACCAGCATTTTGGAGGGTGATCGGTTGGGCTTGGGCTTTGTATTGGGAAACAGTGCAGTGTAGGAGTGGGTTGAAATGTTTTAATGTTTCTCTTTCTAATGTCATTGTATTAATAAAAATTGAAATTTACATTGCAGACTCAGTCCGCTAGTAGCACACTCCAGAAACACAAATCTTCCTCCTCCTTTACACCTTTTATAGACCCCAGATTACTACAGATTTCTCCATCTAGTGGGACAACAGTGACGTCTGTGGGTAAGTAAAGTAGCACCAAGAAAGCAGTTGATAAGCAGGACTCGGTCACTCTGTGTCACTCTCTGGTAGTGTAGGCACGGCACGGTGCCGTGGTCGGTGCAGGCCTCAAACACAGACGCCACCCCGCTTGCCTTGCCTTGTTTGCAATGAGCTGCATAGTTGATTTCCTTTTCCATTCGCATCTCCTACAGATTTCTTTTCCCGGACAGAGTCAGTTATGGCACCTGACTATTTCCTTGGTATCGTGGGGGAGGGGGCAGGCGCAGGTTGGTGTGTACAGAAAGTAATGTCAAGTAACTCTGTTTTAGTGGGGTTTTCCTGTGATGGAATGAGACCGGAAGCCATAAGGCAAGATCCTACCCGCAAGGGCTCAGTGGTCAATGTGAATCCCACCAACACTAGGCCACAGAGTGACACACCGGAGATCCGTAAATACAAGAAGAGATTTAACTCTGAAATTTTGTGTGCTGCCTTATGGGGTAGGTATCTTACTGTTACTCTGGCCCTTTATTTATTTTTTAAATATTTACTTTATTGATTTTAGAGAGAGGAAGGGAGGAGAGATAGAGACAGGAATATCGATCTGTTCCCATATGTAACTTGACCGGGGATCAAACCAGCGACCTCTGTGTTTCGGGACAATGCTCTACCAACCAAGTTCTGGCCTGGAGTGGCCCCTTTATTTTTATTCTGAACAGTAGACTGGCCTTTTAGACAAGAACTGTTTTTGGATGGTTTCTGGATTTTTTGAAGAGCTGTTGACAGATAAGAGAGTGACATCTGTGACTCCATCCCTGTCCCTTCTGCATAATTGTGCAGGTACACGGGCATGCTGTCACTTGCTCCAGCTGTCAGGTGTTGGGAAGAATGATTTGTCTCCTTTTCTTCATGTAAAGATATAAAATTAAAAGCTTAGAAAGACATTTGATTTAGTCCATATTTATAGGGAGAATGAAGAAGTTTGTTGAATTTCTTCAAATGTTTCAAATTAACATGTTTTCCCTTGCTTTTTGTGCGTTGGGCCTGACGTTTAAATGAAGCTTTTAAAAGCAGTTTGCTACTGGCCAACTCTACAAAGGGGTCTGTAACCCTTTATCTTTTGAATACTTGCTTGCTGTATTTGTGATGTATCCTCAGAACCTGAGACACCATGAGAGGAAAGTCGGCCGTGCACAGAGCTCTGCCATCTCCATCCTAACACTTGCTTTTTTGTCATCCCTGGTCTGTTCCCTTCCTCACTCCCACAGACGTCCTGCTCTTGGACTTAACTGTGTCTTCCTTCACTTTGTTCTTGTGAAGAACACAGTCCTCCTTTTTTAACAGGGACCTTGCTTCTACTCAGAAAAGTATCTTAACTCCCTTGACATTGCAAGTACAAATGGATAGATGACATGTAGTTCATTTGATGGTCTGAGTCCACAGCAGTTTCCTCAACATGTGTGTTCCTGGAATGTCACTGACATTCCTCTGCATCTTCCTGGGACTGAGCCTGCTATCAGCCTCACCTAACCACTCCCCTCATCCAGAACAGTCAAGGCTGACGCGAGGGCCCCATCATTCATCTTCTGACCCTCAAGACAGTCCTCATCCTCTCGTTAAAGAAGGGCCATGCATTTGATACACTTTTTCCTTGTCCACCTTCTGGATCTTTTCCGTCCACCGACCCCTCTCTTGCCCCTCATAATCTCCTGCTCAGCCTTGCTCCCAAGGTTTTGGAAGAGTGATCTCCACCAATTGCAGAGGGACCTCCTTTTCTTTTATTCTTTGAGGTCTGGAGTTTTGTCCTTGTCATTATTGAGTATTTTAAATCTCCTAATAATTATAAGGACTGTGCTAACTTCTAGGTAAAGGGAGCAGCAGCTATTTGGGGGTGTTAGGGACATATTAAAGCAGCCGGCACAGCACGGTCCCAGCCAGGGTCACTTGTGGTTCTCTCCGGGAGCTGAGTTCCATTGTGTTTTTTTTTGTTCATATTCAAGACCTGTCATATCATCAGAAATGATTCTGTTACATTCTGCACAGACATAGTGTTAAATATGTTAATTCTTTAGAAATGGAAGTAATTTTTACTCAGATTGTTTACACTGATAGCAGTCTTACACTTATTTTGTGTTCGTCTAATGCCCTGCAAAGTACTAGGCCCTATTTTATGTATTGTTAATTGTTTTTTTGTTTTAACTAAAATTCTTCTTATTCCTGACTAACTTATTCAGTACTCTGAGAAAAACAGGAGAGTATCTTGAGCCCTTGTTTTTAAAAATGAAGTGGATTTTATCACTATGTTGAAAGAAGAGACTGTAAGGTCACTTAAAGTTGAAGTATATTTCTATAAATCAGTGAATTTGAGTTGCTGCTTGTGCTGGGGCACATCAGTTGTGGATTCCCTTAAATTGCTTGTGATAGCTGTGATGCATTACCTGTTAAACTAATAATAAGTCTCTTAAAGACTTAGACCCAGAAAAGTTAAAGCATGTATTGTGAGAGCTTTAGCCAGCCAGAGGAGAAGATTCAGAGGACTCTGTGATGTTATTTTGAAATGATAAAATCAGTGCATTTACATTCTGCCAACTGTCATGAGATACGTCAGGTGCTTTTTCTGTACCTTCCTGGAAAATGCTACAGGAAGCATTCTTTTTAAGTCAAATTACATAACTAAATTTTGTAAATTGCTGTATATGTATTATACTTTTTTAATGAGGCAGTTTTTCTGCTCGCAGCCAGGATGATTTGATACATCTCTGAACATGATTGTTTCCATTCTTACATTCCTAATGGATTGTCCGCGTTTTACTATAGTGCTTTGCCTAGAATACCATATTTCATCATAGACTTTAAAGGAAATTTCAAATCTGCCATGAACCAGTGTGGCTAGTAATTCCAGGTTCTGAGTGGGAACGGTGCAGAATTAAGAAAATAGGCTTAGAGTAAATGGATGGGCTCGGGAGGCCTCTGCAATGCTGAGGGCAAGAATAGAGCATGCTCAACACCTGCTTCCTGCTTTATTTATAGGGCAAAGTAAGGCCATTAGCAAATCAAAGAGATCTCTGATCACATTTCCAAGGCAACCCAAGAATTCTGCCAAGTGCAGAAAACCCCCACCATACATAACGTCTTAACTTCACAAGACAAAAGATAAAAGAAGTCCTTCCAGGGGATATGGGGCTCAGGATGAGAATAAACAATCCAGCACCATAGCAAAATAGCCTTTAGCAACTTCACAGAACAAGTGAGGTGGGGGGTTGGGCAGACTGTCAGCTTACTGCCAGTTCCCCACACCTCTGTCCCCCAAAAATCTAAGATGCAAATACCCTGTTGGCTTTTGGTCCTCAACAAAATCACATGTTATACAGCTCTTAGCCATTTTTTCCATTAACCTACACCAGATTCCTCTGAGTACAATTGAAATTCTTAGTACAAACAGTTAGCAAAAGTTTAATCATATCTAACAGTCAAAAGATTTGTAAACAGTATTTATAAAAAATCATGACAGCTGCAACTTAATTTTGTTCATTGGATCATAATTTCTAAGGCTTTTCCCAGTGACTTTCTATAGTCCTTTGACTGCTAACACTCAGTACTTTACAAAATTACAGTTTTTAGAAATATATAAGAATTAGAAGGTAGGTGAAAGTGCCAACATATCTACAATTTTTGTGTATATGAAAGATTTTTCAGCTTTATCTTTTATTCCTTTTTTTTTTTTTTACTGTACAATTGTGATTGATATTTAAATGCTGTTTGTTTTTGGAAACCACAAATAAGAGAGATTTCACAAAGCTCATGTTTTGAGTAGTTATTACTAGATTTTTTTTTTTTATTCAGTGAGAGGAGGGGCAGCAGAAAGAGGCTCCTGCATGCACCCGGACCGGGATCCACTTGGCAAGCCCACTAGGGGGCGATGCTCTGCTCATCTGGGGTGTTGCTCGGTAGCTCAGAAACTGAGCTCTTCTTAGCACCTGAGATGGAGGCCATCCTCCATCCTCAGTGCCTGGAGCCAATTCACTCCAATCAAGCCATGGCTGCAGAAGGGGAAGAGAGAGAGAGAAGAGGAGGAGGAGTGGAGAAGCAAATGGTCTTTTCTCCTGTGTGCCCTGACTGGGAATCAAACCCTGGACATCCACATGCCAGGCTGATGCTCTACCGCTGAGCCAACCAGCCAGGGTCTGCTTGGCTAGTTTTAAGGAGCAGCTATGGGAGAGGATGATGCTGTTGATAAAAGATGGCAAAGGTTGACACGCTGGTCTCAGCCAAAATTCACAGCAGGTAGAAGGCAAGGGAGGATAGGTATGGAATTAGGAGTTAAAAGTTTTGAGGTGCTTGCTACTCCAGCAGAAAGACAGCAGAGCCAGTCTCAGTATTTAAGAAGAGAGGGGACCTGGGTTCAGCTGGGCGGAGTAGGAGACATCAGCATAAGGCCAGCCAGCTGGGATGGGCCCCATGGTCCCATGGGGAGGCCACAGTATTTTGATATTCCCAAGAAACTGAGACAGGACCGAAGACGGTTGTTTCTCTCTTGATGATGATGGAGAATGGTCTTTAAGGAAACCTTACGCTGAATGAAAGAAGCCAGATCAGTCATAAATTGTTGAGCATTTAAAGGCTCTCTATAGCCATTGCAATGAAAATAATGACAGATAAAGGAAGCATGAAGAGGTGAAGAGATCATGGTATCAGAGAAGGTTTGTTTGGGCGTTCAGTGTGGCAAATGAGAAGTAGGTCTGTAATAGCAAGAAGATGGTGAGCTCAGAACATTCTTGGGGAGCTGAGGAAGCATGAGAACTGGTGGGTTGTGGGGGAAATTGGGATGAGGGTTGCTCACCCCACTATATCTTTTTTTATATATAAGAAATATTTCACTGTCACTTCTTTATAGTTATTTGTTGAAGTTTGATTACTTTAACCTGTGGCTGTTCTAAGCATTTTTTTGTGAATGAGTTAAGGAAACCACTCTGCCAGATGGTGGTGTTATCCTTTCCATATAACCAGGCTTTTTGCCAAGCACAGCAGTTTAGGCCTATGCCCTGTCTGGGTATCTCATTCCTTATACACCAAGATTGGGGGTTTGATCCCCAGTCAGGGCATGTTCAAGAGTCAACCAATGAATGCACAGATAAGTGGAACAACAAATCAATGTTTCTCTTTCTTCCCCTCTCTCTAAAATCAATACAAAAATAATAATAAAAATAAAATGTGGGCCTGTCTATGTCCTTGAAACAGGAGTGAATTTGTTGGTGGGTACAGAAAGTGGCCTGATGCTGCTGGACAGAAGTGGCCAAGGGAAGGTGTATCCTCTGATTAATCGAAGACGTTTTCAGCAAATGGACGTCCTTGAAGGACTTAACGTCTTGGTGACCATATCTGGTAAGCATTCATTTAGTAAAGCAGGATTATAGGACTGTTCAACAGTACTTCCCAGCACTAACCTTCATTTGGCTCGTTTTCTGAAGTAACAGCTAAATGAGATAGAAGCATAGAGTGATTTTACAATAATGTGAAAGGAAAATGTACTCTGATGTGACCCACACATGTACCCTGACTCTGGGGCTCCTCTAAACAATGGTCTTGGAAAGTACTGCAGCATGCACTCCATTACGAACGTCTCCCTGTGAGCCGCACGCTGCTGGGTGGGATTTGACTCATCTGATGTCTGGAGGTTGGTGCACGTCCTCCTATGCTCTTTCATGCAAAAGGAGCTGTTCCTTGCCATAATAGTAAAATTAATGTATTTTTTTCTTACATCAATTAACAGTTACTATAAAAAATTTTTTTCAGAAAGAACACCTTTTTCTAATTATTAATTGTATAATTAAGATTCATTATGGAAAGTAAGGAACTACTGCAGAAAAGCAAATGGGAGAAATAAAAATAAAATCATCAAAAGATAACGTGTATTAACTTTTCAGTTTTCACTTCCAGTCTTTTAAACATACACACACTCAGAATACACTCTTAATGGAATGGAGGGATCTGCATAAAAATGGTTATGCAATATTTAAAACATCCAGAGGATAATAGTGAGTAAATATGACCCCCATGTATGGACTGGCTGGTTTTAACAGACATTGAGGCACGCTGCTCTGCGCACAGTTGGCATGCCCTCTCTTCCACCACCTGTGGTGACCCTGTTCTGCAGTGAAAGTGTATACTGCCCATTCCTATTGTTCAGATAGTGCAGCCTGTCTCTCATGTCACTGAACGTTCTTCCATGGCATCCATTGTGCATGGCATGGCTATCAAGTGTTTCTTTGCATACATGTACCAAAATGTATTTATTTATCTTCTGTTAAGTCAGTTTATCCTCCCCCCCATGTGAAAATTTCACAAATATCTTTGTAGCTTACTTAATCTTGGGCATACATATCCATGTTTCATGGATCAGAATTTCCTCATAATTTGTATCAGTGCCAGGATCAAAGAGTATGTGAAGTAGTTATAAGACTTTATATATAACCAGTAGTGGTTTTGATTTAGTTATATCCTAACTCAAGCTTGTTATATGTGTTTATATGCAACAAATTTCTTGCGTTATTTTAGTATTCACATAAGCTTTTGGTTGTGAGTAAAGGTGTTTATTGAAATGCAAAGATATCACTATCACACTTAAATGAGAAAACAACCACTTAAAACTGGAGTTTGATTGGGAATTGGTTCTAAAATAGGAGGAAAAATAAATCTGCAGATAGAAATGGTTTAAACTTCATTTTTTGATCCAGTAAACAAGGTGATTCATGGAGATCAGTAATCTGGTACCAGTGATTGATTGCTTTTTGGTCTAGTTTTTTGTATTTTTTCTTATTTAGTCACTTTTAATATTTTCACAATCATAAAAATAATACATATCAATTGTAGGAAGCTTCAAAAATAGAAATACTTAGGAAGAATAAATGTTACCCCTATCTTTGGGATAACTCTTTTTACCATTTTATTGTGGGGTTTTTTTCCTCTTTTCTATAAATATCTCTGAATATGGGAATAAAACATTAAATAAAATGATATGGTCTTTGTTTCACTTATTTTCCCAAATTCTTCAAAGAAGTATAAGAGAGTATAGAAAGTCCACAGATTATTATTTTTTTAAAATATTTTTTTTTATTTTATTTTTATTTTTTTCGTTTTCTGAAGCTGGAAATGGGGAGAGACAGTCAGACAGACTCCCGCATGCGCCCCACCGGGATCCACTCGGCACACCCACCAGGGGCGATGCTCTGCCCCTCCAGGGCGTCGCTCTACCATGACCAGAGCCACTCTAGTGCCTGGGGCAGAGGCCAAGGAGCCATTCCCAGCGCCCGGGCCATCTTTGTTCCAATGGAGCCTTGGCTGCGGGAGGGGAAGAGAGAGAGAGGAAGGAGGGGGGTGTGGAGAAGCAAATGGGCGCTTCTCCTATGTGCCCTGGCCAGGAATCGAACCCGGGTCCCCTGCACGCCAGGCCGACACTCTACCGCTGAGCCAACCGGCCAGGGCCGAAAGTCCACAGATTATAAATGTACAGCTCAGTGAATTGTCACTATTATATTCTTCCATGTCGTAACCCCCACCCTGGTGAAGAAATGGAACGATCCTAGCACCTCAGATACTGCCTTGTGCTACCTGCTAGTCAGACAGCCCTCCCATCCCCCAGTGGCAAACATTATCCCTACTTTAACACAGTAGATTGGTTTTGCCTTCATTGACCTTAGGTCAAATAGTAAAATGATAAGTATTCTTTTGTGTCTGGCTACTTTTATAGTGTGTGTGTGTGTGTGTGTGTGTGTGTGTGTGTGTGTGTTTAGAGCAGTTTTAGATTTACAGAAAAATTGAGCAGAAAGTATGGACAATTCCCATATTACCCCCACCCACTACCAGTTTCCTCTACTGTCTTGCATGGTGTGGTACCTTTGTTAAAGTTGATGAGTCAGTTATTCACTAAGGTTCGTGTTGACATTAGGGTTCACTCTTGGTGTTGTACATTCTGTAAGTAATGACAAATGCATAATTATCCACCATTACAGTAGCACATAGACTATTTTGACTTCCTGAAAAATCCCCTGTACTCCACCTACTTGACTTACTGTCAAAGCCACTGGCAATGACTGATCTTTTTTACTGTCCCCTGTATTGCCTTTCTCAGAATGGTAAAGCTGGAGTCATAGAGCATGTAGCCTTTTCATACTGTGTTTAATTTCAAATTTCCAATTGCTTTTGCAAGTATATGGGAAAGCAGTTTACTTTTGTATATTAACCTAGTATCTTGCAGCCGCTTAATAGTTCCAGGAATTTTTTGCTAAATCTTTGGCATTTTCATCCTAGGCAGTCATGTCTTCTGTCAACAAGGGAGGGCATTCACTATGGTGTTACTTGGAGTGGTGAGGGGACATCCTTCCCTTGTTTGCCCATCTTAGGGGAAAGCACCTGGTTTCTCACCATTAGGCGTGTGTGATGTTAGCAGTGAGCTTGGGTAGACTTTCTTCCTTAAATCGAGGCAGTTTACCCCTATTCCTACTTGCCTAAAGTCTGTATTATGAGATGGGTGTTGGGTTTTGTCAAGTGCTTTTACTGCATCTATTCATATGATCATAGTGTTTTTCTTTTTTAGCTTGTTGTGTCTTTGCTCATCTTTTTTTTTTTTTTTTTTTTGGTTGTTTATAGCTGATTTTTGTTCCTCTGTATTCCTGTGTATGGCCACATAGCAATTTATTCACTCATTCTACTGTTGATGGACATTTGTGTTATTTCTTGTTTGGAGCTATTATGAACAGTGCTGCTATGACATTCCTGTTCTTGTATTTGGGGTTCATACACACATATGTCTATTAATAAGGTGACCAACTTTTTTATAATGAAAAGGACAAATTGAAGAAAACAATATTGTAGATAAAAGATACATTTTATTCATTGCAACAATAATACAGTATAATATGATGAATGCATAATAAAAACATTTATAATATATTGTAATTATGCTTACATGCCTATTAATTTTTAATAATGTAAGAAAAAAGTACTCATTTAGATTCAAATAGGTCACATCACATGCAATGGATCGACTCTGCATTGATTGAATACGAACATCTACAGATTAATCTTCCAATATCAAAAAGGAGGACATGTAGGAGGACTCTTTTCGAGGGAGGACGGAACTTACAAAAGAAAGACTGTCCTCCCTAAAGGAGGACGATTACTATTAGTAAAGAAATTATTAGATCATAGCAGGGTATACATATAACCTACTTTAATAGATAATGCCAAGCTCTTCAGAGTGATTCTAACAGTTTACAACACTAATAATAGATAATGCCAAGCTTTTCAGAGTGATTCTAACAGTTTACAACACTAAAGGTTCTAGTTTTTCCACATTTCTCCTTCTTTCAGTACTATTACTCTTTTTAATTCTAGACACAGGTGTATGAAATTTATCTCATTATGGTTTTAATACTTATTCAGTATTGATGTTAAGAACAATTCCTCTTTATGTATCTGTGAGATCATTTTGCCTGGTTTCTCGCTCTGTTTTTCTGTTTAGTTGTCTTTCTTCTACTTGATTGATAGGAGATCTTTACAGATCGCAGTGTGAGTCATTTGTCAGCTCTGTAAGTTTCACACATCTCCAGTTGATGGCTTCACCTTTGCTGGATTCAAGTCCCTGTTGGGTGACTTGTGTTGTCAAAAGAGAAATAATAGCTACACTGGAGGGTTTTGAGAATCAGATGACATAATCATGTAAGAGCATCTTACAAGCTCTATTAATTATATTGTTGTGTGTAATACTCCAGCCTGCTGGGAACTACCAGTGTTGCGTGGAAGAAACCTACTCAAGACACAAACTTAAGTCGAGAAAGAGGGGGAGGCCTGACAAGGGAGGCAAAGAAGACCTGGATTTCCTTCTCCCTTAGCTTTTATTGATCAGAAGCAGAACAGGTAACAGGATTACAAGGGAGGGAGATCAGGTGATAAGGGGAAAGAATGACTAATGGCCAATTTGCTGAAATGGAGAAAGGGCTAGTTTGGGTCAATACATTCTTTTTCTTTTGCTAATTAAGCCCAAAGGAAGGGGCAATCCAGAATCTCTAGACTAATTTTGTAAAGCCCATTCACATGCATTCCTTTGTGTCTGCACCAAGGTCACTCACTCACACAGCTTCTTGGTGTTTGCATCCAAGAGGACTCAGGGCTTTTAACTAAAGTTCTCCAATCCCAGTCATAGAGGGTTCAAGGTTAGATGGGTCATTCCCTACATCTCCCCCTTTTTTGTTTTAGTAAAGATTAACAGAAGTAGATGGTTGGTTAGGTGGTTGTAGTGGAAAGTAAAGAGCAAGCATAGAGAGAAACAAGTTTTTAGGGGTTTAAAGGTGTTTCTGTATTTTGTAAAAGTTCTTTAGCACACCTGGTTAGATGTTTCAGAGTGTCCTACGTGATGGATGTCAGGTGCTCCCCAAGAGCATGCGAGCAAGTTAGGTGTCCTTTTCCAGGTTCATTTCTGGCGATGAATTCAATATCAGCTTCTGGATCTCTGGAAGCAGGTTGCTTTCTAAGGGCTGGTGTCAGTTCATGATGAGGCTTCACATTTCTCTTACCTCACTGGTATTCAAAGAGGAACTGTTGATGACAAAATTGGAACATACCCTCACCCCAAAGTTAGTAATTTGATTGGATTCTGCCACGTCGGGCAAGCTAATATTCTGGTACAACATGAGAGGCTTAGGCTGTTACTCAGCTGGTATAAAATTCATCTCGGCTGCAGTAAGTCCAGAATGTTGACCGAGGGCGCACCACTAAGACTCTAGACTCAAGTGTGTGGGTAAAACAGAAGAAAAAAAAGTTTATTACACTCGCGAGCGGGCTCAAGGCAAGGAGGTAGCCAAGAGCACTCTCAGTCTTTTTGCAAGGGCTTTTATACTTTGGTAGGCAAGCAAGCAACCGTTTACAGAAGCTGAGTTGGCAGTTAGTCGTTAACCCTTATCCTATCTTTATCAGGAACACATACCTATTTGGTAAGCAGTTTCGGTTGTGGTCGAGCTGCCTCTGGTGAACTAGCTCTAAGCAAATTTCTCAGTGGTTTATGGTAGGGAGCGGTCAATTCCTGCTTTCTTTAATTTTAGTCAAAAGGTCAAGCAGAATTTTTCCACTTACGGTTACAAGAGGAGGAAATGTTCAAAAAATTAAAGAGTAAAATAAGCCTTATACAATTGTTCTTGTGGAGTGAGTCTCTCCTCCTGACTCTCCCTTTTTTGTTTGTTAAGATAAGTTTTAAGGTGCAGTGAACACGTCTTATTACAGGCCTGTCCTGTTGGATTATAAGGGATACCTGTAACATTTTTAATATTCCAGTTTTGTAAAGGTATTTGGAATGTCTTGGAAGTATAGTAAGCCCCATTGTCTGTTTTAATTACTTTAGGGCAGCCAGGAATGGAGATGGACTCTGAGAGGTGAGAAATGGCCTGACGTGCTGCTTCCCTGGTAGCAGGTGTAGTGTAAATCATGCTTGAATAGAATCTACAATAAAGAAGAGTCCATAACTATTTCTTCTGCTTCTTTGCATTACATGGTTCTAGTAGAGATAGCCCTTATCCAGGGAGGGGGCCCTTTTGCTACTAAAATCAAGTTGCTTACTAGAACATTTTATAGCTCTATGATAATCTCCATGTTCTTTATATAAACTTGATTTTAGTAATAAAAGCTGGGAACCTAATTGAGACAGTATCCAATCAAACCCAGAAATCCTTTAAGCTGCTTTTTTTTTTGAAAGATGGTGTTGGGCAGATAAAATATATTATGCTCACTTTGTTAAAGATGGCGCTGCCCACGAGGAGGCCATCACCCAGGTGATATTAATGTGTGTCTCTGTGGGCAGGTAGAATCCTTGTAGCCTGGTGCTTGGTTTTGGGATTAAGCCTTTCCCACCCGTTTTGATGTGAGGTGGTACAATCCAATCATGCCTCAGAGAAGTGTCTTTGTATTAAGAGACTTCCCTATTTTGTATATTGGATTAAAGGTTTGGAATCTACACTATAAAATGGGGGCAGAATGAGAGCTTGCCCTCTTGGTTCCTAGGATGATTAGCATGAGAGAGCAGAGGGAGCAGAGCAGAGAGCAGAAAGAGGCCATGTGGCCAGGAGAAGCAGCCAAGATGGTGGAGTGCTGAGTGAGAAGAGAGTTGGTGCAGAGTTTGTACAGGGAGAAGGAAGGAGATGGGGAACTGAAGAGAATAAGGCTGGTGAGCTAGAAACCTTTGATTCTAGGAAACTCGGATAAGTCAGTGGCTTTGTGAGCACTGAATGTGAGTGGGTTTTGGAGCCCAGTGTGTGTTTTTTACTTGCCCGCCGGGTGCAAGCTAGAATTAAAGAAAATGGCCTATCAGTTTTTGGCTCCATTATTTCTTTACCGACTGTCCGAATCTAATGCGAACCTGCATGAGCCAGGCGGCTGCTTTGATAGTGGCCCTGGCTACTGGCTTGACAGATGGGATTCCTCTTGAGTTTTCAGGGTTAATAAGTAGCCTTTTTTTTTTTTTTTTACAGAGAGAGTCAGAGAGAGAGGGATAGATAGGGACAGATAGACAGGAATGGAGAGAGATGAGAAGCATCATCAGTTTTTCATTGTGACACCTTAGTTGTTCATTGATTGCTTTCTCCTGTGTGCCTTGATCGTGGGGCTACAGCAGACTGGGTAACCCCTTGCTCGAGCCAGCGACCTTGGGTCCAAGCTAGTGAGCTTTGCTCAAACCAGATGAGCCCACGCTCAAGCTGGGGACCTCAGGGTCTCTAACCTGGGTCCTCTGTATCTCAGTCCAACGCTCTATCCACTGCGCCACCGCCTGGTCAGGCTAAGTAGCCAATTTTTAAATACAAGATATCCCAAGTAGATATTTCACTAAAGGTGTAGAATTAGAGCTTGTCCTAGAGCATCAAGTATGTTATCTCTGAATTGGATTACAGTGAAATCTCTGGAAAATTCAGCACTGTTCAAATCAGCTTTTGGTATCTAAGACAATAGGTGGGAATCTCCATATATCCCTGAGGCATTACTGTGTAACTAAACTTGTGACCTTCCCTGGTGAAAGCAAAGAGGTATTTCTGTTCTTTTATTTTTTACAGACATGCTCAAACAGGCATTACATGACTTTATTATTGAAAAATATTGGCAATACACAGGAATAGCTGGTAATAGAGTATGTAGATTTGGAAAAACAGTATGTCTGGGAATAACTATCTTATTTATAGCCTTGAGATTTTGTATAAATTTTATTATACTAGAAAGTTAGAATTACAAGGGGTTGTACATATAATTATAAATGCCTTTTTAAGTAATCTAGTAATACATACATATATGTTTGTTTTTTAAGATTTTATTTATTCATTTTAAAGAGGGGGTAGAGAGAGAGATAAAGAGAGAATGGGAGAGGAGCAAGAAGCATCAACTCCCATCTGTGCCTTGACCAGGCAAGCCTCAGGTTTCGAACCAGCAGCCTCAGCGTTCTAAATGGACACTTTATCCACTGCACCATCACAGGTCAGGCACATACATGTTTTTAAATCCCGTTTCAGCTTCCTATAATTTTTTAATGTGACTTGGCTTTTTACAATAAAAAAACCCCTCCTTTTTGGGTGCTCTACAATCCTGAGCCAGGCTTCCCACAGTTAAAACAGGGTGACCCAGTCATCACTGGTACAAAAGTTTGAGCTAAGTAAATTCTGTTGTTTGACTCCTAGAAACCAGTATATTATTTGGAATAGGTCAGGAGAGCCAAGATCAAATGTTCCAATAGATAAATTTTAAATTTCTTTGTGAACCCAGATAAAATCAGAGAAATCTTTCATGTAGGTTAATTCTCTTCTACTCAAAGGAACATACACAATTGCTGGTTCCTCTCTATCTGAAACCAGCTTTTCTTAAAAGGGAGCTGCTAGAATTCCTGGATTATTCTTGTCTGAATTTCTATTCTTATCTTCCCCTAGGTCAATGGGGTGTGGTAGTAAAGGAGGCAAAGATAGAAGAGGAAGGAAGAATGGAGGAGAAGGGGGAGTCTGGACAAGGGAGCTCAGATAGCAAAATAGTGGAGAAGCTGTAGAAGGAGAGGAATGGGGGTTGGCATTCATTAATTTCAAATTACTTCAGAGACAGTTTCTAAAAAAAAAAAATTTTTTCCAAAGAATTTCTGTGCTTCTAGAAGCTTCTATTTCCAATCAATGTCTGCTTTACATTCATTTCATATTAACTTTAGAGCTGGCATTTCTATTTAAGTACACAGAAAAAAAAATCACTTATGAGGAACCGCAAGGTCCCCACTTTTGACCACTTGAAGCTGAAATTTTTCTATCTCAGTAGATATTAGCAAGTTAACCTGCAGGATTATTAATGGGGACTTGGGACTTGTCGACCTTAAGGTATGATTTCCCATGTTAATTTTAGTTTTCTTTGTATATCTGCAGAGTCTGAGCAAATTTCTAGAGAGAATATGTAGTGGGTTCAAGCGTGCTGCTTGTGGGTTGAGCTCCAAGGGAATTTCACCTCCCAAGTCATCTCAAACCCTCTTATGTGTCTCAGTTTCTCTCCCTAGCCGTGAGGACTAGGAGCACTAGGTAACCAGCCTTTGTATGCCTGGCCTCAGACAAGTCAATTTTTTAATTACAGTTGAATTTGGAAGTCCCTATGGGGTGGCCTACACGTCATGAGGGATGCCCTCTTGACACCTCCAGGGATTCTTGGTCACCTAAAAACACCTGAGATTCGGGCTGGAGGGAGGAAGTGCCCTTTATCTCCGGAGCTGAACATGTCCAGGCTCTCATTTATCCAGCAAAGGTTTCAGACTCGCAGTTAAGTAGTTCCAATTGAAAGAATCCAAAATTAAAAACCAGTCATTTGGCCTGACCTGTGGTGGTGCAGTGGATAAAGCATCGACCTGGAAATGCTGAGGTCGCTGGTTCAAAACCCTGGGCTTGCCTGGTCAAGGCACATATGGGAGTTGATGCTTCCAGCTCCTCCCCAGCTTCTCTCTCTGTCTCTCCTCTCTCTCTCCCTCTCTGTCTCTCTCTCTCCCTTTCTCTCTTCTCTCTAAAATGAATAAATAAAAATTTAAAAAAATAAAAAATAAAATAAAATAAAAACCAGTCATTCATTATCCCTGATTCACAGACCTGAGTAGTTTTACACACACACAAGACAATTACAGTACAGAGACATAAGCATGACACATAAATAAATCTAATTGATCCTAATAGCGGAGTTGCTACTTGGCCCCTAACTCTGAAGACAAAGAAGACAGAGTATAGCAATCAGCATGGCAAGACATAACGGAGTATAAACCAAAGAAACAAATTAAGGATCCAAAATTCCATTCTATTTAAATTTAAATGAGCGCTCCTTACTTATTTCAATTTTAAAGCAACAATGCAGGAAAGAAACTATTTTACTTTTATTAAAGTATTAGAGCCTGCATTTCAAATTTTTGCATATAGGAACTTAATTCAGGCCTCAAAAGAGTCACATTTTGGCTAATTTCAGTTGATACTATTTTATAGATTTATAAGCATAGGTTAACCAACTAGTCAGAATTCATCCTGGGGGGGTGGTTTATCCTTAGCAATGGACAAGGTGTTACCCATTCTGTTACAGTATCAGACAAAAAATAAACAGAAACCAGAATCAGACAAATCAGAGAGAAACCCGGGATTTCAGGGCACAACCAGACCAGAAAGATGCCTGCCCGATCTCAGGGCTTTTTCTGACAGGGGCGCTGGAGGATGAAACTAGCAGAACCTCCCTGAGTAAATACACACTTGGCAGCTGCTTGGGAAGTACTGTAGTCAGATCCTTCAGGTCCCCTAGTCTGGGACTAATTTCAAGGCAAAGAATAGGGAAGAAACAAAATGACAGTTCAGAGGATTATAGCTAAAACATTAAAATCAGAAAATTTCAGGATTGTACAATAACAGGAAAGCTGTAGCTTTAATTGTTTCTGGGTTTCCAATCCTCAGAGACAATTTTTCATTAAGGAAGGAGTATGACTTCCCAGGTCCTGGGGGGAAAGAGGTGGAAGAGGATGGAAGTGCCGAAGGCTCTTCGGGAGGCAAAGGAGGAGGAGAAGAGGTTTTGTCCTTATCGGGCCACCTCAGATTTCACTGTTGTTGTAACTGGTGGTTCAGGTTGACTATGCTGAGATTCCTCTTTTACTTTCTGCCATGTTGTGAGAAGAGTGTAAAGTCAGTGTCCACGGCCACTATCACAGCCACCTGGCTCATGCAGTTCGCATTTGATTCGGACAGACGGTAATGAAACAACGGAGCCAAGAACTGGTGGGCCATCACGTTTAATTCTAGTTTGCATCCGGTGGGCAAGAAATACACAAAATGGGAAGACACTGCCCTTTCCATTCAGGGCTCCCAAAGCCACTGACTTATCTGAGTTTCCTAGATTCAAAGGTTTCTACTTCACCAGCCTTATTTACCTGTTCCCCATCTCCTTCTCTCTGCACAAACTCGGCACAAACTGGCTTCTCCTTCAGCATTTCGCTATCTTGGCTGCTTCTCCTCTCCTCAACGTGGCCTTTCTCTGCTCTCTACAGCATGGGCTCCTCTGCCCCATTTTATAGTGTAGAAATCAAAACCTTTAGTCCAATATACAAACAAGGAAGTCTCTGATACAAAGTCACTTATCTGAGGCATAATGGGATTCCTCATAAGAGTGCACCACCCCACATCATGCAACAGTCAAGGGTGTGGGGAAAAGCTCAGTTTTTGAGAAGCTCTTAGTATTAAAAGGGTGGGAAAGGCTTAGTCTTAAAACTAAGCCTTAGGCTATAAGGACCCTGCCTTCTTACAGCCTGTCCCCCACACCCAATGCAAACTATAAGCGAGCAAACATATATATCATCTTTACAAACTTATTTGACCAACAAAGAGAAACAGAAACCTTTAGTCCTCGTTCAAACGCCTTTTCAAAACTTGACCTACTTGTTCCCATAAGTCGAAATCTAAGGTTCCCTCATCAGGGAACCATGGGCAGTGCTCTTGTATAGCCAGTAAGAGTTGCTATAATGTTTTAGGCTCTATAGTACACTGAGCAGCGTGGAGCAAGTGTTATAAATTTCTAATGTAAATGCACTGCTGCTTGGTGAGCTCCTGTCCCATGAGGAAATCCCTCTTTGACCTATGTACATCCTCCCTTCCTCAAGGCGAGTAGGGACTGTTCCTTACTGGAATTCCTCATAAGATGCAGTGCAAAACTCCTCTTCACGTGCAGATGGATTCCACAGGATCACGATGGGGTCACCAGTTGTATTCTAGCCCGCTGGGAACTACCAGTGTCATGTGGAAAAAACCTACTCAAGACACAAACTGATGTCAAGAGGAAGAGGGGGAGGCCTGCCAAGAGAGGCAGAGAAGACCTGGATTTCCTTTTTCCTTAGCTTTTATTGATCAGAAGCAGAACAGAGGTAACAGGATTACAAGGGAGGGAGGTCAGGTGATAAGGGGAAAGTGACTAATGGTCATTTTGCTGACATGGAGAAAGGGCTAATTTGGGTCAGTACATTCTTTTTCTTTTGCTAATTAACACATTGTGTTGACTGGCAATTTTATGCAGAAGTTATCTCATGTCACCTGCTATTTTTTCAAAATTGAGTATGAAAGTGAAACAATCTAAATAAACTTCAGTATACTTTACACATAATGAATTTAAAGGAAACTTTGTACATATCTGCTACACTGTATTTTATACATATTATATATTTTAGTAATTTTTTTTTGGTGTGTTATACTGTATAGCAATCACCTACATGTAATGGTACTTTTGTAATACTATAATTGCGATAAAAGCAAATATCAAGAAAAGTCATTTTTTTATAGTAAACACAATTGAACACAAAGAAAGATTTTACAATATCCTTGATATGTATGTTGAAACTGGAAGCATTAGAAGATAGTCCAAGTTAGACAGCTTGACACTGATTGTTTTTGTTTACTGTACCTTGATTTTGTGATTTCATGCCTGGAGGAGTAGAAGAAAAGAAGTCAGCATGAGAATATAGAATGGTGTGCTGTTTGTCAAACTTCAACCTTCAGGGCAGAGTCACAAATACAATAATCCTCTATTACCCTGAGTTTCAAAAATTGAAATAGCTAATGCAAGTGCAAACAGGAATTAACTTGTGAGGTGAGAGGTCAGTCTAGGACCTCTAGGCTAATTATCTAAAGCCGGTCACAGTGCATTCCTTTGTGTCTGCACAAAGGTCACTCACTCACACAGCTTCTTGGTGTTTGCATCCAAGAGACATTCACTCAGAGCTTTTAACTAAAGTTCCCCAATCCAAGTCATAGAGGGTTCAAGGTTAAATGGGTCATTCCCTACAGTTGTGAAGGTATTTGTGTTACTTTGTGGTTCATTGATACTGTTCATCTATGTAACTGAGTTCTTTATTTTAATATATTTTCTTCTAACTCAGGTTATACTTTGTATGACTATTCTTGGGTTTCAAAAGTCTACCTGAATGGTTCAAATTGAGTTTCTAGTAAACTGATAACAGAATGATTAAGGGGATGATAGTTAATGTTTCCTAAAGTTTCTTTTGGTTACTATTGTTATTGATGATATCTTACTCTTGAACATCTGTGGAAAATATTTTTCTTTGTTTTGCTAGGCAAAAAGGATAAGTTACGTGTCTACTATTTGTCCTGGTTAAGAAATAAAATCCTTCACAATGATCCAGAAGTCGAGAAGAAGCAGGGATGGACAACTGTAGGGGACTTGGAAGGATGTGTACACTATAAAGTTGGTGAGTTCCATGAAGATCATAAGGGTTTTGTTTTTCTAGGGTTTAATTAGTGTTCTATTTAAAATTCACATGTTCTTTGAGGACTTTAATAATAAACTTGTTTCTGATACCTATATCCGTGATTTATATTTCTAATCCTGAAGACTTATCTAGACTCAGGTGCACCTTTAAACATAACATAGTCCATTCCCAATTCATTCCTGCTGCACATCCATCCATCTGATGCACAGCAATCATCCTGTGAGAGAAGCTTTTCATCCTTGCTGTTTGATGGTTCACATTCTTCTCTATAAGATGTGGTTCAGAATAAACTCTCTAAGGAAGACTTGCCAAGGAGAGCCAGATGATTTGGAGTCCTCCTTTGCGCTCTAGGCTTCTTCTCCATTTGCAGGACGGGACTAAGGACTACAAGTCCCTGGCAGGTTGATAGATTGTGTGAGAGTTGGCTCAAGGAGCTGTGGCTTGTCACTTGGATTAAGTGCACTGTGCAGAGCTGCTGTGCTCTGAACTACAATACATAGTAAATGAATCTAGAAGGCCACCTGGTGTTTTATGGCAACTGTGTTTTCTTTTTAGCATACATGCTTCAGTTCTCATGAAATAATATCTCACAAGAACAACAAAAAAAATGTGTGTATGTATACTTTAAAAAGCAAAATACCAGTATGAATGTTGAAAATAAAGGAAATAATGACACTTAGTCAAATGGAAGTTTTATGGGAAAGATGATATAAGATGATACATCCTTTGAAAAAAGAAGTTGAGAAGATCAACAAATAGTCTACAGTGTGCCTAAGACTTACTAATAATATAAGGGGCCTATTGAACATGGATTTCTGCTCTTCTGGTTTTTTATTCTGTGTTTATGAGAGTGTGTACTCTAGTCAATCCTCTGTTCCCAGGAATATTTTAGTTCTTGCTTATGTAATCTGCCCACAACCTTAGTGTATTGGTTGATAATGATTATAGGAGCCACCCAGTATTAGAATCATTCTGGATGATTCCAGAAACTAGTGCTGTCTCCTTGTCATAGATTTTATGATTAGGATTTTCTGTGTGTTGTGTATGTGAAATATTTTTATTTGTTGAGGAATAACTAAAATCATCTAAGGCTAAATTTAATGAGACGGTTTATAACAGCTGAAATGTTTACCTTAGATGATCCTACAGGGGGAGCTAGAGGCAGATGTATTAGAGGGAGATGGGTTTTTCACCAAACAAAACAGCAACTCTCAGGCCTGTCATTCTTACAGAATGAGTCATAAGCATTTTCTAGAGGTTTAATAATGTGTAATACTATTCATTTGTTGTGTTTATACTTTTAGGAAATTGTATTCAGTTTATCAAGATTGTGCTATACTACATGGGGGGCTAATGAAATTTATATTTAAGTTAATTAACATGATTTAGTTCCTCAGGGGCACTAGTACATTCCAGGTACCTAGTAGCCACATGTAACTATTCACTGTCATATTAACAGTACAGATATAAAAACTTTCCAAAGCCACAGAAAATTCTATTAAATAACACTACTTTAAACAACATCTTAGAATCCTCTGTCTTAATATTAATGTCAATAATTTACTTGGACAATATATGGACTTTAACAGTGAAAGGTATCAAGTTAATAAGCCATTTCTCATGTACAACAGAAGAGTTAAGTCATAGTGTGAAATTAGATAACTTATAAAGAACCTGGTGGGTCTGCACCTGACCAGTTACTCATGTATACTCAGGGCCCCTCCAAGTATCTGTTTTTTAAGCAGAGTTGCCTGGCTCTAGGGGGACTAAAACAGCTGTGTAATGGACGTGTGTGTGTCTGTACCTGTACCTGTACCTGTATTTTTAGTTCAGTGTATAGATAGATAGTTGAAGAGAGATTTTCTTTACTACTACTGCTATTTTAGTGCAGAGCTTTAGGTAGAATCCTAGCAGTTATTACCTCTATAGATCAGAAAGTGCTTTGAAATGATACTTGGTCTATACACAAAATAGAGTTCAAACTCAGCCAGTTAGTATTTTGGTATAGCCCTCTGTGCTCCTCAGTCTGGAAGCCCCGTGCAGGACTCAGGAAAAACCACGTGGAGTATTTGATCTCTTGCTATGATTCAGGAGCTTCTTGGCTGGTTAGTTTCATCATTATCCTTTTCAACTAATACAGAACCCTTGAGACTTTAAAGTGGTCTAGCATTGCCCTTGATAATTAAATCCTTGCAATATAAGAAGATTAGGAACATTAGTGGAAGTACTTATTGGTAGTAACCAGAATATTGGAATTGAATCCAACGCATCAAGGACTATGGGAACAGCCTGAACTATACATTAAAGAACTTGGAAAGGAAACTGAAGCTTGATCTTGCTTTAACATTTTTCTCCGGTTGGTTTGGATGAATCAGTAGAAGTCATTTCTATATTTGTAAAAGAAAACTAAAAAAATTTAGAGTTCCTTGTTGATACTGACTTGTGCTTGTCTTTTCAGTAAAATATGAAAGAATCAAATTTCTCGTAATTGCTTTGAAGAGTTCTGTGGAAGTTTATGCCTGGGCGCCCAAGCCATACCACAAATTTATGGCCTTTAAGGTAAAAATCTCAAGTGTACCTAAAAGTAGAATTGGCTGTGCACACTGTGACCAAGAATCAGGGAATAAGTTTAAAACCCTTAAACAGTTAAAACTGATCATTTATAAGCTATCTCCTAATAGAGTCTGTAACTTTCGTAAGAGAGGCCATTTCTGATATCACAGCCTAGCTCTCCTGGTCTGCGGATTGTGCGCTGGGTAGAGCTGCTGCTGTGTGGACTCTGTGACCAGTGAGCCAGTGCTGATGGAGAGAGGTCAGAGAAGTCACTTTCATGTAAAGCCAGCCTTGGCTTCCGCCAAAGGAACAGATATGTGTGAGCATTGAGAGGACATAAAAGTATCCAACACTAGACAGCTTTAAGGTACTAATAATTAAAAATTACATTACAGCCTGACCAGGCGGTGGCGCAGTGGATAGAGCGTTGGACTGGGATGCCAAGGACCCAGGTTTGAGACCCCGAGGTCGCCAGCTTGAGCGCAGGCTCATCTGATTTGAGCAAAAGCTCACCAGCTTGGACCCAAGTTCACTGGCTCGAGCAAGGGGTCACTCAGTCTGCTGAAGGCCCGCGGTCAAGGCACATACGAGATAGCAGTCAATGAACAACTAAGGTGTTGGAATGCTCAACGAAAAACTGAGTGATGCTTCTCATATCTCTGTTTCTGTCTGTCCCTGTCTATCCCTCTCTCTGACTCTCTCTCTGTCTCTGTAAAAAAAATAAAAGTGGAGAACCTTTAAAAAATTACATTACAGAAATTATTAATGACACAGGAATGAGTAGTATTACAACTAAAAGTAGGTTAAAATATGTATAATATAGTATATCACTTTTGTTTAAAAAAAATAGAAAAATCTTGTTATTTTTATGGGTATTTTTTAATATATTTTAAAAAATAATTTTAGAGTTTGCACTAGATAAAAATTTATGAAATTTTTAATTAAAATGATATTACTGCGACCTTAAGTATTATAAATAACATCATTTCTAATAGACACAAAACCTTAAGCATAGCCCCTGGGACTGTTTTAATGCAGGGTGAGAAATTAAGAGTTTTCATCCAAAATGATTTTATTTACTTATTTTTTAAAAGAATTTTGGGCCCTGGCTGGTTATCTCAGTCGGTTAAGAGCATCGTCCAGAAACCACAAGGTTGTGGGTTCGATCCTTTGTCAAGGCACACACGAGAAGCAATCAATGAGTACATGACTGAGTAGAACAACAAAAGCTTTCCTTTCCCTCCTCTCTCTCTCTTTCTCTGTCTCTCTAAAAATGAATAAAAATTAAACCCTGGCTGGATAACTAGGTTTGAGCACTGAGGTTGCTGGTTCCATTTCCCAGTCAAGGACATAGAGGAACAACTCAATGTTTCTGTCTCTCCCTCTCTCCCTGCCTCTAAAAAAGAAAGAATTTTGATTCAGAATTTTATTTGGAAAATTGACATATTTAGATTGCTTATTGCTTGATTCCCAGTAAAGCAGGCTAAGTAGAGTTATCATATTTGCTTAAAGAAGAACAAATCTACATGTTATTGAATGCAAGTAATTGGTTATAAAATTATAATGATTTTCTGAGATCTCCTAATAGATTCTTTATGTTACAGGTACTGTACTAGTTACTTCTACTATCTTATTTAAATCTGTCTTGTGAGATATAGGTACTGATACTAAAATGAAGAACGGAGGCCATCCAATATGTTACAGCACATGTCACCATATCACTCTAGTTGGAAAGTGAAAGTAGAGGTATCAGAACAAGTCAAATAGTGACTGTGATGATCGTAGTGGTAAAATTCTCAGTATGCTACTCCTGTAAGGCCTCCTCTCTGTTCATTGTCTACATTTGAGTAGTTAATAGTATGTTATAGGAAGTCCTGATTATTTTACTTTTACATTTTTCCCTCTCAGACATGCAACAGAACAATAATTGACACAGCAGAATTGTTGGGCTAGGTAGGGAGAATTTGAGACATGGTTTCTGGAAAGTGTTTTGTAGCTTCTCATAACAGGCAAAAAAGCATAATAAATTAAAGGAGTATTTTTTAGAGTATAGTAACTTTTGGTTGTTGCCAGGGTGGCTCAGTAACTGAATAACTGGCTTCTCTAGTTTGCTCTGTTAGCAATAAGGTCTTCTTCGTCATACTGCTTCTCTCTTGGTTACTTGTTTGTACTTATTTGTAGTCATTTGGAGAGTTGGTACATAAGCCATTACTGGTGGATCTCACTGTGGAGGAAGGCCAGAGGTTGAAAGTGATCTATGGGTCCTGTGCTGGGTTCCATGCTGTTGATGTGGATTCGGGATCAGTCTATGACATTTATCTCCCAACACACGTAAGAAAGAGCCCACACTCTATGGTTGGTTGACTGGCTTCATTTTGTTTTGACTTTTCCTTTACTCTGCTAGTGAACTAACACAAGCAGGGATTCTTTGCTTCCCCTGGTGTGGGGGTGAGTATTTAAATGATGTGCCATTTTCATAGCTCCATGCTCTGAGACAAGTGGAAACATCCCTCCTGGCTCCATGAAGCCCTCCTGAAAACCTCTTAGTCCTGGCTTTGACTAACATGGGATGGATTTGGGGCAGTTGCTGGTAGGTCAGAACACCCCTGGGTTGGGGTGTTTAAGGGAACATAATTTCTTAAGTGGAGCCCACAATCTTAATATGTTCCAGGGATCTCAAAAAATGTGAACTTGTTAGAGTATATCACCTGTAAAAGGTAGATTTTGGGATATAGATTGCCTAGATGTCCCAAAATGTTTCTGAATTGCTGTATTTATTAGTAGGAATAGGGACCAGTGCATTTTCTGAGACAGTGTTACTGAGTGGTTTTGCTGGGATAGAAATAGCCACAAACCTGCTTCTCTGCACTTTGTTCCTCTTCTCCAGATCCAGTGTAGCATCAAACCCCATGCCATCATCATTCTCCCCAACACAGATGGGATGGAGCTGCTGGTGTGCTATGAAGATGAAGGGGTTTATGTGAATACCTATGGGAGGATCACCAAGGATGTGGTTCTGCAGTGGGGAGAGATGCCAACATCTGTAGGTATGCAGCATTTGTCAAAGTAAAGCTTTCTCTGGCACTGCATGTATTTATTAACAGTGCTTGGTGATAGATGGTAGATAGTTAGATTGTAGACCATGGGACTATTCTGGAACAAAATCCAAGTCATTATTTAATACTTTTTAAAATTCTTGTCAATAACAATCCTTTGTTTAATCCTTAAGACATTCAGGGAAAGTAGGGCAGATGTTGTTGTTGACTGATTGTGGAAAGTAGAGAGAGACAGAGACAGGTATGTATGTGATTTGCTTTGTGCCAATGGCAAAGCCACAACCACAAACATGGCCTCTTGTATTCTGGGGTGCGTTCATGAAGAGAGGTGCAGGAATGAAGATGGATAACTGACATTTTCATGACGTGAAGTTGATATTTTCAAACTTTTGGTTTTGTTGCAGTTAAGTCTGTTTACTTATCATTTCTTCTTCCTGCCTTCCCTCATGACTGTCATTACTGGCTTGATGAAAATAGGAGCACTAAACTCTGAACTCAGTGGATCATTGCTGAAGACAAACAGGAAACACCTCAGGGAAATTAAGAGATTCAACCATTGATTCAAATTACAGCTTCCCAGGATAGACCAAAAGCTTATAAAGGCAGAATTATTTATAACAAAAATTCTTAAATGCTAGATGTTGAGGGGTAGATACATAAACAGAATCTTTTTATGGCTGTCCTCTTATCTTTAACAATATGTGTTTTTGCTTCAAAAAGCATATATTCGATCCAATCAGACGATGGGCTGGGGAGAAAAGGCCATAGAGATCCGGTCTGTGGAAACTGGTCACCTGGATGGTGTGTTTATGCACAAAAGGGCTCAAAGACTGAAATTCCTATGTGAACGCAATGACAAGGTAATGGTGTCCTTGTAGATTCTTTTTAGTTTCTGCTATCTTTTAGCAGTGGTTTACTTTTTCATGGGGTTTGGTGAAGTTGTTTTTAGGTTTTTGGTAGATTCTGAAATAAATGCATCAAGGAACTTTTTAGTAATGGGTTTTGAGACCTGTTAATGAGACTTGGGGTTATATGTATTCATATATATATATATATATATATACATATATATAAAACTTATTTTTTTTGCTCTGAGAGAAGACATTTATCTCTGCAGAAATCATCTTATAGAGTTGTTTTAAACACCATTAAGTGGCCTGTCCACACTGTCTGGCTTAGGGAGAGAGAGGAAAGGTTGGAACTGTCGAGTTCAGATAGATGGCATGCTTTTGTGATGAGAAAATACCAGGTACACTTGGGTAGGGTGGAATGTCCCAGTCCCCTGATATGTATCAGAAAGAGATCACTTGTTAGTCTGCCTTTTGAGTAGTCAGATAACATCAGTTTGCCTTTCAGAAATGCCTGACAGTATAAATCATTTTTTGCAGAAACACAGCACTTCTTGCAGCTGAGACCCTAGGGCAGTGGTCCCCAGTCCCTGGGCCGTGGGCCGTGGGCCGTGGACCGGTACCGGTCCACAGAGAAAGAATAAATAACTTACATTATTTTCATTTTATTTATATTTAAGACTGAACAATGTTTTATTTTTTAAAAATGATCAGATTCCCTCTGTTACATCCATCTAAGACCCACTCTTGATGCTTGTCTCAGTCACGTGATATATTTATCTGTCCCACCCTAAAGGCCAGTCCGTGAAAATATTTTCTGACATTAAACCGGTCCATGGCCCAAAAAAGGTTGGGGACCACTGCCCTAGGGCATCTAAGCCCCAGTATAAAAACCTTTGTTTTTCAAAACTGACCACATCCTTGCCTTCTTTTTGTCTGCTCACACTCCAGGGAGTCCCTCCAAAAACCAGTTTTGTAGTGAAGCAGATAGCTGGCCAAGGATGTTGACCCATCCCAGCCTGCTTTGGGAAGGACACCCTGGCGGGAGCTGACCTTAACCAAGCCCGACCTTTGTCTCAACCTGTTCACTTGATAAAAACATGCCTTAGTACCTGAGGCAGCCAATGGCAACCATAGAAACTTACCACTTAAGAGCATTTCCACCTCTTGCTTCACATTAAAATATAATAAACATCTTAGCAACCAGCTTATAGGTTGACTTCTCAGATTAAACTAAAAATTTTGACGTGATAGACAAGAGCTATAGGTCCTTGTCCTGCCTGCCTGGTGAACACAATAGCCACATCACTATCAGCCCACTTTCTCCTGTAGTCCGGCAACTTATTCACTGATGGAGTAACGTTTCTCTTCAACATATTATCTCCCAAGTTTTTTACCTTAAATTCATACAGCCTCAGACCTTTCCCAGGTTTTACCAGTTTTTGGCTTATATTTTTGAAGGTGTTTTATTTGGCCATAAGTATAATATTCTTTGGACTTCTGGTATTTAAATAATTTTATCAGTCATGATGTTATGTTCTTCAGAATTTATTAATAAAAGGCACAAAATTAAATCACTTTATAAGAGTCATGAAATGACTAAGACATTTCAGCTTAATATTTTAAAAGAGAAAAATTGGATTGCTGATTAAGTTTTCTAAACACATGTATCTTTTAGAACGCATTCACAGTGGAAGTAAAAGAAATAGCTCAATTTCAGAAACCTCATTTTTTCTTTTTTCATTCTCACAATACAGAAGTGTACAAGGAGATGTTTGACTAATTAGCCTTCTCAGCTGTCATAAAAATTGGCTACAGGTGATCACACCTCACATATGAGAAATGGGCATCCGCCAGATTTTCTTCTGAAAAGAGTCTTGGGGGCTTCAGCTTCCTGCGTGAGGCTGTTCAGCTCAGGACCACCTGCCTGGGAACCACAGGAAGCAATGGGCCCACAGGCAGCGTTATGTGTTCATGGTGAATCTCCTTTCCCTCTTGCTTTTGCAGGTATTCTTTGCTTCTGTCCGGTCTGGTGGCAGCAGTCAGGTTTATTTCATGACGTTAGGCAGGACTTCTCTTCTGAGCTGGTAGAAGCACTGCAGTGAGCATCGCTGGCCCCAGAGTCTTCAAGATCCTGAGAACTTGGAATTCCTTGCAACTGGAGCTCAGAGCTGCACCAGGGAAGTCCAGGACAGCTGTGTGCACAGACACCACATGGGGGTTCTTCTCTCCTTCCTGCCCTCCTTACCAGTTTATCCTCCATCTTCTTTCCCCCCTTACTCAAAAATAAATCAAGGCTGCAATGCAGCTGGTGCTGTTCAGACTCTACCGTCAGGTGCTATCAGTGTTTTGGATTGAGCATCAGACCAGAAAGCAAATGCCTGCCCTTCAGCTCCAGAATTCCTTGTCCCTGAGTGACTCTGTTGTTTGGGTGTCTGCAGGTGGCAACCGTGAAAATGCCGTTGGTTTGTTGGAAGTGGGCACAAGAAAGTGTAGAGTAGTGGTCTTAATGAGCAATGTGCTGAAGAGAGAGCAGATTTATTATAGTAACATTAACAGTGTATTTAATTGACATTTCTTTTTTTGTAATGTGACAATATGTGGACAGAGAAGAAGGGGCAGGTTTAAGAAGTTAGTATTTATAAAATGTGAAAGACAGTTACTAGGATAATTTTTTTGTGAGTCGGGCTTGGGAGGCGGGGTGGGGTGGGTTAAGGGGTCCCGTTTTGTTTTTTAAAAATTTTTTTTTGTCTTTGCCAAGAACTCAATCATTTTTCTGTGTACCAGGTTTTGCATAAATCTATTGCAGATGGTTCTTTTAAAAAATAATAAGGAAAAGAAAGTGTGTGCATTTGTATAATGGCCAGAACTCCGTTTTGTGACAGTATTAGCAACTGCCTCGGTGGAAGATTTAATTTTTATTTAAACCTAGCAGTGCTACAGCAGTTTTACCACAGCCTGCACTTGCAGAGGAAAAAAAATGTTTTCAACCACGTTTATTATTATTATTATTTTTTTACCTACCTCATTGTTTTTAATGTGTTAAGAGGTAGTTTAGTTTATATGTTTTTGGAGGAAAACATTAATGTTTAATTTAATCTTAATACCAAAACTTTCCAATTGAAGTTTGATGGTTATTTTGTCACAGGTCTCGGTAAGCACAGGAGAAATTGTTCCCTAAGCTGGGAAAGAGCTGAATGGCTTCACCGTGCTGACTGGTGCAGTCTGCATTCTAAGTGTACGGAGCAGAGAGGTTTGTTGTCACCACAGTCACCATTAGCAGTTGGCCTACAACACAAAGGGCCTCATTGTTCTCTGTTTGAGGTTTGGTAGCAAACAGGTGGTCCCGTATCAGACTGTTCAGTGTTGCAGCAACCTTTCTGGGGTGGTGGGGTGGTGAGGTCATTATCCCTTTTCTAAAAACGCAATGCACTAAAAACTATTTTAGGAATATAGTTAATACCACTTATTGGTAAGATGGCATCTTTCTGTGTTTAGGTGGAATATCAGAGCCAGCCCTGGGTTTTCTTGTTATTTCCTTTGTTCTCTCGTTCTCTCTGTGTGTTTTATACCAATTTTACTTCATGAATATGTTCATGACATTTGTAATAAATGTCTTGGGTAATCCTTTGTTCCCTGGCTCCACAGTCACTCACTCCCTCTGAGGGTGTCAGTCTCTTTGTAAAAGGAACTCGGTTTCATGATGGCCACTTTAAACTTTGTGCACAAAACAGTAGCTTGGTGTTTCATAGGCTTAATCCTTCATTGTGGTTAATTTTCTTTTATAACATGAAAATGGGGAACTTGCCTATTCAAACCCATTTGCCAAGGCTTTGCCCAACATTCTCGTCTCATTTGGTATTCATTTTGACTATTAATTCTCTTCCTTCTGGCTCAGCATTTTTGCCGACTATCTCTTGAATTACAATGCACTCGCAAATGCAGAAACAGCAGCTGGTTGTACATATTTGTACATACCCACAAAGGCAATGTGCTGAGAAAGCCTTACTTTCTTTTGGAAAGACAAGGTGATGGGAATGATTTGTCCATGTATATGACTTTGGAGTAGTGTTGATGTCCAAAGCGGATAAAACTTGTTATTTTCCTAATTTTCCCTAATTTTCCACTAACATAGAGAAGATTGAAGAGTTAATCTCACCTTTGAAGAGAGTTTTGAGATAGGTCAGATTCCATGATCGCAAGACTAGTCAAAGTCAAATTATTTCTGGCAATTTTCTACATATGTTTTGGCTTTTCAAGTAAGATGCACTGTTTATCTGTGGACACGTGTACAGGCCAAGAGGAGAAAGGACAGGGTGACTGCATCCATTGTAACCTCTCTCCTGGCTTTAGAGGTGAAAGTTGGGCAGGTGTCTGAAAAAAATAATAAATTATGATACCAATATGAAAGAAATAAAAACGATGAGGTACCACAGTCTTAATTTCCCAGACTTGAACCTCAGTATTGATAATGCAAGGGGTGTCATGAAGGTAACGCAGATGGTATCTCATTAGAATTACTGGTGTTTTAGAACTTGTCAAAAACTGGGTTGCCCTTAGGATGTGATAGATCTGAACTCAAGTCAGAATTATGCCTGTCTTTTGTGCACAGCCTTAGGTGTTTGCCTAGCACTCCTCTTGTTTGAGTTGAATAGAACTGAATTCATTGGCAGGCTTCCTTTACTGAGCTGAGCCCACCATTTGTCCATGAGGTCTGTGGTATCACCTTTTTGGCCTCACTGCCTTGTAAGCCAGACTGTGTTGTCGACAGCTTGAAACAGGTGCCCAATTTGGTTTCTCCATAAAAGATTTGTGAGCTAGTAGAATTTATTTTTTCTAGGGACGAGATGATTTTGTTCCTTTAAAAGGGTAGTGACTTCACAGAAGTGCCAAGATAGCCAAATTGAAAAGGAAAACAGTATTATGACACCATTAAATACAGAATGTTGAAAACTGTTAGAACAAGGCTCTTCCAAACAAAACGCAAATAAGTCTCTAGGTGTAGTTGAAGCTTTAACAAGTAGAGCCTCCTGTGTTCAGAGTAACTCTGTATCCAGCACAGTGTTCTTACTTTTTCTCATGCACATGTTATGTTGGAAAAACATGTTTACAGAAATGGTTTTGTTACACTAATGTACATCACATATTTATGGTTTATTTTCAATTGACTTTTTTAATGGGTTCTTTAGATTTTCACCTTATTTGTAGTTCATCTATGGTGATTCATAATCCTTAATTTTGCCAATTATAAATTTGCTAAGTAGTAATACAAGTGACAGAGTGCATTAAGTTTACTAACTGTGGAACTGCAAAGCCAGCTGGTGGCAAGCACACAGCCTTTTTTTTCAGTGCTAACTTCTGTGTATTATGAGAATTACTGTTGTTCCCCCCCCCTTTTCCCCTTAAATAAAGTAAAACTGACACCTATTTTCTGTGGCATGAGTTTAAATATATTCTAGTCCTTCCTGTAAGGATTCATATTTTATGCACGCCTCCTTCCCAGTGCCCCCAGCTCCAATGGATGACTCCCAGATCCTGCCATCTCTAGCATCAGGGATGGGCTATCAAAGTAGCAAACATTTGTTCAAAGATCTCAGAATGTAATTGGTGGTGAGCTCTTGATCACCATGTTCTTGGAGCCAAAAGAGAGTAAAGCTGATCCTTAAGGAAGAAATACTGCTATATTTGCAAATCTGAATTGGATCAAAAAGTAAAATAGCATATTGTACCTAACAACAATTCTAGTAGCCCTTTCTTAAAATGGTGCATAAATACTAACTTAGGTCCAATAATTGGCTCTCCTTCCATGTAAGGTCAGTGTGTTGTGACCTTTGATTGTGTCCCGTTGATCAGGCAGGAATGGTATACATGGACAGATCTGGGGCCACGTGGTAAGGATCAGCACCTTGCGCAAGCCTCTGGGGTCACAGAGAGGTGGCTGTGCTATGCTTACCAATTAAATAAAATTAAACAGGTTAATAAACTAGCTCTGTTTTGCTTCATCCTAGAAATGTTATTTCTCTGCAGTGAAAATAAAACAGTAAATAAATATATAGGCTACCAGACGCATAAGGGTTTTTTTTTTGTTTGGTTGGGTGTTTTTTTGTTTTTATCCCCCCCCCCCCCCAAGCTGGTGGATGATTGGGGATAAAAACCTGGTGGAACGCTTGTTATGGGACCACTCACTGTTCAACCCCACTGTTCCAGCTTTCCACTGCATCATCTGAGTGTTCACTTAAAACAAGAAACCAGGACAAAGTCAGCCCTCATAACTGACACCAGCTCTCTGCTGGGCATGAGGCCACTCTATCCTATACAGGCCTTATTGCTGCTGCTGCAACTTGGCTTGTTGTCATAACAGTGATGGCCCTTGAGTTCCAGGTACTGGCTCCTAGTTTGCTTAGTTATTGGAAACTTGAATTTAGTAGTCCAGTTCAAAATGTTACAAAATCCTTTTTTTTGTTTGACAGAGAGAGGGATAGATAGGGAGAGATGGGAAAGGAGAGATGAGAACCATCAATTTTTCGTTGTGGCACCTTAGTTGTTCATTGATTGCTTTCTCATATGTGCCTTGACTGGGGCTACAGCAGACCAAGTAACCCCTTGCTTGAGACAGCGACCTTGGGTCCAAGCTGGTGAGCTTTGCTCAAATCAGATGAACCCACACTCAAGCTGGTGACCTCAGGGTCTCGAACCTGGGTCCTCTGCGTCCCATTCCCATGCTCTATCTGCGCCACCACCGGTCAGGCCTATAAAATTCTATTTTGGTCTAAGTCAAAACCCTGACAGCACATGTGACAAAGGTTCTGTGGAGGATATGTGGATAGTATTTGGGCAAGTTCTCCTTAAATTTGTTTGGAAATTTGACATAACTTTAAAGCTTGGAAACCAATTTTTTTGCAATAGATACTAAATACTAAAGGCTATATTGAGATAAATTCACATACCATACAATTCAACCATTTAAAGTACAGTCCGGTGACCTTTAATCGGTTCAGCGTCATGATTTTACACCACCACGATCAATTTGTAAACATTTTTATTACCTCAAGAAGGCGCCCCACATACTTTGCCATTATCTCCTCGTGCCCCCACTTACTCATCCTACCAAAATTGAAGCAGCCACTGATCTGCTTTTTTTCAATATGGATTTGCCTCCTTGGCGGTTCCATGTCAGTAGGATCATACGATGTGTATCCTTTGTGACTGGTATTACTGACTTCGCAGACTGTTGCCCAGGTTCATCCATGCTGTAGTGTGGATTGGTACTAGTTTCTTTCAAGTAACCATGTGGTGCCATACATAGTTATTACAATATTACTGACTATTCCCTCTGTTCTGCTTTACATCCCTGCCACTATTTTGTAACTACCAGTCTGTACTTCTTAATCCCTTCATACTTTCACCCAGCCCCCTCTCCTCTGGCAACCATCATGTTCATTCTCGGCCTGCATGAGTCTGTTTCTATTTTGCTTGTTCATTTATTTTGCTCTTTAAATTTCACATGTAATAAATTTTGCTCTTTAAATTTCACATGTAATAAATTTTGCTCTTTAAATCACACAGCATTTGTCTTTCTCTGACTTCACTTAATGTAATGCTGTCTAGGTTTATCCTTGTTACAAATTACAAGATTTTATTCTTTTTTATGTTCATTCTGTGTGTGTGTGTGTGTGTGTGTGTGTGTGTGTGTGTGTATGGGTGGGCAAAGTAAATTTACAGTGTACATACAGGAAGCAATTCTTGTAATTTTATTTATTATTTTCCATATGAACAACTGTAAGCCTACCTTAGCCTACCCCTGTGTATACTATTACTTTTTTTTTCTGTTCATCTTCTGATGGGCATTTGGGTTGCTTCCATGTCTTGGCTACACTAAGTAACACTGCAGTAAACATAGGGATGCATATATTCTTTAAAATTAGTGAAAAACACTTTAACTTTTTTTTTAACAGAGACAGAGAAAGGAACAGATCGAGACAGACAAAAAGGGAGAGAGATGAGAAGCATCCATTTTTTGTTGCAACACCATAGTTACTCGTTGATTGTTTTCTCATATGTGCCTTGATCAGGGGGCTGCAGCAGAGTGAGTGACCCCTTGCGTAAGCCAGCAACCTTGGGCTTCAAGCCAGTGACCTTTGGGCTCAAGCCAGCAACAATGGGGTCATGTCTGTGATCCCACACTCAAGCAAGCGACCCCACACTCAAGCTGGTCAGCCTGCGCCCAAGCCAGCGACCTTGGGGTTTCCAACCTGGGTCCTCTGCGTCCTAGTCCGATGCTCTATCCACTGCACCACCGCCTGGTCAGGCAACACTAACTTTTTAAAGATAGCTTTCCACTGGAAGTGAGCTGAGATGAGGAGAGTGTGGGGGCAAGAGGGCCGATCTGACCTATTATCATTCAGTCATGTTTTCATCAAGAAACCTGAATTTTAGGAAACTTGATTTTTTTTTTCATTTACAAAGCTGATTTTATTAAAGCAAATGTGAGAGCATCAAAGATAGGCATACTGCATAGTTTGCAAATATCAAGAGGCCAATTTGGCAGTTGCCAATACAGAAGAAGGCCTTACTGTGCACTGGGAGAATGACCAGCGTGCTCTCACATTGCACATCTACCTCCCCCAGGGTCCCCTTCACTTCCTCAAGGCCATAAGGAAGAGGGCTGTCCCTGAGGTTTTTCACGTGCTCCACAAGAAGTCATTGTTGTGGGATTTGTGCAGTTGGTTCTTTTCCTGAGGGAGGTCAGTGTCTTAGACAAATGTCCTGTCCAGTGCCCAGGAATAATGCTCAGGAGCCTGTGGATCACGTGGGCAGAGCAACTGTCCTGCTGAGCTGAGAAATGAAGTTGTCAGAGATTTCTCATAGTGGACACCAGTTACACCTTTCTGTCTAGACATGGGTCCTACGCTGTATAACCAGTAAAAGAAGGGGGCCCATGTGATAGAAACTTAAGAGACGTAATAGTAGCTTTGTAACTTGATGCACTCATGATGTATATATACATAACCTAGTCACAGACTAGATTTTGAGTTTCCATTCTTGGGTTCCTCTGTACTGCCACAGAAACTCAGAATAGCTAGGCATCTCGTAAGAGATCAGGTTATAACCTCCCTTGTATAGAGCTATACAGCTCCCTTGTTTTACTTGTTTTAATTTATACACTTAACGCTCTCAGACCCTTCCAGAGAACTGGATGCAAGTGTTTACACTGAAGCCATAGTTTCTGTGAATTGGGTGTAACATAGACAGTGCTCATCCTGGGTTTATACATAGAACCAAACTCTGCATTCCTCCAACATCACATAATCAAGTTCAGCTATCAGAAGATTTTTTTTTTTTTTTACCTTCATAGAAGTGAACATGAAGCATCTTCATACAGTGTTCAAATTTTCCTGATTGTCTAATGTAAGGCCAGGAGCCACCATCGTGGCCAATCACATGCAGGTTCCCACTGGATTCGGACAGTTGGTAACGAAACAATGGAGCCGCAAACTGGTGGGCCATTAGCTTTAATCCTAGCTTGCACCTAGCGGGCAAGAAATATGCACAGTGGGAAAACACTTCCCTTTCCATTCAGGGCTCCCAAAGCCTAGAATCAAAGGTTTGTACCTCACTGATAGATACATGAATTCACCAGAACTTCCAACTGCCCTTTTGCTGTTCCGCTTGTCTATCTGACCCCACCCTTGCTTACTTACTATCACCCCTGAAGCAGAAAAATTCTAGGAAGCTGGTTGATCGCCCCAAGGAGAAGCATTCCAGGAAGCCGAAATCATAGGACTGCAGAAGGGAGCACACCAGAATTGCTGACTCAATGCACACTTGCTCAAAGCTCTCCCCACCTTAATAAATGTTTGCATCAGAGTCTGTTTTGGTGCACTTCTCCCAGAGGAGTGCCCCAGCAGGGTTCCTTTATTCCTTTCAATAAAGCCTGTTACTCTGGTCTTTCGGATTCCCATGGATTCCAACACTCACCAGCCTTATTCACCTCTGTTCCCCATCTCCTTCTCTTACACAAACTCTGCACAAACTGGCTTCTCTTTCAGCACTCCGCCATCTTGGCTGCTTCTCCTGGCCTCCTCCACTCTGCTCTCCTTTCTCTGCTCTCCTCTCTAATGCTAATCTCAGGAACCAAGAGAGAGCAAGCTCCCTGTCTGCCCCAATTTTATAGTGTAGAAATCAAAACCTTTGATCCAATATACAAACAAGGAAGTCTCTGATACAAAGTCACTTATCTGAGGCATAATGGGATTCCTCATGAGAGTGCACCACCCCCTACACCATGCAACAGTCAAGGGTGTGGGGAAAAGCTTAGTCTCAAAACTAAGCCTTAGGCTATAACAACTGGACTGCTTACAGCCTGTCCCCCACACCCAATACAAACTATAAGTGAGCAAACATATATTTAAAAACTTATTTGACCAACAACTAATAAGTAATTTCTTTTTAAAGATTTTATTTACTCATTATAGAGAGGGGAGAGAGAGAGAAGGGGGAAGAGCAAGAAGCATCAACTCCCATATGTGCCTTGACCAGGCAAGCCCAGGGTTTTGAACCGGCAACCTCAGCGTTTCCAGGTTGACACTTTATCCACTGCACCACCACAGGTCAGGCCTAATAAGTAATTTTTAACAGTACTTTTGAATCTGTATCTGTAGAAGTTTAATACATTATAATTAGATCATACATTATCTTTTTTTTTTTAATCAAGGTTATTGATGTTTCAGTAGCTTCAAGGTTTAGCCAATGATATTGTAAGGTATCAAAAAGCTGAAAAATTAATATTGATATTCTGAGAGGAAAGGTCAGGCTTTCCTGTCAGGTTTTCCTGTCCCATCCTTCCTGTGGGCTGGGGAGGGAGGAGAATGTATTAATAGAAGTTTCTGGCTTGCACGAACAATGGGCCATTTAGTTTTAAATGTAAAATAAAGGTTAACTGAGAAATTTCTTCTCTTTCAGTGGGACACAGTTTACATACCATCTTGCATTGATTGTAGTTCCTCCCTTCCTGGAATCTTGAGAGTAAAATACCTCTAGGCTAGTGATGGAAGATGAACCCAGAAAGATTTGTAAATGTCTTTGATTGTGTTACCTTGAAAGTCTTCATGTTTCTGTGTATCCCCTAAACAAATGCTATAATCTTGTTAATGATTGTGTCATGTCATGCTCTCCCCCACCTGTGTGTGATCAAGGGTATATAAACCAGCCCCTGAGATATATTGGGGACTACACGGTTTGGTTCTGCTGCCCTGTGTCAGCCATATGCGGACGGCATATTTAATAAATCTCCTCCTTTAATAAAACTCTTCAAAATTTATCTGGACTGGGTGTCTCTACGTAAACCTGATGGAGTGAGGTATGGTGTCTTTCAGAATCTGGGATTACGGTACTTTATAACAGTGGGACCTTCTTTTAAGTTGGCTCCAGGTAGTTTAGTCATGATGTCATTGTTCTGATGGTTTTCTTTTCTGGTGTTAAGAGTTCTGTATGTTGAACCATTGTTGGGCAGATAAAATGTATTATGCTCACTTTGTTAAAGAGGCCGTTGCCCAGGTGATATTAATGTGTGTTGAGAATTGTTGTAGCCTGAGGCTTGGTTTTGGGATTAAGCCTGTCCCACCCTTTTTGGCGTGAGGTGGTACAATCCTATCATGCCTCATAGAAGTGATTTTGTATTAGAGACTTCCCCATTATGTATATTGGATTAAGGGTTTGGATTTCTACACTATAAAATGGGAACGGAGCGGAAGTTTGCTCTCTTGGTTCCTGAGGTTAGCATGAGAGAGCAGAGAGAATAGAACCAGCAGCGGGAGGAGGCCACGTGGAGAAGGCCAGGAAAAGCAGCCAAGATGGCGGAGTACTGAGTGAGATGCCAGTTTGTACAGAGTTTGTATCTGGGATAAGGAAGGAAATGGGGAACTGAGGAGAATAAGGCTGTTGAGCTAGAAACCTTTGATTCTAGGAAACTCGGATAAATCAGTAGCTTTGTGAGCACTGAATGTGACTGGGGTTTTGGAGCCCAGTGTGTATTTTTACTTGCCCGCCGGGTGCAAGCTAGATTAAAGACTATGGCCCACCAGTTTTTGGCTCCATGGTTTCTTTACCGACTGTCCGAATCCAATGCGAACCTGCATGGGCTGGGCTCCTCTGATAGTGGCCCTGGCCTTGGCTCCTGGCTTTACAACCATCCTTGAGATTCTGGGATGAATCCCACTTGATCATGATGTATTATTTTTTTAATATGTTGTTGTATTCGATTTGCTAGTATTTTGTTTAGTATTTTAGCATCTGTATTCATTAGAGATATTGGTCTGTAGTTTTCTTTTTTTGTGCCATCTTTGCCTGGTTTTGGTATGAGGGTTATGTTGGCCTCATAAAATGTGTTTGGAAGTATTGCTTCTTCAATTTTTTTGAATTGTTTAATTTTATTTATTTTTTACAGAGAGAGTAAGTCAGAGAGAGGGATAGATAGGGACAGACAGACAGGAACGGAGAGAGAAGAGAAGCATCAATTATTCGTTTTTCATTGCGCATTGCAACACCCTAGTTGTTCACTGACTGCCCTCTCACATGTGCCCCGACCGCGGACCTTCAGCAGACCGAGCAACACCCTGCTGGAGCCAGCGACCTTGGGTTCAAGTTGGTGGGCTCTTTTGCTCAAACCAGATGAGCCCACGCTCAAGCTGGTTGCCTCAGGGTCTCGAACCTGGGTCCTCCGCATCCCAGTCTGACGCTCTATCCACTGCGCCATCGCCTGGTCAGGCGCTTCTTCAATTTTTTGGAAGACTTTCAGTAGAATAGGACCAAGTCTTTTTTGAATGTTTGATAAAATTTGCTGGTATAGCCGTCTGGGCCTGGACTTTTATTTTGGGGGAGGTTTTCAATGGTTTTTTTTTTGTTTCTTTTCTACTAATAGGTCTGTTTAGGCTTTCTGCTTCTTCTTGACTCAGTCTAGGAATGTTGTTTTGTTCTAGGAATTTATCCATTTCTTCTAGGTTGTTGAATTTAGTGGCATAAAGTTTTTCATAGTATTCTACAATAATTCTTTGTGTATCTACGGTGTCCGTGGTGATTTCTCCTCTTTCATTTTGGATTTTGTTTATATGAGTTCTTTCTCTTTTTTCCTTGGTAAGTCTTGCCAAGGGTATGTCAATTTTGTTGATCTTTTTAAAGAATCAGCTCCTTGTTCTATTAATTTTTTCTATAGTATTTCTGTTCTCTATTTCATTTATTTCTGCTCTGATTTATATCATCTCCTTTCTTTGGCTGGTTTTGGGTTGTCTTTGTTCTTCTTTTTCTAGTTCCTTAAGGTGTGAAGTTAAGTGGTTCACTTGGGCTCTCTCTTGTTTGTTCATATATGCCTGAAGTGATATGAACTTCCCTCTTATCACTGCTTTTGCTGCATCCCATAGATTCTGATCTGTTTTATTGTCATTTTCATTTGTCTATATATATCTTTTGATCTATGCACTTATTTCTTCTTTGACCCATTCATTTTTTAAAAGTATGTTGTTTACTTTCCACATTTTTGTGGGTTTTTTCCCTCTTTTTTGCAGTTGAATTCTAGTTTCAAGGCTTTATGATCAGAAAATATGCTTGGTACAACTTTGATTTTTCTGAATTTGCTGATGTTGTTTTTGTGGCCCAACATATGGCCAATTCTCGAGAATAATCCATGCACACTGGAGGAAAATGTATACTCTGTCACTTTGGGATGAAATGTCCTGTAGATGTCTATCATATCCAGGTGCTCTAGTGTTTTGTTTAAGGCCACTATATCTTTGTTGATTCTCTGTTTGGATGACCGATGTAGAGCCATCAGTGGTGTATTGAGGTCTCCAAGTATGATTGTATTTTTGTCAGTTTTTGTTTTAAGGTCAATAAGTAGCTGTCTTATACATTTTGGTGCTCCTTGGTTTGGTGCATATATATTAAGAATTGTTATGTCTTCTTGATTCAGTGTCCCCTTAGCGATTATGAAATGGCCATTTTTGTCTCTGAGTAATTTTGCTGTCTTGTAGTCAGCATTATCAGATATACACCATATCAACAAAACAAAGAACAAAAACCACATGATCTTATCAATAGACACAGAAAAGGCTTTTGATAAAATACAACACAATTTTATGTTTAATACTCTCAACAAAATGGGTATAGAAGTAAAATATCTCAACATGATAAAGGTCATTTATGATAAACCATCAGCTAACATCATATTAAATGGCACTAAACTGAAGGCTTTCCCCCTTAAATCAGGAACAAGACAGGGTTGTCCACTCTCTCCACTCTTATTTAATGTGGGACTAGAGGTTCTAGCCAGAGCAATCAGACAAGACAGAGAAATAAAAGGCATCCATATCAGAAAAGAAGAAGTAAAGGTATCAGTTTTTGCAGATGATATGATCCTATACATCAAAAACCCCAAAGAATCCACAAAAAGACTACTAGAAACAATAAGCCAATATAGTAAGGTCGCAGGATAAAAAATTAACATACAGAAATCAATAGCCTTTCTATATACCAACAATGAAACATTTGAGAACGAACTCAAAAGAATAATCCCCTTCATGATGGCAACAACAACAAAAAAGAAATACTTAGGAATAAACATAACAAAGAATGTAAAGGACTTATATAATGAAAACTATAAACCATTGTTAAGGGAAATCGAAAAAGATATAATGAGAAGGAAGAATATTCATTGTTCTTGGTTAGGAAGAATAAATATAATCAAGATGGCCATATTACCCAAAGCAATATACAAATTTAATGCAATTCCCATCTAAATTCTAATGACATTTTTTAAAGAAATGGAGCAAAAATTCATCAGATTTATATGGAACTATAAAAAAACCCGAATAGCCAAAGCAATCCTAAAGAATAAGAATGAAGCTGGGGGCAATACAATACCTGACTTCAAACTATATTATAGGGCCACGACAATCAAAACAGCATGGTATTGGCAGAAAAATAGACACTCAGACCAATGGAACAGAATAGAAAGTCCAGAAATAAAACCACATATATATGGTCAAATAATTTTTGATAAAGGGGCCAACAACACACAATGAAGAAAAGAAAGCCTCTTCAATAAATGGTGCTGGGGCCTGACCAGGCGGTGGCGCAGTGGATAGAGCGTCAGATTGGGATGCGGAGCACCCAGGTTCGAGACCCTGAGATCGCCAGCTTGAGCGTGGGCTCATCTGGTTTAAGCTAAGCTCACCAGCTTGGACCCAAGGTCGCTGGCTTGAGCAAGGGATTACTCAGTCTGCTGTAGCCCCACGGTCAAGGCACATATGAGAAAGCAATTAATGAACAACTAAGGTGTCGCAACGAAAAACTGATGATTGATGCTTCTCATCTCTCTCTATTCCTGTCTGTCTGTGCCTATCTATCCCTCTCTCTGACTCTCTCTCTGTAAAATAAAAAATAAAAAAATAAAAAAAAAATAAAAATTAGCCTGACCTGTGGTGGCGCAGTGGGATAAAGCGTCGACCTGGAACACTGAGGTCGCCGGTTCGAAACCTTGGGCTTGCCTGGTCAAGGCACATATGGGAGTTGATGCTTCCTGCTCCTCCCCCTTCTTTCTCTCTCTCTGTCTCTCTCTCTCACTCCTCTCTCTCTAAAAAAAAAAAAAATCAATAAATAAAATATTAAAAAAAATAAAATAAATGGTGCTGGGAAAACTGGAAAGCCACATTCAAAAGAATGAAACTGGACTGCAGTTTGTCCCCCTGTACTAAAATTAACTCAAAATGGATCAAATATCTAAACATAAGACCCGAAACAATAAAGTATATAGAAGAAGACATAGGTACTAAACTCATGGACCTGGGTTTTAAAGAGCATTTTATGAATTTGACTCCAATGGCAAGAGAAGTGAAGGCAAAAATTAATGAATGGGACTACATCAGACTAAGAAGTTTTTGCTCAGCAAGAGAAACTGATAACAAAATAAACAGACAGCCAACTAAATGGGAAATGATATTTTCAAACAACAGCTCAGATAAGGGCCTAATATCCAAAATATACAAAGAACTCATAAAACTCAACAACAAACAATCCAATAAAAAATGGTAAGAGGACATGAACAGACACTTCTCCCAGGAAGAAATACAAATGGCCAACAGTTATATGAAAAGATGCTCATCTTCATTAGTTATTAGAGAAATGCCAATCAAAACTGCAATGAGATACCACCTCACACCTGTTAGATTAACTATTATTAATAAGACAGATAATAGCAAATGTTGGAGAGGCTGTGGAGAAAAAGGAACCCTCATACACTGTTGGTGGGAATGTAAAGTAGTACAACCATTATGGAAGAAAGTATGGTGGTTCCTCAAAAAACTGAAAATAGAACTACCTTATGACCCAGCAATCCCTCTACTGGGTATATACCCCAAAAACTCAGAAACATTGATACGTAAAGACACATGCAGCCCCATGTTCACTGCAGCATTGTTCACAGTGGCCAGGACATGGAAACAACCAAAAAGCCCTTCAATAGAGGATTGGATAAAGAAGATGTGGCACATATACACTATGGAATACTACTCAGCCATAAGAAATGATGACATCGGATTATTTACAGCAAAATGTTGGGATCTTGATAACATTATACGAAGTGAAATAAGTAAATCAGAAAAAACCAGTAACTGCATTATTCCATACGTTAGTGGGACATAAAAGTGGGACTAAGAGACATTGACAAGAGTGTGGTGGTTACGGGGGGGGGGGGGAGAGGGAGAGGGAAAGGGGGAGGGGGAGGGGCACAAAGAAAACTAGATAGAAGGTGACAGAGGACAATCTGACTTTGGGTGATGGGTATGCAACATAATTGAATGACAAGATAACCTGGATATGTTATCTTTGAATATATGTATTCTGATTTATTGATGTCACCATATATATATATATATGTTGCAGCTTTTAAAAAAAAAAAGAGTTCTAAGTCCATTTTGTTCATTTTTCTACCCTAGTCTTGGAATTCTGGTTTCTCCAAGAGCTCAGAGTTCTATCAGTGGGAAATGGTATTTGGTAACTATAAACTGGTGCTGGTATATCTCATTGCTACAAAATTGGGCCTTTGTCTTCTCCTTTTCATGAGGGAAAACGCATCATGAATTTAAACTAAAATTCACAACAAGAGGATTTTCTTTTAACCACTTTGGTCTAATCACCCATACTTTTACTCTTTCCCATCCTGAAAGTCTTCGCTCAATATAGTATCATCAACAATAGCATTCATCGGCTGTGGTAAATAGGTCACAGACTCAGAATAATAACGCCAACATTCTTACCAACAATGTGATCACTGGAAATAATTTCAGGATTTTTTGGAGGTCAGTTCTTTTATTGTGTTTGTTTTTTCACCATGATTTTTTTATTTTGCTTTTCCTTTTTAGGAATTGTTTCTTAAATTTAACTTTGTTCTGACCTGTGGTGGCGCAGTGGGATAAAGCCTCGACCTGGAACACTGAGGTCGCCGGTTCGAAACCTTGGGCTTGCCTGGTCAAGGCACATATGGGAGTTGATGCTTCCTGCTCCTCCCCCTTCTCTCTCTCTCTCTGTCTCTCACTCCTTTCTCTCTAAAAAAAAAAAATCAATAAATAAAATTTAACTTTGTTTTGTAATTATATATAACATTATTTTGTTTGACTTTAGAGTCTACAAAAATAAAAAATCTATTCAGAGAATTGAAGCCCCTTCCTTCTGCCCAGTTTTCTCCTTTCTTTTATAACTATATTTTTTCTTTTTGTTTTTTGTTTATCCTTCCATTTAAAAAATATATATAGTGTGTGTGTATATATATATATATACATACATACTGTATTTGTATTCTTCCCTTTCCCATTTTATTTTTCTGCATCTGTTTTTTTAATCATTTAATTATTCCAGAGATCATTCCATAACTATGTAAAGAAATTTTGCATTCTTTTTAAAAACACCTTTTTTTGAGATATAATTTACATACTACAGAATAAACCCATCTAAAAGTTTAATGCGATTTAGTATATTTATATAGTTATGCAACATTGCCACAATCCAGTTTTAGAATGTGTCCATCACCCAGAAATCCCTACCTGCTCCCTGATCCCAGCAAAGACAGTCTGCCTTCTTAATCACATCACCATAGGCAGCTGCATAGGGCCCAGTGTGTGCATACCCCAGGGTTCATTTAGCCAGCCCCAGAATCCAGTGAATAGCCTTGTGCACATGTTGTTTGAATTTTTGCCATGATGTTTTTGAAATAGATTCCAAGAAGAGCCTCTGAGTCAAATGGTCAGTAATATGTAATTTCTCTAAATAATGCCCAGTCCCCTTTGAAAAGCATGTACTATTTTGCACTCCCACCAATAATGTATGAGAGTGTCAGTTTTCCCATGGCCTCGTCAATGGGGTAGATTGTTAAACTTCAAATGGTATCTCAATATAGTTTTAATTTGCATTCCCTTTACTGTAAAGAAGCTTGAACATATTTTCAAGAGTTTAAGATTCATTTGCATTTCTTTTTCTGTGAGATGTCTGCTTCTATCTCCCGTTTCTCTTTTTTTAGATTAGGAATAATTTGTGTTATAAATTTCAAATATTTGTTTTTGTTTATCCTTTTAATTTTCTAAAATTATATTTTATACTGTATAAAACATGTTAATTTTATGCAGTCAACATCCAATTTTTTCTCTTTTTCATCTAAACATTGAGTTAGGAAAAGCTTCCTAATCAGGTGATAGAGTAATTTGCTCATATTTGCTTCTAGAATTGGTATGTGTCTTTCTGTTTGTTTTTTGATATATTTTTTCTTTTCCAAGAGAAAGGAGGGGAGATAGAGAAACAGACTCCCACATGCAACCAGTCCAGGATCCACCAGGGAACCTCCATCTGGGGCCAATGCTCTGCCCATCTGGGACCATGCTCACAACCAAGCTATTTTTAGCACCTAAGGCAGTCTCCAGGGAGCCATCCACAGTGCCTGAGGCAATATGCTTGAGCCAAAGCTGGGGGAGGGGAAGAGAGAGAGAAAGGAGAGGAAAGAGGTGGAGAAGAAGATGGGCACTTCTCCTGTGTGCCCTGACTGGGAATCAACTAGGACATCCACATGGCAGGCTGACACCACTGACCCAACCGGCCAAGGCTTGTTTTTCAACATTTTATTTTCTGACTTATCTACTTTTATTCTGATGTGCAGTGTGAGGAACAAATCTGCTTTTTATCGTTTTTTATGTGTAATTATCTCAGTATGCTAGGACACATATTAAAAAACTCAGCTTGGCCCTGGCCAGTTGGCTCAGTGGTAGAGCGTCAGCCTGGCGTACAGAAGTCCCGGGTTTGATTCCCGGCCAGGGCACACAAGAGTAGCGCCCATCTGCTTCTACACCCCTCCCCCTCTCCTTCCTCTCTGTCTCTCTCTTCCTTTCCCGCAGCCGAGGCTCCATTGGAGCAAAGATGGCCCGGGCGCTGGGGATGGCTCCTTGGCCTCTGCCCCAGGCACTAGAGTGGCTCTGGTCGCAACAGAGTGACGCCCTAGAGGGACAGAGCATCGCCCCCTGGTGGGCAGAGCTTTGCCCCCTGGTGGGCGTGCCGGGTGGATCCCGGTTGGGTGCATGCGGGAGTCTGTCTGTCTCTCCCTGTTTTCAGCTTCAGAAAAATACAAAAAAACAAAAACAAAAAAAAACTCAGCTTGCCTGACCTGTGGTGGTGCAGTGGATAAAGCGTTGACCTGGAAACACTGAGGTCACCAGTTCAAAACCCTGCACCTACCTGGTCAAGGGACATATGGGAGTTGACACTTCCTGCTTCTCCCCCCTTCTCTCTCACTCTCTCTCTCTCTCTCTCTCACTTTCTCTCTCCCTCTCTTCTCTCTAAAATGAATAAATAAAAAATATTTAAATAAAACAGCTTATCCTCACAGGTTTGAGTTGACATCTTTATCGTCTACTAACTTTGTACATGTACATTGGGAATATTTCTGGATTTTTCTGTTTTCCATGAGTCTGACTATTGTGTGTGTGTGTGTGTGTGTGTGTGTGTGTGTGTGTGTGTGTTAGAGACAGAGAGAGGGACAAATAGGAATATACAGACAGGAAAGGAGAAAGATGAGAAGCATTAATTCTTCATTGTGGCACCTTACTTGTTCATTGATTGCGTTCTCATATGTGACTGGGGGGGGGGGGCTACAGCAGACCAAGTGACCCTTTGCTCATGCCAGCAACCTTGAGCTCAAGCTGGTGAGCCTTGCTCAAACCAGATGAGCCTGTGCTCAAGCTGGCAACCTCAGGGTTTTGAACCTGGGTCCTCTGTGTCCCAGTCTAACGCTCTATCCACTGCACCACTGCCTGGTCAGGTGAGTCTGACTATTCTTGTACAAACCTCACTGTTTTAGTGATGAGACTATAATTTGTTAAAATGCTTTTTTAAAAATCAACTTTGACAATTTATTGAAACATAAGAACAAACAGGCTTTGCCATATTTGCTCCCTGTTCCTTTTTCTTCTTCCCAGGCAGGTAGTTAGTCCTCTGGAGGGTGCGGAGACTAGTTAGGCTTCAGAAGTTTCACAGAAAATTGCCAATGCAGCCATTCACTCACCACTTTTCATCTAGCGTCTGCCTTCAGCCAGCATGAGGAAAAGCAGAACCCCAGCTCTCAGAAAACCGGGTCCCAACCTGTCAGCTATGCAGCTCTGGTCAAAATCCAAGCTGAGGGAGAATGATCTCAAGAAGGTCACCTAAAGCAGTTTCCCAGCTGCTGCTTTGTGGAATACTGGTTCTGCTGGATGGCAACAGGTCTTCACTAGCAAAAGGAACTCCATGAGTAACCAAATGCAAGTGTATGCTAAAATAAGGTGACCAATTGTTCTCCTTTAGGGAGGATAGTCCTTTTTTTGTAAGTTCCATCCTCCTTGAAAATTGTCCTCATACATGTGCTCCTTTTTGATATTGAAAGACTAATCTGTAAATGTCCGCATTCGATCAATGCAGAGTCAATCCATTGCATGTGATGTGATGTATTTGTATCTAAATGAGTACTTTTTTCTTACAGGCATGTAAGCATAATTACAATATAAAATATTATGTTTTTATTATGCATTTATCACATTATAGTGTATTATTGCAATAAATAAAATGTTTCTTTTATTTATATTGTTTTCTTCCATTTATTTTTGTTCTTTTCATTGTAAAAACACTGGTCACCTTAGCTAAAAGGGTCTGAAAAAGAAGGTGTAAAGCCAGTACCACGGCCCCTATCATAGCCGCCTGACCCATGCAGGTTCACAATTGGATTTGGACAGACAGTAATGAAACAATGGAGCCAAGAACTGGTGGGTCATCATCTTTAATCCTAGATTGCATCCGGCGGGCAAGTAAAAACACACAATGGGCTCCAAAACCCACTCATTGAGTGCTCACAAAGCTACTGACTTATCCGAGCTTTCTAGAATCAAAGGTTTCTAGCTCACCAGACTTATTCACCTCTGTTCCCCATCTCCTTCTCTCTGCACAAACTCTGCACAAACTGGCTTCTCACTCAGCACTCCGCCATCTTGGCTGCCTCTCCTGGCCTGCTCCACGTGGCCTTCTCTGCTCTCCTCTCTAATGCTAATCTCAGGAGCCGAAAGAGCAAGCTCCCGGTCTGCCCCAGTTTATAGTGCAGAAATCAAAACCTTTAATCCAATATACAAAATAAAGAAGTGTCCAATACAAAGTCACTTTTCTGAGGCATGATGGGATTGCACCACCCCACATCAAAATGGGTGGGAAAGTCTTAGTCCTAAAACCAAGCCCCAGGCCACAAGGATCCTGCCTGCCCACAGCCTACCCCCAATACACATTAATATCACCTGGGCTATGGGCTTCCATGTGGAAAGCGCCATCTTTAACAAAGTGAGCATAATATATTTTATCTGCCCAACAGAAGGACTCATGGGAACCAACCTGCTCAACTTGGTTTAAACCAGCCTTTCCCCACAGTCTTTGATTCTAGAACTTTTACCGATGGGTTTTTACCGGAAGCACAGACAGCAAATCCACTTTTCCTTTGGTCACCCAGTGCCGGTAGAAAAATCGCCTTTTGTGCTTATTGTCATTGTCTGAAACACTCCACAGAGTGAGTGTCTTTCTGGCTCTGTGTGAAGGAGCAAGTGGGACTGCGGTGCTTCTCCCTTTCTGATGAGCAGAGTCGTGTAATTTGTTCCCCTTTTTGCTTAAGGAAACTGAGTCATTGTAAAGATACCAGTCTCTACGATGAACATATTGACATCCTTCCTTTTTCCATGGTTTTACTGTTTTGATTTCACATACTGCATCTTTTGGTAAACCTTCCCAAAAATGTTTTAGGAACAGTTGAGGCTAAAATGTGTTTCCAGGGGAAAACATGGTTACATAAATGGGACCAAAATACAACATTTAGTGTTGACATGATAATGTAATGACGGTGATCATATAGATTCCACAATGCAATCACAGTCTAATCACACTCGTGCCAAGTTCCCCATAATTCAAACAGTGTTAAGGGGTTTCAACTGTAAGAAAATATTTGACTTTAAAACCCACTGCAATGTTCTTGTGCCCTGATTATGTACGTACAAAGCAAGAAGAAAATCCTCAGGGAAACAGTACTTTTCCATTTCCATTTCTTGAGGGAGTGTGGACTCCATTTAACTATGAGAATAGTTTAGACATGTTTTATTGCAAAATGTAAATTCATCCTTAGAGGGCTCTGGCTGTTTTGGTAGGCTCCCCTTGAACTTATTACCACATCTAGCACACACCATGCTATTCCTAGGAAATAGCCCCAGCTGGCATTTTAAAGGGACAGCATACAATCCTGGCAGGTTCACTGCTGTTTTAAGCACTAGTGAATGTAGAATGATAAATATTTAATTTTTTGATTTTTGTTTTAGTCAACATTTGCCACCTTTAGTCAAAAATACTGAAAAAAGTTAAAATTTATTACTAAAGAACTAAATGAGTCCAAAATAAACTTAAGTAATGCTATTTTTTAAAATTTGCATATTTATATTTATTTATTTGTATTTTTCTGAAGTGAGAAGCGGGGAGAGGCAGGCAGACAGAATCCCGCATGCACCTGACTGGGATCCACTTGGCATGCCCACCAGGGGACAATGCTTAACCCCTCCAGGGCATTGCTCTGCTGCAGTCTGAGCCATTCTAGCACCTGAGGCGGAGGCCATGGAGCCATCCTCAGCACCCAGACCAACTTTGCTCCAATGGAGCCTTGGCTGTGGGAGGGGAAGAGAAAGATAGAGAGGAAGAAGAGAGGGAAGGGTGGAGAAGCAGATGGGTGCTTCTCCTGTATGCCCTGGCCAAGAATTGAACCCAGGACTTCCCCTCACCAGGCCAATGCTCTACCACTGAGCCAACCAGCCAGGACAGATTAGATTTCTATCTTTATTAAAGCCTAAAACAACACAAAGATTTTTGGGACACCCTGTATTATTTATTGAATAGTGCAGGCTACCAACAGTATATCCAGGGTGTTTCAAATTTTGTAAAGTATAACCTTCATGTCTATATAGGGAAAAAGTCTACAGAGTAATAATAACCATGCACATTCACAAAGCTATTTTCTCTTTTGTGGGATTTATTTTCCTCTTTGTGCTTTTCTGTGTTTTCTACATTTCCCACAATCAGCTTATACAGGATTTTTAATACAAAAGGGAAAACCTTTAAAATGTTCATAGTGTAATGCATCTGAGATGTTTCTGTTTATCTGTCCTTAGTCCTTCCAAATTGAACAAATTTAGGTCAACTCTTTGTCCCAACACCACCAACCACTCATGACCAGGGCTTGATGGGGTGAGTGTGTCTGTCCACCGGCAGGTGGGTGGTCAGGAATGGGCGTGCGGCTAATAAGACTTAAGGGCAGGTTTGCTGTAAATTTCTGAGAAAAGTGTCTTCACTTTTGAGCCAGAGCTGAGGAAAAGATATCTTCCTGAGATAGACTTTCTCAGTTCCTCTGTAGTCTTGGCAGCAGGTTGCAAGGCCTAGACCTACCTGCTGCTGCCACAGGATGAAGCCATTGGTGGGAGGTTTGTGGGGGGAAGCAGCCGGTGGTGTCAGGAAACAAGGCCAGGGCCTCAGCCACAGTGGGCTGCCTGACTCAAGTTTAAGCCAACGCCAAGTGGGATTTCTCTTTCATCCTAAAGCATCCTGACAGATAGAGGCTCCTCCTAAAACCTTTGCTGCTATTGGCCAGTGCAGAGTTGTCCTTCAGCCCCACTTGGCAGTTCCACGGTGAGCAAGGCTCACTTGATGTGAAGCGTGTAAGTGGATGGCGGCTCCCTGGAAAATAGATTTACTACCTGGAATTTACAGTTTTTCATGCGCTTTCTTTTCTGAGGAAGGGTATTTTTTTAACATCCTGAGAGGAAGAGCAGGAAGGCCCAAGATCACTTTCTTCAAGTGAAACTTCAGTCTCTGAGCTCTCTCCTTTACACTAAAATCAGGTGGTCAGGTTGTAGCGTTACCTGTCGGGAGCCTCCAACAAAACTCAAGGATCTGAGTGTCAGCCCAGATGCTGCTGTGAGACAGCACAAACTCACTTGTTCCTAGCAGACAGCAAGGGAGCTGGTGCAAATGTGCTAAGGACTGTGGCACACCTGGAGGGGGACCCTGGCGTCAATCTTACTTGAGGGCAGCCCATGCAGTGTGGTGCCTGGCCAGCCATCCTTGGCTGCATAGGGCCTTCTCTTACCCAGCTAGTGAAGTACCCCAGCTAGTGAAGGGCCTAGTGAGTTTCTTTCTTCCTTCCATCTGAACAATGTAATATTAATAATGCAACCTGAGCTTGCACTGGGAGCTATCTCTGAAGTTGAATTAGCCCAAAACCCAAAAGCTTTTTCCCTCCAGCTACTGTCAAGCTGGACTTCCCCAGCCTGTACATAAACAAGTGGAGGAGAAATACTTGTCTTTCTAACACCTGAAAATGTAAACCTACATCCTAGTAAAATCATTTTCAAATTATCCAAACAAATTATTTGCATACATGTACTTTATTTCTTGTTTTGAATTTGTGTTAGATAAATGTCCAAGAGAGAGACTCTTGGGTTAATAGCATTGACGTTTTGTTACTGCAATATGGGTACAAGAGTGAGTTTTCTGTGGCTTTGCCTGTTTAATCTTAAATGTGGGATTTGGTAAATTCCATCTTGTTAGTTTACACCCATAATCCTAATTTATAAAAAAAAAATGTTCCTGCTTCTTAACCAGCCACCCACTAACTATCAATATTATATTATGTATGTCCTCCTATGCTTGAGAAATAAATATGTTCTCTTGATTTTGAGGCAGAGCAAAAAACAAGCTTAAGAAAGAGTCAAGGGTAAAACTCAAGGTGTGATAGGCCCACAAAAGAGCTGTTTAAGTGATCAAAGTCCAGCTGAGGACCTGTCAGTCGACCCACCTCTCTCCAACTTGTCCACCACAGAACACTTGGCTAATCCTGGAGTGCAGTGGGTGCCGTGGCTGGGCACAGACATTGACACCATGTCATTCTCCATCTGGCTCCAGATGCCAACTTTGATAGAAGCTGTTCTTGTTTAAAGAGGTCTCCTAAACCCCTAAGATGTAAACAGTTTCCTTGATAACCTTTTGCATTGGTATGGTTTTGTTTTTTAGGTGTTAATTCATTAGGAGTTTATTCTTGTGTATAATGTGAGGGAGTCAGCTCCCCCCCCCCAAGTGATAGGCAGTTGTGCTAGTACTTTCCCTTACCAATAATTTGGATACTATTTTAAATATAATTTTAAAATATTTTCATTTATATTTATAAGAATGATTGGTCTATCCTTTCCGTGTTATCGTTATTATTGTTATGAAATTTTATGTTAAAGTGATGCTAGCTTTGTAGAATAGATTGAGAATATTGCCACACTTCTGTAGTTTGAAATAAATTAAATGACATTAGAATTAACTGAGAACTGGGGCTCACTTGTAAAGACATTTTGGTCAAAGCTGCCCTGTCATTGATATATTTTTAATTACTTCTTCAAGATCATCTGTGGTCACTGATTTATCCAAAGTTTCCACTTCTTGGGTTAATTCTGGTAATTTTATATTTCACAAGGAACCCATCTGTTTCCAACTATGTTACCAGGGGGTTGTAAGTAGTATTCTTTTACACCTGTGTCACCTGGCCCTGTGTCTATGACTATCTGACTTTCTCATTCTATTTATGCATACTTTTGCTGTGTTTCTGTTTGCTGGTGAATTTGCTAAGGTAGGTGCATACTATTTCATTGAACTGTTTTGTGGCTTGAGTCATATGTTCTAAATGTCTAGGTTTAAAGTATGTAGTCTGCCATTTTTAATCTTGCCCCAGGCCCTGCCAGGTTAAGGGTAAGCCAAGGTGTCATCAAAGAAATTCTTTTCTTTGCAACTTTCCTGAGATAAGTTCTCTATTTGCTAGATCACACATTAATCCATTAACTTTTACTGGGTAACAAACTACCTCAAAACTAAGTCACTCAAACAACAAAGATTTTGATCATTACTTATAATTTCCTGGGTTAACTAGGTGGTTCTTCTGGTCTAGGTTGGCTCAGAGGAGGCTCCTGTGTCTGGACCCTCAGTTGGGATGGCCACGGAGCTGGGACCTTTCTCTACAGGCCCTTCATCCAGCGGGCTTATCCATGTGGTGCTTGAGGGAAGTCCAGTGTGAGAGTGGAAGCTGAAAGGCTTCTTAAAAACTATGCATGGAAATTTTCTTGTCAAAATTCTATTGGTCAAAAGAAGGCAAGGGCCTGCCTAGTTACAAGAGTGAAGAAACAGACCAAAAGAGCTACAAAGGATTTGTAGTCTTTTAAAAATTTTGAAATCTATCACAACATATCCTCTTCCTTTTTGGTTTATTCCCTAGCTCTGCAAGAGCACAAATTCTAGTAGTTTCTTCAGAGGCACGCATGAGGAGTAAATATTTTGAGTCTTTTCCTATATAAAACCAACAATGTGATTTAGTGTTGGGACTGACATGCCGAGTAGTCTTAGAGTGGGAACTGGTCTATGATTTTGGGCCTAAGCTTTGTGTTATGCCTGGAGGGGCTGGAGACAAGAGCCTGAGATCAGCCATGTGAGCTGGTATGGAGCCCCAATAAAAACTCTGGACAGAGAGGCTCAGATGATGTCCCCTGGTTAGAAATACTTTCCACCTCTCATCACCAGTAATATAATGTACCCTGACTCCACAGGGAGAGAACAACAGAAGCTCTGTTTTCTTTCGTAGTTTTACTGGGTTATACCTGATGCACTGTTTCCTGTGACTAATGTTCATTTGCAGCCTAAACATCTCCAAAGCCCTGGCACCTAAAATAAAATTACCTAAATTAACTGTAACAGTGAGTATAAGACCTTTCAGTGAGTTCTGAGTTCTTCTAGTTTATTACAGAACCTGGAATAGTTTTGAGAATCCCTCCAACTTGTCATTGGTGTTAGAAGTGAGGAAGGTCTTGTAGGGACAGTGTTCACTAATTTGGCAGTTGGATACATTCTCTCAGTTTCACAATAAATATTTCTTGTTCTCTAAGTAGTCCTTTGTCTTAACACTTTATTCTCATAATATGTGCATATATGGTGGGTACAATATCTTCTCTTATTTCCTAAGGGCATCTTAATGTCTTATTTTCTATTTCCTATTTCTTCTTTCAATTTTCTGTGAATTTGTCTGTCTTATTTGGTTCCCCTCTCTTGTTGGGCACCTTCCTGAAATGTCTGCTCATTCATCACTAACCATTCATGTTTATTTTATTTTTTTTAATTTATTTATTTATTCATTTTAGAGAGGAGAGGGAGAGACAGAGAGAAAGAAGGGGGGGAGGAGCTGGAAGCATCAACTCCCATATGTGCCTTGACCAGGCAAGCCCAGGGTTTCGAACCAGCGACCTCAGCATTTCCAGGTCGACGCTTTATCCACTGCGCCACCACAGGTCAGGCTAACCATTCATGTTTAAAAATGAGGCATGATGTGGCAATTAGAAGCCTCATGAACTATGCAGGTTTTTTGGACTGGGGTTCTATTAGGGTGACCAGATAGTTGGTTGGCCTTTCCATAGGAAGGTCCCCAAATCTGGAGATGTTTTCTCTGGGGATTTGGGATGTGTTTGTCCCAGTAGAGCCCAAGCTCTATGTCGATCAAGCGTTCCAGATTCGACTTCCCCGTGCAGTGGGGCATTCCTGCTTATCAGCAGGGCTGGCAGCCTCTTTGAGACTACTCTTGAGGCAGCTATGAGGATGCTACTGTTAAATGCCACAGGAGGAAAGACATGACTGACACACAAATTAGTTGCAATAATCACACAAGCAATTTATTACTCACAAATCCTTTTGGCATGCCTGGGTACAGCTTAAGGGGGCCCTGTTGGTGTGCTCCTCTCAGCTGGCTTTGGTCAGAGTTCAGAGTGGCATGGAGAAGTCCATATCAACGTTGGAGTCTGGGCGACTACTGCAGCACGGGGCCCCACAGCTTTAGTACCTTTCTTGGCCAACGCCTTCTAACAGGTGTCAATCTACAGGATTATCACCTCAAACCACCTTTTTGGGAGTTCCTCGCAGGGAACCCCCTTTATGTCAATCTACTGAAATGTTTACATTAAACTACTTTTTAAGATGTTTTTATTTTTATTAATTTACAAAGTTAATGTAAATAATACCAAGCCACTTCTTATCTATGTATAACTTCACACACATACTAACTGGGCTCTGCTTGTAAGTCAGAGTCTGTTTATCACATTGTAGAGTTATGGCACTAAGCCACTATATTAATTCCTATCCAATTGGCAGAACTTTACCTAAATTTAATAATTATTTTTAATATCCTTTTAATTACTTTTATATATCTTTCATATTTTTATATTTCTATATATTTAATTACTATAACCTTATATTACTACAACAGAATTCAAAAAGTTCAGCTCCATTCCTATCAGAAACAGTGCCATGTTCCTATTTGGAAGCCAATATATACATTCAACTAATACAAGATTTTGCTCCTTAGTAAATGAAACAGCTTTTGTAAGGGAAGATTGCAGGTCAGACATGCATCTGTATTAGTAGTATAAGAAACAGATCATCAGTGCCCCTTCCCATTAAAGCACAGAGCAAACTTAAAATATCTTTAAACCCTTCTGTAGGCTTTAGCACTGTCATAAAAACCACAGTATAGAAACGTTCCATAGTGAGCAGACATATCAACCCTTTCTTTCAAATCTTTACAAACACAAACAGAATCACCACTCAAATTTACTGTAGTATTTACAAGAGTTACACAGTTGTCTGCTCTTCAGGAAAAGCTGTGTTTGGCAATACTTTGATATTCATTAGGAATTGAGATAGTACTCAGTTTTGTTACACAGTAATGTACAAAAACCATCTGTGCTCAGCCATTGAACTGAATGAAATGAAGAGGTTTCAAATAACTGTTCGTATAGTTCTCATAAAAACTTGTACAAAGATCAGTTCATACCTGTGAAGTTCTTCCAGGACAATGGTTAACATTTCATTACATGTCAGATTTAGTTTTTCGTTGTATCCAGGTTTTTAATTATATCAGTTTCAAGTGTTCTGAGATAACTTCGCTCATGTGTATGTTTGGTTTTACTTAAAAATTAACTTCAGGCTTTCATGTCTACAATGTCTCTATTTCCAGCTCCGAAGATCTTCCAAGATTAGGTTACAAAACATCTTCTTTTAACCTAACAGTGCTTCATTTGTGAACTGCAATTTTACCAGCACACAAAGTTCCATATAAAATCAGATTCCTCAATTAACAGTGACCTCATTGTGTAAATAGTGTTACAAAATCCTGAGGAAAACAGAAATTATCCCCGAATTTAAAAGTACCTTTAATCATCTAGCTAACATGGGCAACAAGTCCTACTTTACACATGTACAGGAAACATTACAAGTGCACAAAATTTATAAGTAGAGTTATATTTTACATTTCACATAATATGTTGCTCAAGATATGTGCATAACCAAAGAACCATTGGCAAACAACCAGTATGTATTTTGTCATGTTATAACAGCCTGTATGAAATTCCAGATAACCATATAGATGAACCCAGATGTATCCTAGCACTGAAATAAAATGTTATTCTATACTTTTTGTTATTCTGCTCTTAATATTAAACTGTATATCATACTAAGCTCCAGAAGATATTCTAACATTAATGTGAACTCATTAGTCTTTCTCTGTCTTTTCATTTCAGAAGTGTCAGAATATCATTCTGGTCACATAGAATGCAGTACCTTTTCACTATGCACATAACAAAACATACTTAGCTAAAAATTACAGCAATTTCCTTGGAAAATATTACACTGTAAACAAGTATGCTTTGAGTGATGAAATGCATCGTTGAAATGCATTTTCAATATTCATCAAGTTGTTTCTTTCACATTTTACAGATGGAATTCAAAACATTCAGCTCCATTCCTATCAGAAAAAGAGCCATGTTCCCATTTGGAAGCCAATTTATACATTCAACTCATACAGGATTTTGCTCCTTAGTAATTGAACAGCTTTTTGAAGGGAATATTGCAGGTAAGACATCCGTCTGTATTACTACTATAAGAAACAGATCATCAGTGTACCTTCTTGCATTAAAGCAGAGAGCAAACTGAAAATATTTTTAAACCCTTCTGTAGGCTTTAGCACTGTCATAACAACCACAGTATACTAATGTTTCATAGTGACCATATATATCAACCCTTTCTTTCAATTCTTGACAAACACTACCAGAATCACCACTCAAATTTACTGTAGTTACTAGGGTTACACAGTTGTCTGCTCTTCAGGAGAAGCAGCTCTTGGCAACACTTTGATATTCATTAGGAATTGGATAGTACTCAGTTTTGTTACACAGAAATGTACATACACCATCTGTGCTTAGCCTCTCAAACTGAATGAAATTGTGAGGTTTTAAATAACTTTGTATAGTTCTTGTAAGAACTTGTACAAAGATCACTTCAGGTAGAGATTTGCAGTTGATATGTTTCTGTGGCAATGTCATATACTAGGCCTTAGTCTCGTTGGTAGTCAGAGATTGTTAGCATTTGCAGGTTCCAACAATGGGAGAGTCCATTTTCCTGGAGCCTGTCTCATAGTCTCTCCTTCCTGAATTAGCAGCCTGGTGATCCATCCACCTATGAGGTTGCCACTGCCACTGCCTGGAGGTTAAAAGTCTCAAAAAACTGGCAGATCCCTACTCTATCCCCACTCAGTGCAGGGTACTGGGTAAGGCTCTGTCAGTTAGAGCCACCAGGGTAATCAGACAGGGCTGGGAGCCAATTTCTCCCAAGGTGTCTTTCTTGAGCCTCCAGGTATGTCCAGTATGCCTCAGCACTCTGTGGGACAACTCTTCCCAGGCTTTTTGCACTTTGTAACCTGTTTTGGCTGGGATGAAGTTGCCCTAAACACTGCCTGCAGAACAAGAGATCTTAAAACCTGCCAAGTCCCTCTTTTTAGTGCACAGCTCTGAGTATGAAAGCTCTGCTCATCAGAGCCACCAGTTTAAGCAGGTAGTGGGGGGTATGTTGACTTCTGTTCAGTTCCCCAGGTATATCTAGTTAAATTTGTCTTAGCATTTTGTGGAATTGTTCTCTGCGGGCTTCTTGTTAAAAAGCCTACAGAATAGCCTGTCTAACTTCTGCAATGTTCTCCGAGGTTTATTTCAAAGGAATGTGTTTTTCATCCTGTATCGGCTGAGCGGAAGTTGCCCCCGCCCCTACGTGCAGAGCAAGAGGCAGTAAAAAATAATCATGTTTCTTGTCTTAGATCACTGATCTGAGAGAGACCTTGTCAACTAGAGCTGCGTAAGCCAGTTGGGCAGTGAGCAGACTGTGGGTTAAGCAAATTTCAGCATTTGGATCCACAAATCTGCTTCAGAGACAGTCTGCAACTGCCTGCGTGCCCTTCCCCCTAGTACTTTTGTATTTTTTCTTCCCTGGGATGTTAGCCTGAATGGCTGGTTTAGGCGCCCTGCCTGCAGGAAGAAGCCCGAGTGTAGGGAAGTTCTCTTTTGTGCACTCCCCGTGCGCTGTGGCTGGGGTAGTAAGAATCACACCAAGACTCTGGTAGCAGCCCATGCAGAAGCCTCTGACCATGCCTCTCTGTCCAGGAACACGGGCACCCACGCCCGGGTGCCAAGAGGAATCTCTTGCACACTGTTCGCACTCACCTACCAGGATATCAGGGTAATGGCAGCTGTCGCTCACCCACCTTGCTGGGGTCTACGCAGGCATTAGCTCACATGGGCCGGGCCCCTGCAGGCATACTCTTTACTTGGCTTGAATGTCTGTGCTGCATCCCAGCTCCCTCCACGCTCCCAGCCCCCAGTCTCTCTCAGTTCCAAGTATAAATAAAAGCAGCCCTTGCTCAGGTTAGTGAGGAAGGCGAAGTGTTCTGTTCTCTGTCTTACTTCCTTCAGGGTTGATTATATATTTAGCCAACTTTTTGCCCAATCATACCTTCTTGTTCAGTGTGTGGGACTTCCAGATGCTCCTGGGATAGATTTTTCTGTCTCTGGTTGTAGAACTTGTTGAAATTTTGGGGCAAGGTATCAGAAGTGCCCCTCACAGGCCATTTTTCTGATGTCACCCCAGAGTTATATGACTATAGTCTCATTTTACACAATGTCCCACTTTATTTATGAAAAAATGGAGGCACAGAGAGGTTAAATGCTTCACCCAAAGTCACAATGGGCAGAGTAATAATCTGAACTCAGGAAGTCTGGTTTGAAACATCTGAGCTCCAACCATGACACCAAACTTATGGCCTCAGATTTTTTCTGGGCCTCTAAATGTGAGACTTGCCATGGGGCTCTTTTCAGCACCTGCTCTATTGCCTGCAGTCCAGTAATTCTGGAGCCAGGATTCCAACCCAGTCCCATTAAATAAAAATAAGAGGGGGCATCAGTTTTGGCATACAAATGTTTTTCAGGTCCCAAGGCAATATAAGTAGCAGTCAGAGGCCCAGATGCGAACCTTTGACAAAATTATCAGCTTCAATCCCCACTAAACAGCCTTGGAATCTGGATCATCTTCCAGGCTATGGACTCACAATCCAAAGTGGAATTTCTCATCTGGTCCCAGGTGTCCTCCCATGGCACCACCAAGGCTCACATTCACCACCTTTATCCTCCCTGAAGACAAAAGTGAGCCACACATCATGGCCACCTAGACACTTAAAACCTTTCCCACCATTCTTCTTGGTGAGGCTGCGCCTTATACCTTTACTCTTCCCTATGGGGTATTTTAGAAAAACAGCCCTTGCTGGAGGCAGATGGATGAGGTAGCAAGACCAGTAACAACATAAGAACAGTCCAAGTATGAACAAGTGATGGAGGTTGCAGAAGGGCTCAACTTCTGAGGCATCTAGGAGTCATGAGTGACTGACGTGGGATGAGCTTGAAAGAAGGCCTGTCTAGGCCCTCCTCCAAAACTGAATGAAAGAAAAAAAAGTTTTGCAGGCTACAAGACCCAAGCTTCTTTGGAGAAGCACTGGCCACTCACCACTCTCTCTCTCTCTCTCTCTCTCTCTCTCTCTCTCTCTCTCTCTCACACACACACACACACACACACACACACACACACACATACACAGTATTAGTCACCTGCGGCCATCTCAGCCATAGGCAGGCCTTCCAGAACCTCCAACAGTCACTGCTCCAGCCTTGCCTCCAGAATCCCATGGACCAACTGTTCTTACCTGAGCAAGGGAACACCTAGTCAGCTCTAGTCACATCAAGGGGTCTCCCTCCACTTCCTTCTGCAGTCACATTCACCTGCCCCTGCCCCAGAAGTACACCTGGCTGGATTTATCCAGCAGCCATGATTGCTCTGCATTCAGCTTCAGCAGATGAATCTGTAGCTCCCTGGCCAGTGCAGGGGCAGCCGTGGGCTCACATAGACACAGGTGCAGGGCAGCAGGGCAGCAGCCCAGCCTGGTTCTCACCAACAGCTCAGAATCCCGCACCACCCTCTGGGCCCAGAAAGGCTCTCCAGGCTGCACTCAGCATGGCACCCAGGACTGCAGTTCTGCCTGTGCCCAGGTCTTCACGCCATGCACAGCACTAACAGCAGTATCTCGGAGGGCCATGCCTCCCAGTAGCCATCCTTCTTGCTGCCTGCCTAGCTGGCCATCTGCACCGGTCAGCACATGCAGGCGATGAGACCTGGCTGAGTAGGAGACGGGGACAAGTGGCCAGGGGCCGGCCTGGAGGGGAGAAGAGGGAGACGCTCATGTCTTAGGAATGCCGTGTAGCTCCATCTGGTGCTCTTGGCCGCAGAGGTCCCCGTCTGAGTCTGATGTGCACTGCTGCTCAGGGTTGTGGACCTGACACCAAGCCCAGAGCACAGCTCCTGCAGGAAGCCACTAAAACCAAAGCTAAACCAGGACCCTGGGCGCAATCTGCTAAACTCTACCTGGCCTATTAAGCAACATGACAAACTCGAGATCCTTGAAGAGGGTTCCTAGCCAGACAGCCACTGCCTTACCTGTAAGATGAGAAAAGTGCCACCCCCTCAAGCACAGTGCCAGAAGATATCCATTCCAGAGGTTCACTGAGTGGGTGTCTTGGCTAAAGTATTTAGGAGAACTCTCAGCTGTCTAGAGTGGGCCAATTTCCCTGTCCCCCTTTTTGACTCAGCAAGCTCAGCCTCCCACAATGTAGGCCTGAGAGATTTAAGTGCCTTCTACATCAGAGATAGGGCTGGAATCTGAACCCCTTCAACTCCAAACTTCCAGTGTCAGGTATATTATCCCATGTAATGTTGGTATGGGGAATTGTCTTTATTTGACAGAAAAAGTAACCCAGAGACTAACCCTACACAATCATACAGCTTAGAACTGAGAGGGGCAGAAAGTAAACTCCAGGCCCACCTACTGCATACACTGCTGTTCCCACCAGTGAGCAATGAGGAGAAGGTAACGGGTACAGCCAGCTCCAGAGTTCATATTTGTTTCTGCAGCTCACAAGGCCTTGTGTCCTCAGCTAATTCACTTAAATTAAGTCTCTGAGTTCAGCTCAGTTCTTCAGTTTTACAAAGGCAGGGGTAGGAAAGGGGAATGTTTGTACCTATCTTATGAAATCGTTTGGAATAGATGCACATAAAGGGTCCAAGGGCTGGCACACCATACTAGCTTACTACATTCAGTACTTTGAGTTGATAAATATGACCATGGATACTTATGGGGTTTTCAGAGCCTTGTATAAACACAGTTTCAACTGGAACCATCTAGTCATTTATTCATTCCACAGGCATTTATTGATCCTTTACTCTGTGTCAAAGAAGGGGGCTTTCTGCCTCCAGGAGCTCACACATCAATGGGGAGACAGAGGAAGTCTAGTGCTCACACAGCAATCAATGCGTTTTCTCAGTACAGCATTGAAGTTAGTCAGAATTTCATAGGCGTTTTTAAGCCTTTGAAGTCAGATTCTGGGTCTCTCCTGAGATTAAAGTTCCTTGACTCCTATGTTCCTAACCCATTTGTGTTTAATTCCAACTCAAGGAGGCCACTGACTTTGACATAGATAGAGTTTGGGCAAGGTAGGACATTGTGCTCTGATGGAGACACGATGACACCGAGCCTGAAAAACCCATTTATTTTATATACTTAAACAAGAGGCTATTGTGCTAGAGGAGTAGAGCTGATAACTATGTAACACTCTATCCCACAAGCATATGAGGACATCCTCAGTCTGTGGTACCACTGTTTGCCTGCTGCCCTGCTTTTGGTATCAATACCATGAACAGCCTTCAAGTTGTTTAAGGGACCTTGCCCTGCCAGGTCACTCAAGGATGAGCAGGGCCCTTCCTTTGCTCCCAGCTGCACATAGGCCAGAAGAATTCAGAGGCAGGGCTCTTTCCAGAGAACCACAGGTTAGGCTTCATGCCATAATGGACAGAGACACTCTCCATCAGCAGGTAGGTAGGCTAAGATTCAGTGCCCCCACCAAACTGAGAAAAACTAAAAAGCAATGAAGATCTGCATGTTAGAAAGCCTGGAAAAAATTATAGTTTTAATTGAAGATTTTTGAAAAAAAGCAATAACTTCTTAGACTCCATAATTAACACATTGACCAAGATTTTTAAAATTTTTTAAATATTTGCTAAGAAACAAGATACTAAAAGCTTCTAAAATATTAGGTGATTCTGAAAAAGTTTTCACAAAACCTGGCAGGGGAGGGAGGGTTCTAAAAGATTATATTCAAACTCTGCAGAAAAAAGAATCCTGAGGTCAGAAATTGATGAAGGTCCCAAGTTGAAAGAAGGCCAGTCACGGGCAGTGTCTCCACTGGTCTGTGCTGGGTTCCCGCTTGGGAGGCCCAGGGCTGGCATATTCAGGGGCCAGCTGCTGAAAACATTAGTTCAGAACCTAACAACCTTTGCCAGAGTGGTATGCTCATGAAAATCTCCTCACTCCTGACCCAGATGTGGCGGTGAGAGAAAAGGAAATCTTACCTTTTGTGACAGCATGGATGGACCTGGATTTTATTCTGCTATGTGAAATAAGCCAAGCAAAAAAAGAAAAATATCATATGTACTCACATATATGTGGAATCTAATGGACAAAGTGAACTGAGGAATGGAATAGAGGCAGAGGCAGAGTCACAGGGACCAGAGGGACAGCAGTCAGAGAAAGGGGGATAAAGGGATGGGATCAGAGAGGGTAGGGGGATTGGTGAAACTATATATACATAACACAGATAACAGGACAGCAAGTCCTAGAGGGAAGTGGGGAGGGAGTTGGGGGCAAGGGGGCAAAGGAGGTATAAAAAGGGACACAGTGGTGTGGGGTGAGGGAGTTCTTTTCAGTGGGACACTTGAATCCATGTAAACACAATAAATTAAAAATTAATAAAAATTAAAAAAAAATCATGAGGGATTACACAGCAAAAGCTATATTAAAGGCCTAGAATTAAAAAGTAAAAAAAAAGAAACTTATTTTTGTTTTGATTTTTTAAATTCTTTCTTCAGTTTAGAAAGGAAAAACAAGAAAAGAGACAGAAAGAGGGAGATGCAGAAAAAGCCAACGCTTAAGCCACCAATCACCCACTCAACCTGATGAGAAAAGCCTGGCCAGGAGGTTCCTCAACATTCTGCCCTCAACACCCACACCGTTAATGCCTGGCATGCCAGGCCCCCTGTTAGGCACTTTCACAAGCTCCGTGTGCCATCTGATTCATCCCTGTTGCAAGGACCAAGGCCAGGTGCTTGGGCAGCACTGCAGGGGTGTGTTCCCAGGACTCCTCTGTTTGCATAAAGCGGAGGCACTGTGAGCCCCCAACTCTTAGTGGAGGCAGAAGAGATGCCTGGCCTCAAGTGAAGGCCTGCTCTCTGGAATGTGGGAGATCCTCCTCTTCCTGCTGCGCAGCCAAGGTCTCACAGCAAGGACCAGTTTGCAGAGAAACCTGGAGTTAGTTGCATACCTGGTGCCCAGGGATAAAGGTGAGTGGCTGCACTCAGATCCTGGGAAGCTGGTGTGTTCTTGGTGTGGAGGAGAGGAGGGGGCTGCTCAGCATGTGCGCTCATAAGCAACAGTCCCAAGTAGGGGTGGACAATCAGGCTGGGGCAGAGGCCAGGACCACCTCTAAGTGCTGTACCTTCCTCTACCAGTGTGGGGAAGTGAAGACCTGAGTGGCAGCAACGGAAGATGAAGGAAAACACAGAGACATAGATCAAGTTTGGGCCAGATGTGACATTGTGCTCCGATAGAGACATAATGACTCCAAGCCTGTTTTCAGCCTGGTGATTTCTTGGGGCTGAACCTGGGTCCTTTGTTATCCCAGTCTGACACTATCTGCTGTGTCCACACTGACCCTGCTTTTGGGGTCAATGTCACGAATAGCCTTTCAGTTGTTTCAGTGAGTGACCTGGCATTCAAGGCAGAGGAGGGCCCTTCCTTGGCTCTCAGCTGCAAGTAGGCTGGACACATTCGGATGCAGTGGCTCTCTCCTGCTGCCCCCGGCATGTGTGGGGGCACGCGTCCCTGTGACCAAGGCAAAAAGAAAATACAAAACAAAAATAAAAATCAGAAAGAAAGAAAAGATGGGTGGAGGCGAAAGCCTGCAATGGCCCTGTATTACCAGGCAGTCTCCCATCCAGGTACTAAGGAGGCCTGCACCTCCGAACCTTCACAAGATCACGTGAGATCAGGCTGTTTCAGGATGGTATGACCGCAGACTCTTGAGGGCTGCCTCCTGGTGGCCCAAAAAGAAACACCTGGCCTCCAGGTCTCCTCACCGTTCTGCACTTCATGTGAGTGGGCATGTCTGGGGCCCCTGTGTCGTTCGCACTCACACAAGCTCTGCATGGCACTGGTTTCTTCTCTCTGTCTCAGCTTCCCTTGGGTGGCCGAGTTCGCTGCCTCAGGGATCAGACCGGTTTGAAAAGAAGCCTGGAGTTAGCTGCACACCAGGCGCCTAGGGATTGAGGAGAGTGGCAGGACGTGACTCCTAGGTGGCAGATGTGCACGATGGAGCACAGGAGGGGAGGAAGTAGCTCAGGCCCAGTGCTCATGGGCGACCAGGAAACACCTGAGTGGACTGCCAGGCTCTGTGAAGTGGACAGGGCCACCTAAAAGTGCTGTGCCTTGGGTGTGTGTAGGGTATGCAACCCTGTGGCCAAGGCCAAAGAAAAATAGGGGGTGGGGGGAGGCAAAACCTACAGCACCAGGTATTCCCAGGCGGTCTCCCATCCAGGTACTAACCAGGCCTAACCCTGCTTAGCCTTTTTTTTTTTATAAATAAATTTTTATTTTAATGGGGTAACATCAATAAATCAGGGTACATATATTCAAAGAAAACATTTCCAGGTTATCTTGTCATTTAGTTCTGTTGCATACCCATCACCCAAAGAGAGATCATCCTCCGTCACCCTCTATCCAGTTTTCTCTGTATCCCTCTCCCTCGCCCTCTCCCTCCTCCCCCCCCCCTAACCACCACACTCCTGTCTGTGTCTCTTAGTCTCGCTTTTATGTCCCACCAATGTATGGAATCCTGCAGTTCTTGTTTTTTTCTGATTCACTTATTTCACTCCGCATAATGTTATCAAGATTCCACCAATCTGCTGTAAGTGATCCGATGTCATCATTTCTTCTAGCTGAATAGTATACCATGGTGTATATGTGTCCCATCTTCTTTATCCAGTCTTCTATTATTTTTTACAGTGATTAAAAGCCTTTAAGCAAACTCTTGCCCCATACAGCAAGAATCCCTAAAAGAGTAGTGTCCTTAACATGTTCACCAAGTCCAAGTTGGCCCCATCACCATGCCAAATCCCTGAAAAATGCAACCCAACCACAGTTCAGTCTGTTAGGAGCTGTCACAGGGAGCAGGAGTCCAGGAAAAGTCCACATCCAGGAAAAGTCCGCATGGCACTGGAATTATTGTCACCATTCTATACTTTGCAGCTCATGTCTAAGTCCCAATGACCGCTGCTTCTAGCTGGTAATGATTCAGGTAGACTGGAAAAGCCATTTGCAGCATGCGTGGATATGGAGCTTCTGTTCTCCTCTGCCTGGAGAGATGAGACCAGGTTGCTTTTCCCTGGAGCTCTGTGACTGTGGCATGATAAAGAGAACCTTGGGATACACTAAGCTGGGTGGCAAAGGTAGATTCATAATAGAAGTTGGCAAAAAGGGGAAAGAGAGCTCTAAATTAAGACTAGGTCCCAGCCTAAAATATGAATGGGGCATTGAGGAAGGAGGAATAAAGGAAAACTATATATTAAAACAAAGCAGCAGAAAATAGGACTATCAACACCCACAACAGAGATCTTTGACAGAAGAATAAAAAACCTGACTATTCAGGCAAAACATAGTTAAGTGGCCCTTGTGCAAATGAGATCAGTTTACCTGCTTCTTGGAAGAAATACCCTAGGCTCATCCACAGTGTCGTAGATGGGGCCGATGGCCCTGGGCACCTTCAGCCTTCAGTGGCAAACCCCAGCTTTCTGGTCAAGGTTAGGTCATAGGTGGCTGGAGCAGGGCTGGAAGAGACTGAACCCTCCCTTAGAGGAGCAAGGGGGAAGCCTACCTTCCAGTGTCCCTGTTTCCTCACAGCAGAGGCATGTAAGCCTGGCAGGCTTTAGCTCAATGACTTTCCTTTCCACTATTGAAGCAGGACCCAGATGGCATCCTATGAGACCCCTTTGGGGCATTGGAGCCTTTAAGGGTGTATCCTAAAAGCTGGTAGTTCCCCTGATCTCTATTGGGTTTTTTCTGCCTCTAGGTATCTTAAAAGCCATGCTCAGAAGATCTCACTGAGGGGTTTGAGGATCCCCATCTGCCTATATAAATCTTTTCCATATACCTGGAGCTATTTGGATAAAGATTGTAAGCATGACAAAATACAGTAAATGCTTTTGCTCCATATGCAGGAGCATTTTCAGTTTAGCCAGTTTAGGAAATTCAATAATAGAACAATGCATACAGACAATGAGGTACAGCATGCTTAGCAGCCTCTCCTGTTCTGACAGAGGTTACTATAGATCAGAAATATGTATCCACTGTAATGTGGACATACGACTGTTTGCCAAATGAAGGTATATGAGTAACATCCATCTGCCAAAGTTGTCCTGGTAGGGGTCCTTGAGGGTTAACTCCAAATGAAGGGGCAGATTGTAGTACAGGACCACTTGGACAGGACTTCCCAATCTGCCGTGCTGCTTCCCGAGAAAGTTGAAACTGTTTACACCAGGCTGCAGCGTTCTGGTGATGAATAGTATGAGACTGACTTGCTTGGTCTGTCAGGGTTGCTCCATATAATTTCTTTTGGGTAGCTTGATCAACAAGGGCATTCCTAGGCCCTGGCTGGTTGGCTCAGTGGTAGAGCATTGGCCTGGTGTGCAGGATTCCTGGGTTCGATTCCCAGTCAGAGCACACAGAAGAAGCGCCCATCTGCTTCTCCACACCTCCCCCTCTCCTTCCTCTCTGTCTCTCTCTTCCCCTACTGCAGTCAAGGCTCCACCAGAGCAAAGCCACCCCAGGCACTAAGGATGGCCCCATAGCCTCTGCCTCAGGTGCTAGAATGGCTCTGGTTGCAACAGAGCAACACCCCAGATAGGCAGAGCATTCCCCCCTGGTAGGCACACTAGGTGGATCCCGGTGAGGCGCATGTGGGAGTCTGTCTGACTGCCTCCCCATTTCCATCTTCAGAAAAATACAAAAAATAAGTAAATAAAAGAAAAAAAAAGGGCATTCCCTTGTGCTAAAGCTCCAGGGAGCATGGAGTGAGCTTGAGTATGTCCTATGAAACATGGAGCTCTATGTTGACATATAAGTCTTTGAAGAAGGAGGAACTGCTGAAATAGTTCATCAGCATTTGTCCCTAAGACAGCAGTCTTTATAGTGGAAACACCATAAGTAAATATTTGCTGTCTGTCTATAGATTAAAGGGGGAATATGGCAAATGCTGAAAAGCCATGATCTTTGTGCCCCTCCTTTCCCCCAACCCCCTCCCCCTCCTCTCCCCACCCTATAACCCCAACACTGTTGTCCATGTCTCTGAGTCTCATCTTTATGTCCCACCTATGTATGGAATCATATAGTTCTTAGTTTTTTCTGAATTACTCCTTTCGCTCAGTATAATGTTATCAAGGCCCGTCCATGTTGTTGTAAAAGATCCTATGTCATCATTTCTTATGGCTGAGTAGTATTCCATAGTGTATATAAACCAAAGCTTTTTAATCCACTCGTCCTCTGATGGACACTTGGGCTGTTTCCAGATCTTTGCTATTGTGAACAATGCTGCTATAAACATAGGGGTGCATTTCTTCTTTTCAAACAGTGCTATGGTGTTCTTGGGGTATATTCCTAACAGTGGTATAGCTGGGTCAAAAGGCAGCTTGATTTTTAATTTCTTGAGGAATCTCCATACTGTTTTCCACAGTGGCTGCACCAGTCTGCATTCCCACCAGCAGTGCAGGAGGGTTCCCTTTTCTCCACATCCTCGCCAGCACTTATTCTGTGTTGTTTTATTGAGGAGCGCCATTCTGACTGGTGTGAGGTGATATCTCATTGTGGTTTTAATTTGCATTTCTCTAATCATGAATGATGTTGAACATTTTTTCATATGCCTATTGGCCATCTGTGTGTCCTCTTTGGAGAAGTGTCTATTCATTTCTTTTGCCCATTTTTGGATTGGATTGTTTGTCTTCCTGGTATTAAGCCTTACAAGTTCTTTATAAATTTTGGTTATTAACTCCTTATCAGACACAATGTCAAATATATTCTCCCATTGTGTAGTTTGTCTTTTTATTCTGTTCTTATTATCTTTAGCTGTGCAGAAGCTTTTTAGTTTGATAAAGTCCCATTTGTTTATCCTGCCTTTTATTTCACTTGCCTGTGGAGACAAATCAGCAAATATATTGCTCCGAGAGATGTCGGAGAGCTTACTGTCTGTTTTCTTCTAAGATGCTTATGGTTTCACGGCTTACATTTAAGTCTTTTATCCATTTTGAGTTTATTTTTGTGAGTGGTGTAAGTTGGTGGTCTAGTTTCATTTTTTTTTGCAGGTAGCTGTCCAATTTTCCCAACACTATTTGTTAAAGAGGCTGTCTTTATTCCATTGTATTTCCTTACCTCCTTTGTCAAATATCAGTTGTCCATAGAGCTGTGGTGTTATTTCTGGGTTCTCTGTTCTGTTCCATTGATCTATGTGCCTGTTCTTATGCCAGTACCATGCTGTTTTGAGTACAATGGCCTTATAATATAACTTGATATCCGGAAGTGTGATACCTCCCACTTTATTCTTCCTTTTCAAGATTGCTGAGGCTATTCATGTTTTCTTTTGGTTCCATATAAATTTTTGGAATATGTGTTCTATATCTTTGAAGTAAGTCATCGGTATTTTAATTGGTATTGCATTGAATTTATAAATTGCTTTGGGTAATATAGACATTTTAATGATGTTTATTCTTCCTAACTGTGAGCACGGTATATGCCTCCTTCGTATCTTCCCTGATTTTTTTTTATCAATGTTTTATAATTTTCCGCGTACAAGTCTTTAATCTCCTTGGTTAGATTTATTCCTAGGTACTTTATTTTTTTGGTTGCAATGGTAAAGGGGATTAATTCCTTGATTTCTCTTTCTGACAGTTCATTATTAGTGTATAAAAATGCCTCTGATTTCTGAGTATTGATTTTATATCCTGCCACCTTGCCGAATTCATTTATCAGGTTTAGTAGTTTTTTGACTGAGACTTTAGGGTTTTCTATATACAATATCATATCATCTGCAAATAATGATAGTTTTACTTTTTCTTTTCCAATTCAGATGCCTTTTATTTTTCTTGTCTGATTGCTGTGGCTAGGACTTCCAGAACTATGTTGAATAAGAGTGGTGAAAGGGGGCACCCCTGCCTTGTTCCTGATTCTTAAGCGTATTGCTTTTAATTTTTGCCCATTGAGTATGATGTTGGCTGTGGGTTTGTCATAGATAGCCTTTATCATGTTGAGGTATGTTCCCTGTTTCCCACTTTGCTGAGAGTTTTGATCATGAATGGGTGCTAGATTTTACCAAATGCTTTTTCTGCATCTATTGAAATTATCATGTGGTTTTTCTCCTTTCTTTTTTTTATGTGATGAATCACATTGATTGATTTGCGAATATTGTACCAGCTTTGCCTCCGAAGAATAAATCCCACTTGATTATGGTGTATAATTTTTTTCATATATTGCTGGATCCGGTTTGCTAATATTTTGTTGAGAATCCTGAGGGCACTGGCAAGCACCTTTGCTCAACTGCGGGTCTCCGCCTGTTTCGGGGCTTTCGCCCTGCCCTTGCAGGAGGAGCCTGCTCAAGGAACAGCTGCTAGCCTTGGCTCTACCGCTGGGCAGAACTGCGTGCCCAAGCTTAGCTCAGTAGCGGAACTCCGCCTCTTCTGGGCTTTTGGCTCCACCCCCATGGGAGGAGCCGGCTCCCAAGTCAGACTGCAAGCCTGGGTTGCAGGAGCGGGGCAAGGCTCTGCTCCTGTGCCCTTGCTCAGGGGCTGGTCTCCACCCTCTCCGGAGTTCCTGCCCTTCTCCTGCAGGCTGGATTATAGGCTGCTGGCAGCTGAGCTTGACCACTTTTGCATGCCCCCTTCTCCCCAGCTGGGCAAGATTGAGCTCACACCTGAGCCCAGTGGTGGCCAGCTGGCTTCCGCCCCTGCCAGCAGAACCACACTTTTGTCTCCCACTGCCTCCTGCCCTCCGGCGAGCCCTCAGCTGCGTGGGTGGGGGCGTTGCAGCTTGGACCCTAAGACTCACTTCTGTAGACCCAAAAGCTCCCTCCTTCTATGCAACTCTGCTCTGAATGCCGCGAGGGAGCTTGTTTGGCTGCTCTCCTGCTTCCCTTTGCTGGTATTGCTGTTTCCGGAGGAAATATTAACTTCAGCTTTGGGGAGTGACTCATCCCAGGGGTTAGGGTGGCTATCTCCCAAAATGTTTCTCCCTGTGCCTCCGAGATTACACTCTCTTCCTGTTACTCTGCTATTCTCCTCTCTCCCTGACCCCCAGAGCCCCGGGTGGGTGGTTGTGAGAGAGATGTTCTGCGCGGTCCCTTTAAGAAGGATCCTGGGTCTGAGAAATCAGACTCTTTCTCACAAACAGTATCCTGACTTGTTTCCAGCTAAATACTGTCCTTATGCCTCTTCTGGGCTCTGGGGCTGCAGGCTGGGGCTTTGTTCCTGGGGATCAGGACCCTTCCCCCTCTGCTAAACTCACTTCCTGCCACACGAGTCTCTCCCAGCTGCCATTCACTCCGGGGAGCTGGGCAGCCCTCTCCGCATTTCCACTTTTCCTACCAGTCTCGGTGTGGCTTCTTCAGTGTTCCTTGGTTGAAGAGTCCTCTTAGTTTAGTCCAAAGTTGGTTTTTCCAGATGATAGTTCTTAAAATTAGTTTGTAATCCACCTTGGTTCTGGGAGGTAGATGTTGGTACGTCCGCCTATTCCAGCACCATCTAGTCTCTCCGTCTTACTTATTTGTAAGTCCCAGCTTACTGCCTGTGGTGGCGCAGTGGATCAAGCATCGACCTGGAACACTGAGGTCACCGATTTCAAAAACCCTGCTTAGCTTTTGAGATCAGACAAGATCAGACGTGTTCAGGGTGGTAAGGCCTTAGATGCCTGACTGCTGCCTCCAGTGGTTCAAGAAGAAATGCCTGGCCTCCAGGTCTCCTCACTGCTTTGTGCCCATGTGCCTGGGCATGCCAAGTCCCCTGTTAGGCACTCCCACAAGCTCTGCTGCCATCTGTTTCATCCCTGCCGCCGCCATTTTCCATGGGCTTCCAAGAGAGCTTCCTCACCTCCCTGTCATTATTCCTGGGAGCCGAAAGTGTGCCCACCCACCCAGACGGTGGGAACTGGAGCAAGGGTCAGGCATCTCAGTGACACAGCAACTTGCAGAAGTGTAATTGGGGGAGGGCTGAAAATGGGAGGACAAGGGCCAGTGTCAGTTGCCTGGGCAGCTGTGCAGGGATGTGTTCCCAGGTCTCCTTCGCTTGCTTAGTAATGAGTGGTCTAAGTGGTGGCTCTGGGAGCCCCCAACTCTGTGTGGGGGCAAAGAGACACCTGGCCCCAGGTGAGGACGTGCTCTCCGGAATGTGGGAGATCTGCCTCTCCCTGCTTGGTGGCCAAGGTTGCGCTGCAAGAACCAGTTTGTAGAGGAGTCTGGAGTTAGTTGCACACCCAGAGCCCAGTGATAAAGGGGAGTGGTAGGACCCTGCTCTTGGGCAGCTGGTGTGCTTGGTGGCATGGAGGAGAGGGGAAGCAGCTCAGCACGTGCACTCATAGGCACGTGCACAGCCTAGTTCCAGTTTCAGGCACCTTTGGTGCTCAGCCTGCATCTCACACTGTAACTCTTGAGAGAGGTCAACCCTCATCTTCAGCATTCATTCCAGTTCAAGCTGTCAGTGGTTCTCAGGCTCTAGCCTGACTAGCAGTTTTTGAATCTTAAACTCTCCAGTGACTGTTCTAGCTCATGCTGTTGTTGGCATTCAGTCTGCAGCTCATACTGGAGCTTTTGACCTCAGGCAGCCTCTCACACAGAGCTCTCATTTTCTTTTTCCAGGGCTGGAAAAAGCACCCAGCTGATGGCACCCAAAAATACAGCCATGGAGATTCATATGCTGGAGAACAAAGACCACTCCTCTACCCCATCCTTCAAGGGTATTGGCATCTCCACACTGATCTGATCCACATCTTGCCCACTATGCCAAATGTAAGTCTGTTGGTTGAAGCCAAGCAGGTTCGTACTGAACTCAGGCAGATGGTAGAGAAACTGTGGACTCAAAAAGTGTCAGGCCATACCCATTTATTGTAGGCCTACAGAGACAGGAGAGCAAATAAACAAAGAAAATTCTGCTTTTTTCAGTGGAGGGGAAGGGATCAGGAAAACTGCTCCTCGTGGTGACAGTTGAGGAAATCAGGAAACCAAACCTCACAGTGGTAGGAAAGCAATCTAGCCGAATCAGCCCTGAGGGAAGCCACCCATACCTTTTTATAGACACACACGTGGCTTTTTTCCACATGCTAGTGCAATAATTGTGCAAAGTGCTTGCAGTCCGGAAACTAGGGAGCAAGCCTAGTGCACCAGCTTTTCCCACATCTCTGTGTGTTAAAGCATTGTTCTGAAATTAGAAGTTTGCCAGTTTAATCTCCTGTCAGGGCAATAAAGGGGAAGCAACCAATTAATGAATGATTAAGTGGCACAAAATTTTGCTTACCCCTCCCTTCACTCTCCCTTTCTCTTTCTGTCTCTAAAAAAAATCAATAAAAAATAAATAATTAAGAACAGGACTAATAGCTGGAATGGTTAGAACATCATACAAAATTGCAGAGGTTGTTGGTTTGATCCCCAGTAAGGGAATATACAGAAACAGCTTAATGTTGTTCCCTGTTTTCACCTCACTGCCTCTTTCTAAGAGAAAGGAAGAAAAGAAAAGGAAAGGAAAGGAAAGGAAAGGAAGGAAGGAAGGAAGGAAGGAAGGAAGGAAGGAAGAAAGAGAAAGAAAGAAAGAAAGAAAGAAAGAAAGAAAGAAAGAAAGAAAGAAAGAAAGAAAGAAAGAAAGAAGAAAAGGAAATCCAGTTGAACCATCAGTCAGGTCTAATTCTCCCAACACACATGACCTTTATTTTATTTTCTTCCCACCCTATTAAGTGCTGAAGGCACGGATAAAAGGATTGACTGCAGCTGAAGCTGATGAACTCTTTCAACATGGCTGCAGTGAGACAGCAGAAGTGAGAAGGGGGATTCTGTGAAATGGCTTGAGTGCCACAAGAGCTTGGGAAAGAAAAGTGGAAGGATTGTGGTGGCAAATTCCAGCCTGAGATTCTCAAGACTGGGAAGTGATTGAAACTCAGTCAGGTAAAGGAGCAGTATGTTTGAGGAGTGTCAGAGGTGGTGGCAACTGTGAGAGTGTGCAGAGTGGGGCAAGGAGAAAATTATAAACAAGTGCTGAGACTGGGCCAGGTAAAGTGTTATAAAAGCAAAGGTGGGAGTGTGGCTTTGTTCATGACAGGTTGGTGATGGAAAGACCAGGGATAAAGAGGAAAATGGTTGTGGCATGTTTTTGGAAGAATGATTGGACCCTTGTGAATGATGTTCTGAAGAGGTAGAGAATGGGGAGGATTGAACCTATGATGTTTGTGTGTAAGATTTGAGAGGTGATTATCTAGAAGTAAATGGGGAAGGGTGTAAGGCAGATTTTAAATAAAATAAAAATAGATATTTAGGAAATGGAGAATTTGTCAGATTTGAAGACAGAATGGAGAATGATTCACGGGCAGTGAAGAATTGGAGGGAGTGAGGTTGGATGGGCAACAGGACAGTGTGCTGCATAGTGGAAGAAGTTTGTGTGTTTACTTTCTCTTGGTGAAAGGAATTGTGAGTAAAGTAGAGCAGCATCAGCTGATGATGATTCTTATTACCAGGGCTTCCAACTTTAATAAAGTGGTAGTGGCATAGAAAATGGTCATTTGCTGATGAAGAATTGGATTTGGCTGAGAGTTCAACTGGATTTACCATGAAAAACTTACTAAATTACCTCTCTTGTTTGTCTGGCTTATGCAAAAAAAAAAGAAAAAAAAAGGACAAAGTAGGATAACTCATGTCACAGGATGTGGTATGTGGTAGGACCAAAGAAGTCTTCCAGATTTTAGCAGTGCATCAATGTGTTTATAGCCTTTCTGTGTTGCAGCCGTATATGCTAAAGTGGAATTGTGAAAGTCTGAAAAGGGGAGCAGAAAATAAAAAGTTTTATGTAGGCAATGCTGGAGGGATCGCTTTCACCACACCCTCACCATCTCTGGTTGTTCATTGATTTGTTAGTGAAAGCCCTTCTGAGAGGTGAGAAGAAATGTCTCATATTGGTTTTAATTTGCATTTCTCTACTGATTTGTGACATGGAGCATTTTTTATATGCCCATTTTTAGTGGGGAGTTATTTGAATACTCTAACACTTCATTTTCTGAGGTTTATAGTTTCCAATTTTGTTTTGACTTCTTTAGAAATCATGGTATATGTTGCTCCAGTTTAGCTTGATGTTTCACAAATTCAATGGAACTGCTAGAAGGAGTCAGCCACTAAACTGAGTGAGGTGGAGGCTAATCTGCCCCTCAAGGAGGCATAGGGTACCTGAGCTGCCTCTCTGTCCCACATGGCACTTGCATATTTTTATCATGGTGCACATTTAGGATAAGATTTACCTTATCGAAAATGCACCTGAGACAGTGTCTGCTTCTCCTGGTCATGCTGAGGCAATTTAAATTGCTCTAGCAGCCACTTGGGAAGCATTGCCATGGAACTGAGAGAAAAAGGTAAGACCAGAAAGAGTCAATATACAGAGGACCAGCAGAGGAATGTTCTGGTATGTAACAGTGTGGGTTTTTTTAAAAGATTTTTTTGTGGTGTAAGGCAGTGAGAGTTTTCATGAGAATTAGAATTATAAGTTTATTTATGCTTTGCATTATATTACAAAGGAACTAAGCATATATGTAACAATTAGTAAATATGTCTTGTAAAATATTAAAAATAATTGTGCTACCAGTAAATACAGCTCAACCAAAAACTAGATTGAATTTGCTTATGAATATTAATGTAAAGAATACTGGTATAACAGATACAATTACTTAATTTTAGTTTTTACCAGAATTAAAATTTTCTTTTTTTTTTCTTCTCTTTTCTTTTTTTTTTTTTTTTTTTGCATTTTTCTGAAGCTGGAAACAGGGAGAGACAGTCAGACAGACTCCCGCATGCGCCCAACCAGGATCCACCCGGCACGCCCACCATGGGGCGACGCTCTGCCCACCAGGGGGCGATGCTCTGCCCATCCTGTGTGTCACCATGTTGCGACCAGAGTCACTCTAGCGCCTGAGGCAGAGGCCACAGAGCCATCCCCAGCGCCTGGGCCATCTTTGCTCCAGTGGAGCCTTGGCTGCGGGAGGGGAAGAGAGGGACAGAGAGGAAGGCACCACAGAGGGGTGGAGAAGCAAATGGGTGCTTTTCCTGTGTGCCCTGGCTGGGAATCGAACCTGGGTCCTCCGCACGCTAGGCCGACGCTCTACCGCTGAGCCAACCGGCCAGGGCCAAAATTTTCTTAAAGGTTTAGAATACTAATATATATCAGTAAAGCTACAGAAAAATCAATAGCAAAATGAAGTCTGTATAAAATAAAACAAAGATATGTTCTGATTGAATTAAAATGTATGATATACTGGGAGAAATTTTTGAGAAAAAGGGAATTAGTTTTGTCTTAAAGTAAGGATTGTTGTTTCAGAATGATAAAGACTTTTTGAAAGGACAAAAGCTGACTATAAAAAAGAAATTGGTAGAAGAATTATATGGAGAAATAAGAAAAAAATTTATATACAGTTAAGCAGAGTAAGATTAAAATTAATTTAATTAATTAAAGAGATACCAACATGAACCTGATATAGATGCTAATTTGGTTCTATTTTACTTTGTTAAAAAAACAAACTTTTTCTACACTGTGTAGCACCAGATAAGATACTATAATTTTTTTCTGCCTATAAAGCAAAGATACTATGTTTTTTTAAATTATGTTACTGATTTTTATTTTTTCAAAGAGGTCCTTGATTACTATAGGAAACAATCTTCTCAATCCTAAGAGCCAAAGATCTGATAATCGTATATCAATCCAGTACTGATGTGACAGGACCCTTTTCCCAACACTCAGAAATAAAAGCTTTAGTGATTGCATGCCACACTTTTTCATGTGTAATGGTGGAAAGGGTCATGCCTAAAAGAGAGAGGTGTCCAGTCACTACGGTTATTATTTATGTCACTATCTGTGATGATTGAAAGCTAACATCACAGGATCCCAAATGACTCAGAGTGAACACCTTTGCACAGGTATATGACCAAAAGATGGTGTAGAAGTAAACCATAATCTCAGATGGGTCCACATCTCACTACAAGGACCCTGAGCTGATGTGAAAAGGTCCCCAAATCTAACATAAGAGAACTAGGCCACATATTCAGAGAACTGAAACCAGACATGACAGGACTCCCTCCTTTCTTCAAGTGGGACACATCCTCATAATCACGAGGTCCAGATACAATATGTCAGAGTTCTATACTCTTACAGAAAAAGATAATTACAAACACTCAGAGAATCCAGAGTTGATGAGACAAGATTCATACTCTCTGGGTGGGAACACTGCACACACTCCAATGCATACATTCAGTAAATGCTCTTCTCTGCTGCCATTTCAGGAACATCTAGGAAATAGCACCTATTTACTAAGCATCTTCTGTTGTCATTTTGCAAGGGCTCTATGAATCGCCAGGGAACCTTATATCATGCCTAATTTAGGATGATTTACATATTGGTAGTGGAAGGACGCAAGTGCACATAGCATGAACCATTACTCTTTCAACTGGGTCTTCTCACCTTTGTAGCCGAATACAAATCTCCTGTGACAGGATACAATACTCTCTCAGGTAAAAACAGAAATTTCCCCAAAGTAACAAAACTCAGAGCTAATTTGCCAGGGACCCTTTAGCAGAGAATAGCAAGCAGATTAACTGTTTTTTAACTCTTCCATAATCTATTCATTAAAACTAAAAGCTACTATTACTGAAGCAAATTTCTAACTTTTGGACTCCTCTATCAGAACCAAGGCCTGAGTTAAGATGCGTAATGCTAGTCCCTCTTTTTCTGTAATATGTCATTGGAAGAGCTTTTCTAACTTTGGTCAGCTTAGGGCTGGTGAGAGCTTTTTTTAGTACTTCAAAAGCCCTCTGATATTCTCTTTCCTAACTTAAACAAGTTGACCCTTGTTGATCACTATACTTTAAAGCCTTATAGAGAGGCTGGGCCTTTTTTTATATTTACATTCTATAACTGGCAATATCCACTTAATTCTAAGAATGTTCTGAGCTGTTTCTTAGTGGTAGGCTCAGGAAGGCCTAAAATGGCCTGTATTCTACTTAAAGATAATAGTTGTTCTTGGAGTTAATACAAGGCCTAACGATTCTAATATTTTAAAAATATTTAAGCTTTAACCTTTTTTATATAGAAATTAAATGTAATAGAGTGACCTTGTTTCATAGGAACACATAAGTTTTATGTATGCATCTTTTTTTTATAATAATTTTATTTTTTTAATGGGGTGACATCAATAAATCAGGATACATATATTCAAAGATAACAAGTCAGGTTATCTTGTCGTTCAATTATGTTGCATACCCACCACCCAAAGTCAGATTGTCCTCTGTCACCTTCTATCTTGTTTTCTTTGTGCCCCTCCCCACCCCCTTTCCCTCTCCCATTCCCACCTCCCCCCCGTAACCACCACACTCTTATCAATGTCACTTAGTTTCACTATTATGTCCCACCTACGTATGGAATAATACAGTTCCTGTTTTTTTCTGATTTACTTATTTCGCTTCGTATCATGTTATCAAGATCCCACCATTTTGCTGTAAATGTTCTGATGTCATCATTTCTTATGGCTGAGTAGTATTCCATAGTGTATATGTGCCACATCTTCTTTATCCAGTCATCTATTGATGGGCTTTTTGGTTGTTTCCATGTCCTGGCCACTGTGAACAATGCTGCAATAAATATGGGGCTGCATGTGTCTTTACGTATCAATGTTTCTGAGTTTTGGGGATATATACCCAGTAGAGGGATTGCTGGGTCATAAGGTAGTTCTATTTTCAGTTTTTTGAGGAACCACCATACTTTCTTCCATAATGGTTGTACTACTTTACATTACCACCAACAGTGTATGAGGGTTCCTTTTTCTCCACAGCCTCTCCAACATTTGCTATTACCTATCTTGCTAATAACAGCTAATCAAACAGGTGTGAGGTGGTATCTCATTGCCGTTTTGATTTGCATTTCTCTAATAGCTAAAGAAGATGAACATCTTTTCATATATGTGTTGGCCATTTGTATTTCTTCCTGGGAGAAGTGTCTATTCATATCCTCTTCCCATTTTTTTATGGGATTGTTTGTTTGTTGTTGAGTTTTATGAGTTCTTTGTATATTTTGGATATTAGGCCCTTATCTGAGCTGTTGTTTGAAAATATCATTTCCCATTTAGTTGGCTTTCTGTTTATTTTGTTATCAGTTTCTCTTGCTGAGCAAAAACTTCTTAGTCTGATGTAGTCCCATTCATTAATTTTTGCCTTCACTTCTCTTGCCTGTGGAGTCAAATTCATAAAATGCTCTTTAAAACCCAGGTCCATGAGTTGAGTACCTATGTCTTCTTCTATGTACTTTATTGTTTCAGGTCTTATGTTTAGATCTTTGATCCATTTTGAGTTAATTTTTGTACAGGGGAGAGACTGTAGTCCAGTTTCATTCTTTTGCATGTGGCTTTCCAGTTTTCCCAGCACCATTTATTGAAGAGGCTTTCTTTTCTCCATTGTGTGTTGTTGGCCCCTTTATCAAAAATTATTTGACTATATATATGTGGTTTTATTTCTGGACTTTCTATTCTGTTCCATTGGTTTGAGTGTCTATTTTTCTGCCAATACCATGCTGTTTTGATTGTCGTGGCCCTATAATAGAGTTTGAAATCAGGTATTGTTATGCCCCCAGCTTCATTCTTTTTCTTTAGGATTGCTTTGGCTATTCGGGGTTTTTTATAGTTCCATATAAATCTGATGATTTCTTGCTCTATTTCTTTAAAAAACGTCATTGGAAGTTTGATGGGAATTGCGTTAAATTTGTATATTGCTTTGGGTAATATAGCCATCTTGATTATATTTATTCTTCCTAGACAAGAACAAGGTATATTCTTCCATCTCATTATATCTTTTTCGATTTCCCTTAACAATGGTTTATAGTTTTCATTATATAAGTCCTTTACATTCTTTGTTATGTTTATTCCTAAGTATTTCATTTTTTTTGTTGCAATCGTGAAGGGGATTATTCTTTTGAGTTCATTCTCAAATGTTTCATTGTTGGCATATAGAAAGGCTATTGACTTCTGTATGTTAATTTTGTATCCTGCGACCTTACTGTATTGGCTTATTGTTTCTAGTAGTCTTTTTGTGGATTCTTTGGGGTTTTCGAGGTATAGGATCATATCATCTGCAAAAAGTGATACCTTTACTTCTTCTTTTCCGATATGGATGCCTTTTATTTCTTTGTTTTGTCTGATTGCTCTGGCTAGAACCTCTAGTACCACATTAAATAAGAGTGGAGAGAGTGGACAACCCTGTCTTGTTCCTGATTTAAGGGGGAAAGCCTTCAGTTTAGTGCCATTTAATATGATGTTAGCTGATGGTTTATCATATATGGCCTTTATCATGTTGAGATATTTTCCTTCTATACCCATTTTGTTGAGAGTCTTAAACATAAAATTGTGTTGTATTTTATCGAAAGCCTTTTCTGCGTCTATTGATAAGATCATGTGGTTTTTGTTCTTTGTTTTGTTGATATGGTGTATTACGTTAACCGTTTTACGTATGTTGAACCATCCTTGAGATTCTGGGATGAATCCCACTTGATCATGATGTATTATTTTTTTAATATGTTGTTGTATTTGATTTGCTAGTATTTTGTTTAGTATTTTAGCATCTGTATTCATTAGAGATATTGGTCTGTAGTTTTCTTTTTTTGTGCCATCCTTGCCTGGTTTTGGTATGAGGGTTATGTTGGCCTCATAAAATGTGTTTGGAAGTATTGCTTCTTCTTCAATTTTTTGGAAGACTTTGAGTAGAATAGGAACCAAGTCTTCTTTGAATGTTTGATAAAATTCGCTGGTATAGCCGTCAGGGCCTGGACTTTTATTTTTGGGGAGGTTTTTAATGGTTTTTTCTATTTCTTCTCTACTGATAGGTCTGTTTAGGCTTTCTGCTTCTTGTTGACTCAGTCTAGGAAGGTTGTATTTTTCTAGGAATTTATCCATTTCTTCTAGGTTGTTGAATTTAGTGGCATAAAGTTTTTCATAGTACTCTATAATAATTCTTTGTATATCTACGGTGTCCGTGGTGATTTCTCCTCTTTCATTTTGGATTTTGTTTATATGAGTTCTTTCTCTTTTTTCCTTGGTAAGTCTTGCCAAGGGTTTGTCAATTTTGTTGATCTTTTCAAAGAACCAGCTCCTTGTTCTATTAATTTTTTCTATAGTTTTTCTGTTCTCTAATTCATTTATTTCTGCTCCGATTTTTATTATCTCCTTTCTTCAGCTGGTTTTGGGTTGTCTTTGTTCTTCTTTTTCTAGTTCCTTAAGGTGGGAAGTTAAGTGGTTCACTTGGGCTCTATCTTGTTTGTTCATATATGCCTGAAGTGATATGAACTTTCCTCTTATCACTGCTTTTGCTGCATCCCATAGATTCTGATATGTCGTATTGTCATTTTCATTAGTCTGTATATATCTTTTGATCTCTGCACTTATTTCTTCTTTGACCCATTCATTTTTTAAAAGTATATTGTTTAGTTTCCACATTTTTGTGGGATTTTTTTCCTCTTTTTTGCAGTTGAATTCTAGTTTCAAGTCTTTATGATCAGAAAATATGCTTGGTACAAGTTCAATTTTTCTGAATTTGCTGATGTTGTTTTTGTGGCCCAACATATGGTCAATTCTTGAGAATGATCCATGTACACTGGAGAAAAATGTATACTCAGTCACTTTGGGATGAAATGTCCTGTAGATGTCTATCATATCCAGGTGCTCTAGTGTTTTGTTTAAGGCCACTATGTCTTTATTGATTCTCTGTTTGGATGACCGATCTAGAGCCGTCAGCGGTGTATTGAGGTCTCCAAGTATGATTGTGTTTTTGTCAGTTTTTGTTTTAAGATCAATAAGTAGCTGTCTTATATATTTTGGTGCTCCTTGGTTTGGTGCATATATATTAAGAATTGTTATGTCTTCTTGATTCAGTGTCCCCTTAGCCATTATGAAATGGCCATTTTTGTCTCTGAGTACTTTTCCTGTCTTGTAGTCAGCATTATCCGATACGAGTATTGCTACACCTGCTTTTTTTTTGGATGTTATTTGCTTGGAGTATTGTTTTCCAGCCTTTCACTTTGAATTTGTTTTTATCCTTGTTACTTAGATGAGTTTCCTGTAGGCAGCATACAGTTGGATTTTCTTTTTTAATCCATTCTGCTACTCTGTGCCTTTTTATTGGTGAGTTTAATCCGTTTTCATTTAGTGTAATTATTGATACTTGTGAGTTCCCTATTGCCATTTTATATCTTGCTTTCTGTTAGTTTTGTGTCTTGTTTGATCCTTCTCTTTCGTTTTTCTATCTTTTGTTTTTATTTGGTTGTATTCCATACATCTTTCCTCTGTTGCTATCTTTTTTATCTCATGTGCTTCTGTGGTGGTTTTTTCAATGGTGGTTACCTTTGAGTAATGAAAAGGGTCCCTACCCTGTTCATTGTAGCGAACTATTTTGTGAGTACTTTTGCACTCCATCGTCCTTTGCTACTGTTAATCTTCATCTTCTCCCCTTCTTTCTTTTTGTTGTTGTCACAGTTTAAATTTGGTTTTATTGTGTTCTTCTTGGAGCTTTTACTTGTGGCTCTGTTTTTTTTTTGTTCTTTGTATCTGATTGAAGAACCCCCTTTAGTAATTCCTGGAGTGGGGGTTTTCTGATGATAAATTCCCTCATCTTTTCTGTATCTGTGAATGTTTTTATTTCTCCTTCATATTTGAAGGATAGCTTTGATGGGTATAGTATTCATGGCTGAAAGTTCCTGTCTTTCAGGACTTTAAATATTGGGGTCCACTCTCTTCTAGCTTGTAGAGTTTCTGCTGAGAAATCTGATGATAATCTAATGGGCCTACCTTTATATGTTGTATTCTTCTTTTCCCTGGCTGCCTTGAGAATTTTTTCTTTGCTGTTGGTTTGTGTCAATTTCATTATGATATGCCTTGGAGTAGGTTTGTTGGGGTTAAGAAAACTCGGAGTTCTGTTTGCTTCTTGAACTTGAGGCTTTAGTTCTTTCCACAGGCTTGGGAAGTTCTCATCTATTATTTGTTTGAGTATGTTCTCCATTCCATTTTCTCTCTCTTCTCCCTCTGATATACCTATTATTCTTATGTTATTCTTTTTGATGGAGTCAGATAATTCTTGTAGGGCTATCTCATTTTTTTAAATTTTTGAGTCTCTTTCTTCTTCTCTCTGTTGTGCCTCAAGTTGCTTGTCTTCTATTTCACTAATCCTCTCTTCTATCTGGCCTATTCTATTAAAAACGAAGCTTGTTACTTCATTTTTCAGCTCGTGAATTGAGTTTTTCATCTCTGTTTGATTTGTTTGTATAGTTTCAATTTCCTTGGACATATATTCTTTGTGTTCATTGAGTTGTTTTCTGAGCTCCCTAAATTGTCTTTCTGTGTTTTCTTGTATATCTCGGAGGATTTTTAGGATTTCTATCTTGAATTCTCTGTCATTTAGCTCCAAGGTTTCCAATATATTAAATTTTTTCTCCATAGATTTTTCCTCATCTAGCTGTGTTACCTTTCTTTCTTTTGTATCCATGATATTAGATTTTCTCTTCCTTAATGGCATCTGAGGGTGGTTTTGTTGATAGTATTAATGAGATTTAATAAAGTATAAAAAGTTAAGAAAAAAAATAATAAAAAAATAAAAAATCAAAAAGAGTTGTTTTTTTTTAAAAAAAATTAATAACGGAATAAAGAAAAATAAAATAAAATAAAAGACAGATGACGTCAGAGTAATGGCGGAGTAGGAAGCGATACTGATAAATCTCCCCCAAAACTCAACAAGATCTTCAACCAGAAACAGAAAAACCTATTCTTGGAGCCTCCAGATGCTTCACAATACACCCGAACGTATGGTAGAGTGAAAAATTGGCTAAATATATAACCAATTCCTGAAGGAAATAGGGAGTAAGAAATGCTCCGCCTTCCTCACTAACCTAAACAGGGCGGCTTTCTCTGGTAACTGTGAATATAGAAACTGAGGCGGGCAAAGGGGGTGAATACATCCAGGCCACGCACAAAAGGCCGAACCAGGCTGTGGCACGGAGATCCTAGCGGAGGAAAAACTGTTCCTGTGGCAACCCGGGCAATACAAGCTAACACTCGCGCCAAACCCAAACAAAGAAAGACAAGCGGGGCAGCCATTTTACCCGTTTTCATGGATGGTGCGCAGTTAGTGGGCGAGAGATCTCTTCCTAAGCCCCAGAAGTGGGTGTCCGTGTTGCCCCACAGAGAGGCAGGGTCAGAGGCCTTTCTGTGGGCCGAAAGCAGAATCTCTGGGCAGCCCCAGCGCCATGGGAAAGCCGCGCATGGGAGGGAGCGAGAACTAATTCCAACGGTGGAAATTTTCCGTGCTGGTGAGGGTTTCACTCAGGGAAACGCGGCCGGCCTCATATCCTGGTGTGCGCGCGCAGATAGGTAGTGAGCGATTCCTCCGAGTGCCTCGGCAGGGCACGCCCGTGTTATCGCACAGAGGGGCAGAGTCAGGGGCCTTTGTGTGGGCAAAAGCGGAATCTCGGGCCGCCCCAGCGCCTTGCAAAAGCCGTGCACGGGGACGGAGCGAGAGCGAATTCCAGCGCTGAAAATTTCCATGCGGTTGGGGGTTTCACTCAGAGCGTGAGACTGCTGGCCGGATATCCTGGTCGGCGCGCAGATAGTGAATGAGAGTTTCCTCCAAGCACCCCGGAAGTGGGTGCCCGCCTGTGTTACCGGACAGAGTGGCAGAGCCAGAGGTCTTTGAGTGGGCGGAAAGCCCGCCTGATTATGCTAGCAGCTCTGACTGACTGAGCCTTACCCAGAGCCCTGTGCTGAGTGGAAATAGAGTGGGGAGTTGCCAGCTCTTTGAACCTCTTACTATCCAGGCAGAGGCAGCAGGAACCCCATAGCTGGATTATCAGGCTACTAATTGAGGAAGGAAAGACTAGGAGAAAGGTTCCAGGAACACGGACTCTCTCACTGTCGAAGCCTATGAAAGCTAATGAGCCTTGACTCCCAACGAGACTAAAGCACAATACATGACATTGCCATAGAGACTTATCAACTGCAAACCTCTACCTGAGCGTGCCAAAGGGGCAGAACCTGGGGTACAGAGTCACCGACCAGGAAGAGGGAGAGAAAAGAAAAAGCAAGAAGATAACCTCTCAAAATCAAGAATAATCTGCAGACTTTATAACCTATCCCATTTTATTATATTTGTTCGTTTGTTTCTCTTATCTTCATTCTTGATACTTTTTTTCCTCCTCCAATTTGGCCGATTAACTCTCTGCCGGTCTTACTCTCTCCTCTCCTTGAACTACACTACCCATAAGTGTTACATCTCCCATTATCTTTTTTCTCCTCTTCCTTTCTCTCTATGAGTGTTGCACTCCAAAACCCTTAACTCTCTCTCTCTCCTTTCTTTTTTCTTCTTTTACTGGTTCCCTCTTTTTTTCTCTATCTCTCTTTCTTTTCTCCCTCTATATTAGTTTCTTCCTTTCTCCTTTACATCTCCTCTCATTCAAACCTCAATAACAAACAAATTATATTATGTGGGACTCAAACTTATGTTTGTGGCATTTTGGGGGTTTTTTACTTCACCTTTTTAACTCACTAGCAGTGCTCCCATCCCTGGCTCTCCATTTTATCTAGTTCTTGTTCCACTAAATACAATAGTATTTTTTTAATTTGTCCCCCCATTTCTCTGTTCTCTTATTCCTCTCATCATAACTCTTAGAAAACACCAACACCTAAAAGCAAATCATTTTATTCTTGACCCAAATTTTTTCCTTATTTGCTTTTTCTGGGTCCATACCGCCCCCCCCTTTTTTTTCCTTTTTTTTTCTTTTGCCCCTTTATTACTTTTCCCCAATTCAGGACCTCCATCACAGGCATTGTTTGTTATAATTCACAGTTCACCACAAGATTTTCTCAAGAAAAAGGGGACAGGAGAGGAAAAAAGGAGGGGGGGAATAATTTCCTTTTTTTAAAAATTATTATTTTATTTTTCTTTATTTCATTATTAATTTTTTTTAAAAAAAACAACTCTTTTTGAATTTTTATTTTTTTTAACATTATATTCTTTATTAAATCTCATTAATACTATCAACAAAACCACCCTCAGATGCCATTAAGGAAGTGAAAATCGAATATCATGGATACAAAAGAAAGAGAGGTAACACAGCTAGATGAGGAAAAATCTATGGAGAAAAAATTTAATATATTGGAAACCTTGGAGCTAAATGACAGAGAATTCAAGATAGAAATCCTAAAAATCCTCCGAGATATACAAGAAAACACAGAAAGGCAATTTAGGGAGCTCAGAAAACAACTCAATGAACACAAAGAATATATGTCCCACGAAATTGAAAGTATAAAAACAAATCAAACAGAGATGAAAAACTCAATTCACGAGCTGAAAAACGAAGTAACAAGCTTAGCTAATAGAACAGGTCAGATAGAAGAGAGGATTAGTGAAATAGAAGACAAGCAACTTGAGGCACAACAGAGAGAAGAAGAAAGAGACTCAAAAATTTAAAAAAATGAGATAGCCCTACAAGAATTATCTGACTCCATCAAAAAGAATAACATAAGAATAATAGGTATATCAGAGGGAGAAGAGAGAGAAAATGGAATGGAGAACATACTCAAACAAATAATAGATGAGAACTTCCCAAGCCTGTGGAAAGAACTAAAGCCTCAAGTTCAAGAAGCAAACAGAACTCCGAGTTTTCTTAACCCCAACAAACCTACTCCAAGGCATATCATAATGAAATTGACACAAACCAACAGCAAAGAAAAAATTCTCAAGGCAGCCAGGGAAAAGAAGAATACAACATATAAAGGAAGGCCCATTAGATTATCATCAGATTTCTCAGCAGAAACTCTACAAGCTAGAAGAGAGTGGACCCCAATATTTAAAGTCCTGAAAGAGAGAAACTTTCAGCCATGAATACTATACCCATCAAAGCTATCCTTCAAATATGAAGGAGAAATAAAAACATTCACAGATACAGAAAAGATGAGGGAATTTATCATCAGAAAACCCCCACTCCAGGAATTACTAAAGGGGGTTCTCCAATCAGATACAAAAAAAAAAAAAAACAGAGCCACAAGTAAAAGCTCCAAGAAGAACACAATAAAACCAAATTTAAACTGTGACAACAACAAAAAGAAAGAGGGGGAGAAGATGGAGATTAACAGTAGCAAAGGACGATGGAGTGCAAAAGTACTCACAAAATAGTTCGCTACAATGAACAGGGTAGGGACCCTTTTCATTACTCAAAGGTAACCACCATTGAAAAAACCACCACAGAAGCACATGAGATAAAAAAGATAGCAACAGAGGAAAGATGTATGGAATACAACCAAATAAAAACAAAAGATAGAAAAACGAAAGAGAAGGATCATACAAGACACAAAACGAACAGAAAGCAAGATATAAAATGGCAATAGGGAACTCACACGTATCAATAATTACACTAAATTTAAACGGATTAAACTCACCAATAAAAAGGCACAGAGTAGCAGAATGGATTAAAAAAGAAAATCCAACTATATGCTGCCTACAGGAAACTCATCTAAGTAACAAGGATAAAAACAAATTCAAAGTGAAAGGCTGGAAAACAATACTCCAAGCAAATAACATCCAAAAAAAAGCAGGTGTAGCAATACTCATATTGGATAATGCTGACTACAAGACAGGAAAAGTACTCAGAGATAAAAATGGCCATTTCATAATGGCTAAGGGGACACTGAATCAAGAAGACATAACAATTCTTAGTATATATGCACCAAACCAAGGAGCACCAAAATATATAAGACAGCTACTTATTGACCTTAAAACAAAAACTGACAAAAACACAATCATACTTGGAGACCTCAATACACCGCTGACGGCTCTAGATCGGTCATCCAAACAGAGAATCAACAAAGACATAGTGGCCTTAAACAAAACACTAGAGCACCTGGATATGATAGACATCTACAGGACATTTCATCCCAAAGTGACTGAGTATACATTTTTCTCCAGTGTACATGGATCATTCTCAAGAATTGACCATATGTTGGGCCACAAAAACAACATCAGCAAATTCAGAAAAATTGAAGTTGTACCAAGCATATTTTCTGATCATAAAGCCTTGAAACTAGAATTCAACTGCAAAAAAGAGGAAAAAAATCCCACAAAAATGTGGAAACTAAACAACATACTTTTAAAAAATGAATGGGTCAAAGAAGAAGTAAGTGCGGAGATCAAAAGATTTATACAGACTAATGAAAATGACAATACGACATATCAGAATCTATGGGATGCAGCAAAAGCAGTGATAAGAGGGAAGTTCATATCACTTCAGGTATATATGAACAAACAAGAGAGAGCCCAAGTGAACCACTTAACTTCCCACCTTAAGGAACTAGAAAAAGAAGAACAAAGACAACCCAAAAGCAGCCGAAGAAAGGAGATAATAAAAATCGGAGCAGAAATAAATGAATTAGAGAACAGAAAAACTATAGAAAAAATTAATAGAACAAGGAGCTGGTTCTTTGAAAAGATCAATAAAATTGACAAACCCTTGGCAAGACTTACCAAGGAAAAAAGAGAAAGAACTCATATAAACAAAATCCAAAATGAAAGAGGAGAAATCACCACGGACACCGTAGATATACAAAGAATTATTGTAGAGTACTATGAAAAACTTTATGCCACTAAATTCAACAACCTAGAAGAAATGGATAAATTCCTAGAAAAATACAACCTTCCTAGACTGAGTCAAGAAGAAGCAGAAAGCCTAAACAGACCTATCAGTAGAGAAGAAATAGAAAAAACCATTAAAAACCTCCCAAAAAATAAAAGTCCAGGCCCTGCCGGCTATATCAGCGAATTTTATCACACATTCAAAGAAGACTTGGTTCCTATTCTACTCAAAGTCTTCCAAAAAATTGAAGAAGAAGCAATACTTCCAAACACATTTTATGAGGCCAACATAACCCTCATACCAAAACCAGGCAAGGATGGCACAAAAAAAGAAAACTACAGACCAATATCTCTAATGAATACAGATGCTAAAATACTAAACAAAATACTAGCAAATCGAATACAACAACATATTAAAAAAATAATATATCATGATCAAGTGGGATTCATCCCAGAATGTCAAGGATGGTTCAACATACGTAAAACGGTTAACGTAATACACCATATCAACAAAACAAAGAACAAAAACCACATGATCTTATCAATAGACGCAGAAAAGGCTTTCGATAAAATACAACACAATTTTATGTTTAAGACTCTCAACAAAATGGGTATAGAAGGAAAATATCTCAACATGATAAAGGCCATATATGATAAACCATCAGCTAACATCATATTAAATGGCACTAAACTGAAGGCTTTCCCCCTTAAATCAGGAACAAGACAGGGTTGTCCACTCTCTCCACTCTTATTTAATGTGGTACTAGAGGTTCTCGCCACAGCAATCAGACAAGACAAAGAAATAAAAGGCATCCATATCGGAAAAGAAGAAGTAAAGGTATCACTTTTTGCAGATGATATGATCCTATACCTCGAAAACCCCAAAGAATCCACAAAAAGACTACTAGAAACAATAAGCCAATACAGTAAGGTCGCAGGATACAAAATTAACATTCAGAAGTCAATAGCCTTTCTATATGCCAACAATGAAACAACTGAGAATGAACTCAAAAGAATAATCCCCTTCACGATTGCAACAAAAAAAATAAAATACTTAGGAATAAACATAACAAAGAATGTAAAGGACTTATATAATGAAAACTATAAACCATTGTTAAGGGAAATCGAAAAAGTTATAATGAGATGGAAGAATATACCTTGTTCTTGGCTAGGAAGAATAAATATAATCAAGATGGCTATATTACCCAAAGCAATATACAAATTCAATGCAATTCCCATCAAACTTTCAATGACGTTTTTTAAAGAAATAGAGCAAAAAATCATCAGATTTATATGGAACTATAAAAAACCCTGAATAGCCAAAGCAATCCTAAAGAAAAAGAATGAAGCTGGGGGCATTACAATACCTGACTTCAAACTCTATTATAGGGCCACGACAATCAAAACAGCATGGTATTGGCAGAAAAATAGACACTCAGACCAATGGAACAGAATAGAAAGTCCAGAAATAAAACCACATATATATAGTCAAATAATTTTTGATAAAGGGGCCAACAACACACAATGGAGAAAAGAAAGCCTCTTCAATAAATGGTGCTGGGAAAACTGGAAAGCCACATGCAAAAGAATGAAACTGGACTACAGTTTGTCCCCCTGTACTAAAATTAACTCAAAATGGATCAAAGATCTAAACATAAGACCTGAAACAATTAAGTACATAGAAGAAGACATAGGTACTCAACTCATGGACCTGTGTTTTAAAGAGCATTTTATGAATTTGACTCCACAGGCAAGAGAAGTGAAGGCAAAAATTAATGAATGGGACTACATCAGACTAAGAAGTTTTTGCTCAGCAAGAGAAACTGATAACAAAATAAACAGAAAGCCAACTAAATGGGAAATGATATTTTCAAACAACAGCTCAGATAAGGGCCTAATATCCAAAATATACAAAGAACTCATAAAACTCAACAACAAACAAACAAACAATCCCATGAAAAAATGGGAAGAGCATATGAACAGACACTTCTCCCAGGAAGAAATACAAATGGCCAACAGATATATGAAAAGATGCTCATCTTCTTTAGCTATTAGAGAAATGCAAATCAAAACAGCAATGAGATACCACCTCACACCTGTTCGATTAGCTGTTATTAGCAAGACAGGTAATAGCAAATGTTGGAGAGGCTGTGGAGAAAAAGGAACCCTCATACACTGTTGGTGGGAATGTAAAGTAGTACAACCATTATGGAAGAAAGTATGGTGGTTCCTCAAAAAACTGAAAATAGAACTACCTTATGACCCAGCAATCCCTCTACTGGGTATATATCCCCAAAACTCAGAAACATTGATACGTAAAGACACATGCAGCCCCACGTTTATTGCAGCATTGTTCACAGTGGCCAGGACATGGAAACAACCAAAAAGCCCGTCAATAGATGACTGGATAAAGAAGATGTGGCACATATACACTATGGAATACTACTCAGCCATAAGAAATGATGACATCGGAACATTTACAGCAAAATGGTGGGATCTAGATAACATGATACGAAGCGAAATAAGTAAATCAGAAAAAACCAGGAACTGCATTATTCCATACGTAGGTGGGACATAAAAGTGAAACTAAGAGACATTAATAAGAGTGTGGTGGTTACAGGGGGGAGGGGGGAATGGGAGAGGGAAAGGGGGAGGGGGAGGGGCACAAAGAAAACAAGATAGAAGGTGACAGAGGACAATCTGACTTTGGGTGACGGGTATGCATCATAATTGAATGACAAGATACCCTGGTCTTGTTATCTTTGAATATATGTATCCTGATTTATTGATGTCACCCCATTAAAAAAATAAAATTATTTAAAAAAAAAAATAAAGAAAATAAAATAAAAATTTAAAAAAATTAAAATTATTCCCCCCCTCCTTTTTTCCTCTCCTCTCCTCTCCCCTCTTCCTTGAGAAAATCTTGTGGTGAACTGTGAATTATAACAAACAACGCCTCTGATGGAGGGCCTGAATTGGGGAAAAGTAAAAAAGTGGCAAAAAAAAAAAAAAGAAAAAAAAAGAAAAAAAAAGAAAAAAAAGAGCGTATGGACCCACAAAAAGCAAATAAGGAAAAAATTTGGGTCAAGAATAAAATGTTTTGCTTTTAGGTGTTGGATGTCTAAGAGTTATGATGAGAGAAATAAGAGGAAAACGGAAAAATGGGGGGACAAATTTAAAAATTACTATTGTATTTAGTGGAACAAGAACTAGATGAAATGGAGAGCCAGGGATGGGAGCACTGCTAGTGAATTAAAAAGGTGAAGTAAAAACCCCCCAAAATGCCACAAACATAAGTTTGAGTCCCAGATAAGATAATTTGTTTGTTATTGAGGTTTGAATGAGAGATGTAAAGGAGAAAGGAAGAAACTAATATAGAGGGAGAAAAGAAAGAGAGAGAGAGAAAAAAAGAGGGAACCACTAAAAGAAGAAAAAAGAAAGGGGGGAGAGAGAGAGAGAGAGAGAGAGAGAGAGTTAAGCGTTTTGGAGTGCAACCCTCATAGAGAGAAAGGAAGAGAAGAGAAAAGATAATGGGAGATGTAACACTTATGGGTAGTGTAGTTCAAGGAGAGGAGAGAGTAAGACCGGCAGAGAGTTAATTGGCCAAATTGGAGGAGGAAAAAAAGTATCAAGAATGAAGATAAGAGAAACAAACGAACAAATATAAGAAAATGGGATAGGTTATAAAGTCTGCAGATTATTCTTGATTTTGAGAGGTTATCTTCCTGCTTTTTCTTTTCTCTCCCTCTTCCTAGTCGGTGACTCTGTACCCCGGGTTCTGCCCCTTTGGCACGCTCAGGTAGAGGTTTGCAGTTGATAAGTCTCTATGGTAATGTCATGTATTGTGCTTTAGTCTCGTTGGCAGTCGAAGCTCATTAGCATTTATAGGCTCCGACAGTGAGAGAGTCCGTGTTCCTGGAGCCTTTCTCCTAGTCTTTCCTTCCTCAATTAGTAGCCTGATAATCCAGCTATGGGGTTCCTGCTGCCTCTGCCTGGATAGTAAGAGGCTCAAAGAGCTGGCAACTCCCCACTCTATTTCCACTCAGCACAGGGCTCTGGGTAAGGCTCAGTCAGTCAGAGCTGCTAGCATAATCAGGCGGGCTTTCCGCCCTCTCAAAGACCTCTGGCTCTGCCACTCTGTCCAGTAACACAGGCGGGCGCCCACTTCTGGGGCGATTGGAGGAAACTCTCACTCACTGTCTGCGACCAGGATATCCGGCCAGCAGTCTCACACTCTGAGTGAAACCACCAACCACAGGGAAAAGTTGCAGTGTTGGAATTGAGTCTTGCTCCGTCCCCGTGCGCGGCTTTTGCAAGGCGCTGGGGCAGCCCGAGATTCCGCTTTGGCCCACACAAAGGCCCCTGACTCTGCCCCTCTGTGCGATAACACGGGTGCGCACTTCCGAGGCACTCGGAGGAATCTCTCATTCACTATCTGCGTGCGCAAACCAGGGTATGAGGTCGGCTGCGTTTCCCTCTGAGTGAAACGCCCTCCAGCACGGAAAATTTCCACCGTTGGAATTATTTCTCGTTCCCTCCAGTGCGCGGCTTTCCCAGGGCACTGGGGCTGCCCAGAGACTCTGCCCTCGGCCCACAGAAAGGCCTCTGACCCTGCCTCTCCGTGGGGCAACACGAGCACCCACTCCCGGGGTCTAGGAAGAAATCTCTCACCCACTAACTGTGCGCACGCCGACCAGGAGACCGGGTAAAATGGCCGCTCCACTTGTCTTTCTTTGTTAGGGTTTGGCGCGAGTGTTAGCTTGTATTGCCCGGGTTGCCACAGGATCAGTTTTTCCTCGGCTTGGATCTCCATGCCACAGCCTGGTTCGGCCGTTTGTGCCGTGGCCTGGATCTATTCACCCCCTTTGCCCACCTCAGTTTCTATATTCACAGTTACCAGAGAAAGCCGCCCTGTTTAGGTTAGTGAGGAAGGCGGAGCATTTCTTACTCCCTATTTCCTTCGGGGTTTGGTTATATATTTAGCCAATTTTTCACTCAACTGTACCTTTGGGTGTATTGCAAAGCATCTGGAGGCTCCAAGTATAGGTTTTTCTGTTTCTGGTTGAAGATCTTGTTGAGTTTTGGGGGAGATTTATCAGTATCGCTTCCTACTCCGCCATTACTCTGACCATATATGCATCTTTATAGCATGCAAACTATTCACCTGGAAACCACACTTTGCCCAGACACCATCTTCCTTCTCATCTTTGTTGCCACCACTCTGGGCACAATGGAGACAGTCCATCCTGCCCCCATGTGTCCCACCACACCCCAAACTGCAAGGATGGCTTACATACAAAAACCTATTAATATAATTTACTGTGTTAATAGAATGAAGTGGGGAAAGCACATGACCACCTAAAAAATACTAAACATTTATTTATATGCACACCAATGCACATCAATTTTTAATGCAGCATTTTAATGCAGCATTTCTCTCTCTCTCTCTCTTTTTTTTTACAGAGACAGATTCAGAGACAGGTATAGATAGAAAAAGACAGGAAAGCAGAGAGATGAGAAGCATCAATCATTAGTTTTTCGTTGCGACACCTTAGTTGTTCATTGATTGCTTTCTCATATGTGCCTTGACTGTGGGGCTACAGCAAGTTCCTTAATAAAACATTGAACAAAAAAGATGTAATTCCTATGTATGATTAAATACTACTGAGTCATACTTATGCATATGTAATAAACAACATGAATAAACCAAGAGACTATTTATGAAGCAAAATAAGAAAGTCAAATAAAATTAAGGACTATATGATTGCACACTTATGTGGCAGAGATTCTTAAATTAACAGACATAGACAGAAGTTAAGTAGGTATTAAAGGAAGGGGGTGGAAGAAAGAGGAGGAAATGAGGTTTTAGTGCTAAAAACACTCAACAAACTAGGACTATAAAAGAATTTTCTCAACATGACAACAGGCATTTTCCAAAAATCAATAGCTAGGGCATATGGCAACTCTATGCTTACATTTTGAGAAAACACCATACTATCTTTCATAATGGCTATACCAGTTTACGTTTTCCTTTTCAAATAAGATTTTATTTATTTATTTTAGAGAGAAGAGAAAGAGAAGGAGAAAGAGAAAGAGAAAGAGAAAGAAGAGAGGAGAAGGAAGCATCAACTTTCATGTGTTCCTTGACCATGCAAACCCAGTGTTTTCAACTGGCGACCTCAGTGTTCCAGGTCGACACTTTTTTCACAGCACCACCACAAGTCAGACCCAGTTTACATTTTCACCAACTGTGAAACAGGGTCCTATTTCCTCTGCAACCACTCCAAACTTTTTATTACCTCTCTTGTTGATAACAGCCAATCTATCAAGTGTGAAGTGGCAACTCATAGTTTGGATATGCATCTTTTTGTACATCTCTTTGTTGTTTGTATCTCTTCATGAGAGAAGTGTCTGTTTAGGTTCTCTCCTATTTTTTAATTGAATTCTTTATTCATTGTTGAGCCTTGTAAATTCTTTATATATTTTGAAGATTAACTGCTTTCAGAGCTATTGTTAGTGAGTATCATCTTTTTTTTTTGGTAGGTTGCCTTTTTCCTTATTGTTGTCAGTTTTTTTAGCTGTGCAGAAGCTTTTAGGTTTGAAAATGTTGTAGTCATTTGTTTATTTATTTATTTTTAATTTATTTATTAAATTTAATGCAGTGACATTGATAAACCAGGGTATATATGTTGAGAGAAAACATCTCTAGATTATTTTGACATTTGATTGTGCTGTATACCCCTCCCCCAAAGTTAAATTGTCTTCTGTCACCTTCTATCTCAGTGTTTCCCAACCGTTTTTGTGCCATGCCCCACCTTAACCTTTCTAAAATTTTTATGTCCCCCCCTATGTAACATACATAATTTTTAACATTAAAAAATTGATTTGTTCACTTAATAAACATAAATGATAAGTTTTAGGAAGAAATCACTATGAAATTGTTAACAAAACACAGTAAGTAAAATTTCAAAACATATAATGAAAAACAGAAATTTAAATTCCAAATAATTTTAATAGAGGTTTTTCTATATTAATTTATTATTTTAATTTAGTGTGATCCTTGCGCTTGATGCTTGCTGCACAGAGATTTTATATTAGGTTCCAATTTGGTTAGCTTTAGTCTCAAGTCTCCACGTTGTGTTATATCCAGCCGAATTCTTTTTTTTTTTACCAGTAAATCATTTACAGCACTAAATCCACATTCAGCTAAAAATGAAGATGGAAACGGTAGCAATAGTTTTCTTGCACATTTGGTTGAATTTGGGTATTTGATTTCTGTTTCCTCACAAAGCCATGCCATCGCTCCTTTGATATTAAATAAAGCTTTAACTGACTCATCATTTTGCAATTCTGCGAGTTCTTCTTCATACTGCATATTTGATATATCAGACAAATCCACTAACATTGGCTGCATCATCCATGTTGGGAAATCAATTTGTTTTAAATCAAAATCTTTCTTTTAAATCAGCCAATAGAATATTCAAATGATTGACAATAACAAAGCGGTATCAATTACTTCACATTTTTGGAGCCAATGAAACTGTTTAAAGTTTTTGTTGTTAATATGTTTCTGACATAACTCAATATTGCTAATGAAACCAAATATCTTTGCTTTTGCATCGACAAGAGTTTTATTTGTTCCTTGAAGTTGCTTATTTAATATATTTAGTTTTTCAAAGATATCGGCTAAATAACTCACAAATGCTTTACCATCTATTGTTAACAGATACTTCATTTCAGGTTTGTCGCTTAAAAAATCACTAAGAGTATCAAACAGTTCCATAAATCTTTTCAAACAGTTTCCTTTAGATAGCCATCTTACTTCAGTATGAAGCAAAAATCTCACATGGTCTTCATTTTGTTCTTCACAAAATAGCTTGAAAAGACGCTCACATTTGGCACTAGCTTTAATAGCATTAACACACTTTATTACTGTATGTAATACTTCATTCAGAACAGGCAAGATGTTTTTAGCTACCAAGTTTTCCCTATGAATAACACAATGCACAAGAATCATTTCTGGATTCGCATCTTTCATCAATTTTAAGCAGCCATTTTTCTTGCCCATCATATTGGGAGCACCATCTGCAGCACAAGATGTTATATTTTTCATTGGTATATCATTGACATCTAAGTAGTTTTTATTTTATTATATATATCTTTGGAGGTAGTGGTGCTTTCTAATCTTTTACAGAACATTTCTTCAGCAAAATGTCCTTTATCAATATATCTTACGTAAGTTATCAATACTGCCTCACTGTCTCTCAAAGTTGATTCATCCATTTGCAAGGAGAATTTTCTGTTTTCAGCTTTTCAATAAGTTGTTTTTCAATATCCTCACTCATTTCGTCTATTCTTCTGCTAACAGAATTGTTACTGAGTGGCATAGCTTTTACATCTTTGTCATCTTTTTCAAGAACCGTTTTAAGAAATGCTGATATTGACGGTTTTATTAAATTCTCTCCTATAGTGTGATTTTCTCCAGTTTTAGTGATGAGTAAAGAAATTTGATAACTAGCCTCAAGAACACGATTATTAGTTGAAGTATGAGCAGTAAATAGAGACTTTAATGTTCTTTTTTCAAAATTTTTCTTTAAAGTTTTAAAGTAACTCAAATCTGAATTAATGTGAGCACTATGTTTCGCCTTCAAATGCGCCTCAAGACGACCTCGTTTCATTGATTCGTTGGTCAAGCATTGCTGGCATAGAAGACAAAAAGGAATCTGCTCATCGTGAACAGCAGGTATGAACCCAAATTTTAAATATTCCTCCGAATACTGACGAGTTTTTTTCTTGCTTGCACCACTCATTTTACTATGGGCTATAAGAAATAAAAATAAGATCAATTAAAAACTAATATTAAAATATGTGTTAAAATATATTCAATGTGACATAGAGTAAACATATACTAAAAATTCATATTTATTGAAATGTATATAACATATTTACTGCACTACCACCGCAAATCAAAAGGTATCTATATTTTTTCTACTTGACAAAATTTTCTGGAAAGTTATGCTTCTAAAATTAAAATTGTCGTGCATGCACTATTATAGCCTCAATAATATTTATAAAATATTATTGCTTTCTAGCCCCGATGCAAGAAGTACTTAATAAAGAGTTTAATATTGATAAAAATAAAATCAAATACTTACCAATTATATCTATACAATATATATGTATATTTATTAAATCAATGAGCTTTTACAACAGTTTTGACTGACACTTATTTCAAATTAACACCAACTGAATGATGTGAAACACTACAGAAGTTGTGATGGGCCAATTAGGTGAGAATAACTGCGTTGTTTAGCGAGTTTTTAAAACGTATGGGGTTCCCCGCGGCAGACAGCACGCTCCGTGGTGAACCCAGGATGAAGTTTACTTGACGACGCCAATCACCCAGTTGATATTTTGGTCTAGTCAAACAAAATTATACTTAATAATTATTTACCGCAATTATTTAAGAATTGTAATTTTTGTTAAATTTGGCACCGATATCTAGCATTGCATTTAAATGGCCCGAGGTGAAAGAGTTAAAGTCGTGTCGAGTCCATTTTTAAACTGCCCCCCTTAACTATCGAATTGCCCCCCTGTGGGGCGTGGGCCCCACGTTGGGAAACACTGTTCTATCTGGTTTTCTTTGTGCCCCTCCCTTCCCCAACCCCTCTCTCCTTCTTCGCCCCCTCCCCCCTCCCCCACCCTCCACCCCTGTTGCCATCACATTCTTGTTCATGTCTCTGAGTCTCATTTTTATGTCCCATCTATGTATGGTTTCATATAGTTCTTAGTTTTTTTTCTGATTTACTTATTTCACTCCGTATAATGTTGTCAAGGTCCATCCATGTTATTGTAAATGATCCGATGTCATCATTTCTTATGGCTGAGTAGTATTCCATAGTATATATGTACCAAAGCTTTTTAATCCACTCGTCCTCTGATGGACACTTGGGCTGTTTCCAGATCTTCGCTATTGTGAACAATGCTGCCACAAACATGCGGGTGCATTTCTCCTTTTCGAGCCGTTCTATGGTGTCCTTGGGGTATATTCCTAAAAGTGGGATAGCTGGGTCAAAAGGCAGTTCGATTTTCAGATTTTTGAGGAATCTCCATACTGTTTTCCACAGTGGCTGCACCAGTCTGCATTCCCACCAGCAGTGCAGAAGGGTTCCCCTTTCTCCACATCCTCGCCAGCACTTATTCTGTGTTGTTTTGTTGATAAGCGCCATTCTGACTGGTGTGAGGTGATATCTCATTGTGGTTTTAATTTGCATTTCTCTAATGATTAGTGATGTTGAGCATTTTTTCATATGCCTATTGGCCATCTGTACGTCCTCTTTGGAGAAGTGTCTATTGATCTCTTTTGCCCAATTTTGGATTGGGTTGTTTGTCTTCCTGGTGTTGAGTTTTACAAGTTCTTTATAAATTTTGGTTATTAACCCTTTATCAGACGTATTGTCAAATATGTTCTCTCATTGTGTAGTTTGTCTTTTTATTCTGTTCTTGTTGTCTTTAGCTGTGCAAAAGCTTTTTAGTTTGATATAGTCCCATTTGTTTATCCTGTCTTTTATTTCACTTCCCCATGGAGATAAATCAGCAAATATATTGCTCCGAGAGATGTCAGAGAGCTTACTGCCTATGTTTTCTTCTAAGATGCTTATGGTTTCACGGCCTACATTTAAGTCTTTTATCCATTTTGAGTTTATTTTTGTGAGTGGTGTAAGCTGGTGATCTAGTTTCATTTTTTTGCAGGTAGCTGTCCAATTTTCCCAACACCATTTGTTAAAGAGGCTGTCTTTACTCCATTGTATTTCCTTGCCTCCTTTGTCAAATATCAGTTGTCCATAGAGCTGTGGGTTTATTTCTGGGTTCTCTGTTCTGTTCCATTGATCTATATGCCTGTTCTTATGCCAGTACCATGCTGTTTTGAGTACAACGACCTTGTAGTATAACTTGATATCAGAAGTGTGATACCTCCCACTTTATTCTTCTTTTTTAAGATTGCTGAGGTTATTCGTGTTCTTTTTTGGTTCCATATAAAATTTTGGAATATGTGTTCTATATCTTTGAAGTAAGTCATCGGTATTTTAATTGGTATTGCATTGAATTTATAGATTGCTTTGGGTAATATAAACATTTTAATGATGTTTATTCTTCCTAACCATGAGCACGGTATATGCTTCCACTTGTTTGTATCTTCCTTGATTTCTTTTATCAATGCTTTGTAATTTTCCGAGTACAAGTCTTTAGTCTCCTTGGTTAAGTTTACTCCTAGGTACTTTATTTTTTTGGTTGTAATTGTGAAGGGGATTGTTTCCTTAATTTCTCTTTCTGACTGTTCATTGTTGGTGTATAAAAATGCCTCTGATTTCTGAGTATTGATTTTATATTCTGACACTTTGCTGAATTCATTTATCAGGTCCAGTAGTTTTTTGACTGAGACTTTAGGGTTTTCTATATACAATATCATATCATCTGCAAATAATGATAGTTTTACTTCTTCTTTTCCAACTTGAATGCCTTTTATTTCTTCTCCTTGTCTGATTGCTGTGGCTAAGACTTCCAGGACTATGTTAAATAAGAATGGTGAAAGGGCACCCCTGCCTTGTTCCTGATCTTAAGGGTATTGCTTTTAATTTTTGCCCATTGAGTATGATGTTGGCTGTGGGTTTCTCATAGATGGCTTTTTATCATGTTGAGATATGTTCCCTGTATTCCCACTTTGCTGAGAGTTTTGATCATGGATGGGAGCTAGATTTTATCAAATGCTTTTTCTGCATCTATTGAAATTATCATGTGGTTTTTCTCCTTCTTTTTGTTTATGTGATGAATCACATTGATTGATTTACAAATATTGTACCATCCTTGCCTCCCCAGAATAAATCCCACTTGATCATGGTGTATGATTTTTTCCATATATTGTTGGATCCGGTTTGCTACCATTTTGTTGAGGATTTTAGCATCTGTATTCATTAGAGATATTGGCCTATAATTTTCTTTCTTTGTGTTGGCTTTGCCTGGTTTTGGAATCAGAATTATGTTCGCCTCATAAAAGGAGCTTGGAGTCTTCCTTCCTCTTGAATTTTTTGAAATAGTTCGAGAAGGATAGGAGTTAGTTCTTCTTTGAATATTTGGTAGAATTCCATTGTGAAGCCACCGGGCCCCGGACTTTTCTTTGTTGGGAGTTTTTTGATAACTGTTTCGATCTCATTTGGTGTAATCGGTCTGTTTAGGTTTTCTGATTCTTCCAGATTGATTTTTGGAAGATTGTATGTTTCTAGGAATTTATCCATTTCATCTAGGTTGTCTAGTTTTTTGGCATACAGTTCTTTATAGTATTTTCTTATCATATTTTGTATTTCTGTTGTGTCAGTTGTTATTTCTCCTCTCTCATTTCTAATCTTATTTATTTGAGTCCTCTCTCTCTTTTTCTTGGTGAGTCTAGTTAAATGTTCATCAATCTTGTTTACCTTTTTAAAGAACCAGCTCCTAGTTTCATTGATCCTCTGTATTGTTTCTTTAGCCTTTATGTCATTTATTTCTGCTCTGATCTTTATTATTTCCTTCCTTCTACTACATTTGGGCTTTACTTGCTGTTCATTTTCTTATTCTTTTACATGCAGGGCTAAATTCTTTATTTGAGCTTTTTCTAGCTTCTGAAAGTGTGCCTGTAGTGCTATGAACTTCCCTCTCAGTACTGCTTTCGCTGTGTCCCATACATTTTGAGTTGTTGTATGCCTATTGTCATTTGTTTTTAGAAATTGTTTTATTTATTCTTTAATATCATTCTTAATCCATTCATTATTTAACAACCTGCTATTTAGTTTCCATGTGTTTGAGAATTTTTGAGCTTTTCTGTTGTGGTTCATTTCTAGTTTCATGCCGTTGTGATCGGAGAAAGTGCTTGATATGATTTCAGTCTTCTTAAATTTGTTGAGAGCACTTTTGTGCCCTAACATGTGGTCTGTCCTAGAGAATGTACCATGAGCACTTGAAAAGAATGTATATTCTGCTGCTTTAGGGTGAAGAGTTCTGAAGATATCTATTAAATCGAGTTGATCTAGTGTTTCCAATAAGTCTGCTGTTTCTTTGTTAATTTTCTTTCTTGAGGATCTATCTAGTGATGTTAGTGGGGTATTGAAATCCCCTACTATTATAGTATTGCTGTTGATCTCGCCCTTTAAATCCATCAAAGTCTGCTTTATATATTTGGGTGCTCCTATATTAGGTGCATAGATATTTATAATAGTTATATCTTCCTGTTGGATTACTCCCTTTATCATTATGTAGTGGCCTTTTTATCTCTTACTATATCCTTTGTTTTAAAGTCCATTTTGTCTGATATAAATATTGCTACCCCAGCTTTTTTTTCATTTCCATTTGCATGAAACGTTTTTTTCGATCCTTTTACCTTCAACCTATGTGCATCTTTTAATTTAAGGTGTGTCTCTTGTAGACAGCATATGCACGGGTCCTGTTTTCTTATCCATGCAGCTACCCTATGTCTTTTGATTGGATCATTTAATCCATTTACATTTAAGGTTATTATTGATATGTAGTTGTTTATTGCCATTTTCTTCTTTAAAGGTGTATTCCTTTTTTTTTTTTTTTTCTGTATTCTTTTCCCACTTTGATCTGTTTACACCAGGCCCCTTAATATTTCCTGCAGCATTGGTTTGGTTGTAATGAATTCCTTGAGTTGTTTTTTGTCTGGGAAGCTTTTTATTTCTTCTTCGATTTTAAATGATAGCCTTGCTGGATAAAGTAGTCTTGGTTGTAGGTTCTTGTTCTGCATTACTTTGAATATTTCTTGCCATTCCCTTCTGGCCTCAAGTGTTTCTGTTGAGAAGTCAGATGCCATCCTTATGAAGGCTCCTTTGTAGGTGATAACTTTTTTTTCTCTTGCAGCTTTTAATATTTTCTCTTTATCGCTTAGCTTTGGTATTTTAATTATGATGTGTCTTGGTGTAGGTTTCTTTGGGTTTCTCTTTAATGGAGTCCTCTGTGCTTCTTGGATTTGTGAGAGTTTGTCTTGCATTAATTTAGGGAAGTTTTCAGCTATGATATGATTGAACAAAGTCTCTATCCCTTGTTCTTTTTCTTCTTCTTCAGGAACCCCTATGATGCGGATGTTATTTCTCTTCATGTTGTCACAGAGCTCTCTAAGAGTTTTCTTTGACTTTTTGAGTCTCTTTTTTCTTTTCTTCTCTGCTTTCATGCCTTCATTCCAGTTGTCCTCTAACTCGCTGATTTGATCCTCTGCTCTATCTATCCTGTTTTTAATTCCTTCCATTGTGGTCTTTATTTCTGATATTGTATTTGTCGTCTCCATCTGATTCTTTTTTATACTTGCTATTTCTTTATTTTTGTTTTCAAACTGCCCCTCCATTGTTGTTCTAAGATCCCTAAGCATCCTTACAGTCATTATTTTGAACTCCGCATCTGGAAGTTTGATTATTTCCATATCACTCAGTTCATCTCCTGAAGGTGTCTCTTGTGGTTTCATTTGAATTGCACTTCTTTGTCTTCTCATTGTCTTTTTTTGGGTGTTTTATTTGTAGTGTTGGTTGAGTCTAGGCTTGGTGTTGTCTGCCTCCAGTTTTCAGTTGTGTTATTTCTAGGTCTTCTTGGGTTGGTATCAGCTGTTATCTGTAATCCACTTTCAGATTTGGGCAGCTTTGAAGTCTTGATTTGTTAGTTTTCTTAACAGGTGATAGTCTTGTTTACTGATCTCAGCAGGGTGCTTCCTTGAAACTGTATACAGGAATTCAACCTGTATACAACCTGTATAACCTGAGACTCTGAAGTTCTCTTTAGCCAACTAATCTCCCTGGGGGCAGCGTGTTTTCTCAGCTTCAGTAGGGGGAGGTGTATCTCAGATCTCCATGGAGACCTGAGTTACTGCCCCTCCTCCCCACTTCTTGTTTTCAGCTGTGTCTTGTTTGCTGATTGGAGCTGGAGAGATGTCCGGAGATCTCTGATTCAGAAGCAATTCAGCTCTGTTTTGTGAAACATTCAGTCCCTCCCCCAGCTATGGCCACCTCCAGCATGGATGAGTCAGCTTTTTTAGATCATCTCCTTCATTCCTTAGCCCCTCACAGTCTGTCTCTCTCTCTTTCCTTTCCACTTGAGAGATAAGCTGGTCTTTTCAACACACCTCGCTCCCTGGTCGCCAGGCAAGTGGCTGTGAGCAGTAGTTTCTGCTGTTTTCCCTTGTGTGAGATCCCCTCTGGGCTCTCAGCCTCGCCCCCCGCCTCTGTTCCTGTAAGCAGGGAATATTCAGTCACTCCCTACCAGGTTTGTTGTGGCTTCTTCTTTGCTCCTTGGTTTTTGAGAGCTGTTCTTGCAGTTCAGAGTTGGTTTTTCATGCTGATTTTTTCTAAATTAATTTGTATTCCAGTTTGGTGGTGAGAGCTGGGCATGTGTGCGTCTGCCTGCTCTGCTGCCATCTTTTTCTCTGTAGTCATTTATTTTTGCACTTACCTCCCTTCCCTTTGGGATCAAATTTGTAAAAAGTTCTTTATGGCCGAAGTTTAGGTATTTTGAACCTATATGTTTTTCTCTGTATTTTATTATTTTAGAGCCTATATTTAAATCTTTGATTTATTTTAAATAAATTTTTATGCATAGTGAGAAACTGTAGTCAAGTATCATGTTTTGCATGTGGCTTTAAAATAATCTAACACTGTTAACTCAACAGGCTTTTCCACCCTTTATTGTGTGCCTTAAACTATTTTGTAAATAGTTTTTGCCCATATATGGGCAAAATGTATTTGCCCATATATATGGGGTTTATTTCTGGGCTTTTGATTCTGCTTCATTTTTCTGTGTTTAATTAATTAATTACTAAATTACATTCTCATTTATTTATTTTGCCGGTATTATGCTGTTTTGATTATCATGGTTCTGTAGTATACTGAGCAGTAAGGTAATATAATACCTTCACCTTTCTTCCTTTTTCTCAGGACTGCTTTGACTATTTGGGGGTCCTTTGTAATTTTGTACAAATTTGATAATTTCTTGTTGTTTTTTAAAATAATGAATGAACATTGAGAACATTATACTATTGTATATGAAATGAATGAATCAGAAAAAGCTAAGAACTATGTGATTTCACACATAAGTGGTATATAACACTAAGGCTTATGGACAGAAATAAATGTAAAGTGGTTATTAGAGCAAGATGTCCTTGAGGTAGGGGCATAAAGAGAAATATATCTCACATAGGTGGGATATAAAACTGAGACTCATGGACATAGATAAGAATAAAATGGTTACTTGAGGGAGAGGGTGGGTCAATGAAAAAAAATAAGGACAAATATATGATGATGAAAAATAATTTGACTTTAGGTGGTAAGCCCACTGTGCAGTCAGCAGCTTAAGGGCAATAGAAATATTCAATAAGACACTGACCAGTTTTCTCTGTGGCAGACCATCAGGCCAGGGTGTACATGTTCCAGTTTAATTCCTGGTCAGGGAACAGAGGAAAAGTGACCATCTGCTTTTCCACTGCACCCATTTTCTCTTTCTCTTCCCCTCCCCTCATGCAATCCTGCTGCCATGGTTCCATTGGTTTAAGTGTCTCACTCTGGAGAACTGTGGACAGTTTCGTGGAGCCTTTGCCTCAGGCATTAAAAATAGCTCAGTTGTAAAAATGGCCCCAAATGTACAGAGCTTTGGCCCCAGGTGGGGGTTGATGAATAGATCCCGGTTGGTGCACATGTGGGAGTCTGTCTTTCTATCTCTTTTCCTCTTACCAGAAAAAGAAAAAATGGTTCACTGAAACTCTGCTCTTGTTGATCGATGTCATCACATTAAATTTACTTTTCTTTTCTTCTTTCTCAAGTAAGAGAGGGGAGATAAAAAGGCAGACTCTAGCATGTGTTTGGACTGAGATTCACTGGTCAACTTCTGCAACCAATGCTCTGGCCATCCGGGGCCATGCTTGCAACTGAGCTATTTTTATTTCCTGAGGTGGAGGCTCCATGGAGCCACTCTCAGCACCCAAAACCAGTGGAACAGGAGCCTCTGGTCTTAATGGCTTGCTTCTCCTTAGGCATGGGACCGCTGCCCTATAAGTAAGTGAACCAGTTACCCCCAGCATTTCTGTCTTTTTGTTCCTGTACAAAAGGACAGCTGTGACCTATGTGTTGTGACTACATGGAGGAAGAAAGATTTGATTCCTTGGAAACACTGCCTTGGATATATTGGCTTTTGCAATCCCGCACCATGTGGGAGGAGAAATGCTGGTGGCCTGCTGCCTCTTGAAGATGTGGAGCTGGTGGGGGAGGCCTTTTTGGCCATATTTACCGGGAGTGTTGTGTTCATAATGATAATATAGTGGTGGGTAGGTTTTGACTTCAGTCCCACAGAAATTTTTCTAAAAACCAATATTTAGTAGATTTTGTTGAATAATTTTTTTTTTTACTATGTGTTCTTAGAATAATTGTCTTTTCTCATTTAATTACTTTTCTGTTTTTTTGTTTGACAATGATTTTTGAATGTTGTGGACATTTAGATATTATATTCTGGTAGTTGAAATTCTCTGTCAGGTGCTGATCAACAGCTGCTGGTTGACATAGTCACAGAAAAAAGAGGCACAATGATACTTTCCCCTTTAACTTTATGAATTAATTTGGTTTTTTTATCCCTCTTTTCTGGTTGTATGTGCTATCATTCATGGCACAGGGATAATAGCACCATGCAGATAATTTCCCTGCAGATTCATAGTAATTTCTCTGAAAATGAGACAGGGGGTGTGAGCTTCACAAAAAATCTTATAAAGCCCCTTTACCTGGGTTCATAGATATAAGAGGTTGTCTATGATATCCCTGAAAATGATTAAGTCTGTAGAAAAATTTCCTCCTATTAATCATGTTAGAAAAATAGATTGTGAATTATGAATGGGTAGGAAACAGTAACTATACACAAAAGCACTTTTTAATCTTCACTTAATTCATTACTTTACCTCCCTAGCATTTTCATGTGGTGGAGCAGAGAAACTTTTCTTTCTTCTTGCATACCTGACCTGCAGGTGGTGGAACACTCTGAGAAAAATATAGTTAGAACTTAAGTAGTATATGAATATAGTTGATAAATGAAATTTGACTAGAGAGTAGACCCTAGATAAAATAGTTATTAATCAATAGTGACCTCTTAAAAGCTTGCACCAATATTGTTGTTGCTGCTCAAGTTATTTTATAACTGTACTTAGAATGACTTACCACCTGATTTATAGCTTACATATAGAAATGTACTAACCATTGCCTAGAAATATGTAACCATAGTGAAAGAAAAACAATTATTAATCAATGTATTCTGTATACTATGTGATTGTAACTTAGTGTGTGTGTGTAAAAAAGCTATACTAGCCATTGGCGAAGATGCCTGGCAGTGAATGCTAAAAAATCAGCTCTCTCACTTGTTTCATGCTGACGCCATCTCTTCCTGTGTGACTCCTGGATTTTCCCTGGGGCTGGACCCTGGCATTTGATGCTTGAACAGGGACACATAGGTAAGGCCCCTCATTGTCAAGAGATGAACTGGACACCACTCAGTGTGCTGTGGACCCCTTTGTAAAAAAGACAGGGTCAGGATAGCTGAAAAGTAACAGAACTTGAGATTTTGAGAAGTCATAGGCCACACTGAATCTAAGGAAAGAAGACTTTTTTATAGAAATTATTTAGCATACACTTTCTCTGAAAGGAGTTAGTGTTTCCCCCTTAACAAGCAGCTCATTTTCTGCATTTTGTACAAGAATGTTTTTTATGGTTTTCAGAAGAAGGAACATGGAGTCTCGAAACATGGGCTAAGGTTGGAGAAAATTTAAAACTCTATTATGATCTATATGGGCAAAAAAGGCCCCAGTTGACACATTTGCATTATGGAGCTTGATTAAAGATGCCTTAAATTTAGAACATGAGAAACATAAAATTTCTAAAGCAACTGCTCTTCCAAAAGAAAAGAATCCATTAATTAGAAATAGAAGGCAGTCTCAAGATACTGCAGATTATAGAATGGCCTCTTTAAAATTAAGTAAACATCAGGATGATAATGAAGACCATTTATGACCATCAGATGAGGCTGCATTAAAAGATGAGACAGGGACTGACATCATAGAAATGGTGCCATGAGGACACAGACTAAAAAATCTCCCCAAAATTTCAACAAGTTCAACAACCAGAGACAGGAAATTCTATTCTTGGAGCATCCGAGAGTTTCACACCCTGAAGGCAAACGTAGGATTGAGGGAAAAATTGGCTAAATATATAATCAACCCTGAGGGAAATATGTCAGACAAGAAACTCTCTGCCTTCCTCACTAACCTGAGCAAAGGTTGCTTTCACTTGGAACTGAGAGTCGGGAGGAGCTAGGGGTGTGGACATAGCTAGGCTGTGGTGCGGACGTTCATTCAAGCCGAAGAAAGAGTGTGCCTGTGGTGAATCAGCCCACACGAGCAAACGCCAGTGCGCCACGCCCCAAGCATCCCAGCCTTTGGCCCACGCTGCGAGTGACCGCCCAAGCTCCGGGCCGTGAGCAGCCCAGCCTCCTGCACTGGGCTGTGAGCAGCCCAGCCTCCTTTGCACCGTGCCAGGAGCAGTCCAGCCTCCCATGCACCACGAGCAGCAGCTGCCAGCTGCTTTGGATTGCGCCAAAGCAAACTTCCCTACACCCGAGCTTCTCTAGGTGGGAGGGGCACCTCACCCAGCCATTCAAGCTAACAATCAAGCATTGGGAAAGGGGCACACGCACAGCTTGCAGTTCATTCTGGAGAAATTCCACGGATCCAATCGCTGAAATTAGCCTAACCCACAGGCTGCTCACCTCCCAACTAACCTACGCGGCTATAATTGACAAGATCTCTCTCACTCCAGCTATTCAAGACAAGAGGCATGATATTTTTTAGTGCCTCTTGCTAAAGGGGTGGGTGCAACTTCTGATTGGCAGAGCTTTCATACTCAGGGGCATACGCTAAAAAGAGAGACTTGGCAGTGTTAAGACCTCCTGTACTGCAGGCAGCGACTAGGGCATTTTCTCCCCAGCCAAAACAGGCTACAAGGTGTGGAAAGCCTGGGGACAGTGGTCCCACAGAGTGCTGAATATGCTGAACAGGCCTGGAAGCTCAGAGAACGTCACCTTGAGAGAATTGGCTCCCAGCCCCACCTGATTACGCTGGCTGCTCTGACTGCCAGAGCCTTACCCAGAGCCCTGCATTAAGTGAGGATACAGTGAGGATTTGTCAGCTCTCTAAACCTCTTACTCCCCAGACAGAGGCAGTGGCAGCCTCATAGCTGGATCATCAGGCTGCTAATTCAGGAAGAAGAGACTAGGAGAGAGGCTTCGGGAAAATAGGCTCTCTCATTGTTGGAGCCTGAAACGCTAACAAGCCTTGACTACCAACGAGACTGAAGCCAAATATATGACATTGCCATAGAGTCTCATCAACTGCAAACCCCTACCTAAGCGGGCCACAGGGGCAGAGCCTGGGGTACAGAGTCACCGACTAGGAAGAGAGAGAGGAAAGATAAGGGAAGAAGAAGTTAACCTCTCAAATTCAAGAAAAATCCACAGACTTTATAATTTGTTCCACTATTTCTTTTGTTTGTTTCTTTCTTTCATCCTCTTGCCTTTATTAGTATTATTTCTATTTCCTCAACCTTGGTCCTGTTATTCTCTGCCCATCTTACTCTTTCCTTTCTTTGAACTACACTACCCATAAGAGTTTCATTTTATTTCTTTTCTTCTTCCTTACTCTCCATGAGGGTTACACTCCAAAACCCTTAACTCTCCCACTCTTTTTGTTTTTTTTCTTTTTTCTTCCTTTCCTTTTCCCCTTTTTCTTGTGTCTTCCTTTCTATTACTTTCTTCTTTTCTCCTTTTAATTTTCCTCTCATTCAATCCTCAATCATGAACAAATTATTTAATTTGGGGTTCAAGTTTTTTTTATTTTTTTGTGGCATTTTGGGTGCTATTTACTTCACTTTATAACTCAGTAGCATTTCTCCCAACCTAGGATCTCCATTCTATTCAGTCTTTGCTCCACTTAATACAATAGTTTGTTTTTTCCCCCCTTTTCTGGTTTCACTCTTATCCCTCTCATTATATTTCTTAGTCGACCATTACTTACAAGCAAATAATTTCATACTTGACCCAAATTTTTTCCGTTTTTGCATTTTGTGGGTCCCTACTTCCTTTTTTGCCCCTTGAAGAGTTCCCTCCAACTCAGGCACTCCGTTATAGGCAGTTTTTGTTTCATTTAGCATAATATAATTCACAGATTATCACTATATTTTCCTAAGGAGGAGAGAAGAGGAGGGGAAGAGAAGAAAGAAAAGCGGAGGGAAATAATAAATTATTATTAGTTTTTTTTGTGTTTTTTTCCAAATTTTTTTTATTTTTTTCTACTTTTTATTCTTTATTAATTCTCATTAGTGCTATCAACAAGACCCCCCTCAGATGCCATTAAGTAAAAGGAAATCAAATATCTTGGATACAAAAGAAAGAGAAGTAACACAGATAGATGTGGAAAAATCTATGGAGAAAAAAATTTAATATATTGGAAACCTTGGAGCTAAATGACAGAAAATTTAAAATAGAAATCCTAAAAATACTCAGAGATATACAAGAAAACACAGAAAGGCAATTTAGGGAGCTCAGAAAACAACTCAACAAACAAAGAATATATTACCAAGGAAATTGAAACTATAAAAACAAATCAAACAGAAATGAAAAACATAATTCATGAACTGAAAAATGAGGTAACAAGCTTAGCTAATAGAACAGGCCAGATAGAAGATAGGATTAGTGAGATAGAGACAAGCAACTTGAGGCACAACAGAGAGAAGAAGAGAGAGACTCAAGGATTTAAAAAAAATGAGAAAGCCCTACAGGAATTGTCTGACTCCATCAAAAAGAATAACATAAGAATAATAAGTATATCAGAGGGAGAAGAGAAAGAAAATGGAATGGAGAATTTATTCAAACAAATAATAGACGAGAACTGCCCAAGCCTGTGGAAAGAACTAAAGCCTCAAATTCAAGAAGCAAACAGAACACCGAATTTTCTTAACCCCAACAAACCTACTCCAAGTCACATCATAATGAAAATGGCACAAACCAACGACAAAGAAACAATTCTCAAGGCAGCCAGGGAAAAGAAGAATACAACATATAAAGGAAGGCCTATTAGATTATCATCAGATTTTTCAGCAGAAACTCTACAAGCTAGAAGAGAGTGTACCCCAATATTTAAAGTCCTGAAAGAGAGGAACTTTCAGCCGCAAATACTATACCCATCAAAGTTATCCTTCAAGTACGAAGGAGAAATAAAAACATTCACAAATACAGAAAAGATGAGGGAATTTATTATCAGAAAACCCCCACTCCAGGAAATACTAAAGGGGGTTTTCCAACCAGATCCAAAGAAGAAAACAAAACAAAACCACAAGTAAATCTCCACCAAGAACACAATAAAACCAAATTTAAACTATCACAACAAAAGCAAAAAAAAAAAAAAATAAGGGGGAGAGGACAGAGATTAACAGTAGCAAATGACGCTGAAGTGCAGAAACACTCGCAAGATAGGGCACTACAATGAATATGGTAGGTACTCTTTTCTTTACTTAATGGTAACCACCCTTGAAAAAAACCACCACAAAAGCACATGACTTAAAAAAGGTAGCAACAAAGGAAAGAAGTATGGAATACAAACAAACAAAAACAAATGATAGAAAAACAAAAGAGAAGAATCAAACAAGATACAAAACTAACAGAAAGCAATTTATAAAATGGTGATAGGGAATCCTCAAGTGTCAATAATTACACTGAATGTAAATGGATTAAAGTCACAAATAAAAAGGCACAGAGTATCAGAATGGATTAAAAAAGAAAATCCAACTGTATGCTGCCTACAAGAAACACATCTAAGCAACAAGGATAAAAAAAAAAATTTAAAGTGAAAAGCTGGAAAACAGTACTCCAAGCAAATAACATCCAAAAAAAAGCAGGCGTAGCAATACTCATATCTGATAATGCTGACTACAAGACAGCAAAAGTACTCAGAGACAAAAATGGTCATTTCATAATGATTAAGGGGAAGCTGAATCAAGAAGATATAACAATCCTTAATATATATGCACCAAACCAAGGAGCACCAAAATATATAAGACAGCTACTTATTGACCTAAAAACAAAAACTGACAAAAATACAATCATACTTGGAGACCTCAATACACCACTGACGGCTTTAGATCGGTCATCCAAACAGAAAATCAATAAAGATATAGTGGCCTTAAACGAAACCCTAGAGAACGTGAATATGGTAGACATCTACAGGACACTTCATCCCAAAGTGACAGAGTATACATTTTTCTCTAGTGTACATGGAACATTCTCAAAAATTGACCATATATTGGGCCATAAAAATAATATCAGCAAATTCAGATAAATTGAAATTGTACCAAGCATATTTTCTGATCATAAAGCCTTGAAACTAGAATTCAACTGCAAAAAAGAGGAAAAAAACCCCACAAAAATGTGGAAACTAAACAACATACTTTGAAAAAATGAATGGGTCAAAGAAGAAATAAGCGCATAGATCAAAAGATATATACAGACAAATTAAAATGACAATACGACATATCAGAATCTCTGGGATGCAGCAAAAGCAGTGATAAGAAGAAAGTTCATATAACTTCAGGCCTATATGAACAAACAAGAGAGAGCCCAAGTGAACCACTTAACTTCACACCTTAAGGACCTGGAAAAGAAGAACAAAAACAATCCAAAACCAGCCGAAGAAAGGAGATAATAAAAATCAGAGCAGAAATAAATGAAATAGAGAACAGAAAAACTTTAGAAAAAATTAATAGAACAAGGAGTTGGTTCTTTGAAAAGATCAACAAAATTGACAAACTCTTGGCAAGACTTACCAAGGAAAAAAGAGAAAGAACTCATATAAACAAAATCCAAAATGAAAGAGGAGAAATCACCACAGACACCATAGATATAGAAAGAATTATTGTAGAATACTATGAAAAACTTTATGCCACTAAATTCAACAACCTAGAAGAAATAGATAAATTCCTAGAACAATACTACCTTCCTAGACTGAGTCATGAAGAAGCAGAAAGCCTAAACAGACCTATTAGTAGAGAAGAAATAGAAAAAACCATTAAAAAACTCCCCAAAAATAAAAGTCCAGGCCCAGACGGCTATACTAGTGAATTCTATCAAACATTCAAAGAAGACATGCTCCCTATTCTACAGAAGGTCTTCCAAAAAATTGAAGAAGAAGCAATACTTCCAAACACATTTTATGAGGCCAATATAACCCTCATACCGAAACCTGGCAAGGATGGCACAAAAAAAGACAACTACAGACCAATATCTCTAATGAATACAGATGCTAAAATACTAAACAAAATACTAGCAAATCGAATACAACAACATATTAAAAAAATAATACATCATGATCAAGTGGGATTCATCCCAGAATCTCAAGGATGGTTCAACATATGTAAAACGATTAACGTAATACACCACATCAAGAAAACAAAGAATAAAAACCACATGATCTTATCAATAGATGCAGAAAAAGCATTCGATAAAATACAACATGACTTTATGTTTAAGACACTCAACAAAATGGGTATAGAAGGAAAATATCTCAACATGATAAAGGCCATATATGATTAGCCATCAGCTAACATCATATTAAATGGCATAAAACTGAGGACTTTCCACCTTAAATAAGGAACAAGACAGGGTTGTCCACTCTCTCCACTCTTATTTAACGTGGTGCTAGAAGTTCTGGCCAGAGCAATCAGACAAGAGAAAGAAATAAAAGGTAATCCTATCGGAAAAGAAGAAGTAAACGTATCACTTTTTGCAGATGATATGATCCTATACATTGAAAACCCCAAAGAATCCACAAAAAGACTACTAGAAACAATAAACCCATACAGTAAGGTTGCAGGATACAAAATTAACATACAAAAAGTCCATAGCCTTTCTCTATGCCAACAATGAAATATTAGAAAACAAACTCAAAAAAATAATCCCCTTCACGATTGCAACAACAACAACAAAAATACCTAGGAATAAACATAACAAAGAATGTAAAGGACCTATATAACGAAAACTACAAAGCATTGTTAAGGGAAATCGAAAAAGATACAATGAGATGGAAAAATATTCCTTGTTCGTGTATAGGAAGAATAAATATAATCAAAATGGCCATATTACCCAAAGCAATATATAAATTTAATGCAATTCCCATCAAAATTTCTATGACATTTCTTTAAAAAAATGGAAGAAAAAACATCAGATTTATATGGAACTATAAAAAACCCCAATTAGCCAAAGCAATCCTAAAGAAAAAGAATGAAGCTGGGGGCATTATAATACCTGACTTCAAACTATATTATAGGGCCACAACAATCAAAACAGCATGGTAGTGGCAGAAAAATAGACACTCAGACCAATGGAACAGATTAGAAAGTCCAGAAATAAAACCACATATATATAGTCAAATAATTTTTGATAAAGGGGCCAACAACACACAATGGAGAAAAGAAAGCCTCTTTAATAAATGGTGCTGGGAAAACTGGAAAGGCACATGCAAAAGAATGAAACTCGACTACAGCTTGTCCCCTTGTACGAAAATTAATTCAATATGGATCATAGACCTAAATATAAGACCTGAAACAATAAAGTACATAGAAGAAGACATAGGTACTAAACTCATGGACCTTGGTTTTAAAGGGCATTTTATGAATTTCACTCCAAAGGCAAGAGAAATGAAGGCAAAGATAAATGAATGGGACTACATCAGGTTAAGAAATTTTGCACAGCAAGAGAAACTGACAACAAAACAAACAGTCAGTCAACTAAATGGGAGATGGTATTTTCAAAGAACAGCTCAGATAAAGGCCTAATATCCAAAATATACAAAAAACTCAAAAAATACAATAAAATTTAACAAGAAACAATCAAATAAAGAAATGGGAAGAGGAACTGAGCAGACACTTCTCCCAGGAGGAAATACAAATGGACAACAGATATATGAAAAGATACTCATTATCATTAGTTATTAGAAAAATGCAAATCAAAGCTACAATGAGATACCACCTCACACCTGTTAGATTAGCTATTATCAACAAGACAGGTAATAGCAAGTGTTGGAGAGGCTGTGGAGTAAAAGGAACCCTCATGCACTGTTGGTGAGAATGTAAAGTAATACAACCATTATGGAAGAAAGTATGGTTGTTTCTCAAAAACCTAAAAATATAACTACCATATTACCCAGCAATTCCTCTTATGTGTATATACCCCCAAAACTCAAAACATTGGTACAAAAAACAACAACAACAACCAAAATAAATAACAAACAAAAACACATTGGTACATATATACACATGCAGCCCCATGTTCATTGCAGCATTGTTCACAGTGGCCAGGACATGGAAACAACCAAAAACTTTTCAGTAGATGACTAGATAAAGAAGATGTGGCACAAATATACTATGGAATAGTACCCAGCCATAAGAAATGATGACATTGGATTATTTACAACAAAGTGAATGGATCATAAATCAATCAGAAAAAAATAAGAACTGCATGATTCCATACATTGGTGGGACATAAAAATGAGACTAAGAGACATGGACAATAGTGTGGTGGTTACTGAGGGGAGGCGGATGGAGGCGAGGGAGAGAGTGAGGGGAGGGGAGGGGCACACAAAAAAACAGATAGAAGGTGACAGAATAATTTGCCTTTGGCTGATGGGTATGCAACATATTTGAATGACAAGATAACCTGGGGATGTTTTTTTTGAACATATGTATCCTATTTATTAATGTCATCCCTTTAAAATTAATAAAAATTTATATAAAAAAGGAGACACACACACACAAAAAAACTATGTTAATTGTAATTTGAAATCTCACCATTTCATTCAGTTCGAGAATCTAAGCACAGTGGGGTAGATGTACATTACTCTGTAACACAACTGAGTACTATCTCAATTCCTAGGGAAAAACAAAGTATTGCCAAGAACTGCTTCTCCTGAAGAGCAGACTACAATGTAACTCTAGCACTTATTATAGTATCTATGAATGGTGATTCTCATGCATTCTGTAAAGAATGGAGTGATAGGATTGATAATATATGGTCACTTTTGAACGTCTGTATACTGTGGGGTTATAGACATGCCTAAGAATGAATGCTTTATTTTATGCGTGCTCTCTGCATTATTGGCTAAAGTTACAATGATGACCTGTTCCTTATGGTACTATCACAGACAATGTCTTCCCTGAAATTTGCCCTTCTAAACATTGAACATATTCCAAGGAGAAACAAGTGTATGGGTTGAATGTTTACAATAGCATCTGAATGGAGAAAAGGCACTGTTTCTGATAGGCTGGTATCTGAACATTTTGATTTACAGCTGCAATATATGAAAGAAACAATGTGAGGAATATTCACAAAGCATTTCAACTAATCAGTATTCACATAGCTGATTTGTGTACAGTGTAAGACTTTCACGTGAGATTGCTGTACTTTTGGCAAAGTATGTTTCCTTTTCCACACAGTAAAAATGTACTACTCTTTAAGTAATGTGGATGGTATTCTTATATTTCTGAACATGAATGACCAAGAAAGACTGAGTTCATATTAATGTTAGGATATCTTCTGGAGCTTAGTATTATGTTTGACATTAGAGGTAGAGTAATGGAAAGTTTAAAAAATCTTTTTATTTTAATGTTAAAATACATCTTGGGTCATCTTTAAGGTATTTCAATTTAGGTTGTAGTTATCTGAAATTTGGTTCAGGCTGAGGGGAAACATGACAGGACACATATTGGTTGCTTTACAATGGTCCTTTGATTCTGCATGTACCTTTTTTCAAGTATTGTGTGAAATGTAGGATACATCTTTAGTTTTTAACTTATGACACAGGTGTAATGTTTTCTGTACATGTGCATTGAAGTTGGACTTGCTGTTAATGTTAGCTACGATTGAAATTACTTTCAAATTAAGGGTTAACTTGTGTTCTCTAAAGGGTATGTAGCTCTATTTACACAATGATGTCACATTTTACCATCAGGAATCTGATTGTATATTCAACTCAATATGCTGGTAACAGTGCAGTTCATAAATAAAGTAGTTTTGGGTTAAAGGAAGATGTTCTGTAATCTAAGCATGCAAGATTTTCCTGAGCTGAAAATAGACACAAGTTAAAAACCAAACCTGAAGTTAATTTTACAGCAGTGCCAAACAGACGCATGAGCAAAGCTAACTCAAACACTTGCAACTAATTTTAGCAAGGATTTTGAATACAACAAAAAACTAAATCTGACATGTAAAAGCATTAACCATTGCCTTGGAAGAATATAGTCCCCTTTAAAGTATGATCTAATCTTTACACAACTTCTTACCAAACTTATATTACCCGTAATTTAAAATCTCATCATTTCAGTTTCAAGAGTCGAAGCACAGCAATAAATGTACATATTGTATAACAGAACTGACTGCTATCTCAATCCCTAAGGAAAAACAAAGTATTGGCAAGCACTGCTTTTCATGAAGAGCAGGCCATAATGTAACTCTAGCAAATATGAGGCTAAGTATGAGTGGTGATGCTTGTGCATTTTGTAAAGAATGGAATGAAAGGGTTGATATATGTATGGTAACTTTTGAATATCTGAATATTGTGGGTTTTATAGACAGTGCTTAACCATACAGAATGCTTTAAAACTATTTTAAATGTGCTCTCTATTATGGCTGAAAGTACAGAGATAATCTGTTACTTATGATACAAACACTTACACATATATCACCTGCAATGTGCTCTTCCAAACGCTGTACATATACCAAAGAGAAAAGAAAAATGTGTTTGGGTTGAATGTTTAAAATGGCATCTGAGTGGAAACACAGCACTGTTTCTGATATGGCGGGATCTGAATATTTTTATTTAAATATGTAAAGTGTGAAATAAATAATGTGATGAATATTGACAATGCATTTAAGTAATCAATATATGCACCATCTTTTTCAGTTTACTTCCATACTTCCTCAATCTAAAAGAACTTTCAATACACATTAATAAACAGCTTAAGAGAAACAAGCAGTTTTTGTGTGAGTGTGTTTTCAATCATACTTCTAGCTGTTGTAAGAGAGATTTTTCATTCTTATTAATTTCATTGATGTTTGAAAATGACCGCTTTGATTTTTTGTTCTACTCATTTGTAGTCTCATTTACTTCTTTTATCTTGAGTAAAAGAAAAGCATCATTAGGTTATCAATTCATGTCTGAATCAGCTGTTACAGAAATTCATCCAACTAGGCACTTAATTGAGAAATTAAAATAAAACCTTTGTCTAAATGTACAACTTATGTTTCAGCAGACCTGTCTACTCAGTTTGGTCCTAATAAGTTATATATACATAAAAAGATTGGAATAAACATTTAGTCACTTGAATTTAATTTTAAAAGGCCAGTTTATTCATCTAGGTGGTAATCTTCTTTAGTTCCTATGACAGGAATGTGATATATACACACCTGAATCCAATGATTGTTCATTAGTATCAAATCAGGCACACCCATTCTAACTAACCTTAATGCTTTTCAAGAACAATGTGCAAGAAAACAATGTTGCAACCAATAATTATCTTTTAAAATAGTAGGAATTGGGCTTAGAAGCATTAATTTTTATTTATAACTTTAGCATTTCAAATATGGGTTCTAATACACCCCTTTCATAAATTTTAAAAAATGTTTCTTACTGTATACAGTTAAAGGCATAAAACATTTTCAATGTATTCTTTTTAAATAGCAATTAGGTGCTTAGCAATAGGTATAAGGTCCCATTGTTGCTGGAAAAGTTTTGGTTGCAAATATAAACCAGCTGATACCTTTCTATTTCCAAAATAGAAAGGGGGTAACCCCACCAACATACATAAATAAAGTGCTCAGCAAGTATAAATTAAGAAGCCATCAACTTTTATCCACACTACTTCCTACAAACTATAACCCACACCATCAAACATTGACCTTTATTTGCCAAATTCAAATTTGAGTAACTTCAATATACTTAATCATAATAACATAGTTTCCTTCCTTTGTATATTAGTGCTTAATCAAGCACTTAAATATTTTATTCAATTTTGTGCTTAGAGTCAGTGGAAAACATTTTTTAGTGAGAATGATTACTAATTATAAGATATAAGGGACTCAAAATGACTTTCAAACAGTGAAATCATTAAGCATTCTGGAAGCAGAGACTAGTGAGCCACAGTCAGATTCTCACTTGGTTTCACTTTATGTTCAAGTGTAGAAAAAGATAAAAATGAATGTACATTTAAAAATGGAGGCAAGTCATCAGAAAATGGGTCTAAAAGGAGAAATATCACTAGAAATTTTGATACTTTTCTTTAAAGCTTTCTGAAGATTAAATCATCAATCTCTCTAACCCTTTGTAATCTTATAAAACATAAACTTCTGTTCTACTTCTCTAGGTTAAGAAATCTCTAGATTCAGGAACATATATATAAAACTTGCACAGAAATACAAATTATGTATAAAACATACAGACAAAAATATGAAATGCCATGTAAATCAACTCCTTATCCTTTCTCTGAAATGGACAGCCATCTCTAGTGTATGAAAAGACAGTGATCATCTCCAGTATCATCATCGGCATATACAAACATCCTGACAGATCCATAACAATTAACCACCCACAATTAGTATGTGTTTACATATTATCTGCAACTTCTTCCTTTACTTTCTTCTTCTTTTCCAAGTGAGGGGAGGGAATATAGAGAGACAGACTCCCACAGGCACTACAACTGGGATCTACCTGCCAACCACTGTCTGGGCTGATGCTCTGCCCGTCTGGGGCCACGGTCAAAACCAAGCTATTGATATTATTAGCACCTAAAGCAGAGACTCCACAGAACCATTCCTAGTGCCAGGGGCCAATGCACTTGAACCTGTTGAGCCATGGCTGCATGGCTTGAACCCTTATCAAGAGAGAGAGAAGGAGAGAGAGAGAGAGAGAAAAAAAGAGGGGGAGGGGTGGAGAGGCAAATGGTAATTTTTCCTGTGTGCCCTGACTGGAAATCAAACCCAGGACATCCACATACTGGGCCAATGCTCTACCATTAAGCCACCAGATACAGCCAAGAAGAACAGTTTTTAATGATTATATTATAGACAAGAAAGTAAATATATCCACCTCTTTCCATATTCTCTTTCTTCTACACTGTGTCTCTCAGTCTCTGGTTATTTTATAATTTGACTCTCTATAGAATTTTTCACATTTAACTAAGGCTTACAAGACTAGTCTTCTTAATTATAAAATCATCAGCCCTGGCCGGTTTGCTCAGTGGTAGAGCGTCGGCCTGGTGTGCAGAGGTCCCGGGTTCGATTCCCGGCCAGGGCACACAGGAGAAGCGCCCATCTGCTTCTCCACCCCTACCCCTCTCCTTCCTCTCTGTCTCTCTCTTCCCCTCCTGCAGCCGAGGCTCCATTGGAGCAAAGATGGCCCGGGGGCTGGGGATGGCTCTATGGCCTCTGCCTCAGGCGCTAATGTGGCTCTGGTTGCAACAGAGCCATGCCCCAGATGGGCAGAGCATCGCCCCCTGGTGAGCATGCCCGGTGGTTCTCGGTCAGGCGCATGCAGGAGTCTGTCTGACTGTCTCCCTGTTTCCAGCTTCAGAAAAATACAATATATATATATTTTTATATATATTGTATATATGTATATATATGTATATATATATTTATATATATAAAATCATCAAAGATGTATCCTAAAAAGCTATTAAATTTATTTCACTTAATTAACAAATATTATAATCCAAACTCAAACTCATACAATTTACCTTTTTAAAAATATTTTAACATGCTTAACATTTATATAAAACAAATATAAACTGAACCCACTTTGTTTAATAATCCTTACTGTGAATCTATAGTTTTAAGGTAACACACTTACCTATTCTACACTTGAATAGCTGCAACATGAACATAGGTTTCCTTCTCAAAAATTTAGCCAGTAGATTCTCAATTGCACCTTTCTAGTTTTGAAAAGCTTCTTCCAAAAACTGGTACCTTAAAACCAAAAGAAACACTATATTTAAAACAAGACATTTATGAGTAAGAGTTTGGAAATGAATAACTGCTTTATGGATAAATCTTGAAAGCTTATTCATATGATCAATATTCTATGCTGGCCACACATACCTTTTGTCAGCAGCAACTTTTATCTACCAATCCCTCCCCATCTGAACAAACCCTAAAAAACTACTATAAGATTATTTTTTGACCCCAAAAATTGCTCATATATTATTACATTAGAATTTTGATTCAGGATTACAGATCTCTAAAAGTACAAATGCTGTCCATAAGTTGTAGACATTTTATATCATAAAATATCACATTGTAGAAAATACTTTCAAAAGCAAGAGAACTACCCATAATTCCAACATCATAAAATCACTGTTACCACTGTATCATGCAATTTCTAAGTCTTTTATTATGCACCTTTAGAGGCCAGTGTAAAAAAAATTGCACTATAACATACGTGCAGTTTTTCACCTTGTCTTTATTTTTACCATCATCACTTAAAATTTTCCATTCTAGATGCTATATATTGTTAAACTTTTTCAAAAAAATTATAGCAAGTAAAAGTCACTGGCACCAGTTTTATTTCATCAATATGAGTAGTGGATGTTAAGATTTTCTAACATTACAGTAGTGAAAATTAAGACTTGAAAGTAAAGGCAACAGTTTGTTGGTCACTAGGCAGGCAGAACAATTTTCATTGCTAGTTTTATTTTCTTTGTATAAATTCAGTAAGTTAACAAATATTTTGAGGCTTCTTCTATATAATTGAGATATATGAATAACAAATGTATTATTGTTCATCTGCTTGTAATAAAGCAGCCCAAATGTAAAATGATAGCACACTGTAATAAGAGCTATAATGAAGATATACAAAGTCTACAAAAAGAACATAGTGCCTTAGTCTTGTCTCAATGCCAAGGAAAGCATCACAGGAGTCACAACAGCATTATCCTATGCTAAATGCACAGGCTTACTGAGGAAATACTAATACTTCAATTTAGGCAAAGAAAGTCATGCAAAGGTCAGAATATGAGACAATAACTAATAAAATTCAGAACCAGACTATTAAGGACTGAGGATAACAGTGCTAATCTTTGGATTTTATATTCTAAGTTATGGGAAACCCTTGAAGAATTCTAACCAAGTTGTAATAATGAGATACACATTCTAGGACAATCATCAGACAAAGATATAAAAGACCTTAAGAAAAAAGGGGAAGACCAGCTGGAACTCTAAGACAGTAGCTCAGACACTATATAAGAGCATGAGACTGGTGGATATAGCTAAACAAAAAAGCTTGAACAATGGACCCTGTCAGAGAAATCAGCACCTTTGATGGTTTGGGAGTTCTTATGGCTCCATTTTAAGAAAGGTCCATAATATAACCTAGAAACTGGCTAAGGCAAAGTCAAAAAAAGGTCACTGGAACTGAGGAGTTCAAGGTACTGGCAAAGTTATAACTGTCTATGCAGATATCAAAATTATTGATAGCAGGAACTGAGATGAAGAGAAAAACTATGAACATCCAGATGTTTGAGTGTCCAGGGAAAGTCTGAGTGAAGGTAAATACAGGAGGAGAGGCAATTCACTTGTTACCATAAAGGAGCTTGCTGGTTGGTGGGGAATAGGAGGCAGTTGAAGGATAAGTATAGGATAATATGGGGATCAGTGTCACAGACAGCTGGCAAGTGAGGCTTTCATTTTGTGCAGCAAGAATTTTTTATTGTAGCAAAATATGTATTAAAATTTACCATTTTACAATTTTTAAGAATATTTTTAAAGAAAAAAAACCTGTCTATAGGACATTATAACTTGTATCAAATATTAATTATACAACATAAAAACATGTGGGTATTTTTATTTAAAAGACTTTTTTCTTTTTCTTTTTTATTTTAGAGAAAGGGGAAAAGAGAGAGAGGGAGAAGGAAGATAATAGCAGGAAGCATAAACTCCCATATGTGCCTTGACCAGGCAAGCCCAGGGTTTTGAATGAGTGTCCTCAGAGTTTCAGGTCGACACTTTCTCTACTGCACCATCACAGGTCATGCCTCATTTAAAAGGCTTTTAAAAACAAAAACTGACAAAAATACAATCATACTTGGAGACCTCATTACACTGCTGACGGCTCTAGAACAGTCATCCAAACAGAGAATCAACAAGATATAGTGGCCCTAAACAAAACACTAGAGCACCTGGATATGATAGACATCTACAGGACATTTCATCCCAAAGTGACTGAGTATACATTTTTCTCCAGTGTACATGGATCATTCTCAAGAATTGACCATATATTGGGCCACAAAAACAACATCAGCAAATTCAGAAAAATCGAAATTGTACCAAGCATTTTCTGATCATAAAGCCTTAAAACTAGAATTCAACTGCAAAAAAAGAGAAAAAAAAATCCCACAAAAATGTGGAAACTAAACAACATACTTTTAAAAAATGAATGGGTCAAAGAAGAAATAAGTGCAGAGATCAAGAGATATATACAGACAAATGAAAATGACAATATGACAAATCAGAATCTATGGGATGCAGCAAAAGCAGTGATAAGAGGGAAGTTCATATAACTTCAGGCCTATATGAACAAACAAGAGAGAGCCCAAGTGAACCACTTAACTTCACACCTTAATGCTCAACATCACTATCATTAGAGAAATGCAAATTAAAACCACAATCAGATATCACCTCACACCAACCAGAATGGTGCTCATCAACAAAACAACACAGAATAAGTGCTGGCGAGGATGTGGAGAAAAGGGAACCCTCCTGCACTGCTGGTGGGAATGCAGACTGGTGCAGCCACTGTAAAAAACAGTATGGAGATTCCTCAAAAATCTGAAAATCGAACTGCCTTTTGACCCAGCTATCCCACTTTTAGGAATATACACCAAGGACACCATAGAACGGCTCGAAAAGGAGAAATGCACCCACATGTTTGTGGCACCGTTGTTCACAATAGCGAAGATCTGGAAACAGCCCAAGTGTCCGTCAGAGGACAAGTGAATTAAAAAGCTTTGGTACATATATACTATGGAATACTACTCAGCCATAAGAAATGATGACATCGGATCCTTTACAATAACATGGATGGACCATGAGAACATTATACGGAGTGAAATAAGTAAATCAGAAAAAAAAAATACTAAGATGAATCCATACATAGAAGGGACATAAAAATGAGACTCAGAGACATGAACAAGAATGTGATGGCAACAGGGGCGGGAGGTTGGGGGAGGGGGGAGGGTTGAAGAAGGAGAGAGGGGTTAGGGGAGGGGCACAAAGAAAACCAGATAGAAGGTGACAGAAGACAATTTAACTTTGAGGGAGAGGTATACAGCACAATCAAATGTCAAAATAATCTAGAGATATTTTCTCTCAACATATGTACCCTGATTTACCAATGTCACTGCATTAAATTTAATAAAAATAAAATAAAATAAAAACTTCTTTGTATAATCAAAAAAAAAAAAAAAGAACTAGAAAAAGAAGAACAAAGACAACCCAAAACCAGCTGAAGAAAGGAGATAATAAAAATCAGAGCAGAAATAAATGAAATAGAGAAGAGAAAAACTATAGAAAAAATTAATAGAACAAGGAGTTGGTTCTTTGAAAAGATCAACAAAATTGACAAACCCTTGGCAAGACTTACCAAGGAAAAAAGAGAAAGAACTCATATAAACAAAATCCAAAAATGAAAGAGGAGAAATCACCACGGACACCGTAGATATTCAAAGAATTATTGTAGAATACTATGAAAAACTTGATGTCACTAAATTCAACAACCTAGAAGAAATGGATAAATTCTTAGAACAATACAACCTTCCTAGACTGAGCCAAGAAGAAGCAGAAAGCCTAAACAGACCTATTAGTAGAGAAGAAATAGAAAAAAAACATTAAAAACCTCCCCAAAAATAAAAGTCCAGGCCCAGACAGCTATACCAGTGAATTTTATCAAACATTCAAAGAAGACTTGGTTCCTATTCTACTGAAAGTCTTCCAAAAAATTGAAGAAGAAGCAATACTTCCAAACACATTTTATGAGGCCAACATAACCCTCATACCAAAACCAGGCAAAGATGGCACAAAAAAAGAAAACTACAGACCAATATCTCTAATGAATACAGATGCTAAAATACTAAACAAAATACTAGCAAATCGAATACAACAACATATTAAAAAAATAATACATCATGATCAAATGGGATTTATCCCAGAATCTCAAGGATGGTTCAACATACGTAAAACGGTTAACGTAATACATCATATCAACAAAACAAAGAACAATAACCACATGATCTTATCAATAGACGCAGAAAAGGCTTTCGATAAAATACAACACAATTTTATGTTTAAGACTCTCAACAAAGTGGGTATAGAAGGAAAATATCTCAACATGATAAAGGCCATATATGATAAACCATCAGCTAACATTATATTAAATGGCACAAAACTGAAGGCTTTCCCCCTTAAATCAGGAACAAGACAGGGTTGTCCACTCTCTCCACTCTTATTTAATGTGGTACTAGAGGTTCTAGCCAGAGCAATCAGACAAGACAAAGAAATAAAAGGCATCCATATTGGAAAAGAAGAAGTAAAGGTATCACTTTTTGCAGATGATATGATCCTATACATCAAAACCCCCAAAGAATCCACAAAAAGACTACTAGAAACAATAAGCCAATACAGTAAGGTCGCAGGATACAAAATTAACATACAGAAGTCAATAGCCTTTCTATATGCCAACAATGAAACATTTGAGAACAAACTCAAAAGAACAATCCCCTTCACGATTGCAACAAAAAAAATAAAATACTTAGGAATAAACCTAACAAATTATGTAAAGGACTTATATAATGAAAACTATAAACATTGTTAAGGGAAATCGAAAAAGATATAATGAGATGGAAGAATATTCCTTGTTCTTGGTTAGGAAGAATAAATATAATCAAGATGGCTATATTACCCAAAGCAATATACAAATTTAATGCAATTCCCATCAAAATTCCAATGACATTTTTTAAAGAAATGGAGCAAACAATCATCAGATTTATATGGAACTATAAAAAACCCCGAATAGCCAAAGCAATCCTAAAGAAAAAGAAAGAAGCTGGGGGCATTACAATACCTGACTTCAAACTATATTATAGGGCCACGACAATCAAAACAGCATGGTATTGGCAGAAAAATAGACACTCAGACCAATGGAACAGAATAGAAAACCCAGAAATAAAACCACATATATATGGTCAAATAATTTTTGATAAAGGGGCCAACAACACACAATGGAGAAAAGAAAGCCTCTTCAATAAATGGTGCTGGGAAAACTGGAAAGCCACATGCAAAAGAATGAAACTGGACTACAGTTTGTCCCCCTGTACTAAAATTAACTCAAAATGGATCAAATATCTAAACATAAGACCTGAAACAATAAAGTACATAGAAGAAGACATAGGTACTAAACTCATGGACCTGGGTCTTAAAGAGCATTTTATGAATTTGACTCCAAAGGCAAGAGAAGTGAAGGCAAAAATTAATGAATGGGACTACATCAGACTAAGAAGCTTTTGCTCAGCAAGAGAAACTGATAACAAAATAAACAGACAGCCAACTAAATGTGAAATGATATTTTCAAACAACAGCTCAGATAAGGGCCTAATATCCAAAATATACAAAGAACTCATAAAACTCAACAAAAAACAAGCAATCAATCCAATAAAAAAATGGGAACAGGACATGAACAGACACTTCTCCCAGGAAGAAATACAAATGGCCAACAGATATATGAAAAGATGCTCATCTTCTTTAGTTATTAGAGAAATGCAAATCAAAACGGCAATGAGATACCACCTCACAGCTGTTAGATTAGCTATTACAAGACAGGTAATAGCAAATGTTGGAGAGGCTGTGGAGAAAAAGGAACCCTCATACACTGTTGGTGGGAATGTAAAGTAGTACAACCATTACGGAAGAAAGTATGGTGGTTCCTCAAAAAACTGAAAATAGAACTACCTTATGACCCAGTAATCCCTCTACTGGGTATATACCCCCAAAACTCAGAAACATTGATACGTAAAGACACATGCAGCCCCATGTTCATTGCAGCATTGTTCACAGTGGCCAGGACATGGAAACAACCAAAAAGCCCATGAATAGATGACTGGATAAAGAAGATGCAGCACATATACATTATGGGATACTACTCAGACATAAGAAATGATGACATCAGATCATTTACAGCAAAATGGTGGGATCTTGATAACATTATACGAAGTGAAATAAGTAAAACAGAAAAAACCAGGAACTGCATTTTTCATACGTAGGTGGGACATAAAAGTGAGACTAAGAGACATTGATAAGAGTGAGGTAGTTACAGGGGGAGGAGGGAGAGGGAAAGGGAAAGGGGGAGGGGGAGGAGCCAAAAAAACTAGATAGAAGGTGACAGAGGACAATCTGACTTTGGGTGATGGGTATGCAACATAATTGAATGACAAGATAACCTGGACATGTTATCTTTAAATAGAGGTATCCTGATTTATTGATGGCACCCCATTAAAAAAATAAAATTATTAAAAAACAAAAAAGGCTTTTAAAATAGGTTCTACTAGGTGCCCCAAAGACTATGTCCTTCATTGATGAACATTTTATTAATCACATTTACCATAATTTCTCTATGCCTAAAATAAATTTTTACTGGGCTAAATCTGTACAAAAAATGTAGGAATATGAAATTCCCATGCTAACTTTTTTGACTTAACAAACTTTACATTGTGAGATCTTTTTTAAAATGATGTGGTTTTAAAAAAGTTTAGAGAAGAGAGATTTGTTGTTCCACTTATTTACGCATTCATTGGTTGGTTTTGTATGTTCCCTGACCTGGAATCAATTCTGCAACCTTAGCATATCAGGACAAGGCACAAAACATATGACCTACCCAGCCAGGGCTAAGAAAGTTCTTTTGATAATAGGGTTTGAAAATGACAGCAAAAAGGAAGGCATTTGGTAGAAAGGTCAACTAGAATCAAAATTACAAAAACTTAAGTGATAACATTAAATCTTGTCTAAATTTATTTCTCTTTTCATCTAAAAATAAATATAGCAAATATACCACTGGTTATTCTGGTTTTGAACAGAATTAACCATCATGCTATTCCTTTATACAGAAATATACTATGTATTATTTAATAAAGTTTGTTAAAGTTTTTACTTATGTTCTCATAAGTAAAGAATGTAAAATGAATAATGAAAGATTTGATTTTTTAAAACATTGTAAATCACTTATCTAATAACTTCAAATTATACCTGATAAATATACATTTAGTGTCCTATTAGGTCCTGATGCGCACAGGGAAACTATTCTTCTTGCCATGTAATTACAGTATTATTCTTAGTAATTGTCAGTGTGTATAAGAATTGTTAAGATTTTACTCTGGCAATTTCTTTGTACACAAACTGAGTATCTAGGGATAAAGGAGAGATTCTGACTCAGTTTCTTTTTTAATTCAGTTACTCCATTTTAAAACTTACAGGAAATTTCAAATATACATTAGCGGTTCAATTCCACTAAAATTTTTATCCACTTTTAAAAAGTACCATATTTCTCCATGTATAAGACACACCTTAATTTGGGGTCCAAAAACTTTTTTAAAAAATGTATTACATAGTAAGTTAGTGAACTCAAGTTTTATTCATCATAAAATTCATACAACTCCTCATCACTGTCAAAACTCCCATCCATTACTAGCCTGTCCTCATCTGTGTCTGATGACGAATCGCTGTTTTCAATAAGCACAAACAAAAGCATGAAAAAGAGAAAAATGCAAGTAAAATACTCTATAACCACTGTATAAGATGCACTCAGTTTTTAGACCTCAAATACACATGAACTCTCATTTAATCTTTAGAAAAATGTAATGATTATCTTACTATCTTTAGAATAGGCTTAGTCATCACTGTTGGTTTTAGCAGTAATTTTAAATAATTTCACAGATAAAATATAAAACCTCTATAAGTGGGATAGCTGGGTCAAAGAGCAGTTCCATTTTTAATTTTTTGAAGAATCTCCATACTGTTTTCTACAATGGCTGCACAAGTCTGCATTTTCACCAGCAGTGCAGGAGGGTTCCCCTTTTTCCACATCCTCACCAGCACTTATGGTGTGTTGTTTTGTTAATGAGCATCATTCTGACTGGTGTGAGGTGATATCTCACTGTGGTTTTAATTTGCATTTCTCTAATAATTAGTGATGTTGAGCATTTTTTCATCTGTTTATTGGCCATCTGTATGTCCTCTTTAGAGAAGTGTCTATTCGTTTCTTGTGCCCATTTTTTGATTGGATTGTTTGTCTTCCTGGTGTTGAGATTTACAAGTTCTTTATAAATTTTTGTTATTAATCTCTTATCAGGTGTATTGTCGAAAATGTTCTCCGATTGTGTAGTTTGTCTTTTTATTCTGTTCATATTGTCTTTAGCTGTGCAAAAGCTTTTTAGTTTGGCATAGTTTCATTTGTTTATCCTGTCTTTTATTTCATTTTCCTGTGGAGATAAATCAGCAAATATATTGCTGTGATAGATGTCGGTGAGCTTACTGCCTATGTTCTTTTCTAGGAGGCTTATGGTTTCATGATTTACAGTAAGTCCTTTATAGGAATATATTCCAAGGACACCATATCACTGACTGAAAAAAGAAATGCACCCCCATGTTTATGACAAAATTATTCACAATAACGAAGATTTGGAAATAGCCCAAGTGTCCATCAGTGGAAGTGGATTAAAAAGCTGTGGTACATATATACAATGAAATACTGTGGGGCTATGAAAAATAAGAAAATATTACCTTTTGCAACAATATGGAGGGACCTGGAAACTATTATGTTGAGTGAAATAAGCCAGACAGAGAAAGAAAAAAATCATATGACTTCACTTATTTGAGGAATCCAAGGAATAATGAGAACTGAGAAACAGAATTGAGACAGAGGATGGATCAAAGGGACCAGAGGAAAAGAGAACACAATATAAGTGGATGATAGAATGGGATAAACCTGAAGGTAAGAGGGGAGGAGGCAAGGGAGATGTTGAGGGAAAAATGGGGGAGGGGGGATGCATTCTGGTTAACCCTAGAATCTATGTAAACACAATTAATTAAATAAAAAAATATAAAACCTTGGTTCTTCAACAACAACAAAAAGCCTATTGTGCATATAGTGTTTTAGAAAATACATTTAAATGAGGTCTTGTTCCCTCTTTATTTCTTTTTATATTTCTCCAGAGTGAGAAGTTGGGGAGTGGCAGACAGACAGACGCCTGCATATGCCCAACCAGGTTCCACCAGGCAACCTCATCGGGGACTATTCTTGGCCCATCTGGGGTGTTGCTCCGCTGCAACTGGAGACATTCTAGTGCCTGAGGTGGAGGCCATGGAGTCATCCTCAGAGCCTGGGCCAACTTTGCTTTAATGGAGCCTTGGCTGTGGGAGAGGAAAAGAGAGATAGAGAGAAAGGAGAGAGAGAAGGGTGAAGAAGGAAATGGGCGCTTCTTCTGTGTGCTCTGGCTGGAAATCAAACCCAGGATTTCCAGACACTTGGCCGATGCTCTACCGCTGAGCCAACCAGCCAGGGCGAGGTTTTGTTCCATATTTAAGGCTCTCTATATAAGAGGGAATGGTAACAGCTATCAGAATTTAGGAATAATTTTGAGCTCAGAGCAACCAAGAAGAAAACATAAAAAGGTAGAAGTTTCAAGAAAGCTTGGGGAAGACATTAAGATTCTCACTTAAATAGAACAAAAAATAAAAGCCAACTTTAATTAAATCTCAAAGGGCACATAAGCTGGTACTTCAGTTATGTGACATTATATTAGTAGAATAGGCTTGTGCCTTCTATTACCATCTTCAAATTCACTAAGTTTTTCTGTAGCATACAAATCTGCAGTTAATGCCATCCAAAATCAGAGAAGAAAAGTGGGAAGGACAGGCAAATTCCAGTGGAATAGTAAATTATGTGACAACTGTAGATACTCCAGTACTTTCAGCCTTTTGTATAGCGCATTTTTACCAATGAAATAAAAGTTGGTTTGGCATCTCATTTGCATAATAGAACAACTTTCTTTCACTTGTCATTTGCTTTTTTGATGTTCTTTTTTTTTTTTTTTTTTTTTTCTGAAGCTGGAAACAGGGAGAGACAGTCAGACAGACTCCCGCATGCGCCCGACCGGGATCCACCCGGCACGCCCACCAGGGGCGACGCTCTGCCCACCAGGGGGCGATGCTCTGCCCATCCTGGGCGTCGCCATGTTGCGACCAGAGCCACTCTAGCACCTGGGGCAGAGGCCACAGAGCCATCCCCAGCGCCCGGGCCATCTTTGCTCCAATGGAGCCTTGGCTGCGGGAGGGGAAGAGAGAGACAGAGAGGGAAAGCGCGGCAGAGGGGTGGAGAAGCAAATGGGCGCTTCTCCTGTGTGCCCTGGCCTGGAATCAAACCCGGGTCCTCCGCACGCTAGGCCGACACTCTACCGCTGAGCCAACCGGCCAGGGCTCTGATGTTCTTTTTTAATAAAAAAATAAGATTCATTTTTTGTCATTTTATATTCATTTTGAAATACACCCTCATTTTTGTGAGCAGTATATAATAACACCAATATATGTATATTTGATATCTTCAAAATGAGAAGGGACAAGAAAAAAATATTGGAATTATAATGGAACAAAATATTTCATATTTTATATAAACTATAAACCTACAGATCTAAGAAGCTCAATACCCTCTCAGTGCAAGAAAGATGAGAAAAACTATATTAAAGTACCTGTATGTTATTTCCAAACTGCTTAAAGCCAGTAATAAAGAAAAAACACTTTAACATAGCTTTAAAAGAAAACAATAGATTATATACAGAGGAATATAGGTAGAGAGTAAAGCAAAGCACTAAAAGAAAACTGTAAGCCTAAAATTAGTTATCTAGCATAAATATCTTTCCATATGATAATAAAATTCTGGGGTATAAATATGTTCACTGCTTTTGATTTTAATGATATACAGGATTGAAAATATCTAATCTAAAGCTTATCTGTCTGGATAGGCATTCGTCCATCCATCTGTTCATCCATTATTTTTTAAATTTAAAGGCCTAGTTCCAAAAAAGATATTTTTAAAAAAAAATATTTTGGAGAAATTTTACTCACATGGCTACATTCAAGTGACCACCATTATAAACCATCTTACTCTTTTAAAAAAATGCCTGAGGTCACGGAAATGGCGCCGTGAGAAGCGCGTCCGACAGCTCTCCCCTAAATCACAACAAATTTATCAACTAGAAACAGAAAAATTTATCCTCGGAGCATTCCGGAGTTCCACACAAACTGAAAGCAAAAGGACTGTTATCACTTGAATCTGAGAGATGAGGGTGTGGAGGAAGCTACCGCAGCGACGCTCATTCAAGCCGCCAGGGAGTGCGCCTGCAGTGAGTCAGCCCATATACTTGGGAACCGCAAGCCGCCGCAAGCGGCCGACCGTGAGCCACCGCGAGCCCCCGCGAGCTGCTGCGAACCCCCGTGAACCGCCACCGCGAGCTGCTGCGAGCCCCCGCGAACCGCCACCGCGAGCGGCCGCCACGAGCCGCCGTGCGCGCGCCTGGTCCGGTTGAGCACCGCTGACGTTCCCAGCGGCCCGCACACTGCGAGTGGGGGTCGCCGGCCACCGGTGCCCGGAGCGCCCCATTCGCGCGCGTGCCTTGGGCATTCCACGCGCCCAGGGCGCCCTACTGGCCCGCACACCCAGGGGGCTCCATTATCCTGCGCCTGGTACGGTCCAGCCGCCAGCGGCGGGGTGAGCGGGAGAGGCTTGGGAGATTCTCTCCGTGGGCGGGGCACCTCACCCAGCCATTCAAGCTAACAATCAAGCGTTGGGGGAGGGGCGCGCGCAGGCAGCCTAAAATACCTTCGGAAACACAGCTGCGACCCAATCACTGAAATTAGCTTAACCCATAAAATCTGCCCCTCGGTTCTAATTGATAAGATCTCTCTCAGTTCAGCGATCCAAGACAAGAGGCGTGATATTTTTTAGTGCCTCTCGCTAAAGGGGCGGGGGCAACTTCTGATTGATAGAGCCTCCATATTCAGGGATAAACGCTAACAAGAAGGACTTGGCAGATAATAAGGTCTATACTACACTAGTCGTAAGCAGAGACTAGTGCCTCTTCTTCCCTGCAAAAACAGGCTACAAAGTGTGGAAAGCCTGGGTTGAGAGGTCCAACTAAATGATAGGCGCTGAACAGTCACCTTGACAACAATTGACACCCACCCCAGCCTGATTACACAGGAGGCCCTGACTCTCAGAGCCTTTCCCAAAGCCTTGCACTGAGTGGGGATAGAGTGGGGATTTCCCAGCTCTTTGAGCCTCTTACTCCCCAGGCAGAAGCAGTTGCAGCCTTATAGCTGGATCACCAGGCTGCTAATTCAGAAAGGGGGGACTAGGAGAGAGAATCCAGGAAAGCAAACTCTCTCATCGTTGGACCCTGCAAACGCCAACAAGCCTTTACTTCCAGCAAGACTAAAGCCAATTATATGACATTGCCATAGAATCCCATCAACTGCCAATCCCTACCTAAGAGTGACACAGGGGCAGAGCCTGGGGTACAGAGTCACCGACTAGGAAGAGGGAGAGAAAAGAAAAAGGAAGAAGTTAACCTCTCAAAATCAAGAAAAACCCACAGACTTTACAACTTGATCCACTAATTTTTTGTTGTTGTTGTTGTTTGTTTCTTCTATCTTTTTGCCTTTATTTCCTCCACCTCGGTTCTTCTATTCTCTGCCCATCTTATGCTTCCCCTTTCTTGAACTACACTACCCATGAGTGTTGCATTTTATTTTTCTTCTTCATCCTCACCCTCCTTTAAGGTTATACTCCAAAACACTTAACTCTCACTCTCTCCTCTTTTGTTTTTTTTTTGTCTTGCTTTATTTTGTTTTTTTCTCCTCCTATTTTATTTCTTCCTTCGTTTTTCTCTTTTTCTTATTTTTTCCTTTCTATTCGTTTTTTCTTATCTCATTTTACTTTCCTCCCATATAATCCTCAATCACGAACAAATTAGTTAATTTGGGACTCAAGGCTTTTTTTTGGCTTTATTTATCTTTTTTGCTTTTGTTTTTATTTTTTTCTCTTGTTTGTTTATTTTTGTGGCATTTTGGGTCCTCCCAACCCAAGGTCTCCATTGTATTTAGTCTTCGCTCCACTTAATACAACAGATTTTTACTTATTATTTTTATTTTTTCTTCTTTATTATTCTTTTTTGGTCCTTTTTTCTGATTCCCTCTTATCCCTCTCATTATATCTCTTAGTTGACCATCACTTACAAGCAAATCATCTTATGCTTGTCTAAGATTTTCTTCCTTTTTTTTTTTTTTTTTGCATTTAGTAGGTCCCTACTCCCTTTTTTTGCCCCTTGAACTCTTCACCCCAAATCAGGCCCTCCACTATAGGCACAATATTTCTCTGAGGAGGGGAGAGGAGGGAAAGAGAAGAGAGAAAAAAAGGGGGAAATAATAAATTATTACTGTTTTTTTTTGTGGGGTGTTTTACCCTTTTTTTTTTTTCTTTTTACTCTTTATTAATTCTAATTAGTGCTATCAATAAGACCACCCTCAGATGCCGATAAGAAAGAGGAAATCGAATATTATGGATACAAAAGAAAGAGAGGTAACACAAATAGATGTGGAAAAATCTATGGAGAAAAGACTTAACATATTGGAAGCCTTGGAGCTAAATGACAGAGAATTTAAAATAGAAATCTTAAAAATACTCAGAGATATACAAGAAAACACAGAAAGGCAATATAGGGAGATCAGAAAACAACTCAATGAACACAAAGAATATATTACCAAGGAAATTGAAACTATAAAAACAAATCAAACAGAAATGAAAAACTCAATTCACGAGCTGAAAAACGAGGTAACAAGCTTAGCTAACAGAACAGCCCAGATTGAAGATAGGATTAGTGAAATAGAAGACAAACAACTTGAGGCACAACAGAGAGAAGAAGAAAGAGACTCAAAAATAATAAAAAACGAGAAAGCCCTACAGGAATTGTCTGACTCCATCAGAAAGAATAACATAAGAATAATAGGTATATCAGAGGGAGAAGAGAAAGAAAATGGAATGGAGAATATACTCAAACAAATAATAGACGAGAACTTCCCAAGCCTGTGGAAGGAACTAAAGCCTCAAATTCAAGAAGCAAACAGAACACCAAGTTTTCTTAACCCCAACAAACCCACTCCAAGGCACATCATAATAAAGATGACACAAACCAATGACAAAGAAAAAAATTCTCAAGGCAGCCAGGGAAAAGAAGAATACAACATATAAAGGAAGGCCTATTAGATTATCATCAGATTTCTCAGCAGAAACTCTACAAGCTAGAAGAGAGTGGACACCAATATTTAACCCCCTGAAAGAGAGGAACTTTCAGCCAAGAATACTATACCCATCAAAGCTATCCTTCAAGTATGAAGGAGATATAAAAACATTCACAAATACAGAAAAGATGAGAGAATTTATCAACAGAAAGCCCCCACTCCAGGAAATACTAAGGGGGGTTTTCTAACCAGATTCAAAGAACAAAAGAAAACAACACCACAAGTAACAGCTCCACCAAGAACACAATAAAACCAAACTTAAACTGTGACAACAAAGGAAAAAAAGGGGGGAGAGGATGGAGATTAACAGTAGCAAAGGATGATGAAGTGCAGAAATACTTATAAGATAGGGTACTACAATGAATATGGTAGGTACCCTTTTCATTACTTAATGGTAACCACCCTTAAAAAAACCACCACAAAAACACTTGACTTAAAAAAGGTAGCAACAGAGGAAAGAAGTATGGAACACAAACAAACAAAAACAAATGATAGAAAAACAAAAGAGAAGAATCAAACAAGATACAAAACTAACAGAAAGCAATTTATAAAATGGCAGTAGGGAACTCACAAGTGTCAATAATTACACTAAATGTAAATGGATTAAACTTACCAATAAAAAGACACAGAGTAGCAGAATGGATTAAAAAAGAAAATCCAACTATATGCTGCCTACAAGAAACACATCTAAGCAACAAGGATAAAAACAAATTCAAAGTGAAAGGCTGGAAAACAATACTCCAAGCAAACAACACCCAAAAAAAAGCAGGTGTAGCAATACTCATATCTAATAATGCTGACTACAAGACAGAAAAAGTACTCAGAGACAAAAATGGTCATTTCATAATGATTAAGGGGAAGTTGAATCAAGAAGACATAACAATCCTTAATATATATGCACCAAACCAAGGAGCACCAAAATATATAAGACAGCTACTTATTGACCTTAAAACAAAAACTAACAAAAATACAATCATACTTGGAGACCTCAATACACCGCTGACGGCTCTAGATCGGTCATCCAAACAGAGAATCAATAAAGATATAGTGGCCTTAAACGAAATACTAGAACACCTGGATATGATAGACATCTACAGGACACTTCATCCCAAAGCGACAGAGTATACATTTTTCTCTAGTGTACATGGAACATTCTCAAGAATTGACCATATGTTGGGCCACAAAGACAATATCAGCAAATTTAGAAAAACTGAAATTGTACCAAGCATATTTTCTGATCATAAAGACTTGAAACTAGAATTCAACTGCAAAAAAGAGGGGGAAAAACCCACAAAATTGTGGAAACTAAACAACATACTTCTAAAAAATGAATGGGTCAAAGAAGAAATAAGTGCAGAAATCAAAAGATATATACAGACAAATGAAAATGAAAATACGACATATCAGAATCTCTGGGATGCAGCAAAAGCAGTAATAAGAGGAAAGTTCATATCACTTCAGGCCTATATGAACAAACAAGAGAGAGCCGAAGTAAACCACTTAACTTCACACCTTAAGGAACTAGAAAAAGAAGAACAAAGACAACCCAAAACCAGCCGAAGAAAGGAGATAATAAAAATCAGAGCAGAAATAAATGAAATAGAGAACAGAAAAACTATAGAAAAAATCAATAAAACAAGGAGCTGGTTCTTTGAAAAGATCAACAAAATTGACAAACCCTTGGCAAGACTTACCAAGGAAAGAAGACACAGGACTCAAATAAATAAAATCCAAAATGAAAGAGGAGAGATCACCACAGACATCATAGAAATACAAAGAATTATTGTAGAATACTATGAAAAATTATATGCCACCAAATACAACAATCTAGAAGAAATGGATAAATTCCTAGAACAATACAACCTTCCTAGACTGAGTCATGAAGAAGCAGAAAGCCTAAACAGACCAATCAGCAGGGAGGAAATAGAAAAAACTATTAAAAATCTCCCCAAAAATAAAAGTCCAGGCCCAGACGGTTATACTAGTGAATTCTATCAAACATTCAAAGAAGACTTGGTTCCTATTCTACTCAAAGTCTTCCAAAAAATTGAAGAAGAAGCAATACTTCCAAACACATTTTATGAGGCCAACATAACCCTCATCCCAAAACCTGGCAAGGATGGCACAAAGAAAGAAAACTACAGACCAATATCTCTAATGAATACAGATGCTAAAATACTAAACAAAATACTGGCAAACCGAATACAACAACATATTAAAAAAATAATACATCATGATCAAGTGGGATTCATCCCAGAATCTCAAGGATGGTTCAACATACGCAAAACGGTTAACGTAATACACCATATCAACAAAACAAAGAACAAAAACCACATGATCTTATCAATAGATGCAGAAAAGGCTTTTGATAAAATACAACACAATTTTATGTTTAAGACTCTCAACAAAATGGGTATAGAAGGAAAATATCTCAACATGATAAAGGCCATATATGATAAACCATCAGCCAACATCCTATTAAATGGCATAAAACTGAGGACTTTCTACCTTAAATCAGGAACAAGACAGGGTTGTCCACTCTCTCCACTCTTATTCAACATGGTGCTAGAAGTTCTGGCCAGAGCAATCAGACAAGACAAAGAAATAAAAGGCATCCATATCGGAAAAGAAGAAGTAAAGCTATCACTTTTTGCTGATGATATGATCCTATACATCGAAAACCCGAAGGACTCCACAAAAAGATTATTAGAAACAATAAACCAATACAGTAAGGTCGCAGGATACAAAATTAACATACAAAAGTCCATAGCCTTTCTATATGCCAACAATGAAATATTAGAAAACGAACTCAAAAAAATAATCCCCTTCACGATTGCAACAAAAAAAATAAAATACCTAGGAATAAACATAACAAAGAACGTAAAGGACCTATATAATGAAAATTACAAAGCATTGTTAAGGGAAATCGAAAAAGATACAATGAGATGGAAAAATATTCCTTGTTCTTGGATAGGAAGAATAAATATAATTAAAATGGCCATATTACCCAAAGCAATATACAAATTTAATGCAATTCCCATCAAAATCCCTATGAGATTTTTTAAAGAAATGGAACAAAAAATCATCAGATTTATATGGAACTATAAAAAACCCCGAATAGCCAAAACAATCCTAAGGAAAAAGAATGAAGCCGGGGGCATTACAATACCTGACTTTAAACTATATTATAGGGCCACGATAATCAAAACAGCATGGTATTGGCAAAAAAATAGACACTCAGACCAATGGAACAGAATAGAAAGCCCAGAAATAAAACCACATATATATGGTCAAATAATCTTTGATAAAGGGGCCAAGAACACACAATGGAGAAAAGAAAGCCTCTTCAACAAATGGTGTTGGGAAAACTGGAAAGCCACATGCAAAAGAATGAAACTCGACTACAGCCTGTCCCCGTGTACTAAAATTAATTCAAAATGGATCAAAGACCTAAATATAAGACCTGAAACAATAAAGTACATAGAAGAAGATATAGGTACTAAAATCATGGACCTGGGTTTTAAAGAACATTTTATGAACTTGACTCCAATGGCAAGAGAAGTGAAGGCAAAGATAAATGAATGGGACTACATCAGAATTAAAAGTTTTTGCTCAGCAAGAGAAACTGATATCAAAATAAACAGACAGCCAACTATATGGGAACTGATATTTTCAAACGACAGCTCAGATAGGGCCTAATATCCAAAATTTACAAAGAACTCATAAAACTCAACAACAAACAAACAAACAATCCAATAAAAAAATGGGAAGAGGACATGAACAGACACTTCTCCCAGGAAGAGATACAAATGGCCAACAGATATATGAAAAGATGCTCAGCTTCATTAGTTATTAGAGATATGCAAATCAAAACTACAATGAGATACCACCTCACTCCTGTTAGATTAGCTATTATCAACAAGACGGGTAATAGCAAATGTTGGAGAGGCTGTGGAGAAAAAGGAACCCTCATTCACTGTTGGTGGGACTGTAAAGTAGTACAACCATTATGGAGGAAAGTATGGTGGTTCCTCAAAAAACTGCAAATAGAACTACCTTATGACCCAGCAATCCCTCTACTGGGTATATACCCCCAAAACTCAGAAACATTGATACGTGAAGACACATGTAGCCCCATGTTCATTGCAGCACTGTTCACAGTGGCCAAGACATGGAAACAACCAAAAAGCCCTTCAATAGAAGACTGGATAAAGAAGATGTGGCACATATACACTATGGAATACTACTCAGCCATAAGAAATGATGACATCAGATCATTTACAGCAAAATGGTGGGATCTTGATAACATTATAAGGAGTGAAATAAGCAAATCAGAAAAAAACAAGAACTACATGATTCCATACATTGGTGGAACATAAAAATGAGACTAAGAGACATGTACAAGAGTGTGGTGGTTACCAAGGGTGGGGGGGAGGGAGGACATGGGAGGGAGGGAGGGAGAGGGTTAGGGGGAGGGGGAGGGGCACAGAGAACTAGATAGAGGGTGACGGAGGACAATCTGACTTTGGGCGAGGTGTTTGCAACATAATTTGATGACAAAATAACCTAGATATGTTTTCTTTGAATATATGTACCCTGATTTATTAATGTCATCCCATTACCATTAATAAAAATTTATTAAAAAAAAAAAAAAAAAAGGCCTGATATTAGGTTTTAAGCAACCACTCTCTTTTTAAACTATACTGATGCTTAAAAACAATCTAAAAATACTCTTCTTTCTCCCAACCAGGCAGTGGCACCAACCATGGAGAGAGAGTTTGACTGGGACGCAAAATACCCAGGTTTGAAACTTCAAGGTCACCAGCTTGACTGTGGGCTCATCCAGCTTGAGTGTGGGGTCGCTGCCTTGAGCGTAGGATCATAGACATGACCACATGGTCATTAGCTTGATCCCTAAGGTCACTGGTTTGAAGCCCAAGGTTACTGGCTTGATCCCAAGGTCATTGGCTTAAGCAAAGGGTCTTTGGTTCTGCTGGAGCCCCCGGTCAAGGCACATATGAGAAAGCAGTCATTGAACTAAGCTGCTGTAATGAATAACTGATGCTTCTCATCTCTCTCCCTTCCTGTCTGTCCCTATCTGTTCCTCTCTCTGACTCTTCCTCTGTCAAAAACATTAAAAAAAAATAATAATAAAAATAAAAATTCCCTTCTTTCACTATATACACAAAACTGCAATCAGAGATAAAAAATATTAAGGTAAAGCAAAAGTAACACTCTCAGCCATGACAGAGTTAACAGATATCAGACTAGCCCTGCTACCAAAAACTATAAAGCAAGACAAAAATACAGAAGGCAATGGTATTCAGTCATTGGAGAACTTTGCCAAACTCATTTTTCAGAGAAATTCTGCAGTCCTTTGGAATATCACAATCACCCTGTGTCTATAGACAATTTCATGATAACTGGCACAAGAGAGTTGGAATCTCTTTGAGCTGAGGAGGCAGAAATCAGGGTTTAGGACTACTTAGCACCTGGAATCCAGGAAGCACGGTACTGGAACACAGTGAGCTGTGCAGGGTGAGGCTAAGGACTGGGGGTGGGAAAAAGTGGATACAGAAGAAGTGAATTCCACACAAGTCCATGCACAATATCTGGGCTGTAGATGCACAAGATGAAGCCATGCACTAACAAAGTAGATAGAGGTCAAGCAGTTTTGGGAGACAGAATTCCAGGTGAGCCAGTGGGGGAAGAGACATTGTTCACCTCCCAGGCATCTACCTGAGAGACCAGAAAGGCCACACCTTAAAGGAAAGAACTACAGTTAGTCCATGTGCTGCCAAAGTGAGCACGAAAGAACTATAGTTGGAGTAAGTTCTACCCTAGGCCTATCCTGTCCTAACAAAAGCCTTCACATGCTCTTTCAAGAAACAGAATTTAGAAGTTAAGTCTAACCAAGTTGGAGGCTTGGGAAATACCTTGGGCTTTCCACAGATTATCCATCCCTCCAAAGTGTAAAACAAAGCTTACAGAAAGCAAGGTAATCAAGCAGCCAGTAATTTAACTGCTTGCTAGAACAACAATCAGAGTTTGAAGAGTCTGGTTGGCTTGCTCAACGGATAGAGTGTCATCGGTGTGAAGATGTTCCAGGTTCAATTCCTGGTCAGGGCACACAGAAGTGACCATCCACTTCTCTCTCTTTCCCTCTTGTCCTTCTCTCTCTCTCTTCCTCTCCCACATCCAGTGACTCAATTGGTTCAAGTATCACCCCCAGGCACTGTGGATGGCTTGTTTGATTCAAGCATCAGCCCTAAATGGGCTGCTGGATGGATCCCAGTTCAGGCACATGCGAGAAACTGTCTATCTCCTCTCCTCTCACTTAGGAAAAAAGTCTGAAGAGAAAGAGAATCTAGAGAAAGGTTTATAATGTATGTATGAATAACTGATATGGCATTAGTACAAGAGATTAGAATTTGATAAACACTTCTTATATGTTATATTTATGGTGGGCCAATGGTGGCGCTGTTTGTTTCCTCCACTACCACCCACCAGGAAACCTGGAGAGCCCACTAGTGGGCAGGAGGGACCAGATTGACGAGTACTGCAAAAGTAGGCAGTTTTTATAAAAAGGTTCGCCATCATGGTTCTCTGATGATCAGCTACATGAGCAAAGCATGACAGAAGAGATGTTAGTTTTCTAATGAAAACTAATGCATAGGATTAGCCTTACAATTAAACTGGAAAAAGGTTAAAACAGAAAGGAATGATGTAAAGTGAAAAGTATATGATTAATGGATTAAAATTCAAGTCACTGTGTGGCGAATAAATGTGGAAGGCTAGTACTAAACAGAATGAGCTAGAAAAATAAATGTGATCACAAAAAAGAATGTTTGAAATTGAATAAATTATTGAAATTTCTCCAATCTAGTATATGAACATTAGTGTGAATGGCAATGTAAATGAAACAACCTTAAAAAAAAGCTTAAAGAACATAAGGACTGCCTTGGCTGGTTGGCTTAGCGGTAGAGGGTCAGCTCAGCATGTGGAAGTCTGTGGTTTGATTCCCAGCCAGAGCACACAGGAGAAGCATCCATCTGCTTCTTCATCCTTCCATCTGTCCTTGCTCTCTCTTCCCCTCCTGCAGCCAAGGCTCCATTGGAGCAAAGTTGGCCCAGGTGCTGAGGATGGCTCCATGGCCTCTGCCTCAGGCACTAGAATGGCTCCGGTTTCAGCAGAGCGATGCCCCAGATGGGCAGAACATTGCCCCCTGGTGGGCATGGCAGGTGGATTCCTGTCGAGCTCATGCAGGAGTCTATCTGACTGCCTCCCGGCTTTTAACTTCAGGAAAAAAAGAACACAAGGACTAGGGTTTCTACCAAATATGTGTATATTAAAAGTACTAGGATAGACCTGGCCTGTTGTCTCAGTGGTAGAGCATCAGCCAAGTGTGTGGATGTCCCAGGTTTGATTCCTTGTCAAGGCACACAGGAGAAATGCCCATCTGCTGTAGAGACCCCTCCCCCTTTTGCTTCTCTCTCTCCATTTCTCTCTTCTCCTCCCCTCCCACAGCCATGGCTCAATTAGAGCAAGTTGGCCATGAACACTGAGGATGGCTCCATAGCCTCTGCCTCAGGCTCTAAAAGAAAAAATGGCTCCAGTTACAACGAAGCCAGGGTCCCAAATGGATAGAGCATCACTGCCTAGTTGGCTTGTCATGGGGGAGAAGGGAGATCCTGCTCAGGGTGCACGCAGGAGTCTGCATCTGCCTCTGTCTCCCCTCCTCTCACTAAATAAAATGAATGAATAAATGAATGAATAAATAAATATTTTTAAAAAGTACTAGGGCCTGACCAGGCGGTATCGCAGTGGATAGAACATCAGTCTGGGATGCTGAAGACCCAGGTTCAAAACCTCAAGGCTACAGGTTGAGCCCAAAGGTTGTTGGTCTAAAGCCCAATGTCTCTGGGTTGAGCCTAAGGTCACTGACTCAGCTAGAGCCCCTTGCTTAAGTCATGTATTAGAAAAAAATTAGTGAACAGCTAAAGTGCCACAACTATGGATTGATGCTTCTCATCTCTCTCCCTTCCTGTCTGTCTATCCCTGTCTCTCTCTCACTTAAAAAAAGAAAAAAGAAAAATTCACTAATACTACCATTCTAACTCTCATGCCCAGTTTAGTTTTATCATAAAATAATCAGTGTTTACATTACCATAAAATATCAAATTTAATGTAGCTAAAACTTAACTACCAATTCCATAAATACACCTGAGAAACTATGTCTTCCCACAGTCTTAGCCATTTCAGCAAATTGAATCCCAGTGCTTCAATTACTCTTAGTAGCTTGGAAGACAAAAACCTTAGTGTTCTCAATTCCTTTCTAGCTCATACAAACCATAAATCACCAAATCCATACATCACAATTTCAGCCATCAAATTTGAATTCAAAATATATACAGACTTTGTTCATATTTTACTATTGCCAATATTAGAACTCTAGTATAACTACAAAGTGCTAAATAATTTGACCCTTTCTGCCCTTCTGACCTCATCTGATACCAATCTTCCCACTGTTCATTCCATTTAGGCCCTACCTCTCCTCAAAGATGTCAAGTATGCTACTATCGCTGACACTTTGCACTTGCTTTCTGTTTACCTGAAACATGCTCCCCATTGCCAAATTTAAGCAGGGCTTGCTCTCATTCTTCCTTCAGTCTCAAATCCCAGCTCATCACTGAACTCCTTTAAAACCACCCTATTTAAAATAAAAACCCACACATCCACATGCTCACATGCCCTGACTCAATTTCCTGGCTTGATTTTTCTTTATGGCAGTCATCATCTGATATACATACTGTCTGACCTAGGGAGCAGTGCCTTCCCTTCATCCGCTGATATATACCATGCTTGGCACTCAGCAGGCATGTAACTATTTGTTGAATTAATAAATGACTATATAAATACTGTCCAATGATGAACCAAGGAGTATAATAATTTCTTTTCAGGTAGAATTTTTTAAAAAATAAATGCCCTGTGTTTCATTTGCTTAATTTTTCAATATACCTAATGTTTCTTATGTTCCATCAGATATATAAAAAAAGCTTTCTGTGTTATTTTTCAAGTCATCTAATCTAACATTTCTAAAAGAAGTGGTTTCATTTTCACCTGGAGACATCCTTCATAGGGTCCTCAGTCCTCAGTTTCAGTCTAAACTAGCTACTGCACATTTACTCTAGATATTCCTACTCACTTTCTTGGTTCATTAACACCTTTGTGGATCATATTCTCTAATACCTCTACAGAAAGAGGTCCATGAGAGGGAGTTTCTGAATCCTTGCACACTAAAAAATGTCTACGTCTTGCTCTCACACTGATTAATAGTTCAGCTACAGAATTCTAAATTGAAAATCTTTCCTGCTCAACTTTTTTTAAAACTTAAAGTTTTATTTATTCAATTTAGTGAGGCGGGAGAGAAAGAGAGAGAAGGCAGGGAGGGAGGAGCAGGTAGCATCAACACCTATATGTACCTTGACGAGGCAAGCCCAGGATTTTGAACTGGTGACCTCAGCATTCCAGGACGGCATTTCACTCACTGCACCAGGCCAGGTTGGGCTATCTAATAATTTCTTCCTTTTTTTTTCTGTAACTCATACTTGTTGGTTATTGTATCTCTTATAATTTTGTATTTTAATTTTTTTTGCTCTATTTTCTAAAATGCTATCTAGAAATTATCTACCAACCCTATCAATTTTTTTTTTTGTATTTTTCTGAAGCTGGAAACGGGGAGAGACAGTCAGACAGACTCCCGCATGCACCCGACCGGGATCCACCCAGCACGCCCACCAGGGGCGATGCTCTGCCCACCAGGGGGCAATGCTCTGCCCCTCCGGGGCGTCGCTGTGCCGCGACCAGAGCCACTCTAGCGCCTGGGCCATCTTTGCTCCAATGGAGCCTTAGCTGCGGGAGGGGAAGAGAGAGACAGAGAGGAAGGGGGTGGTGGAGAAGCAAATGGGCGCTTCTCCTATGTGCCCTGGCCAGGAATCGAACCCCGGGTCCCCCGCACGCCAGGCTGACACTCTACCACTGAGCCAACCGGCCAGGGCCCCAACCCTATCAATTTTAATTTCAGTTATCATATTTCTAAGAGCACTTTCTGAAATATCTTTTTTTTTGTTATTTAATTTTAATGAAGAGACATTGATAAATCAAGGTACGCATGTTCAGAGAAAATATCTCCAGATTATTTTTACATTTGATTATGTTGCTTATCCCTCACCCAAAGTCAAATTGTCTTCTGTCACCTTCTATTTGGTTTTCTTTGTGCCCCTTCCCTCCCCTCACACCCTCCGTCCTTTTCCTCTCCTCTCCACCTTACCATCACACTCTTGTCCATGTCTCTGAGTCTCATTTTTATGTCCCATCTATGTATAGATTCATATAGTTCTTAGTTTTTTTCTGATTTACTTATTTTACTCAGTATAATGTTATCAAGGTCCATCCATGTTATTGTAAATGAACCGATGTCATCATTTCTTATGGCTGAGTAGTATTCCATAGTATATATGTACCAGATCTTTTTAATCCACTTGTTCACTGATAGACACTTGGGCTGTTTCCAGATCTTCGCTATTGTGGACAATACTGCCAAAAATTGGGGGTGAGTTTCTCCTATTGGAACAGTGCTATGGTGTTCTTACTCTATATTCCTAGGAGTGGGATAGCTGGATGAAAAGGCAGTTCGATTTTTAATTTTTTGAGGAATCTCCATACTGTTTTCCACAGAGGCTGCACCAGTCTGCATTCCCATCAGCAGTGCAGGAGGGTTCCCTTTTCTCCACATCCACACCAGCACTTATTCTGTGTTGTTTTGTTGATGAGCACCATTCTGACTGGTGTGAGGTGATATCTCATTGTGGTTTTAATTTGCATTTCTCCAATGATTAGTGATGTTGAACATTTTTTCATATGCCTATTGGCCATCTGTATGTCCTCTTTGGAGAAGTGTGTATTCATTTCTTTTGCCCATTTTTTGATTGGATTGTTTGTCTTCCTGGTGTTGAGTTTTACAAGTTTTTAAAATAAATTTTGGTTATTAACCTTTTATCAGACGTATTGTCAAATATGTTCTCCCATTGTGTAGCTTGTCTTTTTATTCTGGTCTTATTTTCCTTAGCTGTGCAAAAGTTTTTTTATTTTGATATAGTCCCATTTGTTTATCCTGTCTTATATTTCACTGCCCGTGGAGATACATCGGTAAATATATTGCTGCGAGAGATGTCGGAGAGCTTACTGCCTATGTTTTCTTCTAAGATACTTAAAGTTTCATGATTTACATTAAGTCTTTTATCCACTTGAGTTTATTTTTGTGAGTGGTGTAAGTTGGTGGTCTAGTTTTTGCAGGTAGCTGTCCAGTTTTCCCAACACCATTTATTAAAGAGTCTGTCTTTTCTCCATTGCATGCTCTTACCTCCTTTGTCAAATATCAGTTGTTCATAGAGCTGTGGGTTTATTTCTGTGTTCTTTGTTCTGTTCCATTGATCTATATGCCTGTTCTTATGCCAGTACCAGGCTTTTTTGAGTACAGTGGCCTTGTAGTATAACGATATTGTGAAGTGTGATACCTCTCGCTTTATTCTTTCTTTTAAAGATTGCTGAGGCTATTCGTGTTCTTTTTTGGTTCCATATAAATTTTTGGAATACGTGTTCTATATCTTTGAAGTATGTCATTGGTATTTTAATTGGTATTTCATTGAATTTATAAGTTGCTTTGGGTAATATGGACATTTTAATAATGTTTATTCTTCCTAACCATGAGCACAGCATATGCTTTCACTTGTTTCTATCCTCATTGATTTCTTTTATCAATGTTTTATAATTTTCTGAGTACAAGTCTTTAATCTTTTTGGTTAAATTTACTTCTAGGTACTTTATTTTTTTGGTTGCAATAGTGAGTAGGATTGTTTCCTTAATTTCTCTTTCTGACTGTTCATTGATGGTATATAAAAATGCCTCTGATTTCTGAATATTAACTTTATACCCTGCCACCTTGCTGAATTTATTTATCAGGTCCAGTATTTTTTCGATTGAGACTTTAGGGTTTTCTATATATAATATTCTATTATCTGCAAATAACGAAAGTTTTACTTCTTTTTTTCCAATTAGAATGTCTTTTATTAATTTTTCTTGTCTGATTGCTGTGGCTAGGACTTCGAGGACTATATTGAATAAGAGTAGTGAAAGGGAACATTCCTGCCTTGTTCCTGATCTTAAGGGGATTGCTTTCAATTTTTGTCCATTGAGTATGATGTTGGCTGTGGGTTTGTCATAGATGGCATTTATCATGTTGAGGTATGTTTCCTGTATTCCCACTTTGCTGAGAGTTTTGATCATAAATGGGCGCTGGATTTTATCAAATGTTTTTTCTGCATCTATTGAAATTATCATGTGGTTTTTCTTTTTCCTTTTGTTTATGTATTGAATCACATTGATTGATTTGTGAATATTGTACCAACCTTGACTCCTTAGAATAAATCCCACTTGATTGTGGTGTATGATTTTTTTATATATTGCTGGATCCAGTTTGTTAATATTTTGTTCAGGATTTTAACATCTATATTCATCAGGGATATTGGCCTATAATTTTCTTTCTTTGTGTTGTCTTTGCTTGGTTTTGGAATCATAATTATGCTTGCCTCATAAAGAAGCTTGGAAATCTTCCTTCCTCTTGAATTTTTTGAAATAGCATGAGAGGGATACAAGTTATTTTGTTTGTTTGTTTTGAATATTTGGTAGAATTCACTTTTAAAGCCATCGGGCCCAGGACTTTTGTTTATTGGGAGTTTTTTGATAACTGTTTCGATCTCATTTGTTGTAATCAGTCTGTTTAGGTTTTATGATTCTTTCAGTTTGAATTTTGGAAGATTGTATGTTTCAAAGAATTTGTCCATTTTATCTAGGTTGTCTAGTTTTTTTGGCATTTAGTTTAAAATACTTCTTTTCCAGAAATTTTGTCCTTATTTTGTAACCAACAATACCTTTTTGTATCTTTCAGAATGTGATCATTTTGCTTTACATCTCCTTTTCTTCCTATATTATCTTATGTCCTTTCATGTTTTCTCTTTCAGTGTACTGTGGTCTCTTTCATGTGGGTGGCAGTGTCGATCAGAAAGGTGTACAGTATAGTTGTAGTGACTAACAATGGATTATATGGCACAGAGTAAAAATAGGTTTATGGTTGTAATATGGGAGATAATACCATAATAAAGAGTCATAAAGAATTCACTTTTTTATGTACTTACAACAAAATTCCTACTTTTGCTCTATTTTTTTAAAAATGCTTAGAATCTTGTGTGAGAGAGAAAACTTATGAACTGGTGGGCTTCATGGTAAGACAATCATTCTATTTAGAAATGGACCGTAAATGTCAACATTTAGAGGCCTCTTATGATCATCCACTTTCTCCAGAGAATAAAAAGGCCTCTAATTTCAGAAAGAGGAAGGAATAGAGAGAAATTGTGAAATGTTAAAGTGTCACTACTGGCAATCTGGAAGCAAGTTGGGGGGAGTAAAGGTCCCACAGTTCAGTGTATAGATTAACACCTAATCTTTCATTTCAGTCAAGTTCCTCCTTCTCATTCTCCTTTTAGACCTAACATTCCCAAAGAGCCTTTGATTTTATTTATTCAAAGAATAAGCCCAACTTTTGTTATAACTATTACCTCTAGATCCTGAGTTATACTAGGTTTCTAGGAAGTAAATCAAGTGGCTTCCTTTCTATCACCTTTGTGCTTGGGTTCTGGGTCATCCCTCTCAACTAGGTCAATTATGAGACCATCTATTCAATCCACTTTCCTGTTTTTTAAAAATTAACTTAAATATCCTTGATCTATACTTTTTTTTTTACTAATTTACTGTGAAAAGACTCATTAGAGAAAGTAGGTATAACCCCATGATTTAGAAACCACATAATGATTTAAGGTATAAAATTTTATCAAGTTCTGTAGCTACTTTTCTTTTTGAGAATTTATAAGACCATAAAAACACCAAAGACATCAATAAAGTGTTTTTAAAAAGAGATGAAAAAAAAATGTGTAGATCGCAATGTTAGTAATAAAAGGTAAACTAGTTGTCCCAGTAGAGCCCAAGGTCTATGTCAATCAGGTGTCCCTAATTTAACTTTCCCATGCATTGGGACACTCCTGCTTATCAACAGGGCTGGCAGTCTCTTCAAGACTACTCTTGAGGCAGCTATGAGAATATTAATGATAAGTGCCAACACTAACTGCCACCACCAGAGGAAAAACACGACCAACACAGAGTTAGTTGCAATAGTCACACAGGCAATTTATTACTCAAAAATCCTTTTGGCTTGCCTGGGTACAGCTTAAGGGGGCCCCATCAATGTGGTCCTCTTGGCTGTCTTTGGTCAGAGCTCAGAGCAGCATGGAGACAGTCCACATTGTTGGAGTCTGGGCGATTACTGCAGCAGGGTGCCCCTCAGCTTTAGTACATTTTCTAGCCAATGACTTCTAACAGGTGTCAGTCTACAGCAGGGGTCCCCAAACTTTTTACACAGGGGGCCAGTTCACTGTCCCTCAGACCGTTGGAGGGCCGGACTATAAAGAAAACTATGAACAAATCCCTATGCACACTGCACATATCTTATTTTAAAGTAAAAAAAAAACAGAACGGGAACAAATACAATATTTTAAATAACAAACAAGTAAATTTAAATCAACAAACTGACCAGTATTTCAATGGGAACTATGCTCCTCTCACTGACCACCAATGAAAGAGGTGCCCCTTCCGGAAGTGCGGTGGGGGCCGAATAAATGGCCTCAGGGGACCGCATGTGGCCCCGTGGGCCATGGTTTGGGGACCCCTGGTCTACAGGATTATCACCTCAAATCACCTTTTTGGGAGTTCCTCACAGGGAATCTCCTCTTGTTAATCTACTGAAATGTTTACATCAAACCACTTTTTCAGATGTTCTTAACACCAAGCCACTTCTTATCTAGGTATAACTTCACACACATACTAACTGGGCCCTGCTTGTAAGTCAAAGTCTGTTTATCACATTACAGAGTTATGACACCAAGCCACTATATTAATTCCTATCCAAATAGCATAACTTTATTTAATTTTAATAATTATTTTTAATATCATTTTAATTACTTTTATATATCTTCAATATTTTTATATTTCTATGTATTTAATTACTATAACCTTATATTACTACAATATTCCACAAAACTAATTTTTATTCTTTTTTAAACATATATTGCAAATGAGATTACACACCTTCAATACAAATACAATCACAACAAACATGCATATAAGTATTATTATTTACTTAATTACAGTCTATATTGATGTAAAGGTATAAATACCTTGTTCAATATAATATACTGGATTTAATAAATTCCATGTTGGTTTATAACTCAGTGTTGAAAATATAGATCCTTTAGTCTCTGTAAAATTTCATGGTTTACCCAGTCCTTTTGCATTATGGTCTAAGATTGATGCTCATGCTGTCAGGTATCAGTCTCATTTCCTTTATAATATTCTGTTCTTGTCCAGCTTTTGAGATAAGTTTTTTATTCTCATTATGGAGTACTTCAAATTTTTTGAAGGTTTCTCCATAATCTTTTTTTCTGTTCATATGTTCTTCCTGCAGTTCACTGAATGTGGTTGTTGGTAAATATTTCAATGTGCTGTGAATTGCATATGATGAGTATATGGTTTTTCTGCTGATTTTCATGTTCATGGTGTCAGTGATTAGTTTGCAGGTGTCCATTGAGTCGTCTGCGATGTTATCCATTGTCCAATTCCCTGAGTTCACAGTGTGGTCCCAGTAGGTCAGGTTGGTGTTGCAATGTACGAAGGCAAAGTTTCCTAAATTCTAAAATTCTTTCCTTGGGGTGGTTTCCACCACGGGTAGGTAAAAAAAGTTTATGACTAGCTGCTGTGTGGTTATGTATGTGTTTTTTGTTCATGTTATTAGTTGTTCTGGTTTTAAGAAGTAAGGTTTGGCATATATCAACTAGCCTACTGGTATTACATGTTTACCATTTGCTAATTTGTGTGGTAAAGGTATTGTATGGAATCCTAATAGTGTTGTGCCTCCTGCTATAGTTTTTATAGTAATTCAAACTGTGACATTATGCATCCTACTGGTTCTGATGGTGCTAGTAATGCTAAATTTTGTGTCCAGAGGGGTGAGTATCCTTCTCCCCTTATCATCATGTCTCTAATATCTCTTAATGCAAAAGTTAGTTGGTTTTGGGCTCTTTGGCAAGCTGTTAGCAAAGCTAAGTTTTGTGTAAAATTCTTAAGGCATTGTATATCAACATCTAAGTAATCTATTCTTTCTTTGGATGCTTTTTTCAATAATTGTATTTGTGTCTGCGTGTGTGTTACTATATCAATTGCTGTTACAAAATGTTTTGAGAGCAAGTCTAGAGTTTGTTCATATTCTCTCTAATTTTTTAGTTCTAATTCTAGTTTTGTTGTGATCCTGTCAATTTTGATTGTGTTGTATACTGATGTTGATAATGCTAAAGCTGACATTCCAATAGCTGCTGCTTCTAGAAATTGTAAAAGTTTTCTTTCTCTATTTATGTCTATTCAATTTGGTAGTATAATATGATCTATTGTTATCTTTAAGTGATATACATTGTGGTATGTGTTCAAATGCTGTAAATGTTTCTAACTTGAATTGTATTCTTGTTTGTGCCACCAATGGTCTTATTATGGTTTTCAATGGTTTTTCTGAAGTGTGATATATGATGGTGCTTGCTTTGAGGTAGGTTTTTGTCTGAGAATTCCATATGAAAATAATGGGTCATAGTCTAATATTCTCAAGCAATGAGTGCCATTATAACATCTTCTATGTATTATACATGGTCTAATGGTCTCACATAACAATCTTGTCTAGAAACTTGTGTAAAAAATAAATCTGTTTGTGGATGAAAAGAATAATTTGTAACTGGTGTATGTGTTTGTAAAATTACTTTTGTCTATGAATCTTCTAGTGGCATTACCATATAATATGTAAAGAATGATGCATGTGACCCTAAAATTCTTTGGGTGGTAAGTGGATTTTTTGTGCACCAAATGTGTCATACCAGTGTAATATTTTATAATTGTAACTTGCATAATAATGTAAATCTACTAATGAGTCTAATAACCCAAAACACGATTGGTGTCTTATGTCTGGATTCCTTAAGATTTCCGGTGCCTCCATTATTTCTGGGAATGTGTATATTTGCGTGCCATTCATAATTGACACATTTGTGTATTTGTTTGGGTTATATGGTCCAAATACATGTGGATTGTAACTGAGTGACTTAAATGCTTTAGGAAATAGATTATATGGTATTACAATGTATGGTAGTGAGATTATTTTAATTATGTTAAATATGTTGCTGTCTGTGCACTGTGATATCTTGTGCAGTTTTGGTGCTATTATGTTGATTTTATGTTTGGGTATACTTATGTTGTGTTGTCTTGTATATATGTCCGTTAGGAAAAATGAATATATCATTGTTCTTATATCAAATGATGAGTTGGTCAGCCCTGTATAATTATATGTATAATAAGATATATTGGCCAATATATCTGTTAGATATTTATGTTTGGGCCTTGATGCAATTACTTTTTCTTCAAAGGTAATATTAAGACATCATATGTTTTGCTTTCTGTATGGTGTCATTACACAAGTGTGTGTGATTTTGATGAAATTCTGTATTTTCTATTAATCCTAGCTTTATATCTAATGTTGGCCTAATTACTTCTTGATAGAGTGGTGTAACATAATTTTGTTTAAATAATCCTACAATTTCTTTTGATGATACCTTTAACTGTAAATTAGAAACAAAATGTTTGAGGGCACCTGCTTGTAATAAATCTTTGGTTTGCAATGTATCCATGTAGGTGGTACACAATTTAAAAATAATGTAATATCAATGGTTGGATGTGTGTAATTATCATGCAGCCAGTGTTTAATAGAATTTATAAACTGGCTAGCTAGTGCTGAATACAAGCATATATGTTGAATCTTACTAAAAATTGGAGTGTAATGGGAATTGGTCTTTCTAATATGGGTTTCTGTATAAGATCAGTTAATATCTGTGGCATATGTCTAAATGCCCAGAAGCCTTGATCGTATTTCAAAAATTCTTCTGTGGTGATGGCTTCCTGCAATGGTGTATACATTTGTGAATGGAGTTTGTTCCTAAAAGTTATTCCTTCAGAGAAATAAAATATCTTATAATTTTGTCTGGGGGATATATAATAAATGAGGCAAAAATTGCCAGAGCTAGGGACATTTGGGTATCCTGTGAGATAATACTGTATGTATGTAATGTCTCCTTCCTTAATGATATGTGTCATATTAAAATTACTATTTGAATTAAATTTTAATGGTAACCTGGGTTATTCCTTGGTGGGGAATAATATGGTTTTATGTTACTCCTATTTTGTCTGATTGTATTTCTTCATAATCATCATCATTCATTTCATAATCTTTATAATCTGTGTTATCATCTGATGCTGGTTGATACCAGAAATACATCAGATGATTCATAAATGGTATGTAATTTCTTGATGCTCTTTGTATGCATGTCAATTTTTTTCTGAGTATGTATGGGTCTATGTCATATGTTGGTAGAATTGGTAGTGTTGCATTTCTAAATGCATTATTAATGGGTTCCTTTATAACTTCATGTGGCTCAATTGGAGGTTCCAATAATTCTAAGTGTACAATTGGTGTAGATTTTAGTCTTAAGTGTTGTTGGAACCATTTTTTCTTTTAGGCGTGTATCTAGTGTAGTAGCAGATCTAATTTTTAGTGAAAATTGGAATTCTCCTAAAAATTGATATTCTCAATTTGCTTTACTTAGGTATGTTGAACATAATATGAATGGGCTTGTTTAAAAAATATCTCTTGTTATGCTACCTGAATGTGTGTTGTTGTCAAATATGTAATAAAAATATGAATTGTTACTTGTTATTATATGTGGTGGATGAAAAATTAGATGTGATTTTTGTGAATATTGTGTAAGGTTAAGTTTATGTACAGTTAGTACATTAGGAAATTTAAAGGTAGTCACAATAGCAGTAGCAATAACAGCATTGTTATTATTGTTAGTATTATTAGCATAACACCCTAATATTACATTGACAACCAGGATGAACCACCTCGTGATCATATTGGATAATTTCATTCTGGTTTGGCCAGTTTCTGGGTTGTTTCCTATGCACTCTATATAGGTGTTCTATTATTTCATTTTCCTCCCTCTGGCTCTGAAGCAGATACTGCTGTATTATATGGAGTGATGCTTTTCCTAGGCTTTTGTTTGTAATTGTGATAATCTTCAGCATTTAAAAATGCTAGGGTATCTGGATGAATTCCCTGGGATGAATTTTCTAAATCTCTGTAAATTTGCTGTGTATGTGGGTTATAAATCGCTGTCTTAGCCAAATCCAGGTAGTATTGTATATATAACAATCCTTGTTCTAGTGGTCCTCTGCTTGGTAGATGTTCTACCATTGATTGGATGCCATCAAAGGTACAATGTAATTGCTCACTGCAGGCCCCAGTCAGAATTTGTGGCCTAGCCTTTTCTGCATTCAAATTCTGATTATTTTCATGCAGGCGGTACCAGGGGGTGAGGGTTAGAGTTAGGGTTATCTACTTTGATCTGTTGTATTTGTCCCTGTTTACTTACTGTCCACACGGTGTTGTATCCTGCATTGCAGATTATTTTCTGTTGGGAGAGAGGTGCATCCTTAGAGGATTTTCCTATTATTTTATAGGGTAAATTTTTCTTAATTTTAGGTACACTTCCCATTTTAATTTCTGCTTGTTCTAAATGGGGTTTAATCAGTTCTAGGGGGAGAACTTCTGTTTACTCTTGGTCTACTATTTAGGGCAAAAAATGCTTTGTTAAGAAGTGCTTGTAAATTGTTAAATTTTCTATCTATTAATAGTGTATGACATTTGGCTTTTAATAGTTCATTATTTCTCTCTATTAATCCTGATGCTGCTGGGTTATATGGCACATAAAATACCAATCTATATTATTTATAGCAGCAAAAGATTGTACTCAGCTGGCTGTAAAATGAGTTCCTTGATCTGAATCTATGATTTTAGGAGTTCCAATGAATGTTTTCCACATATTTAATATCTTAATTGTAGTGGCTGTTGATGGGTGTTTTGCTGCCAAGGTGAACATTATTCCTGTATGTACATCAACCATCGTACCTGAATACTTTTGTTGGAAAGGTCATGACAAGGGTCCAATAAAATCAATTTGGGATTAAAAATTTGGTATTTGGGGTCTATCTAACCCTGATGGCTCTGTTGTCTAGAATGTATATATATATTTTACAGGCTATACATCTACTAATGCCTCTTTTTATGTCTTCTATTTTTGCCTTTAAATTTTTGGTTCTAAACCATTCTATCGTTCCTGTTTGTCCTGAATGTCCTAATTGGATATGAATTTTCTTTATAAACCCTGGCGAGAAATCTAAGTATTTCTCTTAAATTTTATATTTATCCCCTTCCCTTTTTAACTTGATTGTAGGTATTGGAGGTATTTTATATTCTCCTGTATCTTCATCTTTTTCTAACCTTAAATTTATCCCAATGATTTTGTTGTATTCTTAATATTAATTTCTTTGCCTACCTTAATTCCTCTTGCTAGCTTATCTGCTATTTGATTCCCTAGTGTGATTGGAGAATTATCTGTGGCATGAGCTGATATATGGGTTACATAGAGTTTTATGTGTGATGTTAATGCATCTAGTTTCTCCCAGTGTTCTCTGGACCAGAGGTCCCTTCCATTAATTTGTTAATTATTTTGTTTCCATTTTCCTGACTATTCTGTTATTCCCTTATATACTGCTGTTGAATCAGTAAAAACATATACTTTGGGTAGCCCCCTCTCCATAGCATATTCCACTGCCAGAAGGACTCCTATTAGCTCTGCATATTGAGCCGAGTCAGTCTTACTTTCTTTTTTTTTTTTTTTTTTTTTTTTTTGTATTTTTCTGAAGCTGGAAATGGGGAGAGACAGTCAGACAGACTCCCGCATGCGCCCGACCGGGATCCACCCAGCACGCCCACCAGGGGCGACGCTCTGCTCACCAGGGGCGTCGCTCTGCCGAGACCAGAGCCACTCTAGTGCCTGGGGCAGAGGCCAAGGAGCCATCCCCAGTGCCCGGGCCATCTTTGCTCCAATGGAGCCTTGGCTGCGGAAGGGGAAGAGAGAGGCAGAGAGGAAGGAGGGGGGGCGGTGGAGAAGCAAATGCGCGCTTCTCCTATGTGCCCTGGCCGGGAATCGAACCCGGGTCCCCTGCACGCCAGGCCGACGCTCTACCGCTGAGCCAACCGGCCAGGGCCAGTCAGTCTTACTTTCTTTCGTGAGCGCTTTATCTCCGAACTGAAAGCTGTTGCTCTCTATTTGGTCAAGTCACTGGCTACGAAGGCTGATCTGTCTACAAACCCGGCATTTTTCAGTAAGGGTCTATATTTAGGTCCTATCACTCCTAGATCCTTGGGCACTCTTTGGTTCTCGACAATCTGTCTTGGGGAATCTATCTTCAGTTTGGAGACCTCCTCTGTGAGAAGGGCTGGTTCGCCAGTGCTCATTTTTTCTCTGGAGTATATGTACCATTTTCATGCCAGTACTTTCTCCCCAATTTGGGTACCTGCCAGTTTCTCGGCCGACATTTTAAGCCATACTTTGAGGGGTAGCAAGGATCTATTACTGGTTTCTGTCTTGTTAGTGGCTTTGTATGGAGAAGCACTGCATATAGTACCAAAATATGTTTTTCATAGGGTGAATATTTATTGTGTCAATATGGGAATCTTTGGGACCAGAAACCTAGTGGTGTTCTTTGTTTATCACTTGGTCCTTTTTTATTTTTTTTTAAATTTTATTTATTCAATTTAGAGAGAGGAGAGAGAGAGAGAGAGAGACAGAGAGAGGAGAGAGAGACAGGGGGGAGGAACTGGAAGCATCAACTCCCATATGTGCCTTGACCAGGCAAGCCCAGGGTTTTGAACCGGCGACCTCAGCATTTCCAGGTCGACACTTTATCCACTGTGCCACCACAGGTCAGGCTTCACTTGGTCCTTTTTTATATAGGCCCTAACAACCATGAGTTCCAGTGAATATTATATCTAATGTAAATGTGTCTTCTGGTTTTGTTGCTGCTAATTTTTGATGGTGCTCTAAATATTTTTTTAATTGTTCTAAGGCTTCTTGTTCTTCTTTCTCCCATGTAAAATCTATTGCCTTCATAGTTACTTTATATATTTGCTCTGCTAATGCTGATAAGAATGGGATATGATTTCTCGAGTATGTAAATAATCCCATTAACTGTTGGGCTTCCTTTTTATTGCTGGGGACCTTAATGCTAAGTATATTGTTTACTACTTTTTCTGGTATTTTCCTACCATCTGAGCTCCATTGAATTCTTAAATATTTTACTTTACAACTGTCCCTGAGTGTTGTAATTTTTCTGGGTTTATTGTCCATCATACTCCTTTCAATTGTTCTATCAGTTTGTTTACATCTTTCTGGAGGTTTTCTTAGTTTTCACTATATATTATTATATCATCAATATATGTAATAATTTTGGATTGGTAATCCTTTGCATTTATGCTAGATGCTAATAAATTATGAGCAATTGCTGGTAAATTTTTGAATTCCTGTGGCAGCCTTTTCAATTGATATTGCTTTCCTTGACACGTGAAAGTTGTATTGGTCTGGAATCCTCATGAATGGGTATTGCAAATAACATATTCGAGAGACTAATTGCTGCTATAAATTTTGGATTGTTTCTTTGTAAAATGTTAATTACTTCTTGTGCATGAGGTAAAATTTCATCTATACTAGGAGAATTTTGATATTTCTGTAGTCTATGGTAATTCTGTAGGTTCCATTTGGCTTTATTACTGGCCACACTGGACTATTATATATATATGTGATCTTCCTACCTCAGTTATGTCTTCATCTATTAATTTATTTATGGCCTCTGTCACCTCTTGATGTCCACCTTTTAATGGGTATTGTAGGGTAAAGGAGGCTCTTAAAGGTTCTGGTAAAAATATGGGTTTTATTTGTAACTGCATTAAATTTGTTTGAAATTTATGTAATCTTGGTGTATATATTTTTAATTCTAATAAATAGTATAATATATCCATTTTCATATTACTTTGAAAATTTGAGTTTACATAAAAAGTTACTTCCCTTTTAATTCTTTATAATATATAATTCCATCTCTTGCTGCTATTAATGAATCTTCTGTTATTCCTTCAACTAGAATTAACCTTTTAAATTTTATGTTTCCCTTAATAAGAAGACTTGGGAACTTGTATCTATGAGGAATTGTGTTTGAAATTTTTACCACTATCTGGAAATTTTTCTTCAAGGGTAATATAAGGTCTGTTATCTCCTGGTTTCTGTATAATTGTGCTGCTGAATTTCTTTGTCATTGCTTGTATTTGCCCCCCTTGTTGTTCCTTGGGGGCCATTCCATTTTTTTTACTGTTTTTGCTAAAATGGGTTATTTATATTTTCATTTTGATCAGAGAAAGAATTATTCTTATTGTTTCTTAAATTCTGGTTTTGATTTTCCTGTTGTTCCCTAAATTTGAAAGGGTTATTTTGATTTTGTTGATTAAATGAATGATTTTTTTTCTAATAATGGCCTTGGTTTTTAAAATAGTTGCAGTTCCCTGTTTAATAGGGCCCCTGTATAATTATTTAAAGTTATTGTTATTTTTATTATTTATTCTTTTATATTGGAACTTATTTGTGTTTCTTCTCCCTAGTTTGGCATGATTATGTAATATGTAAATTGATTTACCCATTTAATTCCTTATATAATTGTATCCTTCCTCTAATGTCCTCTGCTGTGGATGCCGTTTGTAACAAGTTTTGTAAAGGTATTTTATAATTTTGGGGGGCTCCATGTATCAGTGCTCTGATAATCCTTGATATACATTTATTTTCCCATGAGTTTTCTAAATCATCTTTATATATACTTAGTAAATGTACTAGCTTTCTTAACTGTATCTTAAATCTCCTATTAGCTGTTATTGCTCATAAGTCTATTGTAGGGTATGATGTTTCCATGTTTCCCTAATCCAGTTGCATAATAATTCTATTCTATTCTTATTTTTGTCTACTAGCAATCCAAGTAGATGTTTAATTTTTGGGTTTTCAATTGCATCTATAACTGCTTTTAATTCATCTGTGGATAGGAGGGTTGTATGTCTTCCCTGTTTATAAATTTTCATTAGCCAATCTACATCTGTATTATTTCCTTGAATTAATGTTTTTCTTAAATCTGCTAGCTCTGTTTGGGTGTATGGATTAAATTCAATAGTTTTCTCATTATTAGCATCTTCTTGTTTAATAGTTTTCTTTCTTATTACTGTTGGGTGTGCTTTGAGTCTTGCTAATACTTTCCCTGCCAATTCCTTGCCTTTGTTTCTATCTGCATCTATTTGTTTGATGGTTTAAAAGAGAATTTCTGTAATTTTTTTCCTTCTGCCCTCTCTATAATAGGGTTTAAGTCATTTGGGTTTTTAAGGTTGCACGAGATATTCTCTGCGACTGGAATATTAAACCTTTTTCTTAGGGCATCCTCTGTCATTCTCCAAGGACTTTCTGAAGTGCTGTTGTAGGGTTTTTTTTTTTTCTTAAAGATTTTTCTAAAGAAATTTCTAATATTTTTCATTTTCCTTCTTATTGCTAATTCCTACTCTGTATCTTTCAAATGGGTAAAACATTTTTGGATTATGTGTGGATATCTGAACTGGTTTTTACTTTATACTTCCTCCAGCACTTTCTTATGCCTTTAGTTAGTTTTAGCTTTAAGCAATATAATATTTTATAAATTTGCTCTGGAGCTTATTTTGTAGATCCTCTTTTCAAATTTTTTTTATAATTTGTGGGCTTTATAACAGTTTTAAAGTTATCTATTCAAGAGTGACAACCATCTGCTGAATCCACCTTGGGATATTTGCTCTTCCTAGTATTGGCGGGTCAGTAAAAATCCCTGAATAGGTCAGACCCAGAGATGAAAGAGGTTTCCCTTAGCTTCCGATGGATGGCTACTTAACCATATAAAGTTTATGAATATCCTTTTGCTTCAACCCTATGGTTTTAAGCCAGGTATTTCCAATTGAGACCACCTTTTTAAGGCTGAGTGCCAACTATGCAAGTTGTCCCAGTAAAGCCCAAGCTCTACATTGATCAGGCGTCCCTGATTTTACTTTCCTGTAGAGTGGGACACTCCTGCTTATCAGCAGGGCTGGTTGTCTCTTCGAGACTACTCTTGAGGCGGCTATGATGATACTAATAATAAGTGCCAACACTAAGTGCCACTAGAAGTAAGACATGACTGACACAGAGATAGTTGTAATAATCACACAGGTAATTTATTACTCACAAATCCTTTAGGCATGCCTGGATACAGCTTAAGGTGTCCCTGATGATGTGCTCCTCTTGGCTATTTTTGGTCAAAGCTCAGAGAGGCATGGAGACAGACCACATCAATGTTGTTCTCTGGGAAACTACTGCAGCAGGGGCCCCTCAGCTTTACTACATTTTCTGGCCAACACCTTCTAACAGATGTCAATCTAGAGGATTATCACCTCAAAACACACTTTTGGGAGTTCCTGCCAGGAAATCCCTTCTATGTCAATTTACTGTTTACATCAAACCACTTTTTAAGATGTTCTTATTTACATTAACTTACAGAATTAATGTAAATAACACCAAGCCACTTCTTATCTAGGTATAACTTCACACACTAACAGGGTCCTGATTGAAAGTCAGAGTCTGTTTATTACATTACAGAGTTATGGCACCAAGCCACTATATTAATCCCTATTCAAATGGAATAACTTTATTTAATTTTAATAATTATTTTAATATCATTTTAATTACTTTTATATAACTTTCATATTTTTTATATTTCTATATATTTAATTACTATAACCTTATATTACTACAATACTATAACTGGACACTTTGTAGCTAAGCTCTTTACAGGTACAATTCTCATTAGATCCTTATAGTTTTGGCACAACTTTAAAGTTAGTACACTTTCTGTACTTAAAAGGTAATCAGTTCATCTTTATCACTATATTATATAGCAATTATCTTTAAAACGGGGGTGGCAAAAGTACAATTATAGACTGTATAAGTAAAAATGATTATGCAACGTGGTTAAATTTTAATCAGAGGAAAATTTACATTTTTTTGATTAAGTAAGAGTCAACATAAGACTCTAAGAAAAGTATAACAAAATCAAATTAAGAAAAGAATAAAGATAAAAGAAAATTGAAAGAACTAAAAGTTTTTTAAAGAATAAAATAAATGACTTCAAGAACTGGATCACTAAAATGACCAACAAAAGACTCAAATTTATAGCCAGATTAATAAAGAATAAGGAAATAAACTCGGCTCTACAACATTATACAAGAAAGAGATATAACCACATATTTTTGCAAAATTTTAATGCTATGTAATTCTAAACAAGTATGTTTTTAAAATATGCATTAAAAAGACATAATTCTAAGAAAATATCAAAATTGCACAAATGATTCAAGAAGAGGTGAGAAATATCACCTGCTTAGTAGCATGGGAGAAATTAGGCCTCTTAAAAAACAACCCCTAAAGAGCCTTAAGTCCATACAGGGTTAAGGAGTGGAAAAGATGGAACAGAAAGTGTCAGTGAAGATAACACACAGAAGTAAACTGGTTTTAAGGTTAAATAGTTCTAACAGATAAGAAAGGTGTCCTATAAGTAGCATTTATAAAGGCAGAAAAAATTAAAACAGAGGGCTTTTTACCTAAAAATGTAGAAAGAAGAGAACAGATTGTGTGCTGAAGAATTTAACCTTGCCCAAAGAAGCATCTGGGCTTTGACCTCAGCTACTGAGAGAGCATCTTTAAGCCCTTGAGATATAATGACTGATAAAAGTAACTTTGATTACCTGGGGCCTTGGACCACATGCTAAGGATATAATTTATAGTGAGGACTTTGGTCACAGGGTATCAGCTCAATACCAGGAGGAGCTGAGATACATCAGTTACATGGACAATGAACTATGTCTACATTATAAAGTTATAACAAATATTCTGTACATCACAGCTCAAGTATGTCTCACAGGTTAGCAATATTCTACACATCACACATCTTTGCTGGGAGAAGTTAACTATGTCCAGAATTTCACTGAGAGAAGATAACTGGAAGCTCCACACCTGGAACTCTCCTAGATTATGCCCATGCATCTTTCCCTTGGATGATCAACCTACATCCTTTCACTATAATAATGTAAGTGGCAGTCTAATGGTTTTCAGTGACTTCTAGTGAAGTATCTAATCCAACTGGGTAGTCTTGAGAAACCCTAAACTTGCAACTAGTGTCAGAGTTGAGGGTAATTCTATTCTGGTGACCTCCAAATCCATAGTTGGTGTCAGAAGTAAGAAGGGACTTGTGGTTACTTCCTAACTTCACAATTGTCATCAGAAATGGGATTCGCTAGAATGGTCCTGACTCATTGAAACATGTGATTTGGGGAAGAGGAAGAATGAAGGCATGCAGGTTTACACACCTTTGATTCTTGACCAACTAATTACCTTGTCACTCATGTTATGTAACTGCCGTTACTATAGGTAAAAGTTACCATTGGAATTTATTATATAAATGGTACACCCAATTTTCTAGGAGCTAATTAACTGGATAAATAAGGAAATGCAAATTAATAGAAACTGTTTATACAATTTCTCTGTTATTACTGTTATTCATAGTAACTTAAAAGAAAGAGTGTGTTGGGACAGATCCTGATACTGGACATAGCTCAGATTTCAGTCAGTCTGAGCTACAGCCACTAGTTTCCAGTTCACTCCAAGGAAAAAAGTATGCTAAGAAAAACTGATAGCACCTCTTTGACCTCTGGTCACATGAAAATAGTCCAGTTCCTCAGAAAATAGTCCTGTAAAACATGAAGAATTTGGTTCCCTTTTTGGACTGATGCTCCCTGAAGAAAATCTTTTACTAAAATATTGTGAGAGTAATCAGAAGCAGCGCCACTGGTTTTTAATGCTACAGAATAGAAGAGTGACATCTGAGTTGATGAAGGAATCACCGATTACTAGTCAACACCCACATATATAGAATTATACACAATTTAGACACACAGCAGGTCACCCTTGAGGGGATAGCCAGCTGGTGGACTGAAAAAAGCCCCTGTAAAAGCTGTTTACCCTGAGACAGATTATTGGTTTTTTCCAATAAATGGCAAGTGGAATTCTCCAGAAGAAGGGGCTGATATATTTCTTATGCAAGCTATGCTGTTTCAGCATTATGTAGATCTGGACATTCACCAACTATTACTTTACTTGGGTCACAATACTGTGATAAAGAAGGATGTTTTTACATGAGTGCTCCCTAGCAACCTTACTGCTCCAAAATTTAGCCTTATCAATCTGAGAAGCCTAATCAGATTTATTGTCTCAGCTTCCCTTTAGGGGCCTTACAAATGCTAAGAAAATTAGAGAGGTTCATGAGAATATATGGGAAAGATAAAGTGGAGAGTCAACAGCTTTATCCCAGCAGGTTGAAAACTTTAAATGTGGCTTCTTAAAAATGGAATGAATAAAGCAGACATTGCTGGCATTGAAACAAAGGTCTTAATGCAGCACTACTGAAGGTCAGGAGGACCAACGAGAGTCACTGTCCCAACATTAAAGAACCCTAAACAACTCTGTTATACTGGAGAAATTTAAAAAGCCAGAGGGCAAAGATGACAATGAAAAACATGACCTTAAATTGCCTGGAGTGATTATCCTATAGATTAATCAAGTTGAAGACTGAAGGAAAGGCCAGAGACTTCTGCCTCAACCCTCAAATGAAGAACCAAGGCAATAAGCCAATGTGTGAGTAAATAGCCAGTAGGAAATATTTCTGGGACTCCTTGACATGGGACCCCAATGCATGGTGACTGAAGTCCTAATGGGTGCTAAGTTAAATAGGGGTGGCAGGCGAGTCAGTGGTTGATAGGATTAAGGTGAAAGTTTGGGTGAGAGCTGGAATGTCTGAACAGACTTTAAGTGAAGTGGTTACATTTCTTTGCATGACTGTATCATTGGAACAGTACTGTAAAACAGAATGCATATAATTTCAACTAAAGGCTAGCCTTGATGAGACATTCTAAATGGAAATCACTAAAATGTCTGAAGCAACAGAAATTAACCTGAGACAATATAGGCTACCTGGTGGATAAAAGGAGATCACCACTTTAATTAACAAAGTAGAAGCTAACATGCTGGTACCAATGAGTTCTGTGTACAAAAACCTTGTGTAGCCTGTGAAGAAGTGGGTGGCTCATCAAGACTAATAGTAGCTTGAGTAATATAGTGCCACCATAGCACCAGCATGGTGAAACTGGTATGATTTTTTCCATTCTTTGTCCGTCCCTCCTTCCCTTCCCTCCTCCCTTTTTTTTTGGACAGAGATGGGAACACTAAGCTGTTCTTATATGTGGCCTGGCCAGGGAATCAAATTGGCAAACTCTGCTCCAGGACAATGCTTCAACCAACTGAGTTGTCTGGTCAAGGCTTAATTTTCATTGATTTTTAGAGAGACAGAAAAAGGAAGGGAGAAATAGGGGAGGGGAAAGGGAAGCATTTGTTGTTCCACTGAGTCGTGCATTTTTTGGTTGCTTCACATGTGTGCCCCGACTGGGGATCAAATCTATAACCTTGTTGTTTTGGGACAATTCCCTTAACAAACTGAGCTAACTGTCCAGGACCTATACTGTTATGGTTTCAACAGTACAAAAAATATATGCTAGGCTAAAAGAGCATATTACTCAGTGACTTATCCTCCAAATGTTTTCTTCTCTGCCTCAATCTTAAAAAAAATGCCAACAGCAATTCTCCTTTTTGTGGAAGAAACCCAGTTTACACTTACTACACTGTCACTGTCATAGAGTTATTTCAATTTACCAGATTACTCGTATAATTTGGTTAGAAGGAACTTAGACTTGATGCAGGTCCTGAGTATAATACACTATACTAGTTATATCATGATAATATCAGAAACTAAAGATAAACGTAGGACTGACTTAAATAAATGATGACACATGAACAGAGGTTGTTTATAAATCCAGCAAAGGTTCAAGAACCTGCCCCAAAAATTCTCAGGAATAACCTAGGCAGGAGCCACCCTTGGCATTCCAGAGCTAGAGGAAAATAAATTGTTTTTGCCACCTACCTCTAGAACTTAATAAAAAGCCAAACATTTAGTTGGTATATTTGAATTCTGAAGGACACATATTCCACATCTGGTAATATTACTAGTACTAATCAAATACAACTACTCAAAAAGGTTGTATCTGAACAGGGACAGGCCAGGTCTAAACTGCAAAATATATTTTCTCTCTCCCAATGCTTTTGGACCCCTATGATTGACACTTAGCCATGATTTTGGAAATGTCAGCAATGTGCATAATGCAGGCTGGAGTTCATGGAAAAGCCTGAGTGCTACTTAGCAACAACCACTGGGATTCTGGACAAGAAAATTTCTGAATGTTGTGGTAAAATATACACCATTTAAGAAAATGTTACAGTACTGGCTTGTGTTAGGCATTAATTGAGACTAAACCTATAAGTGAAGAACATTAAATAAAACAGAAATCTGAAATACTTATTATGTTTTGGGTGATGGAGGAACACCCTAATAAGGCAGGCAGTACTCAGAGGAGTTCCTTACAATGTTCAGGAACATGTAACCAGGAAAAGGCAAAGTCATATTTATGGTATTTATAAGCTGGTGGCTAGCCTCTCTTCCCTTAAGTAGAAACTTGGAACCACCTGAGGAGCTGCTCAATCCTATGATCACACAGGTAGGGATCCCACAAACAGCTCTCTATTAACCAACAGAGTGCTGCATTGCCTATAAACGATATTTCCAAGGTGAAGGGACAGAACTGTGTTTAGAAAGCTACCACTCAGCCTGGGCCAGTTGGCTCAGCAGCAGAGAGTCAGCCTGGCATGTGGAAGTCCTGGGTTTAATTCTGGGCCAGGGCACACAGAAGTTTCCATCTGCTTCTCCACCCTTCACACTCTTCTTTCTCTCTCTCTCTCTCTCTCTCTCTCTTTTCCTCTCCTGCAGCCAAGGCTCCACCAGAGCAAAGGTGGCCTGGGCACTGAGGATGGCTTCATGGCCTCTGCCTCAGGTGCTAGCATGGCTTTGATTGCAGCAGATTGCCAGATGGATCCAGGTTGGATGCATGTGTGAGTCTGTCTGTCTGCTTCCCCCACTTCTCACTTTAGAAAAATACAAAATAAATAAATAAATGCTACCACTCTAATTAAAGAAGGAAATAGCAAGTCATATCAATGAGCAGAACTGCATCCTGTCATCCCCTATATCTGGGTTTGTACTGAACTCTGCAATTGGTGTCAGAAGTGAGGCTGGTGTCTTGTGGAATGTTTTCTGTCTTCATACAAATGATGAAGAAAAGACTCTGGAAAAACTCAATAAAGTATGCTATATTAAACACTTTAAACCTTGATAAAGGGGGACCACTAAAGGTGCCTTAAAAAGGGGTAGGGAGGAAAACTGTACCTTAGCAAAAAATCCTGGCAGCAATGTGGACAGAATAAATTTAGCAAGGTAAACCTCAAAGTAGGGAAATCAGTTATAAATGTGATAGAGTAAAGGTACTGAGGCTTTTAATTCCAATGACATGGGTTCTGCAATAATCTATCCAGAAAAAAATATAAAGTGTAGACTAAAGAAAAAGGAGAAAACAGTCAAGAGATTATTAGGGAGACCTGAAGATGGCAGCTCAGTAGGCAGATGCATAGACTTCCAACTCACACCACCAAACTGGATTGCAAATTAATTTAGGAACAATCAGCTTGAAAAACCAAGTCAGGACTACAAGAATAGCTCTCAAAAACCAAGGAGTAAAGAAGAAGCCACACTGAGCCTGGTAGGGAGCTCCGAGGAGTGAATAGTCTCCCCTGCTTATAGGAATGAAAGGGATATAAGGCTGAGAGTCCAGAAGGGCTGTCATTCCAAAAAAAAAAAAGTAGAAAATATGGCTCACAGCCACTTGCCTGAAGACCTGGGAACAAGGTGTGTTAAAAGGGCTGGCTTATCTTCTAAAAAGAAAGGGGGGAGGGAGAGACAGACAGTGACAGGCAGAGGAATGCATGGGAGGATCTGAGAAGGTGACTCATTTAGTGTTAGAGGCAGCCATAGCTGGGGGAGGAGTTGATCCTACCACATAACACAAGACTAAAGTGGTTCCAGGTCACCCATCTTAAGATATCTCTCCAGCTCCAATTAGCACAACAAGACAGCTGAAAACAAGAAGTGGGGAGAAGGGGCAGTAACTCAGGTCTCCATGAAGATCTGAGATAAATCTCCTCCTACTGAAGCAGAGAAAACACCCCGCCTCCAGAGGGAGTAATTGGCAGATCAGGCCTTCCAAGTCTCAGGTTACACACACTGCATTCCTGGATACATTTTTTAAAAAGCCCCCTGCTGAGATCAGTAAACAAGACTACCACCAAGATAACTGAGAAGAAATCAAACAAATCAAGACTTCAAAGCAGCTCTACTAAAAAAGCCAAACCCGACAGTGGATTACAAAAAACAGCTGATACCAAAGAAGACATAGAAATAACATAACTGAAAACTGGAGGCAGACAACACCAAACCTAGACTCAATCAGCTCTAAAAACAACACACCAAACACAGGTATAATGAGAAGACAGAGAAGTGCAATTCAAATGAAACCACAAGAGAAATATCCAAAAAAGGAACTGAGTGATATAGAAATAACCAAATTACCAGTAGCAGAGTTTGAAATAATAATTGTTAGGATGCTTAGGGATCTTAGAACAACAATGATGGTCATTATAAGCACCTAAATAAATAGATAGCAAGTATAAAATGGACATTCAAATATTAGAAAAGATTCCCTGGCCAGTTGGCTCAGTGGTAGAGCATCGGCCTAGTGTGCAAGAGTCCCAGGTTTGATTCCTGGCCAGGGCACACAGGAGAGGTGCCCATCTATTTCTCCACCCCTCCCCCCCTCCTACCTCTCTGTCTCTCTCTTCCTCTCCCACAGCCAAGGCTCCATTGGAGCAAAGTTGGCTTGGGCACTGAGGATGGCTCTATGGCCTCTGCCTCAGGTGCTAGAATGGCTCTGGTTGTGGTAGAACGATGCCTCAGATGGGCAGAACATTGCCCCTTGGTGGGCATGCCAGGTGGATACCTGTTGGGCACATGTGGGAGTCTCTCTGACTGCCTCCCCATTTCCAACTTCAGAAAAATACAAAAAAAATTTAGAAAAAATTAGTCGAGGTGACAAATACAATATCAGCAATGAAGATCACAATGTAAAGAATTAAAAGCAGGATGGATGAAGCTGAGGATCAAATCAGCAAGTTGGAGGACAACATGAATGAAAGTATGGAAGCAGAGCAGAAAAAAGAAAAGAGAATCAAAAAGTCTGAGGAAACTCTAAGAAAGCTCTGTAACAACATGAAGGGAAATAACATTCACATCATAGGGGTTCCTGAAGAAGGAGAGAAAGAACAAGGGATAGAAACTTTATTGAATCAAATCATAGCTAAAAACTACAATAAATTGAAGCAAGAAGGGTCTCACAAGTTTAAGAAGCATAGAGAACTTCATTAAAGAGAAACCCAAAGAAACCTACACCAAGACACATCACAATTAAAATACCAAAGTTAAGCAATAAAGAGAAAATATTAAAAACTGCTAGAGAAAAAAAGGCTGTCACCTACAAAGGAGTCCCCATAAGGATGATATCTTACTTCTCAACAGAAACACTTGAGGCCAGAAGGGAAAGGCAAGAAATATTCAAAGTAATGCAGAAAGGGAGACTACAACAAAGGCTATCATTTAAAATTGAAGAAAAAATAAAAAACTTCCCAGACCAAAAAAAACTCAGGGAATTCATTACAACCAAACCAATGCTGCAGGAAATGTTAAAGGGCCTGTTATAAACAGATCAAAGTGGGAAAAGAATATAGCAAAAGGGGAATACAGCTTTTAAGAATAAAATGGCAATAAACAACTACATATCAATAATAACCTTAAACATAAATGGTTAAATGATCCAAACAAAAGATATAGGGTAGTTCCTTGGATAAGAAAATGGGACCCATACATATGCTGTCTACAAGAAACACGTTAAAACAAAAGAGGCACATAGACTGAAGGTAAAAGGATGAAAAAAATATTTCATGCAAATGGAAATGAAGAAAAAGCTGGGGTAGCAATACCTATATCAGACAAAATGGACTTTAAATCCAAGGCTATAGTAAGTGATAAAGAAGATCACTATATAATGATAAAGGGAGCAATCCAACAGGAAGGTATAACCATCATAAATATATACACACCTAATATAGGAGCACCTAAATATATAAAGCAGACTTTGATGGATATAAAGGGCGAGATCAGCAGCAGTACTATAATAGTAGGAGATTTTAATACCCTACTAACATCACTAGATAGATCCCCAAGAAAGAAAATTAACAAAGAAACAGCAGACTTAAAGGACACACTAGATCAACTAGATTTAATAGATATCTTTACAATCTTTTACCCTAAGGCAGAAGAATATATATTCTTTTCAAGTTATCATGGTACATTCTCTAAAATAGACCACATGTTAGGACACAAAAGCAGTCTCAACAAATTTAAAAAGATAGAAATCATATCAAGCATTTTCTCTAATCACAATGGCATAAAACTAGAAATCAACCACAACAGAAAAACTGAAAAATACTCAAACATATGAAAACTAAATAGCATGTTATTGAATAATGAAAGGTTTAACAATGAAATCAAAGAAGAAATTAAAAAAATTCCTAGAAACAAATGATAATGAACATACAACAACTCAAAATTTATGGGACACAGCAAAAGCAGTCCTGAGAGGGAAGTTCATAGCACTAAGCATTCCTTAAGAAGCTTGAAAAAGCTCAAATAAACAACTTAACCCTATATTTAAGAGAATTGGTAAAAGAACAGCAAGTAAGGTCCAGAGGTAGTAGAAGAAAGGAATTAATAACGATCAGAGCAGAAATAAATGACATAGAGGCTAAAGAAACAATACAGAAGATCAATAAAATTAAGAGCTGGTTCTTTAAAAGGGTAAACTAAATTGATGAACCTTTAATGAGACTAACCAAGAAAAAAAGAGAGAGAACTCAAATAAATAATATTAAAAATGAAAGTGGAGAAAAAACAACTGACACAACTGAAATACAAAATATTGTGAGAAAATATTATGAAAAACTGTATGCCAAAAAAAAAAACAACCTAGGTGAAATAAACAAATTCCTTGAAACATATAATCTTTCAAAAATCAATCTGGAAAAATCAGAAAACATAAACAGACCAATGAAAACAAATGAGATAAAAAAACTCCCAAAGAAATAAAAGCCCTGGGCCCAATGGCTTCACTGGTTAATTCTACCAAATATTCAAAGAAGAACTAACTTCTATCCTTCTCAAGCTATTTCAAAAAATTCAAGAGGAAGAAACACTTCCAAGTTTCTTTTATGAGGTGAGCATAATTTTGATTCCAAAACCAGACAAAGACAACACAAAGAAAGAAAATTATAGGCCAATATCCCTGATGAATTTAGATCTAAAATCTTCAACAAAATATTAGCAAACCGAATCCAGCATACATGAAAAAAATTATACATCATGATCAAGTGGGATTTATCCTGGGGAGACAAGGATGGTACAACATTTGTAAATCAATTAATATAATTCACCACATAATCAAAAGGAAGGAGAAACACCACATGACAATTTCAATAGATGCAGAAAAAGCAGCTGATAAAACCCAGCACCCATTGATGATCAAAACTCTTAGCAAAGTGGGAATACAGGAAACATACCTCAACATGTAAAGGCCATCTATGACAAACCCACATCCAACATTATAATTAATGGAAAATATGAAAAACAATTCCCCTAAAATCAGGAAGAAGGCACGGGTGTCCCCTTTCACCACCACCACCCTTCAGCATAGTACTGGAAGTCATAGCTACAGCAATCAGATAAGAAGAAGAAATAAAAAGCATCCAAATTGGAAAAGAAGAAGTAAAAATATCATTATTTGCAGATGATATAATACTGTATATAGAAAACCCTAAAGTCTCAGTCAAAAAACTTATGGACCTAATAAAAGAATTCAGCAAGATGGCAGGATATAAAATTAATACACAGAAATTAGAGGCATTTTTATACACACACAATGAACTGTCAGAAAGAGAAATTAAGAAAACAATCCCCTTCACTTTTGTAACAACAAAAATTTAAAATATCTAGGAGTAAATTGAAACAGGAAAGTTAAAGACTTGTACTCAGAAAGTTATAAAATATTAATAAAAGAAATCAAGAAAGATACAAACAAGTGGAAGTATATACCGTGCTCATAATTAGGAAGAATAAACATCATTAAAATGTCTATATTACCCAAAGCAATTTGTAAATTTAATGCAATACCAATTAAAATACCAATGACATTCTTTAAAGATATACAACACATATTTCAAAAATTTATATAGAACCAAAAAAGAACACGAATAGTATCAGCAGTCTTGAGAAAAATGAATAAAGTAGGAAGTATCACACTTCCTGATATCAAGTTATACTCCAAGGCCATTGTACTGAAAACAGCTTGGCACTGGCATAAGAACAGGCATATAGATCAATGGAACAGAACATAGAACCCAGAAATAAACCCCACATCTTTATGGACAATTGTTATTTGACAAAGAAGGTAAGAGCATACTGTAAGGTTGGTGGATAATGGGGGATGGTCACGTGGGGAACTCAGACCCGTGAACTTTGGCTAGGACTGCCCACAACCAAGTGTACCAAAAGAAGCTTCACAGGAACCCTTTGGAAAAAAGCGACTGTCTACCAGCCAGTGGGATTTCACCATGTCATGTTAGCTCTACTTCCCTGGAGGGATCCCTTTAAATATCTCCCAAGCGGTTTAATCATTGCAACTTCCCTGGCCTCCATCTTACCTCAGGGCCAGGGAACCTTGCCGGGCGAGATGCGCTTTATTAAAAGCCTTTTATTTTTCCACACTTCGTGGCTCCAGCCCTGTTCCTTCCTTCTTGGTGGGGAAAAATACCTTACATTTTGGTGCTGAAACCCGGCAGGAGTTAGAAGTCCGCAAGAACCACTCCTCTTCCTCATCCCCTCCGAGAAAGAACCGGGATCTCCAACCTTCCACTCACTTCAGTGCACAGTGTGGTAAGTCCCCTGCCTCCACCTTCGTCTGAGTTCTTTCCTCCAAGATTTCCTGTCCGAAACCATAGCTACGTCAGGGAAGTGTTTTCTGTCCGTCCTAGTGCGTGTGCTTCAGAGACATTTGGAGCATATCCACTTTACCTTTTCCGTCCGTGGCCAAACCTTGAGTTTTTAGGACACTAATACTCAAATCTGACCACTCCAAGGACTGAGGGCAGCTGTGGGGGCACAGGAATCTCCCTCCATAAAGAAGAAGAAACTGTTCTTCTCCACTGTGGCCAGGCCACAGAACCCACTGAATTAGCCTCCTGAAGGGATTTTCGGTTTTAACACCCTCACCAATTTAACTATTGCCAAAAAAGCTGGGAACCGATTGGAGATCTCTTACATTCATGGCTTCTAATTATTTACGCACCCGTCCTTAATCTCTGTGCTGCCTGTTCCACTGCACAGGCCTTTTTCTAGCCAGAGATACCTCACCTAAATCCTCCACTCCTGATCTTTCCTTCTCCTTGGACTCCCAACTCTGTCTCCCTCCTGTCTAACCCGCAGGGGCACCCCACTCTCGGGACTTTTCTCTGGTCCCTCTGCAGACCTCTTTTGTGCTTGGGTCTCTTCCCTCTGAGAGCCCCCTCTCCTCCCTTCACAAAAAACCTGTTTCTTATTCACCACTACCATCTCTCTTTATCCTCCTCTGCTGGCCAGGGGACCCTCCTTTCACTGTGTTCTTTAACCCCTCCTCTGTCAGGCCATTCTCAGCCTGGCATTGGTTCTTACACCGGTTTTCAAGACGTCCAACCCCAATTTTCTTGCAGGAAGTTCTGGTCCTGTCCTGCCTTTGGCTCCAGCATTTCCTGTAGGATCTGGGTGCCAGGCTCCCCACAAGCCCCCCTCCTCTTATTCCCAACCCCACAAACCCCTATCCAGAACCTGTGAACACAGCATTTAAAGTTTTTAATGGTCCCAACTAGTAGAAACAGGCCAAAGCTGTTTGCCAGGCCCGCATGCAGCAGAAGGTAATGCTCTAAACCTCGACTCTTGTGGCAGCCCTGAGACCAGCAGAGCCACCAGCAGCTTGCTTTAAGTGTGGCAAGCAGGACCACTGGTCCCGGCAGGGCCCCTGCTGGTGGCTGCCCACTGAGCCCTGCCCTGACTGCAAACAGCCCAGTCACTGGCAGAGCGATTGCCCTTTTGGGCAACAGGTTTTTGCTCGGCGCCTCTCCATGGAGGACAAGCCGCCCGAATGGGAAGACCAATCCAGCCAGGTGGGTTCATCGCTCAAACTCCTAGGACACAGCCTGGACTCGAAGAACCCAGGGTATGCTGCAACAAGTGGGTAAGTCCATCTCATTTCTTGTGGACATGGGGGCTACCATCTCTGTTTTTCCATCACACTCTGGACCTCTAGTTCCCTCACAGGTCTCGGTTATGGGAATGGATGTGACCCCTTCCTTTCCCCTTTTTACGTCACTCCTGACATGCAGTTCTGCCTAAAGCTTGCCTCCTTGCAGGACCACTGGCAGTCAGAACCACTGGACTCCATCTATCTCCAGCTCACCACAAGGCTGGACCCTACAAATGTCCCTATTACTCCTCCTTTAAAAAAAAATCCTTATAGGACTGCATCTGCGAAGTTTCTCCAATCACGGGCACACAGCTGTTCCTCCTGACACCCCTCAAAGCCACCACCTTCTGATCTCTTCCTCCCCACGATGCCCCTATTCAGCAGGAAGTAGCCAGAAAAATAAACAGCGCTTGTTTTTCTATTTAACACAAAAGGTCAGAATGTAAGGTCGGTGGGTAATGGGTGATGGTCACGTGGGGAACTCAGACCCGCAAACTTTGGCTAGGACCGCCCACAACCAAGTGCGCCAAAAGAAGCTTCACAGGAACCCTTTGGAAAAAAGTGACCATCTACTAGCCAGTGGGATTTCACCACGTCATGTTAGCTCGACTTTCCTAGAGGGACCCGTTTAAATATCTCCCACGTGGTTTAATCCTTGCAAATTCCCTGGCCTCCATCTTTCTTTCTTCAGGGCCAGGGAACCTTGCCTGAAGGGATGCGTGCTCTGTACTCAATAAAGCCTTTTACTATTTCACACTTTGCTTCTCTGAGCCCTCTTCCTTCCTTCTACACATACCATGGAGTAAAAATAGTCTCTAACAAATGGTGTTGGAAAAACTGGACAGCTACCTTCAAGAAAATGAGACTAAACCACCAACTTACACCATGCACAAAAATAAACTCAAAATGGATAAAGGACTTAAATGTAAATTGTGAAACCATGAGCATTCTAGAAGAAAACATAGGCAGTAAGCTCACCGACATCTATCACAGCAATATATTTGCTGATTTATCTACACAGGCAAATGAAATGAAAGACAGGATAAACAAATGGGACTATATCAAACTAAAAAGCTTTTGCACAGCTAAAGACAATGTGAACAGAATAAAAAGACAAACCACACAACGGGAGAACATATTCGACAATACATCTGATAAGGGATTAATAACCAAAATTTATAAAGAACTTGTAAAACTCAACACCAGGAAGATAAACAATCCAATCAAAAAATGGGCACAAGAAATGAATAGACACTTCTCCAAAGAGGACATACAATGGCCAATAGGCAAACAGAAATATGTTCAACATCACTAATCATTAGAGAAATGCAAATTAAAACCACAATGAGCCTGACCAGGTGGTGGCACAGTGGATAGAGCATCGGACTGGGATGTGGAGGACCCAGGTTCGAGACCCCAAGGTCGCCAGCTTAAGTGCAGGTTCATCTGGTTTGAGTAAAAGACCACCAGCTTGAGCCCAAGGTCACTGGCTCCAGCAAGGGGTTACTCGGTCTGCTGAAGGCCTGCGGTCAAGACACATATGAGAAAGCAATCAATGAACAACTAAGGTGTCGCAACGAAAAACTGATGATTGATTCTTCTCATCTCTCTCTGTTCCTGTCTGTCTGTCCCTGTCTATCCCTCTCTCTGACTCACTGTCTCTGTTAAAAATAAATAAATAAAAAAAATTAAATTAAACAAAACCACAATAAGATACCACCTCACACCAGTTAGAATGGTGCTCATTAACAAAAACAACAAATGAGAGGTGCTGGCGAGGATGTGTAAAAAGGGGAACCCTCCTGCACTGCTGAATGCAGACTGGTGCAGTCAACTATGGAAAGCAGTATGGAGATTCCCAAAAATATTAGAAATGAAACTGCCCTTTCTGCCAGCCATCCTACTTTTAGAAATATATCCCAAAGACACCATATCACTGACTGCAAAAAAGAAATGTTCCCCATGTTTATGGCAGCATTGTTCACAATAGCAAAGATCTGGAAACAGCCCAAGTGTCCATCAGTAGACGAGTGGATTAAGAAGCTGTGGTACATATATACAATGGAATACTATGGGGCTATGAAAATGAAGATATTATTACCTTTTGCAAGAATATGGAGGGACCTGGAAACTATTATATTGAGTAAAATAAGCCAGGCAGAGAAAGAAAAATACCATATGACCTCACTTATTTGAGGAATCCAAGAATAATGAGAACTGAGGAACAGAATTGAGACAGAGGAAGGATCAAAAGGACCAGAAGAAAAGAGGACAGAGGGAAAGGGAAGATTGGATGGGATAAATCTGAAGGGAAGCGGGGAGGGCTCTGTAGGGAGGAAAGCAAGGGAGATGTTGAGGGGAATATGGTGGAGGGGGAATGCATTTGGGGTGACCCTAGAATCTATGTAAACACAATTAATTAAATAATAACAGCTATTACATTCTGGGTTGCTGGTAATAATCTGCTTCTTTATTTGGATGATGAGTACATGGGTGGGTTTAGTTTGTGAAAGTTTATTGAACTGTATAGGTCTCTGTATTGACGTTATACTTTAATAAAAAGTAGAAAACTTAAAAAAAGATAATTAGGACTTGGATAGAGATGGTCAAGGAAAATGATAAAGAAATGGGAAGAATTATGGCTAGAGTTTGACAGAGGACAGACTGAAGCTATTCTTTTGTAAGAAAAAGGATGCCATCTTCCAGTGTTCTTTTCTACTTTTTGCCATCAATTTTAAAAGCCATAAAAAATGTAAGATTTCTCAAAGATCTGCCTGATACTCTGAGAAAGGTAATCTAATGTTATATATAGATTATTATAAAACAATCAATGTAAGATTTCACCCTGAAGTGAAGGCAGCCACAAGATTAGTAACCTCAAGTAAAACATTAGCCAGCATGCAGGTAAGATGAAACATTCTGAACAAATTAAGGACACAAAAATTTAAAGCAGATTTTTAAACTAATGTACTGTAGAACAGTAAGAGCAGCCTTGAAAAAGAACAAAGGGCATTACCTTTGAGATATTTCACATACTGTGTTCTATATCCTATATACCATATGGGAGAGATAAGCAGATAAGCTAAAATAGATATGGAGTCTGACCACCTGTGTTCAAATCCTGGCTCTACCACTTACAGTGAAACCTTGTACAGAATACTGAAGCTTTCTGGGCATAGACTCCCTCTCCTGTAAAACAGTCATGATACTGGTACCAACAATTCATTGGTAGTTGGTGCAAATTAAACCAACATGCAGCATTCATAAATGTACCTACCACAAACTATGGACTAATGTATTCTCTTAGAATTCTAAATGTATTACAATGACTAATATTTAAAAGCTCCAAGATATCTTAACGTTAAGAAACACATTGTGAGGCTGATGCAACATAACCTACTCTTTTATAACAGGAGATTTGTAAAACCTAGTTCCATCAATTCAGCAGAATAGTTGTTAAGAAAAACACTTTAAAAAATTCTGTATGGATAGGCAAGACCATCTTTCTAACTGTAATAAATTGATGGCACAGACACTGGGACATTTGCTAGAGGATTTTGTTATACAACTGACTAGAAATTTTAGTACATTTCCAGAACAGTTAGCATGTAATAGACTAGTGATAACTCCTACTGAACTCTGAGGGTATAATAGGGTTGAAATACTTAGCTATGTATTATGTTTAGTTAGAGGCTCATAAGTCTAGTTTCTCTGAAAATTGTAACATCTAACATGAAATCAGTTTATGTATGCTTTAATATTAAGACGGGTACCATTGATCCTTATCTACGGAAATATTACCCTTTTAAGATGACAGTGCATAGCCTAGATACCACAGTACTTGAAAAGAATGTGCATTTGAAACAAGGCAGAGCAAAGAAATAAACACCATTCTTACAAACACAAATCCATATGACACATTTTTTTTATAATAATTTTATTTTTTTAATGGGGTGACATCAATAAATTAGGATACATATATTCAAAGGTAACAAGTCCAGGTTATCTTGTTGTTAAATTATGTTGCATACCCATCACCCAAAGTCAGATTGTCCTCTGTCACCTTCTATCTTGTTTTCTTTGTGCACCTCCCCCTCCCCCTTTCCCTCTCCCATTCCCCCCTCACCCCCACCGTAACCACCACACTCTTATCAATGTCTCCTAGTTTCACTTTTATGTCCCACCTACGTATGGAGTAATGCAGTTCCTGGTTTTTTTCTGATTTACTTATTTCGCTTCGTATCATGTTATCAAGATCCCACCATTTTGCTGTAAATGTTCCGATGTCATCATTTCTTATGGCTGAGTAGTATTCCATAGTGTATATGTGCCACATCTTCTTTATCCAGTCATCTATTGACGGGATTTTTGGTTGTTTCCATGTCCTGGCCACTGTGAACAATGCTGCAATAAACATGGGGCTGCATGTGTCTTTACTTATCAGTGTTTCTGAGTTTTTGGGGTATATACACCCAGTAGAGGGATTGCTGGGTCATAAGGTAGTTCTATTTTCAGTTTTTTGAGGAACCACCATACTTTCTTCCATAATGGTTGTACTACTTTACATTCCCACCAACAGTGTATGAGGGTTCCTTTTTCTCCACAGCCTCTCCAACATTTGCTATTACCTGTCTTGCTAATAATAGCTAATCTAACAGGTGTGATGTGGTATCTCAATGCCATTTTGATTTGCATTTCTCTAATAGCTAAAGAAGATGAACATCTTTTCATATATCTGTTGGCCATTTGTATTTCTTCCTGGGAGAAGTATCTGTTCATATTCTCTTCCCATTTTTTTATTGGATTGTTTGTTTGTTTGTTGTTGAGTTTTATGAGTTCTTTGTATATTTTGGATATTAGGCCCTTATCTGAGCTGTTGTTTGAAAATATTATTTCCCATTTAGTTGGCTTTCTGTTTATTTTGTTATCAGTTTCTCTTGCTGAGCAAAAACTTCTTAGTCTGATGTAGTCCCATTCATTAATTTTTGCCTTCACTTCTCTTGCCTGTGGAGTCAAATTCATAAAGTGCTCTTTAAAACCCAGGTCCATGAGTTTAGTACCGATGTCTTCTTCTATGTACTTTATTGTTTCAGGTCTTATATTTAGGTCTTTGATCCATTTTGAGTTAATTTTTGTACAGGAGGAGAGACTGTAGTCCAGTTTCATTCTTTTGCATGTGGCTTTCCAGTTTTCCCAGCACCATTTATTGAAGAGGCTTTCTTTTCTCCATTGTGTGTTGTTGGCCCCTTTATCAAAAATTATTTGACTATATATATGTGGTTTTATTTCTGGACTTTCTATTCTGTTCCATTGGTCTGAGTGTCTATTTTTCTGCCAATACCATGCTGTTTTGATTGTCGTGGCCCTATAATATAGTTTGAAGTCAAGTATTGTAATGCCCTCAGCTTCATTCTTTTTCTTTAGGATTGCTTTGGCTATTCGGGGTTTTTTATAGTTCCATATAAATCTGATGATTTTTTGCTCTATTTCTTTAAAAAACGTCATTGGAAGTTTGATGGGAATGGCATTAAATTTGTATATTGCTTTGGGTAATATAGCCATCTTGATTATATTTATTCTTTCTAGCCAAGAACAAGGAATATTCTTCCATCTCATTATATCTTTTTCGATTTCCCTTAACAATGGTTTATAGTTTTCATTATATAAGTCCTTTACATTCTTTGTTATGTTTATTCCTAAGTATTTTATTTTTTTGTTGCAATCGTGAAGGGGATTATTCTTTTGAGTTCGTTCTCAATTGTTTCATTGTTGGCATATAGAAAGGCTATTGACTTCTGTATGTTAATTTTGTATCCTGCGACCTTACTGTATTGGCTTATTGTTTCTAGTAGTCTTTTTGTGGATTCTTTGGGGTTTTTGATGTATAGGATCATATCATCTGCAAAAAGTGATACCTTTACTTCTTCTTTTCCGATATGGATGCCTTTCATTTCTTTGTCTTGTCTGATTGCTCTGGCTAGAACCTCTAGTACCACATTAAATAAGAGTAGAGAGAGTGGACAACCCTGTCTTGTTCCTGATTTAAGGGGGAAAGCCTTCAGTTTAGTGCCATTTAATATGATGTTAGCTGATGGTTTATCATATATGGCCTTTATCATGTTGAGATATTTTCCTTCTATACCCATTTTGTTGAGAGTCTTAAACATAAAATTGTGTTGTATTTTATCGAAAGCCTTTTCTGCGTCTATTGATAAGATCATGTGGTTTTTGTTCTTTGTTTTGTTGATATGGTGTATTACATTAACCGTTTTACGTATGTTGAACCATCCTTGAGATTCTGGGATGAATCCCACTTGATCATGATGTATTATTTTTTTAATATGTTGTTGTATTCGATTTGCTAGTATTTTGTTTAGTATTTTAGCATCTGTATTCATTAGAGATATTGGTCTGTAGTTTTCTTTTTTTGTGCCATCCTTGCCTGGTTTTGGGATGAGGGTTATGTTGGCCTCATAAAATGTGTTTGGAAGTATTGCTTCTTCTTCAATTTTTTGGAAGACTTTGAGTAGAATAGGAACCAAGTCTTCTTGAATGTTTGATAAAATTCGCTGGTATAGCCGTCAGGGCCTGGACTTTTATTTTTGGGGAGGTTTTTAATGGTTTTTTCTATTTCTTCTCTACTGATAGGTTTGTTTAGGCTTTCTGCTTCTTCTTGACTCAGTCTAGGAAGGTTGTATTTTTCTAGGAATTTATCCATTTCTTCTAGGTTGTTGAATTTAGTGGCATAAAGTTTTTCATAGTATTCTACAATAATTCTTTGTATATCTACAGTGTCCGTGGTGATTTCTCCTCTTTCATTTTGGATTTTGTTTATATGAGTTCTTTCTCTTTTTTCCTTGGTAAGTCTTGCCAAGGGTTTATCAATTTTGTTGATCTTTTCAAAGAACCAGCTCCTTGTTCTATTAATTTTTTCTAAAGTTTTTCTGTTCTCTATTTCATTTATTTCTGCTCTGATTTTTATTATCTCCTTTCTTCAGCTGGTTTTGGGTTGTCTTTGTTCTTCTTTTTCTAGTTCTTTAAGGTGGGAAGTTAAGTGGTTCACTTGGGCTCTCTCTTGTTTGTTCATATATGCCTGAAGTGATATGAACTTCCCTCTTATCACTGCTTTTGCTGCATCCCATAGATTCTGATATGTTGTATTGTCATTTTCATTAGTCTGTATATATCTTTTGATCTCTGCACTTATTTCTTCTTTGACCCATTCATTTTTTAAAAGTATGTTGTTTAGTTTCCACATTTTTGTGGGATTTTTTTCCTCTTTTTTGCAGTTAAATTCTAGTTTCAAGGCTTTATGATCAGAAAATATGCTTGGTACAAGTTCAATTTTTCTGAATTTGCTGATGTTGTTTTTGTGGCCCAACATATGGTCAATTCTTGAGAATGATCCATGTACACTGGAGAAAAATGTATACTCAGTCACTTTGGAATGAAATGTCCTGTAGATGTCTATCATATCCAGGTGCTCTAGTGTTTTGTTTAAGGCCACTATGTCTTTGTTAATTCTCTGTTTGGATGACCGATCTAGAGCCGTCAGCGGTGTATTGAGGTCTCCAAGTATGATTGTATTTTTGTCAGTTTTTGTTTTAAGATCAATAAGTAGCTGTCTTATATATTTTGGTGCTCCTTGGTTTGGTGCATATATATTAAGAATTGTTATGTCTTCTTGATTCAGTGTCCCCTTAGCCATAATGAAATGGCCATTTTTGTCTCTGAGTACTTTTTCTGTCTTGTAGTCAGCATTATCCGATATGAGTATTGCTACACCTGCTTTTTTTTGGATGTTATTTGCTTGGAGTATTGTTTTCCAGCCTTTCACTTTGAATTTGTTTCTATCCTTGTTACTTAGATGAGTTTCCTGTAGGCAGCATACAGTTGGATTTTCTTTTTTAATCCATTCTGCTACTCTGTGCCTTTTTATTGGTGAGTTTAATCCATTTACATTTAGTGTAATTATTGATACTTGTGAGTTCCCTATTGCCATTTTATATCTTGCTTTCTGTTAGTTTTGTGTCTTGTTTGATCCTTCTCTTTCGTTTTTCTATCATTTGTTTTTATTTGGTTGTATTCCATACATCTTTCCTCTGTTGCTATCTTTTTTAAATCATGTGCTTCTGTGGTGGTTTTTTCAGTGGTGGTTACCTTTGAGTAATGAAAAGGGTCCCTACCCTGTTTATTGTAGCGAACTATTTTGTGAGTACTTTTGCACTCCATCGTCCTTTGCTACTCTAATCTCCATCTTCTCCCCCTCTTTCTTTTTGTTGTTGTCACAGTTTAAATTTGGTTTTATTGTGTTCTTCTTGGAGGTTTTACTTGTGGCTCTGTTTTTTTTTTTGTTCTTTGTATCTGATTGGAGAACACCCTTTAGTAATTCCTGGAGTGGGGGTTTTCTGATAATAAATTTCCTCATCTTTTCTGTATCTATGAATGTTTTTATTTCTCCTTCATATTTGAAGGATAGCTTTGATGGGTATAGTATTCGTGGCTGAAAGTTCCTCTCTTTCAGGACTTTAAATATTGGGGTCCACTCTCTTCTAGCTTGTAGAGTTTCTGCTGAGAAATCTGATGATAATCTAATGGGCCTTCCTTTATATGTTGTATTCTTCTTTTCCCTGGCTGCCTTGAGAATTTTTTCTTTGCTGTTGGTTTGTGTCAATTTCATTATGATATGCCTTGGAGTAGGTTTGTTGGGGTTAAGAAAACTCAGAGTTCTGTTTGCTTCTTGAACTTGAGGCTTTAGTTCTTTCCACAGGCTTGGGAAGTTCTCATCTATTATTTGTTTGAGTATGTTCTCCATTCCATTTTCTCTCTCTTCTCTCTCTGATATACCTATTATTCTTATGTTATTCTTTTTGATGGAGTCAGATAATTCCTGTAGGGCTATCTCATTTTTTTAAATTTTTGAGTCTCTTTCTTCTTCTCTCTGTTGTGCCTCAAGTTACTTGTCTTCTATTTCACTAATCCTCTCTTCTATCTGACCTGTTCTATTAGCTAAGCTTGTTACTTCGTTTTTCAGCTCGTGAATTGAGTTTTCATATGACACATTTTTAACAAATCATAACACTATTACATATAAATGTGAAAAATATTAAATAATTCATCAAAAACATTTTAATTGAAGAAATATACAAATTAAGAATTAAAATGTTAATAACAAACAAAGTTATAAAATATTTGCTTTAGGAAAAAAAAACTTTTAAATAACTTTACAAGGGCCCTGGCTGGTTGGCTCAGTGGTAGAGCGTCAGCCTGGCGTGTGGGAGTCCTGGGTTCAATTCCCGGCCAGGGCACACAGGAGAAGTGCCCATCTGCTTCTCCACCCCTCCCCCTCTTCTTCCTTTCTGTCTCTCTCTTCCCCTCCCACAGCCAAGCTCCATTGGAGCAAAGATGGCCCGGGCGCTGGGGATGGCTCCATGGCCTCTGCCTCAGGTGCTAGACTGGCTCTGGTTGCAACACAGTGACACCCCAGATGGGCAGAGCATCGCCTCCTGGTGGGCATGCCGGGTGGATCCTGGTTGGGCGCATGCAGGAGTTTGTCTGACTGCCTCCTTGTTTCCAGCTTCAGAAAAATACAAAAAAAAAAAACCCACAAGAACAAAAACTTTACAAGAATTTTTAATAATATTTTTGATAAGCAATTAGGACTTCTGTACTTATGTTTTTTTGTGTTCTAATAGCTGACAGTCTCTACATGTCAGTCTATCACATGTTTCACAGAAAAGTTTCAACTGTTCTTGTTTGTGTACAGGGCAGAAAACAGGGCCCTGACCAGAAGCTCCAACAGACTCTGTAGTAAAATAAAACATATATTTTTAACTAAACAAAACTTTGTCTAACTTTCTAAATTCTTATTGATACTGGTATCCAAAGCTTATAAAGAATATGCAGAAGTGCTACAGTGGCAAAAGAGGGAGATCAATAGTAATTATTAAAACTGCTTCTATTTTACCTGAACCATCTTCTTTCTTCCTGATCAAGTGATCTTTAGTGAATTTTACTCTTTGATGTGCTTCAATACATGTCTTACATAGCTATTCTCCCATTCTACACAAAAGCCAACTGCACTTGTATCATCTTCACAACTAATACATACCTAAAGAAGAAATAAATGCTAATTTACATTAAATTTAAAAAATACACAGCCACAAAATAAAAAAGATAGAAACTTTCTAACTTGCTTCCAAATATACTAATTTACTATACGTAGAATGAAATTATTTTTGTTATCCATTTATCTTTAATAAAATCCTTTTCCTTCCAGATCAAATGTTCAGGTGGGTAAGTATCAAAGTCTCAACACAAAATCTATACAAGATTTCAACATTTCAGTAATAATCTTTTCCTTATTTAAATAGATCTGAGATGGTATATAATAAAGATATCCTTTCTGTTCCACTTGAAAGATAAAATTGTAGCAAAACTATCCTAATTTATATAACAATCCAAACATGTTTTTCTAATAGTTTACATTTTAATGTTAAGATAGGAATATATTTATAAAAAAATTGAGAAGCATACCTGTTCTTATTTCACATCAGAATTGCTAGGAGCTTCAGAAATATCTTTCACAAAATAGTTATCCACAAGGTCTATCTGTCTGCACTCTTGGCAGCATACTGGGCACTGTATTACACCAACTGCAACACAAAACAACAACATTATGAAATATTTTTCAGGACAAAATAAGGAAAATTGTGCATGATGCCCATATGAAAACTACTCATTCACTATGTCACAGACAAGACCAAAGAAACAAGCATTAAGAGTTGAATAAAGTAATACATTGAGTTATTCCATTTAAAAAAATAATACCCTACTTATAAAGAGAAAACAAGTGTTAATATGCCAAAAATTTAAAGTTATGGTTGACTGAATAATGGTCCCAAAAGATATCTAGGTCCTACTTGTTGGAAAACCTGTGTCACTTTAAGGCTTGAAATGAGAACACTGTCCCGGATTATTTGATGGCCCCTTAATGTCTTCAGTGATCATATAAGAGGGAAGGAAAGGAAGATTAGTTAAAAAAAAAAAAAGAGAAAGCAACTGATTCTGGAAGCTTTGAAGATGGAGCCTTCAGACAAGAAATATAGGTAGTCACTATTAGCTGAAAAAGACAAAGAAAAGAAACAGATTCCTTTCCTCAGAGCTGTCTGAAGAAAAAACCAGAACTGCTGACACTTTGACTCTGCAAGACATTCTGACTTTAACCTAGTAAAACTGAATTCAGACTTCAGCCTCCAAAACAGTGAGAGAATAAAATGTGTTGTATTAAGACCTCATGTTTATGGCAATTTTATTACAACAGCAATGGAAATACACACTCAATCACTTATAAATTTTGACTTGGTTCAGAACTATCTGAATTCATGCTAGTGTGGGTAGATCATCTGTGCCTTAACCTGCTAATGTGCTGGCATCTATAAAAACAGACAAACCTGCTGAAGTAACACACACAAGTTAAAGACCACTGTCAACACAGCAAACTGATCAATATGCATCAGCCATAAAATTGAGAATATAGCATAAATGACACAATCCTTGCTTTCAAGAAAGGGCTCAAAATTAGTATATAATTTTTACCTTTTATAACCATGCAAAACTATAGGAAGCACTATATATAGAGTTGGATGTTAATAAAGAACTCAAATGTTGTGAGTACAAAAATTACAGAAACTTATACTACTTATACTACAGTAATTTTAATAAAAAACTGGAAGCATTAATAAAGTGTGATACTAAATTTAGGAATATTAGCCTGACCAGGTGTTGGTGCAGTTGATGGAGCGTCAGACTGGGATGTGGAGGACCCAGGTTCGAGATCCCAAGGTTGCTAGCTTGAGCATGGGCTCATCTGGTTTGAACAAAACTCACCAGCTTGGACCCAAGGTTGCTGCCTCGAGCAAAAGGTTACTTGGTCTGCTGAAGGCCTGCGGTCAAGGCACATATGAGAAAGCAATCAATGAACAAATAAGGCAGGGGTTGGGAACCTTTTTGGCTGAGAGAGCCATGAATGTCACATATTTTACAATGTAATTCCATAAGAGCCATACAACAACCCGTGTACATTGTGTATTATCCAATAAAAATTTGGTGTTATCCCGGAGGACAGCTGTGTTTGGCTCCAGCCACCCGCAACCATGAACATGAGCAGTAGGAAATAAATGGATTGTAATACATGTTTTATATTTTTAATGTTATTATTTTTTATATTAAAGATTTGTCTGTGAGCCAGATGCAGCCATCAAAAGAGCCACATCTGGCTCACAAGACATAGGTTTCCGACCCCTGAACTAAGATGTCCCAACACGCAACAAAAAACTAATGATTGATGCTTCTCATCTCTTGGTTCCTCTCTCTCTGTCCCTGTATATCCCTCTCTCTGACTCTCTCTCTGCCTCTGTGAAAAAAAAAAAAAGAAAAGATAAAGAAAAGAAGGTAGAAATATCAGTCTTCCAGTAGAAAAAAGTACATTGTTAAAACAAACTCAATTTTTTTATTAATTTTAATGAGGTGACATTAATAAATCAAGGTACATATGTTCAGAGAAAACATCTCCAGGATATTTTGACATTTAGTTATGTTGCATACCCATCAACAAAGTCAAATTGTCTTTCATCACCTTCTATTTGGTTTTCTTTTTGCCCCTCACCTCACCTCTCTTCCTCCTTTTCCTCTCCCCAAACCCCCGCCTAAGCCCCACTCTCTTGTCCATGTCTCTTAGCCTTGCTTTTAAGTCCAACCTATGTATGGAATCATGCAGTTCTTAGCTTTTTCTGATTTACTTATTTAACTCCCTATAATGTTATCAAGATCCATTCATGTTGTAAATGATCCGATGTCATCATTTCTTATGGCTGAGTAGTATTCCATAGTATATATGTACTACATTTTCTTTATCCAGTTATCTATAGAAGGACTTCTTGGTTGTTTTCATGTCTTGGCCACTGTGAACAATGCTAAAATAAACATTTGGTTGCATATATCTTTATGTACCAATGTTTTTGAGTTTGGGTGTTATATACCCAGTAGAGAGATTGCTGGTTCGTATAGTGGTTCTATTTTTAGTTTTTTGAGGAACAACCATACTTTCTTTCATAATGGTTGTATTACTTTACCTTCCCACCAACAGTGGATGAGAGTTCCCTTTTCTCCACAGCCTCTCCAACACTTGCTATTAGCTGTCTTGTTGATAATAGCTAATCTAACAGGTGTGAGGTGGTATCTCAATGTGGTTTTGATTTGCATTTCTCTAATAACTAATGAAGATGAGCATTTTTTCATATATCTGTTGGCCATTTATATTTCTTTCTGAGAGAAGTGTCTGTTCAGGTCCTTTTCCCATTTTTTTATTGGATTGTTTGTTGTTAAATGAGTTCTTTGCATATTTTGAATATTATTAGGCCCTTATCTGAGCTGTTGTTTGAAAATATCATTTCCCATTTAGTTGGCTGTCTGTTTATTTTGTTACCAGTTTCTCTTCTGTGCAAAAAACTTTTTAGTCTGATGTGTTCCTATTCATTTATCTTTGCCTTTACTTCCCTTGCTTTTGGAGTCAAATTCATAAAATGCTCTTTAAAACCAAGGTCCATGAGTTTAGTGCCTATGTTTTTTCCTATGTACTTTATTGTTCCAGGTCTATATTTAGGTCTTCCATTTTGAATTAATTTTAGTACAAGGGGAGAAACTGTAGTTGAGATTCATTTTTTGCATGTGGCTTTCCAGTTTTCCCAGCACTATTTGTTGAAGAGGCTTTTCTTTTTTCCATTGTGTGTTGTTGGCCACTTTATCAAAAATTATTTGACCATATATATTGGTTTTATTTCTGGGCTTTGTATTCTGATCCATTGGTATGATTGTCTATTTTTCTGCCAATACCATGCTGTTTTGATTGTTGTGGCTCTATAATGTAGTTTGAATTCAGGTATTGTAATGCCTCCAGCTTCTTTTTTTTTCTTTAGGATTGCTTTGGCTATTCGAGTTTTTTTATAGTTCCATATAAATCTGATAATTTTTTTTGTTCTATTCCTTTAAAAAATGTCATTGAAATTTTGAAGGGAATTGCATTAAATTTGAATATTGCTTTGGGTAATATGGTCATTTTGATTATATTTATTCTTCCTATCAAAGAACAAAGAATATTTTTCCATTTCATTGTATCATTTTTTATTTCCTTTAACAATGATTTGTAGTTTTCATTATATAGTTCCATTACATTCTTTGTTATGTTTATTCCTAGGTATTTTATTTTTTTTGGTTGCAACTGAGAAAGGGATTATTTTTTTTAGTTTATTTTCTGATGTTTTTGTTGTTGGCATATAGAATGGCAATAAACTTTTGTTTATTAATTTTGTATCCTGTGACCTTACTGTATTGGTTTATTGTTTCTAGTAATTTTTTGTGTGTGGAGTCTTTGAGGTTTTCTATGTATAGGATCATATCATCTGCAAGAAGTGCAACCTTTACTTTTTCTTTTTCGATATGAATGCCTTTTGTTTCTTTATCTTGTCTGATTGTTCTAGCTAGAACTTCTAGCATCACGTAAAATAAGAGTGGAGAGAGTGGACAACCCTGTTTTTCCTTATTTAAGGGGGAAAGTCCTCAGTTTTATGCCATTTAATATGATGTTAGCTGATGATTTATCATAAGTGACCTTTATCATGTTGACATATTTTCCTTCTATACCCATTTTGTTGAATGGTTTAAACATAAAATTGTGGTATATTTTATAAAATGCCTTTTCTGCATCTATTGATAAGATCATGTGGTTTTTGTTTCTTGTTTTGTTGATATGGTGTATTATGTTAACCATTTTACGTATGTTGAACCATCTTTGAGATTCTGGAATGAATCCCTCTTTATCATGATGTATTATTTTTTAATGTATTGTTGTATTCAATTTGCTAGTATTTTGTTTAGTATTTTAGCATCTGTATTCATTAGAGATATTGGTCTGTAGTTTTTTTTGTTTTGTTTTGTTTTGTTTTTTGTTGTCCTTGCCGGGTTTCAGTGTGAGGGTTATGTTGGCCACATAAAATGTATTCGGAATTATTGCTTCTTCTTCAATTTTTTGGAAGTCTTTTAGTAAAATAGAAACCAAGTCTTCTTTAAATGTTTGATAGAATTCACTAATATAGCCGTCTGGCCCTGGACTTTTATTTTTGGGGAGGTTTTTAATAGTTTTTTCCATTTCCTCCCTGCTTATTTGTTTGTTTACACTTTCTGCTTTTTCATGACTCCGTCTAGGCATGTATTGTTCTAAGAATTTATCCTTTTCTTCTAGATTATTGAATTTGGTGTCATAGTATTCTACAAAAATTCTTTGTATATCCATAAAATTTGTGGTGATTTCTCCTCTTTCATTTTGGATTTTGTTTATATGAGTCCTTTCTCTTTTTTCCTTGGTGAGTCTTGACAAGGGTTTGTCAATTTTGTTGATCTTTTCAAAGAACCATCTCCTTGTTGTTGGTTTTTTTTTTTTTTTTATAATTTTATTTTTTTAATGGGGTGACATCAATAAATCAGGATACATATATTCAAAGATAACAATTCCAGGTTATCTTGTCGTTCAATTATGTTGCATACCCACCACCCAAAGTCAGATTGTCCTCTGTCACCTTCTATCTTGTTTTCTTTGTGCACCTCCCCACCCCCTATCCCTCTCCCATTCCCCCCTCCCCCCCGTAACCACCACACTCTTGTCAATGTCTCTTAGTTTCAGTATTATGTCCCACCTACGTATGGAATAATACAGTTCCTGTTTTTTTCTGATTTACTTATTTCGCTTCGTATCATGTTATCAAGATCCCACCATTTTGCTGTAAATGTTCCGATGTCATCATTTCTTATGCCTGAGTAGTATTCCATAGTGTATATGTGCCACATCTTCTTTATCCAGTCATCTATTGATGGGCTTTTGGTTGTTTCCATGTCCTGGCCACTGTGAACAATGCTGCAATAAACATGGGGCTGCATGTGTCTTTACGTATCAATGTTTCTGAGTTTTGGGGATATATACCCAGTAGAGGGATTGCTGGGTCATAAGGTAGTTCTATTTGCAGTTTTTTGAGGAACCACCATACTTTCTTCCATAATGGTTGTACTACTTTACATTCCCACCAACAGTGTATGAGGGTTCCTTTTTCTCCACAGCCTCTCCAACATTTGCTATTACCTGACTTGCTAATAACAGCTAATCGAACAGGTGTGAGGTGGTATCTCATTGCCGTTTTGATTTGCATTTCTCTAATAGCTAAAGAAGATGAGCATCTTTTCATATATCTGTTGGCCATTTGTATTTCTTCCTGGGAGAAGTGTCTATTCATATCCTCTTCCCATTTTTTTATTGGATTGTTTGTTTGTTTGTTGTTGAGTTTTATGAGTTCTTTGTATATTTTGGATATTAGGCCCTTATCTGAGCTGTTGTTTGAAAATATCATTTCCCATTTAGTTGGCTTTCTGTTTATTTTGTTATCAGTTTCTCTTGCTGAGCAAAAACTTCTTAGTCTGATGTAGTCCCATTCATTAATTTTTGCCTTCACTTCTCTTGCCATTGGAGTCAAATTCATAAAATGCTCTTTAAAACCCAGGTCCATGAGTTGAGTACCTATGTCTTCTTCTATGTACTTAATTGTTTCAGGTCTTATGTTTAGATCTTTGATCCATTTTGAGTTAATTTTTGTACAGGGGGAGAGACTGTAGTCCAGTTTCATTCTTTTGCATGTGGCTTTCCAGTTTTCCCAGCACCATTTATTGAAGAGGCTTTCTTTTCTCCATTGTGTGTTGTTGGCCCCTTTATCAAAAATTATTTGACTATATATATGTGGTTTTATTTCTGGACTTTCTATTCTGTTCCATTGGTCTGAGTGTCTATTTTTCTGCCCATACCATGCTGTTTTGATTGTCGTGGCCCTATAATAGAATTTGAAATCAGGTATTGTTATGCCCCCAGCTTCATTCTTTTTCTTTAGGATTGCTTTGGCTATTCGGGGTTTTTTATAGTTCCATATAAATCTGATGATTTTTTGCTCTATTTCTTTAAAAAACGTCATTGGAAGTTTGATGGGAATTGCATTAAATTTGTATATTGCTTTGGGTAATATAGCCATCTTGATTATATTTATTCTTCCTAGCCAAGAACAAGGTATATTCTTCCATCTCATTATATCTTTTTCGATTTCCCTTAACAATGGTTTATAGTTTTCATTATATAAGTACTTTACATTCTTTGTTATGTTTATTCCTAAGTATTTTATTTTATTTGTTGCAATCGTGAAGGGGATTATTCTTTTGAGTTCCTTCTCAGTTGTTTCATTGTTGGCATATAGAAAGGCTATTGACTTCTGTATGTTAATTTTGTATCCTGCGACCTTACTGTATTGGCTTATTGTTTCTAGTAGTCTTTTTGTGGATTCTTTGGGGTTTTCGATGTATAGGATCATATCATCTGCAAAAAGTGATACCTTTACTTCTTCTTTTCCAATATGGATGCCTTTTATTTCTTTGTCTTGTCTGATTGCTCTGGCTAGAACTTCTAGTACCACATTAAATAAGAGTGGAGAGAGTGGACAACCCTGTCTTGTTCCTGATTTAAGGGGGAAAGCCTTCAGTTTAGTGCCATTTAATATGATGTAAGCTGATGGTTTATCATATATGGCCTTTATCATGTTGAGATATTTTCCTTCTATACCCATTTTGTTGAGAGTCTTAAACATAAAATTGTGTTGTATTTTATCGAAAGCCTTTTCTGCGTCTATTGATAAGATCATGTGGTTTTTGTTCTTTGTTTTGTTGATATGGTGTATTACATTAACCATTTTACGTATGTTGAACCATCCTTGAGATTCTGGGATGAATCCTACTTGATCATGATGTATTATTTTTTTAATATGTTGTTGTATTCGATTTGCTAGTATTTTGTTTAGTATTTTAGCATCTGTATTCATTAGAGATATTGGTCTGTAGTTTTCTTTTTTTGTGCCATCCTTGCCTGGTTTTGGGATGAGGGTTATGTTGGCCTCATAAAATGTGTTTGGAAGTATTGCTTCTTCTTCAATTTTTTGGAAGACTTTGAGTAGAATAGGAACCAAGTCTTCTTTGAATGTTTGATAAAATTCGCTGGTATAGCCGTCAGGGCCTGGACTTTTATTTTGGGGAGGTTTTTAATGGTTTTTTCTATTTCTTCTCTACTGATAGGTCTGTTTAGGCTTTCTGCTTCTTCTTGACTCAGTCTAGGAAGGTTGTATTTTTCTAGGAATTTATCCATTTCTTCTAGGTTGTTGAATTTAGTGGCATAAAGTTTTTCATAGTATTCTACAATAATTCTTTGTATATCTACAGTGTCCGTGGTGATTTCTCCTCTTTCATTTTGGATTTTGTTTATATGAGTTCTTTCTCTTTTTTCCTTGGTAAGTCTTGCCAAGGGTTTGTCAATTTTGTTGATCTTTTCAAAGAACCAGCTCCTTGTTCTATTAATTTTTTCTATAGTTTTTCTGTTCTCTAATTCATTTATTTCTGCTCTGATTTTTATTATCTCCTTTCTTCAGCTGGTTTTGGGTTGTCTTTGTTCTTCTTTTTCTAGTTCCTTAAGGTGGGAAGTTAAGTGGTTCACTTGGGCTCTCTCTTGTTTGTTCATATATGCCTGAAGCGATATGAACTTCCCTCTTATCACTGCTTTTGCTGCATCCCATAGATTCTGATATGTCGTATTGTCATTTTCATTAGTCTGTATATATCTTTTGATCTCTGCACTTATTTCTTCTTTGACCCATTCATTTTTTAAAAGTATGTTGTTTAGTTTCTACATTTTTGTGGGATTTTTTTCCTCTTTTTTGCAGTTGAATTCTAGTTTCAAGGCTTTATGATCAGAAAATATGCTTGGTACAAGTTCAATTTTTCTGAATTTGCTGATGTTGTTTTTGTGGCCCAACATATGGTCAATTCTTGAGAATGATCCATGTACACTGGAGAAAAACGTATACTCAGTCACTTTGGGATGAAATGTCCTGTAGATGTCTATCATATCCAGGTGCTCTAGTGTTTTGTTTAAGGCCACTATGTCTTTGTTGATTTTCTGTTTGGATGACCGATCTAGAGCCGTCAGTGTTGTATTGAGGTCTCCAAGTATGATTGTATTTTTGTCAGTTTTTGTTTTAAGATCAATAAGTAGCTGTCTTATATATTTTGGTGCTCCTTGGTTTGGTGCATATATATTAAGAATTGTTATGTCTTCTTGATTCAGTGTCCCCTTAGCCATTATGAAATGGCCATTTTTATTTCTGAGTACTTTTTCTGTCTTGTAGTCAGCATTATCGGATATGAGTATTGCTACACCTGCTTTTTTTTGGATGTTATTTGCTTGGAGTATTGTTTTCCAGCCTTTCACTTTGAATTTGTTTTTATCCTTGTTACTTAGATGAGTTTCCTGTAGGCAGCATACAGTTGGATTTTCTTTTTAGTCCATTCTGCTACTCTGTGCCTTTTTATTGGTGAGTTTAATCCGTTTACATTTAGTGTAATTATTGATACTTGTGAGTTCCCTATTGCCATTTTATATCTTGCTTTCTGTTAGTTTTGTGTCTTGTTTGATCCTTCTCTTTCGTTTTTCTATCTTTTGTTTTTATTTGGTTGTATTCCATACATCTTTCCTCTGTTGCTATCTTTTTTATCTCATGTGCTTCTGTGGTGGTTTTTTCTTTTTTATTTTTTTTATTTTATAATTTTATTTTTTTAATGGGGTGACATCAATAAATCAGGATACATATATTCAAAGATAACAAGTCCAGGTTATCTTGTCGTTCAATTATGTTGCATACCCACCACCCAAAGTCAGATTGTCCTCTGTCACCTTCTATTTGTTTCCTTTGTGCCCCTCCCACCCCCTATCCCTCTCCCATTCCCCCGTCCACCCCGTAACCACCACACTCTTATCAATGTCTCTTAGTTTCAGTATTATGTCCCACCTACGTATGGAATAATACAGTTCCTGTTTTTTTCTGATTTACTTATTTCGCTTCGTATCATGTTATCAAGATCCCACCATTTTGCTGTAAATGTTCCGATGTCATCATTTCTTATGGCTGAGTAGTATTCCATAGTGTATATATGCCACATCTTCTTTATCCAGTCATCTATTGATGGGCTTTTTGGTTGTTTCCATGTCCTGGCCACTGTGAACAATGCTGCAATGAACATGGGGCTGCATGTGTCTTTACGTATCAATGTTTCTGAGTTTTGGGGATATATACCCAGTAGAGGGATTGCTGGGTCATAAGGTAGTTCTATTTTCAGTTTTTTGAGGAACCACCATACTTTCTTCCATAATGGTTGTACTACTTTACATTCCCACCAACAGTGTATGAGGGTTCCTTTTTCTCCACAGACTCTCCAACATTTGCTATTACCTGACTTGCTAATAACAGCTAATCGAAAAGGTGTGAGGTGGTATCTCATTGCCGTTTTGATTTGCATTTCTCTAATAGCTAAAGAAGATGAGCATCTTTTCATATATCTGTTGGCCATTTGTATTTCTTCCTGGGAGAAGTGTCTATTCATATCCTCTTCCCATTTTTTTATGGGATTGTTTGTTTGTTTGTTGTTGAGTTTTATGAGTTCTTTGTATATTTTGGATATTAGGCCCTTATCTGAGCTGTTGTTTGAAAATATCATTTCCCATTTAGTTGGCTTTCTGTTTATTTTGTTATCAGTTTCCCTTGCTGAGCAAAAACTTCTTAGTCTGATGTAGTCCCATTCATTAATTTTTGCCTTCACTTCTCTTGCCATTGGAGTCAAATTCATAAAATGCTCTTTAAAACCCAGGTCCATGAGTTGAGTACCTATGTCTTCTTCTATGTACTTAATTGTTTCAGGTCTTATGTTTAGATCTTTGATCCATTTTGAGTTAATTTTTGTACAGGGGGAGAGACTGTAGTCCAGTTTCATTCTTTTGCATGTGGCTTTCCAGTTTTCCCAGCACCATTTATTGAAGAGGCTTTCTTTTCTCCATTGTGTGTTGTTGGCCCCTTTATCAAAAATTATTTGACTATATATATGTGGTTTTATTTCTGGACTTTCTATTCTGTTCCATTGGTCTGAGTGTCTATTTTTCTGCCAATACCATGCTGTTTTTATTGTCGTGGCCCTATAATAGAGTTTGAAGTCAGGTATTGTTAAGCCCCCAGCTTCATTCTTTTTCTTTAGGATTGCTTTGGCTATTCGGGGTTTTTTATAGTTCCATATAAATCTGATGATTTTTTGCTCTATTTCTTTAAAAAATGTCATTGGAATTTTGATGGGAATTGCATTAAATTTGTATATTACTTTGGGTAATATAGCCATCTTGATTATATTTATTCTTCCTAGCCAAGAACAAGGTATATTCTTCCATCTCATTATATCTTTTTCGATTTCCCTTAACAATGGTTTATAGTTTTCATTATATAAGTCCTTTACATTCTTTGTTATGTTTATTCCTAAGTATTTTATTTTTTTTGTTGCAATCGTGAAGGGGATTATTCTTTTGAGTTCATTCTCAGTTGTTTCATTGTTGGCATATAGAAAGGCTATTGACTTCTGTATGTTAATTTTGTATCCTGCGACCTTACTCTATTGGCTTATTGTTTCTAGTAGTCTTTTTGTGGATTCTTTGGGGTTTTCGATGTATAGGATCATATCATCTGCAAAAAGTGATACCTTTACTTCTTCTTTTCCGATATGGATGCCTTTTATTTCTTTGTTTTGTCTGATTGCTCTGGCTAGAACCTCTAGTACCACATTAAATAAGAGTGGAGAGAGTGGACAACCCTGTCTTGTTCCTGATTTAAGGGGGAAAGCCTTCAGTTTTGTGCCATTTAATATGATGTTAGCTGATGGTTTATCATATATGGCCTTTATCATGTTGAGATATTTTCCTTCTATACCCATTTTGTTGAGAGTCTTAAACATAAAATTGTGTTGTATTTTATCGAAAGCCTTTTCTGCGTCTATTGATAAGATCATGTGGTTTTTGTTCTTTGTTTTGTTGATATGGTGTATTACATTAACCGTTTTACGTATGTTGAACCATCCTTGAGATTCTGGGATGAATCCTACTTGATCATGATGTATTATTTTTTTAATATGTTGTTGTATTCGATTTGCTAGTATTTTGTTTAGTATTTTAGCATCTGTATTCATTAGAGATATTGGTCTGTAGTTTTCTTTTTTTGTGCCATCCTTGCCTGGTTTTGGGATGAGGGTTATGTTGGCCTCATAAAATGTGTTTGGAAGTATTGCTTCTTCTTCAATTTTTTGGAAGACTTTGAGTAGAATAGGAACCAAGTCTTCTTTGAATGTTTGATAAAATTCGCTGGTATAGCCGTCAGGGCCTGGACTTTTATTTTGGGGAGGTTCTATTTCTTCTCTACTGATAGGTCTGTTTAGGCTTTCTGCTTCTTCTTGACTCAGTCTAGGAAGGTTGTATTTTTCTAGGAATTTATCCATTTCTTCTAGGTTGTTGAATTTAGTGGCATAAAGTTTTTCATAGTATTCTACAATAATTCTTTGTATATCTACAGTGTCCGTGGTGATTTCTCCTCTTTCATTTTGGATTTTGTTTATATGAGTTCTTTCTCTTTTTTCCTTGGTAAGTCTTGCCAAGGGTTTGTCAATTTTGTTGATCTTTTCAAAGAACCAGCTCCTTGTTCTATTAATTTTTTCTATAGTTTTTCTGTTCTCTAATTCATTTATTTCTGCTCTGATTTTTATTATCTCCTTTCTTCGGCTGGTTTTGGGTTGTCTTTGTTCTTCTTTTTCTAGTTCCTTAAGGTGGGAAGTTAAGTGGTTCACTTGGGCTCTCTCTTGTTTGTTCATATATGCCTGAAGCGATATGAACTTCCCTCTTATCACTGCTTTTGCTGCATCCCATAGATTCTGATATGTCGTATTGTCATTTTCATTAGTCTGTATATATCTTTTGATCTCTGCACTTATTTCTTCTTTGACCCATTCATTTTTTAAAAGTATGTTGTTTAGTTTCCACATTTTTGTGGGATTTTTTTCCTCTTTTTTGCAGTTGAATTCTAGTTTCAAGGCTTTATGATCAGAAAATATGCTTGGTACAACTTCAATTTTTCTGAATTTGCTGATATTGTTTTTGTGGCCCAACATATGGTCAATTCTTGAGAATGATCCATGTACACTGGAGAAAAATGTATACTCAGTCACTTTGGGATGAAATGTCCTGTAGATGTCTATCATATCCAGGTGTTCTAGTGTTTTGTTTAAGGCCACTATGTCTTTGTTGATTCTCTGTTTGGATGACCGATCTAGAGCCGTCAGCGGTGTATTGAGGTCTCCAAGTATGATTGTATTTTTGTCAGTTTTTGTTTTAAGATCAATAAGTAGCTGTCTTATATATTTTGGTGCTCCTTGGTTTGGTGCATATATATTAAGAATTGTTATGTCTTCTTGATTCAGTGTCCCCTTAGCCATTATGAAATGGCCATTTTTGTCTCTAAGTACTTTTCCTGTCTTGTAGTCAGCATTATCCGATATGAGTATTGCTACAACTGCTTTTTTTTGGATGTTATTTGCTTGGAGTATTGTTTTCCAGCCTTTCACTTTGAATTTGTTTTTATCCTTGTTACTTAGATGAGTTTCCTGTAGGCAGCATACAGTTGGATTTTCTTTTTTAATCCATCTGCTACTCTGTGCCTTTTTATTGGTGAGTTTAATCCATTTACATTTAGTGTAATTATTGATACTTGTGAGTTCCCTATTGCCATTTTATATCTTGCTTTCTGTTAGTTTTGTGTCTTGTTTGATCCTTCTCTTTCGTTTTTCTATCTTTTGTTTTTATTTGGTTGTATTCCATACATCTTTCCTCTGTTGCTATCTTTTTTATCTCATGTGCTTCTGTGGTGGTTTTTTCAATGGTGGTTACCTTTGAGTAATGAAAAGGGTCCCTACCCTGTTCATTGTAGCGAACTATTTTGTGAGTACTTTTGCACTCCATCGTCCTTTGCTACTGTTAATCTCCCTCTTCTCCCCCTCTTTCTTTTTGTTGTTGTCACAGTTTCAATTTGGTTTTATTGTGTTCTTCTTGGAACTTTTACTTGTGGCTCTGTTTTTTTTTGTTCTTTGTATCTGATTGGAGAACCCCCTTTAGTAATTCCTGGAGTGGGGGTTTTCTGATGATAAATTCCCTCATCTTTTCTGTATCTGTGAATGTTTTTATTTCTCCTTCGTATTTGAAGGATAGCTTTGATGGGTATAGTATTCGTGGCTGAAAGTTCCTCTCTTTCAGGACTTTAAATATTGGGGTCCACTCTCTTCTAGCTTGTAGAGTTTCTGCTGAGAAATCTGCTGATAATCTAATGGGCCTTCCTTTATATGTTGTATTCTTCTTTTCCCTGGCTGCCTTGAGAATTTTTTCTTTGCTGTTGGTTTGTGTCAATTTCATTATAATATGCCTTGGAGTAGGTTTGTTGGGGTTAAGAAAACTTGGAGTTCTCTTTGCTTCTTGAACTTGAGGCTTTAGTTCTTTCCACAGACTTGGGAAGTTCTCATCTATTATTTGTTTGAGTATGTTCTCCATTCCATTTTCTCTCTCTTCTCCCTCTGATATACCTATTATTCTTATGTTATTCTTTTTGATGGAGTCAGATAATTCTTGTAGGGCTATCTCATTTTTTTTAATTTTTGAGTCTCTTTCTTCTTCTCTCTGTTGTGCCTCAAGTTGCTTGTCTTCTATATCACTAATCCTCTCTTCTATCTGACCTGTTCTATTAGCTAAGCTTGTTACCTCGTTTTTCAGCTCGTGAATTGAGTTTTTCATCTCTGTTTGATTTGTTTTTATAGTTTCAATTTCCTTGGACATATATTCTTTGTGTTCATTGAGTTGTTTTTTGAGCTCCCTATATTGCCTTTCTGTGTTTTCTTGTATATCTCAGAGAATTTTTTGTATTTCTATCTTGAATTCTCTGTCATTTAGCTCCAAGTTTTCCAATATATTAAATTTTTTCTCCATAGATTTTTCCTTATCTAGTTGTGTTACCTCTCTTTCTTTTGTATCCATGATATTCGATTTTCTCTTCCTTAATGGCATCTGAGGGTGGTTTTGTTGATAGTATTAATGAGATTTAATAAAGAATAAAAAGTTAAAAAAAATAAAAAAAAATAAAAAATAAAAAAGTTGTTTTTTAAAAAAAATTAATAATGAAATAAAGAAAAATAAAATAAAATAAAAATTTTTAAAAAAAGGCAATTATTCCCCCCCTTCTTTTTTCTTCTCCTCTCCTCTTTCCTCTTTCTTGAGAAAATCTTGTGGTGGACTGTGAATTATAATAAACAATGCCTGTGATGGAGGGCCTGAATTGGGGAAACGTAATAAAGGGGCAAAAAAGAAAAAAAGAAAAAAAAAAAAAAGGAAAAAAAAAAAAAAAAAGAAAAAAGAAAAAAAAAGCGTATGGACCCACAAAAAGCAAATAAGGAAAAAATTTGGGTCAAGAATAAAATGATTTGCTTTTAGGTGTTGGTTGTCTAAGAGTTATGATGAGAGGAATAAGAGTAAAACGGAAAAATGGGGGGACAAATTAAAAACTTACTATTGTATTTAGTGGAACAAGAACTAGATAATATGGAGAGCCAGGGATGGGAGCACTGCTAGTGAGTTAAAAAGGTGAAGTAAAACCCCCCCAAAATGCCACAAACATAGGTTTGAGTCCCAGATAAGATAATTTGTTTGTTATTGAGGTTTGAATGAGAGGAGATGTAAAGAAGAAAGGAAGAAACTAATATAGAGGGAGAAAAGAAAGAGAGAGAGAGAAAAAAAAAAGGGAACTACTAAAAGAAGAAAAAAGAAAGGAGAGAGAGAGAGTTAAGGGTTTTGGAGTGCAATTCTCATAGAGAGAAAGAAAGAGAAGAGAAAAGATAATGGGAGATGTAACACTTATGGGTAGTGTAGTTCAAGGAGAGGAGAGAGTAAGACCGGTAGAGAGTTAATCGGCCAAATTGGAGGAGGAAAAAAAGTATCAAGAATGAAGATAAGAGAAACAAACGAACAAATATAATAAAATGGGATAGGTTATAAAGTCTGCAGATTATTCTTGATTTTGAGAGGTTATCTTCTTGCTTTTTCTTTTCTCTCCCTCTTTCTGGTCGGTGACTCTGTACCCCGGGTTCTGCCCCTTTGGCACGCTCAGGTAGAGGTTTGCAGTTGATAAGTCTCTATGGCAATGTCATGTATTGTGCTTTAGTCTCGTGGGAGTCGAGGCTCATTAGCATTTATAGGCTCCGACAGTGAGAGAGTCCGTGTTCCTGGAGCCTTTCTCCTAGTCTTTCCTTCCTCAATTAGTAGCCTGATAATCCAGCTATGGGGTTGTTGCTGCCTCTGCCTGGATAGTAAGAGGCTCAAAGAGCTGGGAAGTCCCCACTCTATTTCCACTCAGCACAGGGCTCTGGGTAAGGCTCAGTCAGTCAGAGCTGCTAGCATAATCATGCGGGCTTTCCGCCCACTCAAAGACCACTGGCTCTGCCACTCTGTCCGGTAACACAAGCGGGCGCCCACTTCTGGGGGGCGCTTGGAGGAAACTCTCACTCACTGTCTGCGACCAGGATATCCAGCCAGCAGTCTTACGCTCTGAGTGAAACCCCCAACCGCAGGGAAAAGTTGCAGCGTTGGAATTGATTCTCGCTCCGTCCCCGTGCGCGGCTTTTGCAAGGCGCTGGGGCGGCTTGAGATTCCGCTTTGGCCCACACAAAGGCCCCTGACTCTGCCCCTCTCTGCGATAACACGGGCGCACACTGCCGTGGCACTCAGAGGAATCGCTCACTTCTTATCTGCGCTCGCAAACCAGAATATGAGGCCGGCCGCGGTTCCCTCTGAGTGAAACACCCTCCAGCACGGAAAATCTCCACCATTGGAATTAGTTCTCACTCCCTCCCGTGCGTGGCTTTCCCAGGGTGCTGGGGCTGCCCAGAGACTCTTTCCTCGGCCCACAGAAAGGCCTCTGACCCTGCCTCTCCGTGGGGCAACACGGGCACCCATTCTCGGGGCCTAGGAAGAAATTCTCGCCCACTAACTGCGCACGGACCAGGAGACCGGGTAAAATGGCCGCTCCGCTTGTCTTTCTTTGTTTGGGTTTGGCGCGAGTGTTAGCTTGTATTGCCCGGGTTGCCACAGGATCAGATTTTCCTCGGCTTGGATCTCCGTGCCACAGCCTGGTTCGGCCGTTTGTGCCACGGCGGCCTGGATCTATTCACCCCCTTTGCCCGCCTCAGTTTCTATATTCACAGTTACCAGAGAAAGCCGCCCTGTTTAGGTTAGTGAGGAAGGCGGAGCATTTCTTACTCCCTATTTCCTTCGGGGTTTGGTTATATATTTAGCCAATTTTTCACTCAATCATACCTTTGGGTGTATTGCGAAGCATCTGGAAGCTCCAAGTATAGGTTTTTCTGTTTCTGGTTGAAGATCTTGTTGAGTTTTGGGGGAGATTTATCGGTATCGCTTCCTACCCCGCCATTACTCTGACGTCATCCTCGAGTTTCTGTTGTTGTTTTTTTTTTATAGTTTTTCTGTTATCTATTTCATTTACTTCTGCTCTGATTTTAATTATTTCCTTTCTTCTTCTGGTTTTGGGTCGTCTTTGTTCCTTTTCTAGTTCCTTTAAATGTGAAGTTAAGTGGTTTACTTGGGCTCTCTCTTATTTGTTTCTATAAGCCTGCAGTGATATGAAGTTCCCTCTTATTACTGCTTTTGCTGCATCCTAGAGATTTTGATATGTTGTATTGTTATTTTCATTTGTTGGTATGTATATTTTGATCTTTGTACTTATTTCTTTTTTGACCCACACATTTTTTAAAAGTATATTTTTTACTTTCCACATTTTTATTTGTTTTTTTTTGCCTATTTTTTTGCAGTTGAAATTTAGTTTCAAATCTTTATGATCAGAAAATATGCTTAGTATAATTTTAATTTTTCTGAATTTGCAGATGTTATTTTTGTGGTCCAACATATGGTCAATTCCTGAGACTGTTCCATGTACACTAGAGAAAAATGTATACTCTGTCACTTTGGAATTAAATGTCCTGTAGATGTCTATCATATACAATTGTTCTAAGGTTTTGTTTAAGGCCAATGTTTATTTATTGATTTTCTGTTTGGATGAACAATCTAGAGCTGTCAGCAGTGTATTGAGGTCTTCATGTATGATTGTATTTTTGTCAGTTTTTGCTTTTAGGTCAGTCAGTAGCTGTCATATATTTTGGTGCTCCTTTGTTTGGTGCATATATATTAAGCAGTGTCATGTTTTCTTGATTCAGTGTCCACTTATTCATTATAAAAGGACCATTTTTGTCTCTGATTACTTTTGCTGTCTTGTAGTTAGCATTGTTAGATATGAGTATTGCTACACCTGCTTATTTTTGTATGTTATTTGCTTGTAGTATTGTTTTTCAGCCTCTCACTTTGAATTTGTTTTTATCCTTGTTGCTTACATGAGTTTCTTGTAGGCAGTATACAGTTGGATTTTCTTTTTTATCCATTCTGCTACTCTGTGTCTTTTTATTGATGAGTTCAATCCATTTACATTTAGTGTAATTATTGACTCTTGAGGGTTTCCTATTGCCATTTTATAAATTGCTTTCTGTAGTTTTGTATCTTGTTTGGTTCTACTCTTTTGTTTTTTTATCATTTGTTTTTGTTTGGTTGTAATCCATACTTCTTTCCTCTGTTACTTTTTTTTTCAAGTCATGTGCTTCTGTGGTGGTTTTTTCAGGGGTGGTTACCATTAAGTAATGGAAAGTGTACCTACTATGTTCATGTAGTACACTATCATTGAGTGCTTCTGCACTGCATTGTTCTTTGCTACTGTAAATTTTTGTCCTTTCCCCTTTTTTGTTTTTGTTGTCACAGTTTAAATTTGGTTTTATTGTGTTCTTGGTGGAGCTATTACTTGTGGTTTTGTTTTGTGTTGTTGTTTGGAAAACCCATTTTAGTATTTCCTGAAGTAGTGTTTTTTATGATAATTTTTTTCATCTTTTCTGTATCTGTTTATGGTTTTATTTCTCCTTCATATTTGAAGGGTAACTTTGATGGGTATAGTATTCTTGACTGGGAGTTCCTCTCTTTCAGAACTTTAAATATTGGGGTCCACTATCTTCTAGCTTGTAGAGTTTCTGCTGAGATATCTGATGATAATCTAATAGGCCTTCCTTTATATGTTGGTTTTTTTTTCTGTCTGCCTTGAGAATTTTTTCTTTGTCATTGGTTTGTGCCAATTTTATTATGATGTGCCTTGGAGTAAGTTTGTTGAGGTTAAGATAACTTGGTGTTCTGTTTGCTTCTTGAATTCGGGGCTTTAGTTCTTTCCACAGTCTTGGGAAGTTCTCATGTATTATTTGTTTGAATATGTTCTCCATTCCATTTTCTCTCTCTTCTCCTTCTGATATACCTATTATTCTTATGGAACTCTTTTTGATGGAGTCTGACAATTCCTGTAGGGCTTTCTAATTTTTTTTTAATTCCTGTGTTTCTCTTTTCTACTCTCTGTTATACCTCAAGTTACCTGTCTTCTATGTCACTAATTCTCTCTTCTATCTAGCCTGTTATATTATCTAAGCTTGTTACCTCATTCTTCAGTTCATGAATTGAGATTTTCATCTCTGTTTGATTTGTTTTCATAGTTTCAATTTTCTTGGTAATATATTCTTTCTGGTCATTGAGTGTTTTTTTGAGCTCCCTAAATCGCCTTTCTGTGTTATCTTGTATATCTCTGAGTATTTTTAGGATATCTATTTTAAATTCTCTGTCATTTAACTCCAAGGTATCTAATCTATTAAAATATTTTTCTATAGATTTTTCCTCATCTATCTGTGCTACATCTCTGTCTTTTGTATTCATGATATTCATTTTTTAATGGCATCTGAGGGTGATTTTGTTAATAATACTAAGGATAATTAATAAAGAATAAAAATTTAAAACATAGATAATAAAAATAATTTATTAAAATTATTATTTCTTTTTTTTCTTTTCTGAGAAAATACCATAAAAAACCTGAGAATTATATTGTGCCAAGTGGAACAAATACTACGTAGAATGGAGGGCCTGACTTGGAGAGGAGTGACAAAGGGGCAAAAAATAAAATAGAGACCCAGAAAATGCAAAAAAAGAAAAAAATTTGGATCAAGAATAAAATAATTTGTTTGTAAATGACAATCAAATGAGAGATACAGTGAAAGAGATAAGAAGAAAACAAGAAAAATAAAACTTATTATTTTATTAAGTGAAACAAAAACTACATAGAATGGAGAACTGGGGAATGCTAATTAGTTAAAAGGTGAAGTAAAAAGCACACAAAATGCCAGAAGAAAAAATTTGAATCCAAAATAAAATAATTTGTGAGTGAGGATTGAATGAGAGAAAAAGTAAAAGAGAAAAGAAGAAACTAAGAAAGAGGAATAAAAAGAAAACAAAGAAGAAAAAAGAAAAGAAGAAGGAGAGTTAAGGTTTTTGGAGTGTAAACCTCATAGAGAGAAAGAAAAAAAAGAAAAAAATGGAAAATGTAACAACTATGGGTAATGCAGTTCAAGATGAAGAGAAAAAAATAAGATGAGCTGAGTATAAAAGGACCAAGGTGGAAGAAAAAAAATAAAGAAGAAAATGAACGGTACAAAAAAAAGTGGAAACAGTTATAAAGACTGTGGATTATTCTTGATTTTGAGAGGTTATCTTCTTCCTTTTTCTTTCTTCTCGCTCTTTCTGGTTGGTGGCATTGTACCCCAGGTTCTGCCCCTGTGGCATGCTTAGGTAGATATTGGCAGTTGATATGTCGCTATGGTGATGACATATACTATGCCTCAGTCTCATTAGTAGTTGGGGCTTGTTAGCATTTCCAGGCTTCAAGCATTCCAAGGCTCTGAATGAATGAGTCCATTTTCTCAGAGCCTCTCTCCAAGTCTCTCCTTTCTGAATTAGAAGCCTGGTGATCCAGCTATGAGGTTGCCCCTGCCACTGCCTGGAGTGTAAAAGGCCCTAAGAGCTGGCAAATCCCCACTCTATTGCCACTCAGCACAGAAATCTGGGTAAGGCTCTGTCAGTCAGAGCCACAAGGGTAATCAAGGAAGGCTGGGAACCAATTGCTCTCAACATGTCTTTCTATGAACCTCCAGGCATGTCTAGTGTGCCTCAGCACTCTGTGGGACCACTCTCCCCAGGCTTTTTGCACTATGTAACCTGTATTGGATAGCAGGAAAATGCCCTAGTCATTGCCTGCAGAACAGGAGGTCTTAAAAGCTGCCAAGTCCCTTTTTTTAGCAAACATCCCTGAGTATAAAAGCTATTCTGATCAGAACCACCAGCTTAAGCAGGTAGGAGGGCATGTTGACTTCAGTTCAGGCTCCTTTCTAAGGTTCCCCATGTATATATAGTTAAATTTGCTTTAGTGTTCCATGGGATTGCTCTCTGCAGGCTTCTTTCTTGTTAAAAAGCCTACAGCCTTGCCTGTCCAACTTCTTCAGTGTTCTCTGAGGTCTGTGCCGTAGAAATGTGTTTTTCACCCTGTATCTGCTGGCAGGAAGTTTCCCCAGCCACAGGCAGAGGAAGAGGCCCTAAAAAATATCATGTCTCTTCTCTTAGATAACTGACCTGAAAAAGAAGACCTTGTCAGCCAGAGGCGCTGCTGGCGTAATCCAGTTGGGCAGTGAGTAGACTGTGGGTTAAGCTAATTTCAGAGATTGGATCTGTGGATCTGCTCCCGAGACTGTTTGCAAGCTGCCTGTGCACACCTCCCCCAGCACTTCCATATTTTTTCTTCCTGGGAATGGGATTTGTTAGCCTTGGTGGAGGTGCTCCAACTGCCTGGAGAGGTCTGGGCATAGGGAAGTCCGCTTCTGTGCACTCTTTGCGTGCTGTTGTTCGGGGAGCAGGGATTTCACTGAGACTCTGGTTTCAGCCCACGCAGAAGGCTACTGCTGTCCGTTTCTAACCCAGCCTCTTTGTCAAGGAACACAGGCGCCCATGCCCGGGGAGGAACCACTTGCACACTGTCCACACTCGCTGACAGGATATCGAGGGTAATGAACCACCGCTCACCTGCATTTGCCGGGGTCTGGTGCCAGCATTAGCTCATGTGGGTTGAGCTGCTGCAGTCACACTCTTTTCTCGGCTTCAATGTCTCTGCCCCAGCCCAGCTCTTTCCATTCCCCCAGGCTCACTTTTTCTCAGTTCCAAGTGAAAGCAGCCCTTGTTCAGGTCAGTAAGGAAGGTGGAGTGTTTCATTCTCCATCTTATTTCCTTCAGGATCGATTATATATTTAGCCACCTTTTCACCCAATCATACCTTTGTTAAGTGTGTGGGACTTACAGATGCTCCTGCAATCATTTTTCTGTCTCTAGATGTAAAATTTGTTGAAATTTTGGGAAGAGATATTAAGAGTGTTACTCACAGCACCATTGCTCTGACATCACCCTCAAATTTATAATTATATATTTTAAAATAAAATGCTATTTTTATAATACAAAATGCATACAAGGTCTTGCTCAAAAAATACATAAAAACAGTTTTTCAAACAAAGAAACAGTATGGTGGAGAGAAATGGGGCAGAGTATAAATACTTTAAAGTTTAAGATGACCTGAGTTAAAAATCTTTCAAGAAACAGAGAATACACACGTCCCGTGGTGGTGCAATGAGTAGGCATTGACTTTAAATGCTGAGGTTGCAATTTGAAACCCCAAGGTCGCCAGCTTGACCAAGGGGTGATCAACAAAATCCAAGCGCTAGCTTGAGCCCAAAGGTCATGGTCTTGAAGTCCAAAGTTTCTAGGGTCTTGAGGCCTCCCTTCCCCCCTCACTCACCCATCCCTGTGCAGGCAAATACAAGAATCAATCAATGCAACACTAAAATGAAGAAATAATGACTCAATGCTTCTCTCTCCTTCCTTCTCTCTCCCTTCCTAGCTCTTAAAAAAAAGAAAAAAAAGAAAGAGTACAATATAACTATAAAAAAATAAGTATAAGTAATTGTAGAAGCTAAAATATGTGAGCAATTAACCTCTTACAGTAAACCTGGTAAGTTTTTACTGAAGAGGTGATACTTAAATACAGTCTTGAAGAATTAACATGCACTTACTAATATGCAACCATTTATTTGGCTTGCCTATGTTCCTCAAAACTTTCACATTTTTAAGAAAAGTTGTCAATACTAGCCCTTGAAAAGTTTCTGAGAGATGACTTCTGAACTCTTGGAATTTTATATCTGATCACTTCTTGGCCTTTTGCCTAAGCTCAAGTGTAGTATGTGTGAAATATTACACCTGGTAAGAATGTTTCTATATGCCTGAGGTCTTGGGACATGCTGTATTCAGTTTGACCTCTGGGGTGGTTTGAGTTCAAGGAGATGGTGTCAGTTCTGTGGAGGCTGAACCCCAATGGGACTTACCACCCCCCCCAAAAAAAGACTGTAGACATGAAGGCTCAGGTGAGTTTTCCTGGTTGACAATACTCCTATAAACTGTCCCCACATTGTTACAAGTAGGATTAAGCATCTTCATGTGCAACTCTAGTAAAAGGAAATATTTGGAAGATTCTACCTGCTTCCTCCTGGATTTTACACCATGCACAGTTTCTCTTTGCTAATTTTAATATGTGTCCTTTCACTATAATAAAACACAACCATGAGTATAACAGTTTTCTGAATACAGTGAATGCTAGCCAATCATTGAGACTAAGGGTGGTCCTGGAGACCCCTAACTCAACTAAGAAAAAAAAATACAGCATGTAAACCAAGAAAAGCAGGTGCAAAGTTTTTAAATAAAAAAACTGAGTTTATAAAAATAGAAATATACTTTTACATATATCATACATATACATAAATTGAAAAGTTAGGAAATTTGCAATATCTAAATTAAGGTATATTTTTGTTGAAAACTACAAATGATGAAAAGACATTCTGTTCTGAGCATGAAAACACTCAATATCACAAAAGTTTCCATTTTACCTGTATAAATAAGTGACTTGATAAAAGTAATATCAGGTGTTTTGGAGGTTTTAAACTCAATAAGATGATTTTCAGAGTCTTTAAATTTTTACAACCATCTAGCAAGCTGACATCACTGTAAATGACAACAAAAATCCATCTTTTCCTCATTTCAAATTCCTATTGAAAAAACATCATGGAATTTAGAAGATACACAATGCTCAAAACAATTCAGGTAGAAAAGGGGGCAAGGCACACAAATCAGAATTCAAGCAATTTCAGGAAATGTACATGCAAAAGGATATCTGAACATTGCAGAAGAAACCCAACCAGAGTATACAAGGAGTGGCAGAATACATCTTAGAAAGACTCTTATTTGCCATAAAGATTTTCATAAAGAGGCTAAATTCAAAAATTTGAGGCATGAAATGAAGTCCCAAAGAGACACAAGGGAAAAAATGTAAAGTCTGTAGACATCAGCAAATCCTACCTTTTTTTTAAATTTAGTGATAGGAGGGGAGGTAGAGACAGACAGACTCCTGCATTCACCTTGACCAGAATCCCCCCAACAAGACCACTAGATGGCGATGCTCTGCACATACAGGAACTTTGCTCCATTGCAACTGGAGCCATTTTTTGGTGCCTCAGGCAGAGGCCAAGGAGCCTTCCTCAGTGTCTGGGGACAACTCACTCAATCAAGCAGGAGGGGAGAAGAAAGAGAGAAATGAGAGGGGGAGGTGTGGAGAAGAAGATGGGTGCTTCTCCTGTTTGCCCTCACCTGGAATTGAACCAAATGTCCATATGCCAGGTCAATTCTCTACCACTGTGCCAACCAGCCAGGGTCACCATTTGCATTTATGAGCAAGTATACCATTGTAATAAGTATATATCAGATGAATGTGATCCCAACTCAATTTCTCTCAGTGTGCCAGTTGTCATGGTTAAGTTTTGATGATTATATTAAAATAAAACCCCAAATTCAAAACCAAAGTTTCTGACCAGTTATACGTATAAAGTCTCTAATAACTAATTCCATTAATTCAAAGCTCAAGTTTTGACAGTCCCATTCATGCCAATTACATTAATTTCTTTTAACTGACAATTCACTAAAATGTACAATTATGGGAAAAGGTAGTGAGGAAGACTTTTTTTTAGCAAGACAGAGAAAGGAGAAAGAGAAACGCAAAGACAGGAAGAGAGAAATGAGAAGCATCAACTTGTAATTGTGGCACTTTGGTTATTCATTGATTATTCTCATATCTGCATTGATGGGGGGGCTACAGCAGAGCGAATATTCCCTAGCTCAAGATAGCAATCTTGGGCTTAAGCCATAGACATCTGGGCTCAAGCCAGAGTAAATGGGATCATATCAATAATCCCATGATCAAGCTGGTGACCTCACACTCAAGACAACTATCTTGGTGATTCCAACCTGGGCCCTCAGCATCCAGGTCAACACTCTATCCACTGTGCCACCACCAGTTAGGCAGAAGATTCTTCTTAAACCAAAACACACAAATCTACAAAATACTTTATCTCTACTGTGTTTAAAGAATTTAGTTTCAGTAAATTCACTGGTGGCTTTCGATTCAAGATAGACGACTAAGCAGATGTGGAAAGACCATCTGACATCCAACTCAAACACGGAAATGTCTAGTATATAAAAAATCATAGTTAAACAAATATCTATATATAATCAAGTCTGCATCCAAGAAGGCAAAGTTTTGAAGTACCAAAAACAAAAAGGAAAACTCACAGCCCAAGTGGTGAGGCACTGATGCCAGTGGATCACCAGGGTTATCAGTGCTACTTTTGGAAATAGGACAAAGCTTTAAAGGTAAAATTAAACTCTCTTCATAAGCCACAGGGCAGGCTAAAATCCTTGTCATCACCGCAGTCATACACAAGAAATCAGAATGCCAAACAAGCTTCATGTATGATACATAATCAAAGTTTCTATTATCTGCACAGTACAAAGAAGGCCAAGTCAAGAAACTGATCTTGACTAGTAAGAAGATGATCTATGAGCTTCCAAGCAAGTAAACTTGGAGAAATTTGGAAGAGTAGCACAGCACACTTAGAGGGTATAAAATAGCCACACACTTTCCCACACACATTGCCCTATGCTCCTCTCCCATCTGGCTGTTCCTGAGTCACATCCTTTTCAATAAAAAGGTAAAGTTTATGTAGGGATACAACCTCCAGCCCTGCATTTTCATATCCTGGCACCAGTTTTTCTGAGATTTCAGAAACACTGAATGGAAATCAGAAAGTACATCTACCATAACCAGAAGGAACCCAGCCCATAATTCTAGTCATTTATCTCAAGGCTGAAGTCAACACTTCTGTTTTCTATTTTAAGTTAATTAAAATTTATCATTAATCAACTCAGAACTCCAAACAAAACGTCCACAAAGCAGAAGTTATTAGCTATGCCTCATATCTTTTTTGCTTCCTGTATTGCTTATTTAAGTGAATTCACAGTCATTCAACAACAACCAAAAGAAAAAATAAATAAACAAGGCAGCAGCAGCTTTTCTAAAACCATATAGAAACACAAGACCATCTATTTAAAACACCTCCCAATCCAGGGTACAAAAGGGGTTCCCACTGAGAATAAGTTTGTAATTAAAACTACAAAGCTAATGAAGAACCACTACTAATAGATGAGTCAACAAACACAATAAAACAATAAATAACAACCTAAATCACAGAAATAAAGCAGTCTCAAAAAGACTTCAAATATGTGTAAGATATTCAGGATTATAAAAGAATAATCTATGAAAATTGGTAGATATGAAAAAGAATCAAAAAGAAAATATACTCATTGAATAAACTCAAAACACAGGTTAAATAGTAAGCAAGAGATAAATGAAAATAAAATTATCAAGGTAAAAAATAGATATGCAAAAATTACATAGAATTTGGCACAGAGATAAGGAGAGATGGAAACTACAAAGGAAGTTAAAGAACTGAATGAGAAACTCCAGCATATGTCAAATTGAAGTTCTAGAAATTTATGAAAAAATTGAGGCAAAGATCCTATTTAAAGAAATAATGGCCAAAATTTTCACAACTGAAGAAATAAGTCCTCAAATTGTAATCCAAGTCCTAAGCAGAATAATTAAAAATAAATCCACACCTAAACAAAACAAAGATGGAGCAAAATCTCCAACTAGCAAATAACTGCTAATATTAAAATAAAATCAAGACTAACAGCAGAACGTGTTAGTAAAAAAATACCAAAATAAATAGCAGGCAAAATTCAAGATGGTGGCAAAGTAGGTGTATGTTACACTCACCTCCTGCCAGGAGTTACAACTAAATTTAAGTACAATCATTCTGAATAACCAACACTAGACTAAATGAAGAGTAATCTCATAACCTTCTGAGAAACAAAGGTCACAGTCTGACACCAGGCCCCTCATCCCAGAGTTCCAGAGCCAGAAAGAGAAGACCCCATAAATTTGGTGTAAAAAAAACAGGAGGGGTTGAGGCTAAAGTTGAGGATTGAGGCTGAGAAAAACAGAGGGCTGCTGGTGTCCCAGGCAGTTCCCTTTAAAGGGTCTGCACACAACACAAACTTATTTAAACTCACTCCCTCTGAGTTCCAGCACTGGGACAGCTGCTAGAAAGGCACAAGAGACATAAGGGGGAAAAATGAATCAAACAGCATCAAGGTAAAAGCTGGAGGAACAGCCTTCTCCCAGGCAGAAGTGCTGACAGAGACTATTTTTGTTTCTTTGATAAACCCATCCACCACAGAGAGTCCAGCAGATAGCATATCTGAATCTCCACCAATATGGTCACAAGTTTGCCCTGCCCCGGTGATTACCTAAGGCCACTCCACCCAATTTTTGGGCCCAGCGAAGGTGTTTCAAGTGGCATCTCCATATGAATGTCCTGTCTTGGTTCATGCCTCACGTTTTTCTAAAATCTCAAACAAGAAGCACCTGGCCTCAGCATGCCTGTACATCTTGCTAAATAGCTCCAGGTCCTGCACTAGTAGCAGCCAATGGTTTGCAGCTTGGCCTCTCTCCCAGACACCTCCAAGTCCAACACAAGTAGCAGACATTGGCAAAATACTTTCTATTGTGTGTGTGTGTGACAGAGATAGAGAGAGAGAGAGAAGGACAGGTAAGGACAGACAGACAGAAAGGAAAAAAAATGAGAAGCATCAACTCTTCGTTGTGGCACCTTAGTTGTTCATTGATTGCTTTCTCATATGTACTTTGACTTGGCTAAAGCAGACCAAGCAACCCCTTGCTCAAGCCAGCGACCTTTGGCTCAAGTTGGTGAGACTTGCTCAAATCAGATGAGCTTACGCTCAAACTGGCAGCCTTGAGGTTTCTAACCTGAGTCCTCCACATTCCGGTCTAATGTTCTATCTACTGCACCACCACCTGATTAGGCTGCAAATCACTTTGCATCTCATACCAGGTGGCCCTGGGGAAGAACAGAGGTGGTGGCTGATTTTGGCCTAAACCTCCCAGGGATCCCCAGAGTCAGCACACCCAGCTTCAGACCACATGGAAGCATTACTACCCAGCTACATCCACAAGTTACAAACTAAAAGGGGACTCAGCAGGCACCAGAGCCCAATTGATGTTACAGTAAGTCCTGTTCTGTGGGGTGGGCTTCTGCATAGCTGATCCTCTACAGTAGGAGGTCAGTGGCTGCAGTCAGTCCTTGTAGCAAATCAGATCGACCTGTGGGTAACTCCCTTCTCCACTGACATGCCAACAACAATCAAAGCTCAACTGTAAGATAGCCTGACTTGTGGTGGCACAGTGGATGAAGTGTCAACCTGAATGCTGAAGTCGCTGGTTTGAAACCCAAGCTTGCCTGGTCAAGGCACATATGAAAGTTGATGCTTCCTGCTCCTCCCCTACCTTTTCTCTTTCTCTCTCTCCCCCCTCTCTAAAATGAATAAATTTAAAAAAATTGTTTAAATAAATAAAAGCTCAACTATAAGAGGAGACTGTACACAGACCACACAGGAAGGGGAGGTGCACCTGAGTGCCCAGCTTGGGTGATCAGGGAATCTGTGCATCTCGACCCTACAGAACACCTACTACATTAGGCTACTCTACCAATCCTGAAAGGTGTAGCAGCTCTACCTAAAACAAAGGAACAAACAGGCTGCCAAAATGTAGAGACAAAGAAACATGTCCCAAATCAAAGAACAGAACAAAACTCCAGAAAAAGAACTAAACAAAATAGAGAGAAGCAATCTACTAGATACAGAATACAAAACACTGGTCATTAGTATGCTCAATGAACTTAGAATTTCAAACATAAAAACAACCATTTTGAAATAAAGGATACACTAACTGACTTACAGAGAATGAAAGTAGATGAAACTGAGAGTCTAATTAGAAATTTGGAATATAAGGAACCAAAAAAATCTGATCAGAACAGCAAAAGAAAGCAAATAAATGAAGACTGTGTAAGGCTGTAGTCCCCAACCCCAGGGCCGCAGACCAGTATCGGTCTGTGGGCCATTTGGTACCGGTCCACAGAGAAAGAATAAATAACTTACATTATTTCTGTTTTATTTATATTTAAGTCTGAACGAGGGTTTATTTATTTATTTATTTACTTACTTTTTTGTATTTTTCTGAAGCTGGAAACGGGGGAGACAGTCAGACAGACTCCCGCATGCGCCCCACTGGGATCCACCCAGCACGCTCACCAGAAGCGACACTCTGCCCACCAGGGGGCGACACTCCGCCCCTCCGGGGCATCGCTCTGCCCCGACCAGAGCCACTCCAGCGCCTGGGGCAGAGGCCAAGGAGCTATCCCCAGCGCCCGGGCCATCTCTGCTCCAATGGAGCCCTGGGTGCGGGAGAGGAAGAGAGAGACAGAGAGGAAGGAGGGGAGGAGGTGGAGAAGCAAATGGACGCTTCTCCTATGTGTCCTGGCCGGGAATCGAACCCGGGTCCCCCACATGCCAGGCTGACGCTCTACCGCTGAGCCAACCGGCCAGGGCCACGAGGTTTTATTTTTAAACAATGACCAGATTCCTTCTGTTTCATTCATCTAAAACTCACTCTTCACGCTTGTCTCAGTCACATGATCCATTTATCCATCCCACCCTAAAGGCTGGTCCGTGAAAATATTTTCTGACATTAAACCAGTCTGTGGCCCAAAAAAAGGTTGGAAACCACTGGTGTAAGGAGCCTCTGGGTCAACTTCAAGTGTACCAACATTAACATCATGGGGGTGCTGGAAAGAGAGGAGAAAGAAATTTAAAACCTCCTTGAAAAATGACAGAAAACTTCCCTAATTTAAGGAAAAAAATAGACAAGACCAGGAAACATAGAAAGTCCAAATCAAGATAAACCTAAGAAAGCCCACACCAAGACACATAATTAAAATGCACAAAATTAAAGAAAAAGAGAACATCTTAAAAGCATTAAAAGAAAAGCTGTTAGTCATATGGTAGTTCTATTTTTAGTTTTTTGAAGAACAACCATACTTTCTTTCATACTGGTTGTATTACTTTACATTTTTACCAATAGTGGACAAAGGTTCCTTTTTCTCCACAGCATCTCCAACACTTGATATTACCTGTCTTGTTGATAATAGCTAATCTAACAGGTGTGAGGTGGTACCTCATTGTAGTTTTGATTTGCATTTCTCTAATAATTAATGAGCATCTTTTCATATATCTGTTGACCATTTGTATTTCTTCCTGGGAGAAGTGTCTGTTCATGTCCTCTTCCCATTTTTTATTGAGTTGTTTGTTTATTTATTGAGTATTATGAGTTCTTTGTATATTTTGGATATTAGGCCCTTATCTGAGCTGTTCTTTGAAAATATCATCTCCCATTTAGTTGGCTGTCTGTTTATTTGTTTGTCAGTTTCTCTTGCTGAGTAAAAGCTTCTTAGTCTGATGTGGTCCCATTCATTTATTTTTGCCTTCACTTCCCTTGCCTTTGGAGTCAAATTCATAAAATGTTCTTTAAAGCCAAGGTCCATGAGTTTAGTACCTATGTTTTCTTCTATGTACTTTATTGTTTCAGGTCTTATATTTAGGTCTTTGATCCATTTTGAATTAATTTTAGTACAAGGGGACAAACAGTATTCGAGATTTATTCTTTTGTATATGGCCTTCCAGTTTTCCTAGTATCATTTGTTGAAGAGGCTTTTTTTTTCTTTCCATTCTGTGTTGTTGGCCTCTTTATTGAAAATTATCCCTCTACTGGGTATATACCCCCAAAACTCAAAAACATTGGTACATAAAGACGCATGTAGCCCCATGTTCATTGCAGCATTGTTCACAATGGCCAAGACATGGAAACAACCAAAAGCCCTTCAACAGATGACTGAATAAAAAAAGATGTGGTACGTATATGCTATAGAATACTACTCAGCCATAAGAAATGATGACATTGGATAATTTACAACAAAATAGATGGATCTTGATAACATTATACAGAGTAAAATAAGTAAATCAGAAAAAACTAAGAACTGCATAATTTCATACATAGGTGGGACATAAAAACAAAACTAAGAGACATGGACAAGAGTGGGGTAGTTATGAAGGGGGAAGGAGAGGGAGGGAGAGGGGGCAAAAAGAGGGGCACAAAAAAAACCAGATAGAAGGTGACAGAGGAAAATTTGACTTTGGGTGATGGGTATACAACATAATTGAATGACAAGATAACCTGGAGTTGTTTTCTTTGAACATATGTACCCTGATTTATTAATGTCACCCCATTAAAATTAATAGAAAAAGAAAAGCAGTTAGGTAACTTCAGGGGAGCTTCTATAACACTGTCAGCTGATTTCTCAACAGAAACTTTGCAGACCAGAAGATATGGCATGAAATATTCAAAGTGATGAAAGGCAAGGAAGTACAATCAAGACTATGCAATTCGGCCCTGGCCGGTTGGCTCAGTGGTAGAGCATCAGCCTGGCATGCAGAGGTCCTGGGTTCAATTCCCGGCCAGGGCACACAGGAGAGGCGCCCATCTGCTTCTCTACCCTTCCCCCTCTCCTTCCTCTCTGTCTCTCTCTTCCCCTTCCGCAGCGGAGGCTCCATTGGAGCAAAAGATGGCCTGGGCGCTGGGGATGGCTTCTTGGCCTCCGCCCCAGGCACTAGAGTGGCTCTGATCACGACAGAGCTACGCCCCAGATGGGCAGAGCAACGCCCCCTGGTGGGCGTGCCGGGTGGATCCAGGTCAGGCACATGCGGGAGTCTGTCTGACTGCCTCCCCGTTTCCAGCTTCAGAGAATTGCAAAAACACACACACACACACACACACACACACACACACACACACACACACACACACACACACAAAACAGACTATGCCATTCAGCAAAGCTTTAATTTAGAATCAGAGGACAGATAAAGAGTTTCCAAGCTAAGAGGTCATCACCAGTATTATATGAAATATTTAAGGGTCTTCTTTAAGAAGAAAAAGTAAGATAAAAAATATAAACAATAAAGTAGCAATACATATCAATAGGTGAATCTAAAAAACAAAGTAAACAAACAAGCAGAATAGAAACAAACTGATAGATACAGAGAGCAGTTTGATGATTGCCAGATGAGAGGAAAGCTGAAGGATGGGTGAAAAGGTGAAGGGATTAAGAAGTATCAACTAGTTATTATAGAAGAATCATGGTGATGTCAAGTACAGCATACAGAATATAGTCAATAATATTCTAATAACTATGTATGGTGTTAGACAGGTGCAAGATTTATCAGGATAATCACTTAGCATGTTATGTAATGTCTAATCACTGGGGACTACACCTAAAACTAATATAATAATATATGTCAATTGTAACTGAAAAATAAAAACAATTAATTTGAAAAAATGCATATAAGATATAAAGAACACAGGTATGGTTAAATTACATAGGTAAATATACAACACAGTATAGACCTATTATTTCCTTCTTTAATTGATTTAAAAAATTGCATAAAACAATAATAGTACAAAAAAGAAGACAGAAAATAGAGTTGTAGTGGACTAAGGGGATATCAGCAAATCACAACTCAAATCGACAGAAATCAAAGTATATCAGGAGTAAGGGGATATCACCAAATCATAACTCATTGACAGAAATTAAAGTGTATCAAAAATGGTAAATACATGGAAGTTACTATAAAAGATTATATTTTTTCCCTTTTCTACACTTTCTTTAAAACCATAAGAGTTATCAATAATAACTATAATGGTATTGCTGGATTTATAACATATATACTGCTCCCAAGAATTGGAGGATATGTAAAAATGAATATAAACCATTAAAAAAGCATTTGATTTTTTAAAATTAAACAAGAACATCAGAAAAGCAAATGACAAGTCAAAGAAAGCTGTTCAATTACACAAATAATATGCAAAACCAATTGTTATTTTATTGGTGAAAATGCACTATACAAAAGGCTGAAATTAGTGGAGTATTTGCACATTCCCTGATCCCCTAATTTTTTGAGCAGTATATAAACAGGCCAAAGTAGGGAGGAGGAAAAGAGCCATGCTAAACAAAGTTTCTATATCTTACTCAAATCAAATCAGTAGTAACCTGAAATAGAATGTGATAAACTAATATACATAATATGCACTAAAATTGCTACAGCAATTACTAACATTAACACTAAGAGTTAGAAAAAAGCACAAAAAAATCTTTAATAGAACACTAGAAAAGATCTATTTAATACAGCGCTGACCAGGTAGCTCAGTTTGGTTAGAGCACCATTCCAATAAGCCAATGTTTATGATTCAATCCCTGGTCAGGACACATAGAAGAATCAATCAATAATTGCATGAATGAGTGAAGCAACAAGTCAATGTTTCTCTCTCTCAAATCAATCTATAAATTAATCTTTTAAAAGAAAGGAAATATTTAAAATATAAAAAGATAAATACGAACCAAGGAACAACAGAAAAATATTTGAGTTACATTAGAAAACAAACACAGATCTGATAGTATCAATAATGACAGTAAAGAATGAATTAAACACTCTAATCAAAAGGCAGAAGTTACCGCACTAGGTATAAAAATATATTAATTATACACTTCTACAAGAAACACACTTTAGATCAAAGACAAATAGAATAAACAAATGGAAAAAATCCACTGCTCACAAAAATTAGAGAAAATTTCAAAATAAATATAAAGCTATAAAATATCCCCTAATTTTTAAATAAATTTTTATTAATGTTAATGAGGTGACATTAATAAATCAGGGTACATATATTCAAAGAAAACATGTCCAGATTATCTTGTCATTCAGTTATGTTGCATACCCATCACCCAAAGTCAGATTGTCCTCCATTACATTTTATCTAGGTTTCTTTGTGCCCCTCCGCTCCCCCTCCCCCTCTTCTCCTTCCCACCCATGCCCCCCCTCCCACCCACCCCTGGTAACCACCACACTCTTGTCCATGTCTCTTAGTCTTGTTTTTATGTCCCACCTACGTATGGAATAATGCAGTTCCTGGTTTTTTCTGATTTTCTTATTTCACTACATATAATGTTATCAAAATCCCACCATTTTGCTGTAAATGTTCCGATGTCATCATTTCTTATGGCTGAGTAGTATTCCATAGTGTATATATGCCACATCTTCTTTATCCAGTCATCTATTGATGGGCTTTTTGGTTGTTTCCATGTCCTGGCCACTGTGAACAATGCTGCAATGAACATGGGGCTGCATGTGTCTTTACGTATCAATGTTTCTGAGTTTTGGGGTATATACCCAGTAGAGGGATTGCTGGGTCATAAGGTAGTTCTATTTTCAGTTTTTTGAGGAACCACCATACTTTCTTCCGTAATGGTTGTACTACTTTACATTCCCACCAACAGTGTATGAGGGTTCCTTTTTCTCCACAGCCTCTCCAAAATTTGCTATTACCTGTCTTGTTAATAATAGCTAATCTAACAGGAGTGAGGTGGTATCTCATTGCACTTTTGATTGGCATTTCTCTAATAACTAAAGAAGATGAGCATCTTTTCATATATCTGTTGGCCATTTGTATTTCTTCCTGGGAGAAGTGTCTGTTCATGTCCTCTTCCCATTTTTTTATTGGATTGTTTGTTTGTTTGTTGTTGAGTTTTATGAGTTCTTTGTATATTTTGGATATTAGGCCCTTATCTGAGCTGTTGTTTGAAAATTCATTTCCCATTTAGTTGGCTGTCTGTTTATTTTGTTATCAGTTTCTCTTGCTGAGCAAAAACTTCTTAGTCTGATGTAGTCCCATTCATTAATTTTTGCCTTCACTTCTCTTGCCTTTGGAGTCAAATTCATAAAATGCTCTTTAAAACTCAGGTCCATGAGTTTAGTACCTATGTCTTCTTCTATGTACTTTATTGTTTCAGGTCTTATATTTAGGTCTTTGATCCATTTTGAATGAATTTTAGTACACGGGGACAAGCTGTAGTCCAGTTTCATTCTTTTGCATGTGGCTTTCCCGTTTTCCCAGCACCATTTGTTGAAGAGGCTTTCTTTTCTCCATTGTGTGTTGTTGGCCCCTTTATCAAAAATTATTTGACCATATATATGTGGTTTTATTTCTGGACTTTCTATTCTGTTCCATTGGTCTGAGTGTCTATTTTTCTGCCAATACTGTGCTGTTTTGATTGTTGTGGCCCTATAATATAGTTTGAAGTCAGGTATTTTAATGCCCGCAACTTCATTCTTTTTCCTTAAGATTGCTTTGGCTAATCAGAATTTTTTATGGGTCTATATAAATCTGATGATTCTTTGCTCCATTTCTTTAAAAAATGTCATAGGAATTTTGATGCAAATTGCATTAAATTTATATATTACTTTGGGTAATAGGGCCATCTATATTATATTTATTCTTCCTATCCAAGAACAAGGAGTATTCTTCCATCTCATTGTATCTTTTTTGATTTCCCTTAACAATGCTTGGTAGTTTTTGTTAAATAGATCCTTTACATTCTTTGTTATTTTTATTCCTAGGTATTTCATTTTTTTTGTTGCAATTGTGAAGGGGATTATTTTTTTGAGTTTGTTTTCTAATATTTCATTATTGGCTTATAGAAAGGCTATAGACTTTTGTATGTTAATTTTGTATTCTGCGACATTACTGTATTGGTTTATTGTTTCTAGTAATCTTTTTGTGGAGTCTTTGGGGTTTTCGATGTATAGGATAGTATCATCTGCAAAAAGTGATACCTTTACTTCTTCTTTTCCAATATGGATGCCTTTTATTTCTTTCTCTTGTCTTATTGCTCCGGCCAGAACTTCTAGCACCACGTTAAATAAGAGTGGAGAGAGTGGACAACCCTGTCTTGTTCCTGATTTAAGGTGAAAAGTCCTCAGTTTTATGCCATTTAATATGATGTTGGCTGATGGTTTATCATATATGGCCTTCATCATGTTGAGATATTTTCCTTCTATACCCATTTTGTTGAGTGTCTTAAACATAAAGGTGTGTTGTATTTTATTTTATTGAATGTCTTTTCTGCATCTATTGATAAGATCAGAAGTCGTCAAACTACGGCCCGAGGGGCCGCATGTGGCCCCCTGAGGCTATTTATCTGGCCCCCGCCGCACTTCCAGAAGGGGCACCTCTTTCATTGGTGGTCAGTGAGAGGAACATAGTTCCCATTGAAATACTGGTCAGTTTGTTTATTTAAATTTACTTGTTCTTTATTTTAAATCTTGTATTTGTTCCCATTTTGTTTTTTTACTTTAAAATAAGATATGTGCAGTGTGCATAGGGATTTGTTCATAGTTTTCTTTATAGTCCGGCCCTCCAATGGTCTGAGGGACAGTTAACTGGTCCCCTGTGTAAAAAGTTTGGGGACCCCTGGATAAGATCATGTGTTTTTTGTTCTTTGTTTTGTTGATATGGTGTATTATGTTAACTGTTTTATGTATGTTAAACCATCCTTGAGATACTGGGATGAACCCCACTTGATCATGATGTATTATTTTTTTAATATGTTGTTGTATTCAATTTGCCAGTATTCTGTTTAGTATTTTAGCATCTGTATTCATTAGAGATATTGGTCTGTAGTTTTCTTTTTTTGTGCCGTCCTTGCCAGGGTTTGGTATGAGGGTTATGTTGGCCTCATAAAATGTGTTTGAAAGTATTGCTTCTTCTTCAATTTTTTGGAAGACTTTCAGTAGAATAGGAACCAAGTCTTCTTTGAATGTTTGACAGAATTTACTAGTATAGCTGACTGGGCCTGGACTTTTATTTTTGGGGAGGTTTTTAATGTGTTTTTTTTTATTTATTCTCTACTAATAGGTCTGTTTCGGCTTTCTGCTTCTTCTTGACTCAGTCTAGGAAGGTTGTATTGTTCTAGGAATTTATCCATTTTCTAGGTTGTTGAATTTAGTGGCATAAAGTTTTTCATAATATTCTACAATAATTCTTTGTATATCTTCGATGTCCGTGGTGATTTCTCCTCTTTCGTTTTGGATTTTTTTTGTATGAGTTCTTTTTCTTTTTTCCTTGGTAAGTCTTCCCAGGGGTTTGTCAATTTTGTTGATCTTTTCAAAGAACCAGCTCCTTGTTCTATTAATTTTTTCTATAGGAGATGACGTCAGAGTAATGGCACGGTAGGAAGCGATACCGATAAATCTCCCCAAAAACTCAACAAGATCTTCAACCAGAAACAGAAATATCTATCCTTGAAGCCTCCAGATGTTTTGCAATATACCTGAAGGTATGGTCAAGCAAAAAAATGGGTAAATATATAATCAAACCCCGAAGGAAATAGAAAGTAAGAAATGCTCCGCCTTCCTCACTAACCTAAATAGGGCTGCTTTCACTGGGAACTGAGAATATAAAAACTGAGGTGGGCAAAGTGGGTGAATAGATCCAGGCCATGGCACAAACGGCTGAACCAGGCTGTGGCACAAAGATCCAAGCCGAGGAAAAACTGTGCCTGCGGCAACCCAGTCAATACAAGCTAACACTCGCACCAAACCCAGACAAAGGAAGACAAGTGCAGCAGCCATTTTCCCCAGTTTCCTGGTTGGAACGTGCAGATAGTGGGAAAGAGATTCCTCCAAGTGCCTCTGCAGTGGGCGCTCGTGTTACCCCACGGAGAGGCAGAGTCAGAGGCCTTTGTGTGGGCTGAAAGTGGAATCTCCGGGCCGCCCCAGCACCCTGAAAAAGCCGTGCATGGGAAGGGAGCGAGAGCCAATTCCAACGCTGAAATTTTTCCGTGCGGGTGGGGGTTTCACTCAGAGGGTGAGACTTTTGGCCTGATATCCTGGTCTGTGCATGCAGATAGTGAGCGAGAGATTCCTCCGAGTGCCTCGGCAGTGCGCGCCCATGTTATTCCACAAAGGGGCAGAGTCAGGGGCCTTTGTGTGGGCCAAAAGCGGAATCTCGGGCAGCTCCAGTGCCCTGAAAAAGCCGTGCACAGGGTGGGGGGAGCGAGAGCCAATTTCAATGCTGGAACTTTTCCATGTGGGCAGGGGTTTCACTTAGAGTGTGAGACTTCCAGCCTGATATTCTGGTCTGTGCACAGATAGTGAGCGAGAAATTCTTCCAAGCCCCCCAGGAGTGTGCGCCCGCCCATGTTACCGGACACAGTGGCAGAGCCAGAGGTCTTTGAGTGGGCGGAAACCACACCTGATTATGCTAGCAGTTCTGACTGACTGAGCCTTACCCAGACACCTGTGCTGCGTAGGAATAAAGCGGGGAGTTGCCAGCTCTTTGAGCCTCTTGCTATCCAGGCAGAGGCAGCAGCAACCCCATAGCTGGATTATCAGGCTACTAATTGAGGAAGGAAGACTAGGAGAGAGGCTCCAGGAACACAGACTCTCTCACTGTCAGAGCCTATAAATGCTAATGAACCTTGACTGCCAACGAGACTGAAGCATAATACATGACATCGCCATAGACACTTATCAACTGCAAACCTCTACCTGAGCATGCCAAAGGGGCAGAACCCGGGGTACAGAGTCACTGACCAGGAAGAGGGAGAGAAAAGAAAGAGCAAGAAGATAACTTCTCAAAATCAAGAATAATCTGCAGACTTTATAACCTATCCCGTTTTATTATATTTGTTCATTTGTTTCTCTTATCTTCATTCTTTTTTTTTAATTTACTTATTTATTTATTTTTAATGGGGTGACATCAGTAAATCAAGATACATATATTCAAAGGTAATATGTCCAGGTTATCTTAAAGTTCAATTATGTTGCATACCCATCACCCAAAGTCAGATTGTCCTGTCACCCTCTATCTAGTTCTCTTTGTGCCCCTCCCCCTCCCCCTTCCCTCTCCCTCTCCCCCCTCCCCCCATAACCACCACACTCTTGTCAATGTCTCTTGGTCTCAGTTTTATGTCCCATCTACGTATGGAAAAATGCAGTTCCTGGTTTTTTCTGATTTACTTATTTCACTCCGTATAATGTTGTCAAGATCCCACCATTTTGCTATAAATGATCCGATGTCATCATTTCTTACGGCTGAGTAGTATTCCATAGTGTATATGTGCCACATCTTCTTTATCCAGTCATCTATTGACAGGCTTTTTGGTTGTTACCATGTCCTGGCCACTGTGAACAATGCTGCAATGAACATGGGGCTGCATGTGTCTTTATGTATCAATGTTTCTGAGTTTTGGGGGTATATACCCAGTAGAAGGATTACTGGGTCATAAGGTAGTTCTATTTTCAGTTTTTTGAGGAACCACCATACTTTCTTCCATAATGGTTGTACTACTTTACATTCTCACCAACAGTGTATGAGGGTTCCTTTTTCTCCACAGCCTCTCCAAAATTTGTTATTACCTGTCTTGTTAATAATAACTAATCTAACAGGTGTGAGGTGGTATCTCATTGCAGTTTTGATTTGCATTTCTCTAATAGCTAAAGAAGATGAGCATCTTTTCATATATCTGTTGGCCATTTGTATTTCTTCCTGGGAGAAGTGTCTGTTCATGTCCTCTTCCCATTTTTTTATTGGATTGTTTGTTTGTTTGTTGTTGAGTTTTATGAGTTCTTTGTATATTTTGGATACTAGGCCTTTATCTGAGCTGTTGTTTGAAAATATTATTTTCCATTTTGCTGTCTGTCCGTTCATTTTGTTATCAGTTTCTCTTGCTGAGCAAAAACTTCTTAGTCTGATGTAGTCCCATTCATTAATTTTTGCCTTCACTTCTCTTGCCTTTGGAGTCAAATTCATAAAATGCTCTTTAAAACCCAGGTCCATGAGTTTAGTACCTATGTCTTCTTCTATGCACTTAATTGTATCAGGTCTTAAGTTTAGATCTTTGATCCATTTTGAGTTAATTTTAGTACAGGGGACAGACTGTAGTCCAGTTTCATTCTTTTGCATGTGGCTTTCCAGTTTTCCCAGCACCATTTATTGAAGAGGCTTTCTTTTCTTTATTGTGTGTTGTTGGCCCCTTTATCAAAAATTATTTGACCATATATATGTGGTTTTATTTCTGGGTTTTCTATTCTGTTCCATTGGTCTGAGTGTCTATTTTTCTGCCAATACCATGCTGTTTTGATTGTCGTGGCCCTATAATAGAGTTTGAAGTCAGGTATTGTAATGCCCCCAGCTTCATTCTTTTTCTTTAGGATTGCTTTGGCTATTCGGGGTTTTTTATAGTTCCATAGAAATCTGATGATTTTTTGCTCCATTACTTTAAAAAATGTCATTGGAATTTTGATGGGAATTGCATTGAATTTGTATATTGCTTTGGGTAATATGGCCATCTTGATTATATTTATTCTTCCTAACCAAGACCAAGGTATATTCTTTCATCTCATTATATCTTTTTTGATTTCCCTTAACAATGGTTTATAGTTTTCATTATATAAGTCCTTTACGTTCTTTGTTATATTTATTCCTAAATATTTTATTTTTTTTGTTGCAATCATGAAGGGGATTGTTCTTTTGAGTTTGTTCTCAAATGTTTCATTGTTGGCATATAGAAAGGCTATTAACTTCTGTATGTTAATTTTGTATCCTGCGACCTTACTGTATTGGCTTCTTGTTTCTATTAGTCTTTTTGTGGATTCTTTGGGGTTTTCGATGTATAGGATCATATCATCTGCCAAAAGTGATACCTTTACTTCTTCTTTTCTGATATGGATGGATGCCTTTTATTTCTTTGTCTTGTCTGATTGCGCTGGCTAGAACCTCTAGTACCACATTAAATAAGAGTGGAGAGATTGGACAACCCTGTCTTGTTTCTGATTTAAGGAGGAAAGCCTTCAGTTTGGTGCCATTTAATATGATGTTAGTTGATGGTTTATCATATATGGCCTTTATCATGTTCAGATATTTTCTTTCTATACCCATTTTGTTGAGAGTCTTAAACATAAAATTGTGTTGTATTTTATTGAAAGCCTTTTCTGCATCTATTGATAAGATCATGTGGTTTTTGTTCTTTGTTTTGTTGACATGGTGTATTACGTTAACCGTTTTACGTATGTTGAACCATCCTTGAGATTCTGGGATAAATCCCACTTGATCATGATGTATTATCTTTTTAATATGTTGTTGTATTCGATTTGCTAGTATTTTGTTTAGTATTTTAGCATCTGTATTCATTAGAGGTATTGGTCTGTAGTTTTCTTGTTTTGTGCAGTCCTTGCCTGGTTTTGGTATGAGGGTTATGTTGGCCCCATATAATGTGTTTGGAAGTATTGCTTCTTCTTCAATTTTTTGGAAGACTTTGAGTAGAATAGGAACCAAGTCTTCTTTGAATGTTTGATAAAATTCGCTGGTATAGCCATCAGGGCCTGGACTTTTATTTTTGGGGAGGTTTTTAATGGTTTTTTCTATTTCTTCTGTACTAATAGGCCTGTTTAGGTTTTCTGCTTCTTCTTGACTCAGTCTAGAAATGTTGTATTGTTCTAGGAATTTATCCATTTCTTCTAGGTTGTTGAATTTAGTGGCATAAAGTTTTTCATAGTATTCTACAATAATTTTTTGTATATCTATGGTGTCTGTGGTGATTTCTCCTCTTTCATTTTGGATTTTGTTTATATGAGTTCTTTCTCTTTTTTCCTTGGTAAGTCTTGCCAAGGGTTTGTCAATTTTGTTGATCTTTTCAAAGAACCAGCTCCTTGTTCTATTAATTTTTTCTAAAGTTTTTCTGTTCTCTATTTCATTTATTTCTGCTCTGATTTTTATTACCTCCTTTCTTCAGCTGGTTTTGGGTTGTTTTTGTTCTTCTTTTTATAGTTCCTTAAGTGTGAAGTTAAGTGGTTTACTTGGGCTCTCTCTTGTTTGTTCATATATACCTGAAGTGATATGAACTTCCCTCTTATCACTGCTTTTGCTGCATCCCATAGATTCTGATATGTCTTATTGTCATTTTCATTAGTCTCTATATACCTTTTGATCTCTGCACTTATTTCTTCTTTGACCCATTCATTTTTTTAAAGTATGTTGTTTAGTTTCCACATTTATGTAGGATTTTTTCCCTCTTTTTTGCAGTTGAATTCTAGTTTCAAGGCTTTATGATCAGAAAATATGCTTTGTACAACTTCGATTTTTCTGAATTTGCTGATATTGTTTTTGTGGCCCTACATATGGTCAATTCTTGAGAATGATCCATGTACACTGGAGAAAAATGTATACTCAGTCACTTTGGAATGAAATGTCCTGTAGATGTCTATCATATCCAGGTGCTCTAGTGTTTAGTTTAAGGCCACTATATCTTTGTTGATTCTGTTTTGATGACCAATCTAGAGCCGTCAGTGGTGTATTGAGGTCTCCAAGTATGATTGTATTTTTGTCAGTTTTTGTTTTAAGGTCAATAAGTAGCTGTCTTATATATTTTGGTGCTCTTTGGTTTGGTGCATATATATTAAGAATTGTTATGTCTTCTTGATTCAGTGTCCCCATAGCCATTATGAAATGGCCGTTTTTGTCTCTCAGTACTTTTGCTGTCTTGTAGTCAGCATTATCAGATATGAGTATTGCTATGCCTGCTTTTTTTTGGATGTTATTTGCTTTGAGTATTGTTTTCCAGCCTTTTACTTTGAATTTGTTTTTATCCTTGTTACTTAGATGAGTTTCCTGTAGGCAGCATACAGTTGGATTTTCTTTTTTAATCCATTCTGCTACTCTGTGCCTTTTTATTGCTGAGTTTAATCCATTTACATTTAGTGTAATTATTGACACTTGTGAGTTTCCTATTGCCATTTTATAGATTGCTTTCTGTTCGTTTCGTGTCTTGTTTGATCCTTCTCTTTCGTGTTTCTATCTTTTGTTTTTATTTGGTTGTATTCCATACATCTTTCCTCTGTTGCTATCTTTTTTTAAATCATGTGCTTCTGTGGTGGTTTTATCAATGGTGGTAACCTTTAAGTAATGAAAAGGGTTTCTACTCTGTTCATTGTAGCGCACTCTTTTGTGAGTACTTTTGCACTCCATCGTTCTTTGATACTGTTAATCTCCATCTTCTCCCCCCCTTTCTTATTGTTGTTGTCACAGTTTAAATTTGGTTTTATTGTGTTCTTCTTGGAGCTTAAACTTGTGGCTTTGTATTTTTTTGTTCTTTGTATCTGATTGGAGAACACCCTTTAGTAATTCCTGGAGTGGGGGTTTTCTGATGATAAATTCCCTCATCTTTTCTGTATCTGTGAGTGTTTTTATTTCTCCTTCATATTTAAGAATAGCTTTGATGGGTATAGTATTCCTGGCTGAAAGTTCCTCTCTTTCAGGACTTTAAATATTGGGGTCCACTCTCTTCTAGCTTGTAGAGTTTCTGCTGAGAAATCTGATGATAATCTAATGGGCCTTCCGTTATATGTTGTATTCTTCTTTTCCCTGGCTGCCTTGAGAATTTTTTCTTTGCCGTTGGTTTGTGCCAATTTCATTATGATGTGCCTTGGAGTAGATTTGTTGGGGTGAAGGAGACTCGGAGTTCTGTTTGCTTCTTGAACTTGAGGCTTTATTTCTTTCCACAGGCTTGGGAAGTTCTCATCTATTATTTGTTTGAGTATGTTTTCCATTCCATTTTCTCTCTCTTCTCCCTCTGATATACCTATTATTCTTATGTTATTCTTTTTGATGGAGTCAGATAATTCTTGTAGGGCTAGTTCATTTTTTTTAATTTTTGAGTCTCTTTCTTCTTCTCTCTGATGTGCCTCAAGTTCCTTGTCTTCTATTTCACTAATCCTCTCTTCTATCTGGCCTGTTCTATTAGCTAATCTTGTTACCTCATTTTTCAGCTTATGAATTGAGTTTTTCATTTCTGTTTGATTTGTTTTTATAGTCTCAATTTTCTTGGACATATATTCTTTGTGTTCATTGAGTTGTTTTCTGAGCTCCCTAAATTGCCTTTCTGTGTTTTCTTGTATATCTCTGAGGATGTTTTGGATTTCTATCTTGAATTCTCTGTCCTTTTGCTCCAAGGTTTCCAATATATTAAATTTTTTCTCCATAGATTTTTCCTCATGTGTCTGTGTTACCTCTCTTTCTTTTGTATCCATGATATTCGATTTTCTCTTCCTTAATGGCATCTGAGGGTGGTTTTGTTGAAAATATTAATGAGATTTAATAAAGAATAAAAAGTTAAAAAAATTAAAATAAAAAATCGAAGAGTATTTTTTTAAAAAATTAATAATTAAATAAAGAAAAATAAAATAAAATTAAAATTTAAAAAAAAGGAAATTATTCCCCCCCCTTCCCTTTTTCCTCTCCTCTCCTCTCCCCTCTTTCTTGAGAAAATCTTGTGGTGAACTGTGAATTATAAACAACAATGCCTGTAATGGAAGGTCTGAATTGGGGAAAAGTAATAAAGGGGGAAAAAAATAAGAAAGAAAAAAGAAGGGGTATGGACCCACAAAAAGTAAATAAGGAAAAAATTTGGGTCAAGAATAAAATGATTTGCTTTTAGGTGTTGGTTGACTAAGAGTTATGATGAGAGGAATAAGAGGGAAACTGGAAAATGAGGGGACAAATTAAAAAATTACTATTGTATTTAGTGGAACAAGAACTAGATAAAATGAAGAGCCAGGGATGGGAGCACTGCTAGTGAGTTAAAAAGGTGAAGTAAAAACCCCCCAGAATGCCACAAACATAAGTTTGAGTCCCAGATAAGATAATTTGTTCGTTATTGAGGTTTGAATGAGAAGAGACGTAAAGGAGAAAGGAAAAAACTAATATAGAGGGAGAAAAGAAAGAGAAAGAGAGAAAAAAAAAGAGGGAACCACTAAAAGTAGAAAAAAGAAAAAAGAGGAGAGAGAGTTAAGGGTTTTGGAGTGCAATTCTCATAGAGAGAGAGGAAGAGGAAAGAAAAGATAATAGGAGATGTAACACTTATGGGTAGTGTAGTTCAAGGAGAGGAGAGAATAAGACCGGCAGAGTGTTAATCGACCAAATTGTAGGAGGAAAAAAAAATATCAAGAATGAAGATAAGAGATACAAATGAACAAATATAATAAAATGGGATAGATTATAAAGTCTGTGCATTATTCTTGAATTTGAGAGGTTATCTTCTTGCTTTTTCTTTTCTCTCCCTCTTCCTGGTCAGTGACTCTGTACCCCAGGTTCTGCCCCTTTGGCATGCTCAGGTAGAGGTTTGCAGTTGATAAGTCTCTATGGCTATGTCATGTATTATGCTTCAGTCTTGTTGGCAGTCGAGGCTCATTAGCATTTGTAGGCTCTGACAGTGAGAGAGTCCGTGTTCCTGGAGCCTCTCTCCCAATCTTTCCTTCCTCAATTAGTAGCCTGATAATCCAGCTATGGGGTTGCTGCTTTCTCTGCCTGGATAGTAAGAGGCTCAAAGAGCTGGCAACTCCCCACTCTATTTCCACTCAGCACAGGGTTCTTGGTAAGGCTCAGTCAGTCAGAGCTGCTAGCATGATCAGGCGGGGCTTCCGCCCACTCAAAGACCTCTGGCTCTGCCACTCTGTCCGGTAACATGGGTGGTCGCCCTCTCCCGGGGCGCTTGGAGGAAACTCTCGCTCACTATCTGCGTGGGCAGACCAGGATATCAGGCAGCTGCCTCACCCTCTGAGTGAAACCCCCACCCGCACAGAAAAGTTCCAGCATTGGAATTAGTTCTCGCTCCCTCCCCGTGTGTGGCTTTCCCAGGGCGCTGAGCGGCCCAGAGATTCCTCTTTTGGCCCACACAAAGGCCTCTGACTCTGCCTTTCTGTGGGATAACACTGGCACCCACTCCGGGGGCTTTGGAAGGAATCTCTCACCCTCTATCTGCACGCGCCGACTAGGGGATCGGGGAAAATGGCTGCCCCACTTTTCTTTCTTTGTCTGGGTTTGGCGTGAGTGTTACTTGCCTGGGTTGCCACAGGAACAGTTTTTACTTGGCTTGGATCTCCGTGCCACAGCCTGGTTCTGCCGTTTGTGCCGCGGCCTGGATCTATTCACCCCCTTTGCCTGGGTTGCCACAGGAACAGTTTTTCTTTGGCTTGGATCTCCATGCCACAGCCTGGTTCGGCTGTTTGTGCCGCATCCTGGATCTATTCACCCCCTTTGCCTGCCTCAGTTTCTATATTCTCAGTTCCCAGTGAAAGCCACCCTGTTTAGGTTAGTGAGGAAGGCGGAGCATTTCTTACTCCCTATTTCCTTGGGGGTTTGGTTATATATTTAGCCAATTTTTTGCTCGACCATACCTTTGGGTGTATTGCAAAACATCTGGAGGCTCCAAGGATAGGTTTTTCTGTTTCTGGTTGAAGATCTTGTTGATTTTGGGGGGAGATTTATCAGTATCGCTTCCTACCCTGCCATTTTCCTGATGTCATCTCCTATTTTGCTTCTTAAAATAGTCTCTTGGTTTATTCATGTTGTTTATTGCATATGCATAAGTATGACTCAGTAGTATTTAGTCAGCCATAGGTATTACATCTTTTTTGTTCAATGTTTTACTAAGGGACTTTTTGCCCTGACCAGGTGGTGATGCAGTGGATAGAGCATTGGATTGGCATGCAGAGGTCCCAAGTTCAATATGCCTAGGTCGCCAGCTTGAGCACAGGCACATCTGGTTTGAGCAAAGCTCACCATCTTGGACCCAAGGTCACTGGCTTGAGCAAGGTGTTACTCAGTCTGCTGTAGCCCCACAGTCAAGGCACATATGAGAAAGCAATCAATGAACAACTAAGGTGTCACAAAATGAAAAACTAATGATTGATGCTTCTCATCTCTCTGCATTCCTGTCTGTTTCTATCTATACTTCTCTCTGAATCTCTCTGTCTCTGTAGAATAAAAGAAACTCTTTGGTTGTTTCTATGTATTGGCCACCATGTAAAATGCTGCATTAAAAATGGATGTGCATTGGTGTGCATATAAATAAATGTTCAGTATTTTTTAGATGGTCATGTGCTTTCCCCACTTCATTCTATTAACACAGTTAATTATATCAATAGGTTTTTGTATGTAAGCCATCCTTGCAGTTTGGGGTGTGGTGGGATACATGGGGGCAGGATGGACTGTCTCCATTGTGCCCAGAGTGGTGGCAACAAAGATCAGAAGGAAGGTGGTGTATGGGCAAAGTGTGGTTTCCAGGTGAATAGTTTGCATGCTATAAAGATGCATACATAAAATCTATGTGTTCCTATGAAACAACGTCACCCCATTACATTTAATTTCTATATAAAAAGGGTTAAAGCTTAAATATTTTTAAAATATTAGAATGGTTAGGCCTTGTATTAACTCCTAGAACAATAATTATCTTTAAGTAGAATACAGGCCATTTTAGGTCTTCTTGAGCCAACCACTAAGAAACAGCTCAGAACATTCTTAGAATTAAGTGGATATTGCCAGTTATAGAATGTAAATATAAAAAAAGGCCAGGCCTCTTTATAAGGCTTTAAAGTAAAGTGATAAACAAGGGTCAACTAGTTTAAGTTAGGAAAGAGAATAACAGAAGGCTTTTGAAGTACTAAAAAAAGCTCTCACCAGCCCTAAGCTGACCAAAGTTAGAAAAGCTCTTCCAATGACATATTACAGAAAAAGAGGGACTAGCATTAGGCATCTTAACCCAGGCCTTGGTTCTGATAGAGGAGTCCAAAAGTTAGAAATTTTCTTCAGTAATAGTAGCTTTTTAGTTTTAATGAATAGATTATGGAAGAGTTAAAAAACAGTTTTCTGCTTGCTATTCTCTGCTAAAGGGTCCCTGGCAAATTAGCTCTGGGTTTTGTTACCTTGGGGAAATTTCTGTTTTTACCTGAGAGAATATTGTATCCTGTCACAGGAGATTTGTATTCGGCTACAAAGGTGAGAAGACCCAGTTGAAAGAGTAATGGTTCATGCTATGTGCACTTGCGTCCTTCCACTACCAATATGTAAATTATCCTAAATTAGGCATGATGTAAGGTTCCCTGGCGATTCATGGAGCCCTTGCAAAATGACAACAGAAGATGCTTAGTAAATAGGTGCTATTTCCTAGATGTTCCTGAAATGGCAGCAGAGAAGAGCATTTACTGAATGTATGCATTGGAGTGTGTGCAGTGTTCCCACCCAGAGAGTATGAATCTTGTCTCATCAACTCTGGATTCTCTGAGTGTTTGTAATTAACTTTTTTTGTGATAGTATAGAACTCTGACATATTGTATCTGGACCTCGTGATTGTGAGGATGTGTCCCACTTGAAGAAAGGAGGGAGTCCTGTCATGTCTGGTTTCAGTTCTCTTGAGTATGTGGCCTAGTTCTCTTATGTTAGATTTGGGGACCTTTTCACATCAGCTCAGGGTTCTTGTAGTGAGATGTGGACCCATCTGAGAGATTATGGTTTACTTCTACACCATCTTTTGGTCATATAACTGTGCAAAGGTGTCCACTCTGAGTCATTTGGGGGTCTTGTGATATTAGCTTTCAATCATCACAGATAGTGATATAAATAAAAGCTGTAGCGACTGGACACCCCTCTCTTTTAGGCATGACCCTTTCCACCATTACACTTGAAAAAGTGCGGCATGCAATCACTTTTCTGAGTGTTGGGAAAAGGGTCCTGTCACATCAGTACTGGATTGATATATGATTATGAGATCTTTGGCTCTTAAAATTGAGAAGATTGTTTCCTATAGTAATCAAAGACCTCTTTGAAAAAATAAAAATCAGTAACATAATTTAAAAAAACATAGTATCTTTGCTTTATAGGCAGAAAAAAATTATAGTATCTTATCTGGTGCTACACAGTATAGAAAAAGTTTTTTTTTTTAACAAAGTAAAATAGAACCAAATTAGCATCTATATCAGGTTACTGTTCATGTTGGTATCTCTTTAATTAATTAAATTAATTTTAATCTTACTCTGCTTAATTGTATATAAATTTTTTTTATTTCTTCACATAATTCTTCTACCAATTTCTTTTTTATAGTCAGCTTTTGTCCTTTTAAAAGGAAACACCAATCCTTACTTTAAGACAAAACTAATTCCTTTTCCATCAAAAACTTATCCCAGTATATCATACATTTTAATTCAATCAGAACATATCTTTGTTTAATTTTATGCAGAGTTCATTTTGCTATTGATTTTTCTGTAGCTTTACTGATATATATTAGTATTCTAAATCTTTAAGAAAATTTTAATTCTGGTAAACACTAAAATTAAGTAATTGTATTTGTTATGCCAGTATTCCTTACATTAATATTCATAAACAAATTCAATCTAGTTTTTAGTTGAGCTGTATTTCCTGGTAGCACAATTATTTTTAATATTTTACAAGACATATTTACTAATTGTTGCAGATATGCTTAGTTCCTTTGTAATATAATGCAAAGCATAAGTAAACTTATAATTCTAATTCTCATGCAAACTCTCACTGCCTTATACCACAAAAAAATCTTTTAAAAAACCCACACTGTTACATACCAGAACATTTCTCTGCTGGTCCTCTGTATATTGACTCCTTCTGGTCTTACCTTTTTCTCTCAGTTCCATAGCAATGCTTCCCAAGTGGCTGCTGGAGCAATTTAAATTGCCTCAGCATGACCAGAAGAAGCAGACAGTCTCAGGTGCATTTTCTGATAAGATAAATCTTATCCTAAATGTGCACCATGATAAAAATGTGCAAATGCCATGTTGGTCAGAGAGGCAGCTCAGGTACCCTATGCCTCCTTAAGGGACAGATTAGCTTCCACTTCACTCAGTTTAGTGGCTGACTCCTTCTAGTAATTCCTGCTTAAATCCATTGAATTTGTGAAACATCAAGCTAAACTGGAGCAACATATACCATGATTTCTAAAGAAGTCAAAACAAAATTGGAAACTATAAACCTCAGAAAATGAAGTGTTAGAGTATTCAAATAACTCCCCACTAAAAATGGGCATATAAAAAATGCTCCATGTCACAAATGAGTGGAGAAATGCAAATTAAAACCAATATGAGACATTACTTCACACCTGTCAGAAGGGCTTTCACTAACAAATCAATGAACAACCAGAGATGGTGAGGGTGTGGTGAAAGCGATCCCTCCAGCATTGCCTACATAAAACTTTTTATTTTCTGCTCCCCTTTTCAGACTTTCACAATTCCACTTTAGCATATACGGCTGCAACACAGAAAGGCTATAAACACATTGATGCACTGCTAAAATCTGGAAGACTTCTTTGGTCCTACCACAGACCACATCCTGTGACATGAGTTATCCTACTTTGTCCTTTTTTTTTTTCTTTTTTTTGCATAAGCCAGAAAAACAAGAGAGGTAATTTAGTAAGTATCTCCGGGTATATCCAGTTGAACTCTCAGCCAAATCCAATTCTTCATCAGCAAATGACCATTTTCTGATGCCACTACCACTTTGATAAATTTGGAAGCCCTGGTAATAAGAATTATCAGCAACTGATGCTGCTTTACTTTGCTCACAATTTCTTTCACCAAGAGAACATAAACACACAAACTTCTTCCACTATGCAGCACACTGTCCTGTTGCCCATCCAACTTCACTCACACCAATTCTTCATTCCCTGTGAATCATTCTCCATTCTCCATTCTGTCCTCAAATCTGACAAATTCTCCATTCCCTAAATATCTATTTTTATTTTATTTAATGTCTGCCTTACACCCTTTCCCATTTATTTCTAGATGAACACCTCCCAAATCTTACACATAAACATCATAGGTTCAATCCTCTCCATTCCCAACCTCTTCAGAACATCATTCACAAGGGTCCAGTCATTCTTCCAAAGACATGCCACAACCATTTTTCTCTTTATCCCTGGTCTCTTCATCACCAACCTGTCATGAACAAAGCCCCACTCTCATCTCTGCTTTTATAACACTTTACCTGGCCCAGTCTCAGCACTTGTTTATAATTTTCTCCATGCCCACTCTGCACACTCTCATAGTTGCCACCACCCCTGACACTCCTCAAACATACTGCTCCTTTACCTGGCTGAGTTTCAATCACTTCCCAGTCTTGAGAATCTCAGGCTGGAATTTGCCACCACAATCCTTCCACTTTTCCTTCCCAAGCTCTTGTGGCACTCAAGCCATTTTCACAGAAACCCCCTTCTCACTTCTGCTGTCTCACTGCTGCCATGTTGAAAGAGTTCATCAGCATCAGCATCAGCTGCAGTCAATCCTTTTATCCGTGCCTTCAGCACTTAATAGGGTGGGAAGAAAATAAAATAAAAGTAATGTATGTTGGGAGAATTAGATTTGATGGATGGTTCAACAGGTCCTTTCCTCTTCTTTCTTTCTTTCTTTCTTTCTTTCTTTCTTTCTTTCTTTCTTTCTTTCTTTCTTTCTTTCTTTCTTTCTTTCTTTCATTCTTTCTTTTCTTTCTTTCTTCCTCTTATTTTATTTTTTTTGCTTTTCTTTTCTTCCTTTCTCTTAGAAAGAGGCAGTGAGGTGAAAACAGGGAACAACGTTAAGCTGTTTCTGTATATTCCCTTACTGGGGATCAAACCAACAACCTCTGCAATTTTGTATGATGTTCTAACCATTCCAGCTATTTGTCCAGTTCGTAATTATTTATTTTTTATTGATTTTTTTTATAGAGACAGAAAGAGAAAGGAGAGTGAAAAGAGGGGTAAGCAAACTTTGTTGTGCTACTTAATCATTCATTAATTGGTTCCTTCCCCTTTATTGCCCTGACAGGAGATCAAACTGGCAAACTTCTAATTTCAGAACAATGCTTTAACCTAAAGAGATGTGGGAAAAACTGGTGCATTAGGCTTGCTCCCTGGTTTCCTGACTGCAAGCACTTTGCACAATTATTGCACTAGCATCTGGAAAAAAGCCACGTGTGTGTCTATAAAAAGGTATGGGTGGCTTCCCTCAGGGCTGATTCAGCTAGATTGCTTTCCTACCACTGTGAGGTTTGGTTTCCTGATTTCCTCAACTGTCACCACGAGGAGCAGTTTTCCTGATCCCTTCCCCTCCACTGAAAAAAGCAGAATTTTCTTTGTTTATTTGCTCTCCTGTCTCTGTAGGCCTACAATAAATGGGTATGGCCTGACACTTTTTGAGTCCACAGTTTCTCTACCATCTGCCTGAATTCAGTACGAACCTGCTTGGCTTCAACCAACAGACTTACATTTGGCATAGTGGGCAAGATGTGGATCAGATCAGTGTGGAGATGCCAACACCCTTAAAGGGTGGGGTAGAGGAGTGGTTTTTGCTCTCTAGCATATAGATCTCCATGGCTGTATTTTTGGGTGCCATTGGCTGGGTGTTTTTTACAGCCCTGGAAAAAGAAAATGAGAGCTCTGTGTGAGAGGCTGACTGAGGTCAAAAGCTCCAGTATGAGCTGCAGACTGGGTTCCAACAACTTCTGCTTCTGCTGTGTAATCCCTCATGAATTTTTTTAAATTTTTATTAATTTTTAATTTATTGTGTTTACATGGATTCAAGTGTCCCACTGAAAAGAACTCCTTCCCCCCATACCACTGTTTTCCTTTCTATACCTCCTTTGCCCCCTTGCCCCCAACTCCCTCCCCACTTCCCTCTAGGCCTTGCTGTCCTGCTATCTGTGTTATATATTGATACATATAGTTTCACCAATCCCCCTACCCTCTCTGATCCCATCCCTTTATCCCCCTTACTCTGACTGCTGTCCCTCTGGTCCCTGTGACTCTGCCTCTGCTTCTATTCCATTCCTCAGTTCACTTTGTCCATTAGATTCCACATATATGTGAGTACATATGATATTATATTTTTCTTTTTTTGCTTGGCTTATTTCACATAGCAGAATAATCTCCAGGTCCATTCATGCTGTCACAAAAGGTAAGATATTCTTTTTTTTCACCACCACATCTGGGTCAGGTGTGAGGAGCTTTTCATGAGCATACCACTCTGGCAAAGGTTGTTAGGTTCTGAACTAATGCTTTCTGCAGCTGGCTCCTGGATGTGCCAATCCTGGGCCTCCCAAGTGGGAACCCAGCACAGACCAGTGGGAGACACTGCCCGTGACTGGCCCTCTTTCAACTTGAGACCTTCATCAATTTCTGACCTCAGGATTCTTCTTTCTGCACAGTTTGAAAATAATCTTTTAAAACCTTTCCTCCCCTGCCAGGTTTTGCGAAAACTTTTTCAGAATCATCTAACATTTTAGAAGCTTTTAGTATCTTGTTTCTTAGTAAATATATAAAAATAAAAAAAAATCTTGGTCAATGTGTAAATTATGAAGTCAAAGAAGTTATTGTTTTTTTCAAAAAACTTAAATTAAAACTATAATTTTTTCCAGGCTCACTAACATGCAGATCTTCATTGCTTTTTAGTTTTTTTCAGTTTGGTGGGGGCACTGATTCTTAGCCTACCTACCTGCTGATGGAGAGTGTCTCTGTCCATTACGGCTTAAAGCCTAACCTGTGGTTCTCTGGAAAGAGCCCTGCCTCTGAATTCTTCTAGCCTATGTGCAGCTGGGAGCAGAGGAAGGTCCCTGCTCATCCTTGAGTGACCTGGCAGGGCAAGGTCCCTTAAACAACTTGAAGGCTGTTCATGGTATTGACACCAAAAGCAGGGTAGCAGGCACACAGTGGTACCACAGACTCAGGATGTCCTCATTTGTTTGTAAAATAGAGTGTTACATAGTTATCAGCTCTACTCCCCTAGCACAATAGCCTCTTGTTTAAGCATATAAAATGAATGGGTTTTCCAGGCTCTGTGTCATTGTGTCTCCATCAGAGCACAATGTTCCACCTTGCCCAAACACTATCTGTGTCTTTGTGTTTTTCTTTTATCCTCTATCACCTTACTTCCCTGTGCTGGTCACGGCAGTGTTCTTTTTACCTATCCCCCCATATTTTCATAGCTGTAGTTGAGCTCTGTAACTCCACGCTCATCACCTACACCATGATGAAGCACCATGATTGTGCATTCATGTTTAACATTGAGGCCATCTACCACATATGTCAATATCAAAGCCCTGAGCAGATAAATTTTTGCAGAGAGCTGCTGTCCAGTTAAATCTGAATCACAAGCCTCGAGGTTTCTGCTGTAAGTCCAGAGAGAGCAGGTCCAAGTTTTCTGGGTCTCTTAAAGTAGGGAAACCACTGCATGGTTGCCTTCCTTTACTGAGCCCAGAAGTGGAATGTTTCCCCAACAGAGGCCTGGTAGGTGGTAAATACCATCTACCATCTTCTTCTCCCTGCATGGTTTTTCTGTCTTTGGCAAAAAAGACAGAAGACCACAGCACTGTGGATGTCCAGGGAAGGGGCTAGGTGAGCTGATGTACTGACTCCTTTTTGGTGGTTTATAAAACATGACTCAGTGGCTTCTACAACAGCAATTAGTGTTAGATGTGGAACAAAAAAAAATATTATTAATGGCCAGGGCAAATGTCTTTCTGCTGAGTGATGCTGAAGGAGGTGTGTTTCTGTTAAGGTCTGGAGTTCTTTCTCTGTGTCATTGACTTCCTTAGCCTCAGTGCCCAGCACAGCTCATGTCTTGCCTGTAAATGATGCTTCAGAAAGTGTTTTGGTAGCTTAATGGAAAACCGTAGAGCGGTGACAAGGTTCTGTGCCTCTCTGATCAGCAAGTGTGAGGAGAGAGGAGAAAATGAAGGTGGTACAGTCAGGGTGCCAGGAACTTAGGCTCCTGGGAACGTCTTGATCACTAAGGTGCTTGTGCCCATTGGCTCTGCTTCCACTGACCATGGAAGACTCTGATTTGCGGCAAACAAAAGCATCCCAGGCTCTTGCCAAGCTCACCATCACCTCTAAGCCAGAAATGATGTTTCCTGCCCCAGCCCTGGTCTCTCTTCCACCCATAACTGGGTTCTGATGTCCTGTGATCTGGGTTGTGGCTTCTTTTTAGGACCAACAGGAAATGGCTTTGTTGAGCTTTGGAATAGTGAGGGCAGCCTTCTGTTTTCATGGAGTGCCACCTGCAGGATCTGTGGGGTTGGTGGGGCCTAGGATGTGTTATTTTGACTAGTAAAGTGCATTTCACAGATCTATGAAGTAGTCTGGCCTCTTGTCTCTGTTGCATCCCAACTGCTCAGTCCTTAAAACCTCTAGGTGCTCATGGCTCAAATGAACCTAGCAGGGATCAGTGAGAGGCTCCAATAAGGTTTCTTAAGATGTGAGGCCTGGGCAGGGTATTAAGGTTTGATTATTCCCACTGAAATATTTTACAGTTTGAAAAGCACTTTTTGTATCATTGCACTGAGTCTGTACCATTCAGCTGAGGGGACCATTCCATGAGAACAATTTACGTAACCATAATAGTGCAAGTTCTAGAGTCATATGGCTTGGGTTTGAATCCTGGTTTCTCTGGTTACTAGTGTGTAACCTGAAGCAAATTACTTAATCTCTCTATGCCTCAGTTTTCCCATCTGTGAAATAGGGTGGTTATAGTACCTACCTCATGTAATTGTGGTGAGGAGAATTAAATGAGAAAATACATGTAAAAGTACTTAGTACAAAGGTGCCTGGCTCTCGGACATGTGCCCAATAATTGCACATTAGCTATTACTACTAATTGTGACATTCACTACAAACTCACTCCTCAGCCTTAGTTTTCTCATCTGCAAAGTGGTCATGATAGTAACACCTGTACCTTCAGCATGGTGCTGTATGGAAGATGAAGTCAATCTAAGTGCTGGATCAGGGGAAGTGCTCAAATTGTAGGTGTTAGCATCACCATCACCACCAGCATTGTCTGCTAAGTTCTAGTTCAGACCATTTTCCATGGTTTTATGTCATCTCTCAGGTCTGGTCAGAAGTCTCAAAACCACTGGAGCTCACACCTAGTGCAAGAGGATTTTTGGTCATTGCCCAGAGAAATTCTCAGCCCAGGGCTGACTTGAATGGAACATGGTGGTGGAGGCTCTGATGCTGCCAACACTGCCACCCTTGGTTCTGCAGGCAGGAGATTCTGAAGGAGAAGGTTGTGCCCTAGACTGAGGTCTACATTTTCAAGGACCATGAGCTGATCTGTCACACAGCCACAGAGTGCATGAGTAACTTGGCCATGAGCCCCTGGATGGGCTTTTCCCCAGGTTTTTGTATGTGATCCATGCTTGCAGTTTGGGGTGTGGTGGGATATATGGGAGCAGGATGGACTGTCCCCATTGTGCCCAGAGCAGTGGCACCATAGGGCAGAAGGGAGGTGTGGTTTGGGGTTAGTGTGGTTTCCAGATGCCAGGTCATTACAAAGCACAGCAAAGAGAGCACACAGGGTCAGCAGCAATGTTGGCTACAAAACAGGGACCGAGGAGTCTCGAGTCAGGGGCTGGAAAAAAAGTTACTAAGGCACAATGAAGGTGAAGGCAATGGTGCTTGCTACCTTTACCACCAAGGTAGGTACTGGAGGCCTCTCCAGTCTTCCCAGGGTGCATCACTGGCCATCTCACCCACTGCCCTGTGGAGGTGGAGCACAAGCGCATGTGTTAGGGCAGGAAAGATGGTGACCTAGGCCTTGGCAGGGCAAAGCCAGAGGAAACCCTGGTTGAGGTTTGTAGCAGTCCTGACCTGAAAATCAGTCATCCAACCTAGGTATAGGGGTGAAAGATGAATTGAACCATCATGTATCTGTTTTCCTTTGAAGTTTCACTCGGGATAGGTGGCACTCTCACATGTATAACCAAGCAGTTTTGTAAGTAAAGTAAGTGACTAAAGGTTTTGGGGCTGAAAAAATCTCAACCTATTCTCAAACTTTAAATGATTAAGAAGTCTACTTCCTGGAGTAAATCCAGGTGTGGAATGCAAGTACCTAGTGGGCCACTTTTGGTAAGCAGAACTAGTGCTGTGGGATGAACTGAATGCCAGGTTAAGGCGCCCAGTGCTGACATTCATCAGACCCCAGAAAATGTGTTGGTTGATATAGACAGCATGATGGTGACCATGGAGGTCCAAATCCATTAAGGAGTGTGTAATAACTCATATACTGAATCAGTTATCCCTGAAAATGGATGGCACTGGAGCATGGGGCCCATACACAGCTGCTGCAGGCAGTCCAGGATGTGAATGACAGATGACACTACCCAGAAGGATGAGGATGGGGAGCAGTGAGTCAGGCTGTGGAAAACAGGTCTCCCCTTCCCCATGTGCCCCCCCACCTGACAGATGTTACTCTTCCACAAGTAACAGGGCCACTGTAGTAAGCCTTGAAGCCTAGGGCTCAGGCCTGGGTGGAGCTGTCACAGGTGCAGATCTTGGTGGTAGTAGCAAATATTGAAATTAAAACCTTAGAGGCTAAGTGAGAAAGGGTTCCATGTGAACAGCAGTTGAACATGGGTCAGTCAATTCTGAGAGATAGGTAAGCACTGATCCAAAGGGACAGGTGATGGCCTCAGTTGACCTCAGCGAGTTGAAAGAGAGTCAGGTTCAGATCCCTGAATCTGGGATATCAGAAATGGATGCCGTGAGGGGTCTGATGCAGTAATGCAATTGATCCTAGAGAAGCTGGGAGCCCTGGAGAGAGATCTCTTTCTTTGTGCAAAGCCCTGGAATGGATTCGTCTTGAGAGAGGGCCCTGAGCCTTAGTTAGAAAGCATCACAGTTCTGGCGGTATCTAAGGATCTCTCACAGGCCCTTAAAGATCCAGGGTAGAGAGTATAAATTTCACATGGGTCTGTATCAGTATCCACAGCAAGCCTCCAAGGTGAATAACCTCTGACATGTTAGAAAAATGTAGGTAAGGGAAGTTGGCAAGCCAGATCTGAAATTTTGGGATAAGAATTGGCTCTAAGGGCTGGGTGGGCCTGGCTCAGGTGTAAAGTGGGGCTGAGCTCTAGCGTAGCTGGAGGGGGTGCCACTGCACCCCCCCACACACATCTTGGGCACCCCTGCGCTCCTCCACCCAATTCATGCAGCTTTCACTCCCCCATTCTCCCCCCCCACACACCCTGGGCCCTCTTGGAGTTCAGTGGTGGGAGGACAGTGTAGGGGGTGGGTGAAGGAAGCGGGGCCCCTGCAAGAGTGAAATCTCTGTAGGTCCCTGTGGGCTTGCAGCAGTGTGGATTCTGGACATGAGCAGGTTCCTTCCTGTGGGTCGCCCCAGCTGTGGCAGGCATCATGGCCCCAGGGAGGTATCCTTCTCCATCCTCCCCCACTGCCCTCACATTTCTTGCTTCTACAGAGGTCCAGCATGCTGGTCTCCCCAATGCTGCAGGGTCTGCTCTTGGACTGAGGTTCTATGCAATGCCTTGGCTGGAGCCTAGCATTCAACTTAGAACTAATCAAACCAGGGAAATCCTACTTTTATTTAAAGCAAAACATTGCAAAAACCCATGGTGGGTCTTCTCTGTCCAGGGCTCTGAATGTTTAAATGAAGAAATCCAATGAAGCATGAGTAAACAGCAGGAGTATCTATGACTCTCTTAAGGTAGCCAAATGCTTTGTCATCCAATTAATGACATGCATGAATGGATGAATGCAATTCTGACTCTCCATACCTACCATCCAATGGAAACCACAGTCAAGAGGATGGGCTTGGCTGAATCAACCTGGAAGGATTCTGTTGAGGTTGACTTGAGTCTGTCAGGAAAAAGAAAAATGAGGAGTATAGAATAAGTAGGAGTCCCTTGGTGCCCTCCTGTCCTTGTAAGGGGGTGAGTTGGTGTCCAAGGTCTTGGGGGCCACCATGTTCTTACTGTTTTCTCACTAACTCAGGGAGGCAGGGTTCAGGTAGGAGGCAAGCCCTGAGGGGCTCTGGCTTCTGGAGTCAGCTGGCAGGGGTGCTTAGGAGGCATGGCTCACTAGGGGAGCATTGCCAGGTGGGGTGTTTGACTGGGAGGGAACACCTTTCAAATGGTAACGCAGGTGTCCTAAGGTGAGCTCCGGGAGGACAGAAATTTCTGGTGGAGCAGCAGGGCAAAAGCTCACTTGATTTTGATCTTCAGTACAAATAAAGACCATGAAAGTTGGCCTCATGATTTGCTGACCTTTTGGGTTTTAAGCTAGAGGTGTCAAAAAGGTTACCACAGGGGTAACTGATTTGTGGTGGCCAAACATTCATAGTGAATGTTGTTTTTCAATCCTTTGATGTTGCCTCTTCTTGTTATTATGAAGCAGAATTTATAAGTGTTGGATTGTTCAACCACTAATAGAGTATGTGAGCTGCATTGAGACAGGTTAGTTTTACCCTACTGATGATGTGGTGTTGCCATGGTAATCCTGGTCAGTATGAGAGAAACTGTAGGTTTAAATATTTGGGGCATGTTCTTGGCTGAGGCACCAGTGGGGTGAAGCTGCCATCTGTACGATTATGACTGAACTCCTCTAAGTCAGAATTCTGCCCAGGCAGAACTATACGGCAGTGCTGTGGAGCCTCAGTTGGCCTAAGATTACCTGCTCCCATCACCCCTGAGAGCAGGCCACTGGGCACACTCCTCACCTGTGGCTTGGTGTGCTCCCTTTGCACTAGACCTTTCTGTAAGCATAGATAAAGGTGAAATGGTTACCAGAGGGAGGTGTATGAGGGAGGGGAATGAAGAGGGACAAATATACAGTGATGACAAATGATTTGACTTTGGGTGATGGGCACACACCGCAAATCACCTGTTCAAATGCTATAGAGATGTTTACCTGAAACCTATGTACTGTTATTGATCAATGTCAACCCATTAAATTTAATTTCTAAATTAAAAAAAAAAAGACCATCAGGTGGGACCAGCCCTTTTTTCTAGGGAAATGAGTGTGACCAGACAAGGGGCCACCCCCTTGCCCATCATGCAAGGCATATTCCATATTCTTGGGAACATGGTGCTAAACCAATCCTAGATGACATGCATCTGAGCTGGGGTTCCCTAAGTAGCAGTGTAGCTCTCTCACTGCCATCTATTGAAAACCAGCCCTAGACACAAAGGTTTGTCTTTCCATCCTTTCCTGCCACCACCCATGTGGTGCAGCAAGTCAATGAAATATAGGGAGCAGTAGCAGCAGTTCTCACATGTCTTTTGGCGTCTACTGCCCTTTGGCCGCTTGACTTCCTCCTCCTCTTTGACTCTGCTGGGGCTTTAAGAAATGGGCTGGGCCTGACCAGGTGGTGGCGCAGTGGATAGAGCGTCGGACTGGGATGCGGAAGGACCCAGGTTCGAGACCCCGAGGTGGCCAGCTTGAGCGCGGGCTCATATGGCTTGAGCAAAGAGCTCACCAGCTTGGACCCAAGGTCGCTGGCTCCAGCAGGGGGTTACTCGGTCTGCTGAAGGCCCGCGGTCAAGGCACATGTGAGAAAGCAATCAATGAACAACTAAGAAGTCGCAACGCACAACGAGAAACTGATGATTGATGCTTCTCATCTCTCTCCGTTCCTGTCTGTCTGTCCCTGTCTATCTCTGCCTCTGTAAAAATAAATAAATAAATAAAAAATTAAAAAAAAAAAAAAAAGAAATGGGCTGGGACAAGGATGCAGGACAGCAAAAATGGGCCGGGATTGTGCCCCTTCCCCAGGGGTGCCACAGGCCCACCTCAGTGCCAGTGCATGGCCAGAAGCCCAATACTAGCTTTGAACCCACATGCCCTTTCCCCCTCCACTGCTTCTGGTTCACATTCTGGTCAGCCTGTAGTCCATGGTGCACGCCTAGGATGGTTTGCCAGTTGTGATGGTCCACCAGTTGACAGCAAATCCTCCCTCACTGTCCAGGACTTAGATGCACAGTATGGGTGCCCAGTTTGACCAGCTGACCAGTTCTGTACTTTGCCATCTAGCTAACATGTTGAATTTTCTACAACTATTTGTAGGTGACACATGTGTGAGGGAGGGGGCGGGGGCACTGTGGCATGTAATGGGGGTAGGTAAGAAAATCTGAAGAAGAGGTAGGGATGAACAGAAGGTAAGTGTTAACAGGGAAGGACAGGAGGTAAGTGCTAACACTTTATTTATTTATTTATTTTCTTTTTTTTTTATAAATTTTTATTAATGTTAATGGGATGACATTAATAATTCAGGGTACATATATTTAAAGAAAACATGTCTAGGTTATCTTGTCATTAAATTATGTTGCATACCCCTCGCCCAGAGTCAGATTGTCCTCCGTCACCCTCTATCTAGTTTTCTCTGTGCCCCTCCCCCTCCCCCTAAATCTCTCCCTCCCTCCCTCCTGCATCCTCCCTCCCCCCACCCCTGGTAACCACCACACTCTTGTCCATGTCTCTTAGTCTCGTTTTTATGTTCCACCGATGTATGGAATCATGTAGTTCTTGTTTTTTTCTGATTTACTTATTTCACTCCGTATAATGTTATCAAGATCCCACCATTTTGCTATAAATGATCTAATGTCATCATTTCTTATGGCTGAGTAGTATTCCATAGTGTATATGTGCCACATCTTCTTTATCCAATCTTCTATTGAAGGGCTTTTTGGTTGTTTCCATGTCTTGGCCACTGTGAACAGTGCTGCTATGAACATGGGGCTACATGTGTCTTTACGTATCAATGATTCTGAGGTTTTGGGGTATATACCCAGTAGAGGGATTGCTGGGTCATAATGTAGTTCTATTTTCAGTTTTTTGAGGAACCACCATACTTTCCTCCATAGTGGTTGTACTACTTTACATTCCCACCAACAGTGTATGAGGGTTCCTTTTTCTCCACAGCCTCTCCAACATTTGCTATTACCCGTCTTGTTGATAATAGCTAATCTAACAGGGGTGAGGTGGTATCTCATTGTAGTTTTGATTTGCATTTCTCTAATAACTAATGAAGCTGAACATCTTTTCATATATCTGTTGGCCATTTGTATTTCTTCCTGGGAGAAGTGTCTGTTCATGTCCTCTTCCCATTTTTTTATTGGATTGTTTGTTTGTTTGTTGTTGAGTTTTATGAGTTCTTTGTAAATTTTGGATATTAGGCCCTTATCTGAGCTGTCGTTTGAAAATATCAGTTTCCATTTAGTTGGCTGTCTGTTTATTTTGATATCAGTTTCTCTTGCTGAACAAAAACTTTTTATTCTGATGTAGTCCCATTCATTTATCTTTGCCTTCACTTCTCTTGCCATTGGAGTCAAGTTCATAAAATGCTCTTTAAAACCCAGATCTATGAGTTTAGTACCTATGTCTTCTTCTATGTACTTTATTGTTTCAGATCTTATATTTAGGTCTTTGATTCATTTTGAATTAATTCTAGTACACGGGGACAGGCTGTAGTCGAGTTTCATTCTTTTGCATGTGGCTTTCCAGTTTTCCCAACACCATTTGTTGAAGAGGCTTTCTTTTCTCCATTGTGTGTTGTTGGCCCCTTTATCAAAGATTATTTGACCATATATATGTGGTTTTATTTCTGGGCTTTCTATTCTGTTCCATTGGTCTGAGTGTCTATTTTTCTGCCAATACCATGCAGTTTTGATTATTGTGGCCCTATAATATAGTTTAAAGTCAGGTATTGTAATGCCCCCAGCTTCATTCTTTTTCCTTAGAATTGCTTTGGCTATTTGGGGTTTTTTATAGTTCCATATAAATCTGATGATTTTTTGTTCCATTTCTTTAAAAAATGTCATAGGAATTTTGATGGGAATTGCATTAAATTTATATATTACTTTGGGTAATATGGCCATTTTAATTATATTTATTCTTCCTATCCAAGAACAAGGAATATTTTTCCATCTCATTGTGTCTTTTTCTATTTCTCTTAGCAATGCCTTGTAGTTTTCTTTATATAGGTCCTTTACATTCTTTGTTATGTTTATTCCTAGGTATTTTATTTATTTTTTTGTTGCAATCGTGAAGGGGATTATTTTTTTGAGTTCGTTTTCTAATATTTTATTGTTGGCATATAGAAAGGCTATGGACTTTTGTATGTTAATTTTGTATCCTGCGACCTTACTGTATTGGTTTATTGTTTCTAGTAATCTTTTTGGCTAACACTTTATTTTTAAGTACAGTTGATACACAGAATTATATCACTTGTGTACAATATGTAAGGCAGTTGCCCCACAAATCTGGTCAGTTCTTGTTACCATGCAATTTTATCACAGTGTTATAAATTTATATATTTTTTCTATAAAAAACAGAGAAATACTATCATCATCATTGCAATTACCACCATTTATATTCCATATTAATTGTTTAGCATTATTTCCTGGTAGAGATGATGAAAGAAAGCAATCCCAATCATTTCTCTGCCCACAAAGGGTACCTCTTGACCAAAGATGATGCTGGAAGGACAGGCGGGAGGGATATGCTTCACTTCCAGGAAATTTCGAAATTCACCTGGGACTGCTCACTTTCCTACTCAGGGTAAAAATTTTTAAAGTTTACTTAGTGGCTCTTCATCAGCACAAAAGGAGTTTGTTCTTGATCTGGAAACTGTCTCTCTTCCAGGGGTATCTAGATATAAAAGAAAGAAAGAAAGTGGATGAGGGGAAATAAGTTTTCAAAGCCCCCTTTCACTGCCACAAATTGAAAGGAGACCAGGCTCCTGAGCTGACAGCCAGGCTTCTGCACGTGGTCACTGCCTAATCCCTTCTGCTAGGTGGCTGCTTCTATACCCACCAAAGAAAAGAGGTCAACCAGATGGCAGGTTGACAATGGGAGAGGACGTTAAGGACAGACATTAGCAGGGGAAAGGTGTAAGAAACAACCTGAGAGTGCAGTGGCAACTTACAGTGGGCAGGGACAGGCAGTCTAAAGGTACATGGTAAGTAGTCATAATGGCAGTGGTCATTGTTTTTATTGACACACATTATAATTTATAAATAACATAAAATGTAAATATGTGATTAATTATTCCTCTTTCTGTCATCATCACTTTTGTTGTTGTTATATGTATAAACTTTCCCCAACCTGGAAAGGTATTTGGTAGTCTGAAGTGGAGACAGATTCCTGGCTGGAAACTCCAAATTGTATATACTTCTGGAAGCAACAGGCTAGTCCCAAAAAGTAAGAACTGACCTGTCAGCCTCTCATTTTTGATTAGTATTTCTGCCTCCAACTGAGAACTTCCTGTCCTGACACCTTCCAATTTGGATCCAACACCTTTCTCCATGAGGAAAAAGCAAACATGCTCCACCTCATGAAATAAGTCCCACATCCCTTTTCTAGTCAGCCTTCTCACCTCTTGTTGCCTCAGGCCATGCCAACCAGCTCTAATTTGTAAGGACCTTCCTGTTTGGCCACCATAAGTCTTTTCACTCTTGCCCTGCCTTCAATTTCAGTCTCTGCCAAATGCAAGCAGTGGGGTGGGGAGGGGCAAGTTGGGTAGGGCAGGGCGGCAGCCTACTACCTATTACAGTCTGTAAGTAGTTCTTGTTCTCTGTGTGGGTGATCTTTGTTTAATTCCACACAAGTTACTTTTTGGTAGTGTTTGAAAAAAACAAATAAGAAAACACTGAGAATAATACCCATGCACAGTGTCATTAACTAACCAGCTTCTTTGGTACCCTGAACAGGAGATGCAACCTGCAATCTTGGCATGTCAAGATGACACTCTAACCTACTGAGCTACCTGGCCAGAACCTTGGGGTTTATTTAGTCCCTTTCTCCCCCACCCCATTATGCCCCCCAACTTGACACCACCACCACCACTGAAGTAGTAACTGATTCAAAAATTAATCCAACTCAAAAATTACACATTGCCTGACCAGGCAGTGGTGTAGTGGATAGAGCATCAGACTGGATGCAGAGGAACCAGGTTCAAAACCCCAAGGTTGCCAGCTCAAGCATGGGTTCATCTGGTTTGAGCAAGGGGTCATTCAGTCTGCTGTAGCCCCCTGGTCAAGAGAAGAAAGCATTCAATGAAAAACTAAGGCACCACAGCAAAGAATTGATACTTCTCATCTCTCTCTCTTATTGTCTGTCCCTATCTGTCTCTCTCTCTGTCTCTGTCACACAAAAAATTACACATTAATTCCTAGTGAAAAATACTGTGAAAGGCATGATAGGCAGGCTATGCCTTTAAATGTCATAAAGCTCTCCCTTGCCTTTAAATTACAGCACATTCTCCTACTGTCCTTAACAATTTTCATTGTCCTTGAGAGGAAGAAAATAGACCATATTGCTGAACCCTAGCTTTTCACACTGTAGATGAGCTTCTTCCATAGATGCAGGTTTTGATTTGTTTGTTTTTCTCTTTTCTTTAAATGGTGGTAAAAATATCTTCTTTACTGTTTATGAGCACACAGTTCACTGGCATTAATTATATTTACATACTCCATATCATGTTTACTCTTTTGGTTCAATTTTTAAAACAACCCCAGGGTCATGACTTAGAGACACAGTTTAGACAATGAAAGGCCCCTTCATTGAGTTGCCATCTGTGTGGGGTCCTTTCATGTTTGATCACCTTCTTTTCTCTATTTTATTTAATAGTGCTAAAGGAGCAAACCAGATTTTATTGATGACTGGAGAGAAAGAAAGAAGAAGCATTAATTTGTTATTTCACTTTGTTGTGCATTCTTTGGTAGCTTCCCATATGTACCCTGACCAAGGATCAAACTCGCCACCTTGGTGTTTCAAGATGATGGCTAGCTGACTTGGGCCCCTGTTTTGTTTTTAATTGTATGTATGTGTCTATGTGTGTGTGTGTGTGTGTGTGTGTGTGTGTGTGTGTGAGAGAGAGAGAGAGAGAGAGAGAGAGAGAAAGAGAGAGATTCTTAGAAACTTGAAGGCAGTTTTCCTGGGTTGGGAAACACAAAGGACTCTTTTTTTCCCCAGACCAGCCAATTTCTCAAACATCATCCTTTTCTGCAGTTTGGAAGCTGCAGCCTAAGGCTGGTAAAGTTGAAGATACCCAAGGGAGGCCTCTTCCCCTCCCTCTAGTTTTTCCAGGCCCTCTCAAGCCTGCCCAATTTGGGAATAGGAGGGTAGAGGTTTCATCCTAAGTGCTGAACCAGGCCTCTAGTCATCAGGAAAACTACACAGGGGTAAAGCTGAGTTGGCATGTCAGGCAGAGCAGCCAAAGTGGCAAGATCTACTCTGGGACTGCCTGCTAATATACTTCTCTGGCTGAGAAAAGAGCTGTGCATTTGGGGTGGGGGTGTAGGAGAGGAGACGTGGAGCATGGGACAAGAGTTGCTGGCTGATTACCCTGAGAACTGCTGGGGCACTGCTGGCATCTCTAACTCAGTTCTGGAAAGTTCTATTGTTGGTACTGAAGTCCTTCTTATTAGGCATGAGCTAAAAATTGTTGCCAGAAACTTCCAGTTTCAGTTAAGATTACAAAAATAACTGACCCTAACAAAACAGAGACTAGCCTAAACCCAGGCCATATAGATGTTTGCCTCTGTAAAACTACACAAAGGTCCTAAAAAATCCCAGATGGGATTTTAGAGCCCTCCCCCAGGGGCCTGCTTTAGTAAAGACAGGAGGGACACTAGAACCACACCTGCCCCAGTCCAGGCCACCAACAAAACCCTCCCCTCTTTGTGGTCATGTGTGTCATTATGTCAGACTGTGCATGAGCCCCTCAAGGCATGGGGACTGCCCCTTCCCATTCCCAGCCTCTCCCCAGTACTCGTCTGCATGCAGCAGCACTTCTTGGCATCTGGGAGAAGAAGACTGAGGAGACTGACCTTTCCACAGGCCTCCACATTAACCATCTGAATGGCAGAGCCTCAGGTAACTCTTCAGGTTGCCAGTAAGGCCATTTCTTCCCTGTTAGATATAGAGGTCACTTATTCAGCACTCCCCAAATTCTTAGGACACTGTCTCCTTCCTCCGTCTCAATTATTGGGGTTGAGTGTATTCCCTCCAACCCACTGAACATCCCCCCTCGCCTCTGTCATCTAGGAATTTGTCTCTTTAATCCATATTCTTCCTCAGTGACCTACTCTCATCATTTGATGAGATATCCTCACCAAATTTCACACCACCATTACCATCTATATCCCTTCCCTCTCCTCTTTTGATAGCATCTTCATTGGGCTTCTGTCTGATGCTTCTTCCAATCCCGATGCTCTTACTTCAACCCCTGATCCAATGCTATATGACATAGAAGCCAAATTCTGGAATACCTCCCAACCTATTAGAGCCACCCATAATTCCCCTATATCCATTACTTAAAAAAACCTCCTCATTACTCAACCAGGGCACAATACCCTATCCAGCAGAAAGAAGTAGGACTTAAACCCCTTATCTACAAATTCCTTTGAGCAGGCATTCTCTGCCCAACCTATTTTTCTTACAATACCCCAATCTTATCTTTCAAGAAACCAGATTGTTTCTACATATTCATCCAGGACCTTCACCTCAAATAAGGCTGTAGTTTCTTTCCACCCCATCATCCCTATCCCCCTCAAACCCTCATTTTCTTAATTTCCCTGACTTGTAATTTTTCACTGTCTTAGACTTAAAAGATGCTTTCTTCTCCACTCTGATACACCCCGACACATAAGACCTTTTTGCCTTCACCTGGATGAACCCTGACACTCATCATTCCCAACAGCTCACATGGACTGTCCTCCCCCAGAGATTCCAGGACAACCCCTACCTCCTGGAAAAACTCCTGGCCTCCTCTTTGGCCTGGCCCCACAGCACAAATTTCCCAATTTAACACGTGCCTCCTTATCAACCACCTGGCCTCCCTTGGCTACCACAATAAGTCTCAGCTCTCCTCCTCAATTGTCACCTATCTTGGCTTTTGTCTGTCCTCAGGCAAACAAAATAATCACTCAGTGAAAACACCTTATAGACTCTGCTCCTTTCCCCACCACTAAACAGGACCTCTTATCTTTCCTTGGTCTCACAGGTTATTTCCACATTTGTACCCCCAACTTCAGGTTCATTGCCAAACCCTAATATAAGGCCTCATCTGGCCCCCTGCAAGAACCTTTCTTACCTTCCTCCTTCACTAGAAATGCTTTATCTCAACTCAAAGCCACCCTCAACTCAGTGCCAGCCCTTACACTCCCTAACCTCACCAAGTCCTTTATTCTCTACACTCATGAGTCTCAAGGCCTTGCTCTTGGCCTTCTTGGACAGAAATCAGGACCAGACTTCAAGGCAGCTGCCTATCTTTCCAAGCATCTATACCCCACAGCCCAGGACTGGCCTCCCTCCCTCACGCTCTTACAGCTACTGCCCTACTTATCACTGAGGCCTCCAAACTCACCTACTCCCAACCCATTGCTGTCTATTTTCCTCATGCAGTCCTTAGCCTGCTACATAACAAGGCTCCTTCCTTTCTTAGCTTGGCTCATCCAGTACCAACTCACACTTAGTAACCCTCATATTTTCCTCCTCAAATTCCCTGCCTTAAATCCCTTCTCACTCTCCTTCCCACCAATGTTCTCATATTTCACTCATGTCTTATGGAACCAGATACCTCCCGCTTCCTCCACACCAATCTCTGCAGTCCCCCCAACCCTGACTTCACCCGGTTTGTTGATGGTTCTATTTATGTTTGACATGGCAAATGCCACTCTGGCTATGCTGACACCTCAGCCTATGATCTAATTGAGGCATACACCTTACCTCCCAACACCTCTGCCCAAAAGGCTGAACTCTTTGCTCTCACCTGTGCCCTAACTCTAGCTAAGGACTAATCTGTCAACATATACCATAAATCCAAATATGTTTACCACATTGTCCATTCCCATGGCACCATCTAGGCTGAACATGGCTTTCTCACCACTCAAGGCTCTCCAATTCCACCTTATTGAGGCCCTACACTTACATACTACAGTCACAATCCTTCACTGCCGTGGACACCAGAAAGGCCCATGACTTAATGCCCTTGGCAATAGGGCAGAGTGCAAGGCGCACACAGCTTCCCTTCTTCAGGAACCAGTTCTCAACACATGCAACACTCATACCCTCAAAGAATAAGAAACATCTTTATTATATGCGGCTTAAGTGTCTGTTTGTTGCCGATAGCTTATTGGTTGCTTGTGTAACTGTACTAGCCAATGGGGTGAAGTTGCCACGGCATTCAAATAGTCCTGCCTTCTGGCATGCTACCTCACAAATTGAGGTTAAAGATTGGAGCAATTATTATGCTGTTAAGAAATCTTAACACCAGAAGGGGTCTTTGCAATGGTACAAGACTAGAGGTTCTCCAATTGAAAAATAATGTCATAATAGCTAAATCTTTGACTGGCTCCTCTAAAGGTGAAATACATGTCATTCCAAGAATTGATTTGGCTCCATCTCAAACAGGGTTGCCATTTCAATTGAGACATAGACAATTTCCTGTAAAACTTGCCTTTGCTATGACCATCAATAAGTCTCAGGGCTAAACGCTTAAGCGTGTTGGCATTTTTTTACCTGAGCCTGCATTTGGACACGGTCAACTTTATGTTGCCTGTTCAAGAGTTCGTGAAAGAAAGGACGTAAAATTAAAAATAATTGATGGTCCTCTGCAAGGCGAGCTTAAAAATGATGGAAAGATCTACACAAGAAATGTTGTGTACAAAGAGATCTTTGACATGTGAATTAACATTTTATTATTTAAATCACCTTTATTTATTGAGCTAGCGGTGGCTCTTAAGAAATGTACCGCCAGTGGTTTCCTTCATTGCACTCTACTTTAAGCAATTAAGCAAGTAGAAGGGGTAAACCCCGTGGGGCAGTAAGCAAAGGGGCGTCCTTGCCACCTGCCCTGGGTAATTCAGTTTGAATTAGCAGACACCTTTGCACAAATCATTTTATTTTATTTTATTTTTTGCATTTTTCTGAAGCTGGAAACAGGGAGAGACAGACAGACTCCCTCAAGCGCCCGACCAGGATCCACCCGGAACGCCCACCATGGGGCAACGCTCTGCCCACCAGGGGGCAATGCTCTGCCCATCCTGGGCATTGCCATGTTGCGACCAGAACCACTCTAGCGCCTGAGGCAGAGGCCATAGAGCCATCCCCAGTGCCCGGGCCATCTTTGCTCCAATGGAGCCTTGGCTGCAGGAGGGGAAGAGAGAGACAGAGAGAAAGGTGTCGCAGAGGGGTGGAGAAGCAAATGGGCGCTTCTCCTGTGTGCCCTGGCTGGGAATCGAACCCGGGTCCTCCGCACGCTAGGCCGACGCTCTACCGCTGAGCCAACCGGCCAGGGCCTGCACAAATCATTTTAATTACAATTTATAATATCTTGAACAGCGGTCATTTTGTATGACCGCCGGGCTTTCTAGTCTCTTATAATGGGTCACCATTTACAAAGGGCCCTAATTCACTTCCTAGAGCAATCTCATTTTGCCTACTCTCTAGGCCGTTGATGCCCTCACTTCCTTCTATAACTCCCCTCTCATTCGCCACTGTCCTCTACCTATCTTCCTCTGACCCCTCATTACCCACTCTAACTTGTCTTCTCTCCTTGCCCAAATTACTCAATCTTGCAAGGTCTGCAAAACTTCTATCCTCCAAAGAGGCCTAAGCACACCCTCTTTCTTCCATTCCCACTAGGCCTGCAGACATATTTCTGGACAGGAGTGGCAAATTGACTTTACTCATATGCCCCACATCTATTCCCTCTGCTACCTCCTCACCTTCTTGACACTTTCTCCTACTGTCTAGAAGTCTCCCCCACCTATGAAAAAGCCTCTGAGGTCACCGCAGTCCTCACCAAACATATTATTCCCTGCTTCAGTCTCCCAGCTTCTATCCAAAGCAACAAGGGCCTTGCCTTCATTTCCCAAGTTACTCGGTAGGTGTCCCATCCCCTTGGCATCACTTGGTGCCTACACGTCCCTTACTGGCCACAGTCGTCTGGTAAGGTTGAATGAGCTCATGGCACCCTCAAAATACAACTCACCAAACTCTTTCATTGAACTGAAGTAAGATTGGGTCTCTCTTCTCTCTACTGTTTTCTCTACCTACCTTCATACAGCACCTTAAGCCCCGACTTTTTTCAGCCCTTTCAAACTCATTATGGTTGCTCCTTTCTACTTGGCAACCTTCTCCCACCTTCCCCTAATAATTTTCCCTCAGAGATTATCTCCTAGCTTTATCTCTTACATGACATCTCCTCTGACAGCATGCTGACTTCCATTTACTCAAACCAATCACAAAAAGATATTCCCCCAATGCTCCTAGAGATGAGAGATTGGGTTATTTTAAAGGTTCTGCCAGAACAAGCACAACCCTTACACTCCAAATGGGAGGGCCCATATCAATTAATTCCTACCACCCCTACAGCTGCCAAATTACTAGGAGTCCCTTCCTGGACCCATCTCTCTAGGCTATAAAACACAGAAGAACCTTCCCCAAAGGAGCCCCAAGGAGCAGAAGAAGAACTAATAGAAGAACCGGAAGGGGAACCAACTGAAGAATACACCTATAAAAGGATGGGGGAAACCAGTCAAGGTTTTCAAAACACAACTGGACCAGATGAGGCCCAGCAAAACCATGAGAAAAGACCCAATGGGGCGAACAGGGAGAACTCAACCACAGAAAAAATATCACTCAGAACTGGACTGCTAATTCTACATGGTATCTAAGGCAGGGAAGTTCTATGATTCCTTACTAGAGGGTTTCTAAGACTATACTCTAAACTCTTTAAAATGGCTAACGGAAAACCAAGTGCTCTTAGCTATTCTAATGTTAGCCTGGGACAAGTTCCTCCAGGGGAACTTTCAAGACCATCTGATCAGGAACTGTGTCTATATCGTGAAACTGAGAAAACCCAGAAATGAAAACACCTTTACCCATACTTTTACTTACTATTCCCCTCCTTGCACCTTGATTTGGGGATTCTGGTTTTCAAGCAAATGCCTCCAGAGATATAGTGGCAGGGGAAAATTTAACTCAGTGTTGGATCTGCCATCCAAATCCTGGGAACCCTTCAAGGTACAAGACACTCCTACAGGCATATCCTATATATGTAGCTCTCTAATTCCTCAGATAAACTTCCTTGACTGTCTTTCTTTATTTTTTTTATAAATAAATTTTTATTTTAATGGGGTGACATCAATAAATCAGGGTACATATATTCAAAGAAAACATTTCCAGGTTATCTTGTCATTCAGTTCTGCTGCATACCCATCACCAAAAGAGAGATCATCCTCCGTCATCCTCTATCCAGTTTTTCTTTGTACCCCTCCTCCTCCCCTCCCCCCTCTCCTTCCTTCCCTCCCCCCACCCCCTGTAACCACCACACTCCTGTCCATGCCTCTTAGTCTCACTTTTATGTCCCACCAATGTATGGAATCCTGCAGTTCTTGTTTTTTTCTGATTCACTTATTTCACTCTGCATAATGTTATCAAGATTCCACCATTCTGCTGTAAGTGATCCGATGTCAACATTTCTTCTAGCTGAATAGTATACCATGGTGTGTATGTGACCCATCTTCTTTATCCAGTCTTCTATTTTTTTTACAGTGATTAAAAGCCTTTAAGCAAACTCTTGGCCAATACAGCAAGAATCCATAAAAGAGTAGTGTCCTTAACATGTTCACCAAGTCCAAGTTGGCCCCATCACTATGCCAAATCCCTGAGAAATGCAACCCAACCACAGTTCAGTCTATTAGGAGCTGTCACAGGGAGCAGGAGTCCAGGAAAAGTCCACACAGGAAAAGTCCGCATGGCACTGGAATTGTTGTCACCATTCTATACTTTGCAGCTCATGTCCAAGTCCCAGTGACCGCTGCTTCTAGCTGGTAATGATTCAGGTAGACTGGAAAAGCCATTTGCAGCATGCGTGGATATGGAGCTTCTGTTCTCCTCTGCCTGGAGAGTTGAGACCAGGTAGCTTTTCCCTGGAGCTCTGCGACTGTGACATGGTAAAGAGAACCTTGGGATACACTAAGCTGGGTGGCAAAGGTAAATTCATAATACAAGTTGGCAAAAGGGGGAAGAAGAGCTCTACATTAGGAGTAGGTCCCAGCCTGAAATATGAGTGGGGCATTGAGGTAGGAGGGATAAATGAAACACTATATATTAAGCAAAGCAGCAGAAAATAGGACTATCAACACCCACAACAGAGATCTTTGAGGGAAGAATAAAAAACCTGACTATTCAGGCAAAACATAGTTAGTGGCCCTTGTGCGAATGAGATCAGTTTACCTGCTTCTTGGAAGAAATACCCTAGGCTCGTCCACAGTGTCATAGATGGGGCCGACGGCCCTAGGCACCTTCAGCCTTCAGTGGCAAACCCCAGCTTTCTGGTCAAGGTTAGGTCATAGGTGGCTGGAGCAGGGCTGGAAGAGACTGAACCCTCCCTTAGAGGAGCGAGGGGGAAGCCTACCTTCCAGTGTCCCAGTTTCCTCCCAGCAGAGGCATGTAAGCCTGGCAGGCTTTAGTTCAATGACCTTCCTTTCCACTATTGAAGCAGGACCCAGATGGCATCCTATGAGACCCCTTTGGGGCATTGGAGCCTTTAAGGGTGTATCCTAAAAGCTGGTAGTTCCTTTGATCTTTATTGGGCTTTTTCTGCCTCTAGGTATCTTAAAAGCCATGCTCAGAAGATCTCACTGAGGGGTTTGAGGATCCCCATCCACCTATATAAATCTTTTCCATATATCTGGAGCTATTTGGAAAAAGACAAAACAGTGTTATTAGCTAGAACTAATAAAGAAGGTAGTAGTTTGCAGGCGAAAAAGATTTGGTGTCTCCTGTTCATCAGCCCTCAAAAGAAATGTAAAAAAAAAAATTTTTAAGTAAAAAGCATGATATGGTAGACCCGTAGGAGTCTTTGGCCTGGTGTGCAGGATTCCCGGGTTCGATTCCTGGCCAGAGCACACAGGAGAAGCGCCCATCCACCCCTCCCCCTCTCCCTCCCCTCCCTCCTCTCCATCTCTCACTTCCCCTCCTGCAGCCAAGGCTCCACTGGAGCAAAGCCACCCTGGGCACTAAGGATGGCCCCATGGCCTCTGCCCCAGTTGCTAGAATGGCTCTGGTTGTAACAGAGCTACACCCCAAATGGGCATAGCATCCCCCCCTGGTAGGCATGCCAGGTGGATCCCGGTCAGGTACATGCCGGAGTCTGCCTGACTGCCTCCCCATTTCCATCCTCAGAAAAATACAAAAAATAAATAAATAAAAGAAAAAATACAAAAAAAAAGGGGGGCATTCCCTTGTGTTAAAGCTCCAGGGAGCATGCAGTGAGCTTGAGTATGTCCTATGAAATATGGAGCTCTATGTTGACATATAAGTCTTTGAAGAAGGAGGAACTGCTGAAATAGTTCATCAGCATTTGTCCCTAAGACAGCAGTCTTTATAGTGGAAACACCATAAGTAAATATTTGCTGTCTGTCTATAGATTAAAGGGGGAATATAGGAAATGCTGAAAAGCCATGATCTTTGTGCCCCTCCCCTCCCCCAACCCCCTCCCTCTTCTCTCCCCACCCTGTACCCCCAACACTGTTGTCCATGTCTCTGAGTCTCATCTTAATGTCCCACCTATGTATGGAATCATATAGTTCTTAGTTTTTTCTGATTTACTTCTTTCGCTCAGTATAATGTTATCAAGGCCCATCCATGTTGTTGTAAAAGATCCTATGTCATCATTTCTTATGGCTGAGTAGTATTCCATAGTATATATATACCAAAGCTTTTTAATCCACTCGTCCTCTGATGGACACTTGAGCTGTTTCCAGATCTTTGCTATTGTGAACAATGCTGCCATAAACATGGGGGTGCATTTCTTCTTTTCAAACGGTGCTATGGTGTTCTTGGGGTATATTCCTAACAGTGGTATAGCTGGGTCAAAAGGCAGCTTGATTTTTAATTTCTTGAGGAATCTCCATACTGTTTTCCACAGTGGCTGCACTAGTCTGCATTCCCACCAGCAGTGCAGGAGGGTTCCCTTTTCTCCACATCCTCACCAGCACTTCTTCTGTGTTGTTTTATTGATGAGCGCCATTCTGACTGGTGTGAGGTGATATCTCATTGCGGTTTTAATTTGCATTTCTCTAATCATTAGTGATGTTGAACATTTTTTCATATGCCTATTGGCCATCTGTGTGTCCTCTTTGGAGAAGTGTCTATTCATTTCTTTTGCCCATTTTTGGATTGGATTGTCTTCCTGGTATTAAGCTTTACAAGTTCTTTATAAATTTTGGTTATTAACCCCTTATCAGACGCAATGTCAAATATATTCTCACATGTGTAGTTTGTCTTTTTATTCTGTTCTTATTGTCTTTAGCTGTGCAGAAGCTTTTTATTTTGATAAAGTCCCATTTGTTTATCCTGCCTTTTATTTCACTTGCCTGTGGAGACAAATCAGCAAATATATTGCTGCGAGAGATGTCAGAGAGCTTACTGTCTATGTTTTCTTCTAAGATACTTATGGTTTCATGGCTTACATTTAAGTCTTTTATCCATTTTGAGTTTATTTTTGTGAGTGGTGTAAGTTGGTGGTCTAGTTTCATTTTTTTTGCAGGTAGCTGTCCAATTTTCCCAACACCATTTGTTGAAGTCTTTACTCCATTGTATTTCCTTACCTCCTCTGTCAAATATCAGTTGTCCATAGAGCTGTGGGTTTATTTCTGTGTTCTCTGTTCTGTTCCATTGATCTATGTGCCTGTTCTTATGCCAGTACCATGCTGTTTTGAGTACAATGGCCTTATAATATAACTTGATATCCGGAAGTGTGATACCTCCCACTTTATTCTTCCTTTTCAAGATTGCTGAGGCTATTTGTGTTCTCTTTTGGTTCCATATAAATTTTTGGAATATGTGTTCTAAATCTTTGAAGTAAGTCATCGGTATTTTAATCGGTATTGCATTGAATTTATAAATTGCTTTGGGTAATATAGAGATTTTAATGATGTTTATTGTTCCTAACCATGAGCACGGTATATGCCTCCACTTATTCATATCTTCTCTGATTTCTTTTATCAATGTTTTATAATTTTCCGAGTACAAGTCTTTAATCTCCTTGGTTAGATTTATTCCTAGGTACTTTATTTTTTTGGTTGCAATGGTAAAGGGGATTGATTCCTTGATTTCTCTTTCTGACAGTTCATTATTAGTGTATAAAAATGCCTCTGATTTCTGAGTATTGATTTTATATCCTGCCACCTTGCTGAATTCATTTATGAGGTCTAGTAGTTTTTTGATTGAGACTTTAGGGTTTTCTTTATACAGTATCATATCATCTGCAAATAATGATAGTTTTACTTCTTCTTTTCCAATTCGGATGCCTTTTATTTCTTTTTCTTGTCTGATTGCTGTGGCTAGGACTTCCAGAACTATGTTGAATAAGAGTGGTGAAAAGGGGCACCCCTGCCTTGTTCCTGATCTTAAGGGGATTGCTTTTAATTTTTGCCCATTGAGTATGATGTTGGCTGTGGGTTTGTCATAGATGGCCTTTATCATGTTGAGGTATGTTCCCTGTATTCCCACTTTGCTGAGAGTTTTGTTCATGAATGGGTGCTGGACTTTATCAAATGATTTTTCTGCATCTATTGAAATTATCATGTGGTTTTTCTCCTTTCTTTTGTTTATGTGATGAATCACATTGATTGATTTGCAAATATTGTACCAGCCTTGCCTCCCAAGAATAAATCCCACTTGATCATGGTGTATGATTTTTTTCATATATTGCTGGATCCAGTTTGCTACTATTTTGTTGAGGATTTTTGCATCTAAGTTCATCAGGGATATTGGCCTATAATTTTCTTTTTCTGTGTTGTCTTTGCCTGGTTTTGGAATCAGAATTATGCTCGCCTCATAAAAGGAATTTGCAAGTTTTCCTTCCTCTTGAATTTTTTGAAATAGCTTCAGAAGGATAAGAATTAGTTCTTCTTTGAATATTTGGTAGAATTCACTTGTGAAGCCATCAGGCCCAGGACTTTACTTTTTTGGGATTTTTTTGATAGCTGTTTCAATCTCATTTGTTGTAATTGGTCTGTTTATGTTTTCTGATTCTTCCAGATTGATTTTTGGATTATATGATTCAAGAAATTTGTCCATTTCATCTAGGTTGTCTAGTTTTTTGGCATACAGTTCTTCATAGTATTTTCTCACAATATTTTGTACTTCTGTTGTGTCATTTGTTATTTCTCCCCTCTTGTTTCTAATTTTATTTATTTGAGTCCTCTCTCTTTTTTTCTTGGTGAGTCTTGTTAAAGGTTCATCAATCTTGTTTACCTTTTCAAAGAACCAGCTCCTAGTTTCATTGATCCTCTTTATTGTTTCTTTAGCCTCTATGTCATTTATTTCTGCTCTGATCTTTATTATTTCCTTCCTTCTACTAGCTCTGGGCTTTACTTGCTGTTCTTTTTCTAGTTCTTTTAGATGCTGGGTTAAGTTGTTTATTTGAGCTTTTTCTAGCTTCTTGAGGTATGCCTATAATGCTATAAACTTCCCTCTCAGGACTGCTTTTGCTGTGTCCCATAAATTTTGAGTTGATGTATGCTCATTATCGTTTGTTTCTAGAAATTTTTAAAAATCTTTGATCTCAATGTTAACCCATTTGTTATTTAATAACATGCTATTTAGTTTCCAAGTGTTTGAATGTTTTTCAATTTTTCTATTGTGGTTGATTTCTAGTTTAATGCCATTGTGATCAGAGACAGTGCTCGATATGATTTCAATCTTCTTAAATTTGTTGAGACCGCTTTTGTGCCCTAACATGTGGTCTATTCTAGAGAATATACCATGAGCGCTTGAAAAGAATGTATATTGTGCTGTTTTAGGGTGAAAGGTTCTGAAGATATCTATTAAATCGAGTTGACCTAATATGTCCTTTAAGTCTGCTGTTTCTTTGTTGATTTTCTTTCTTGAGGATCTATCTAATGATGTTAATGGGGTATTGAAATCCCCTACTATTATTGCTGTTGATCTCACCCTTTAAGTCCATCAAACTCTGCTTTATATATTTAGGTGCTCCTATATTAGGTGTGTAGATATTTATAATGGTTATATCTTCCTTTTGGATTGCTCCCTTTATCATTATTTAGTGACCTTCTTTATCTCTAACTATGGTCTTTGTTTTCAAGTCCATTTTGTCTGATATAAGTATTGCTACCCCAGCTTTTTTTTCATTTCCATTTGCATGAAATATTTTTTTCCATCGTTTTATCTTCAGTCTGTGTGCATCTTTTGATTTACGGTGTGTCTCTTGTAGACAGCATATGTATGGGTCCTGTTTTCTTATCCACGCAGCTACCCTATGTCTCTAGATTGGATCATTTAATCATTAACATTTAAGGTTATTACTGATATGTAATTGTTTATTGCCATTTTTTTCTTTGAAACTGTATTCCTCTTTTGCTATATTCTTTTTTTTCTTTGATCTGTTTACAACATGTCCCTTAGCATTTCTTGCAGCCTTGGTTTGGTTGCAGTTAAATCCTTGAGTTGTTTTTTGTCTGGGAAGCTTTTTATTTCTCCTTCAATTTTAAATGATAGCCTTGCTGGATAAATTAGTCTTGGTTGTAGATTCTTGTTCTGCATTACTTTGAATATTTCTTGCCATTCCCTGCTGGCCTCAAGTGTTTCTGTTGAGAAGTCAGAAGTCATCCTTATGGGGGCTCCTTTGTAGGTGATAGTCTTTTTTTTCTCTAGCAGCTTTTAATATTTTCTCTTTATCACTTAGCTTTGGTATTTTAATTATGATGTGTCTTGGTGTTGGTTTCTTTGGGCTTCTCCTTAATGGAGTTCTCTGTGCTTCCTGAACATGTGCAATGTTTTCCTGCCTTAATTGGGGGAAGTTTTCCACTATAATATGTTTGAACAAATTCTCTATCCCTTGTTCTTTCTCTTCTTCTTCAGGAACCCCTATGATGCAGCTGTTATTTCTCTTTATGTTGTCACAGAGCTCTCTTAGAGTTTCCTCAGACTTTTTGAGTCTCTTTTCTTTTTTCTGCTCTGCTTCCGTGCCTTTATTTATTGTGTCCTCTAACTCACTGATTTGATTCTCTGCTTCATCCATCCTGCTTTTAATTCCTTCCATTGTACTTTTTATTTCAGATATTGTATTTGTCATTTCTGACTGATTCTTTTTTATTATTTCAATGTCCTTTTTTATATTTGTTATCTCTTTATTTCGGTTTTTGTAATGGCCATCTATGATTGTTCTGATATCTTTGAGCATCCTAACAATTGTTATTTTAAACTCTGCATCTGGTAATTTGGTTATTCACTTAGGTCCTTTTCTGGGGATTTCTCTTGGTTTATTTGTGTTGTATTTCTCTGCCTCCACATTTTCTCTTCACGGGAGTGGCTGTGATCATGCGCTCGGGTGCACAAGCGTTTGTGGCCTTGGCCTTTGCCCCGCTCCCAAGTATGACATTATGCTTGGTCTTGAGGGCACTGGCAAGCACCTTTGCTCAGCTGCGGGCCTCCGCCTGTTTCCGGGCTTTCGCCCTGCCCTTGCAGGAGGAGCCCACTCGAGGAACGGCTGCTAGCCTTGGCTCTACTGCGGGGCAGGACTGCATTCCCAAGCTCAGCTCAGTAGCGGAACTCCGCCTCTACTGGCCTTTTGGCTCCACCCCCGCGGGAGGAGCCGGCTACCAAGTCAGACTGCAAGCCTGGGTTGCAGGAGCGGGGCAAGGCTGTGCTCCTCTGCCCTTGCTCAGGGCCTGGTCTCCACCCTTTCCTTGGTTCCCGTCCTTTTCCCCCCCACAGGTTGGAGTACAGGCTGCCGGCAGCTGAGCTTGACTGCTTTTGCACGCCCCCTTCTCCCCAGCCGGGCAAGATTGAGTTCACACCTGAGCCCAGTGGTGGCCAGCTGGCTTCCGCCCCTGCCAGCAGAACCACACTTTTGTCTCCCGCTGCCGCCCGCCCTCCGGTGCGCCCTCAGCCGCGTGGGTGGGGGGGTTGCAGCTCGGACCCTAAGACTCACTACTGTAGACCCAAAAGCTCCCTCCTTCTATGAGACTCTGCTCTGCGTGCTGCGGGGGAGCTTGTTTGGCTGCTCTCCTGCTTCCCTTTGCTGGTATTGCTGTTTCCGGGGGAAATATTCACTTCAGCTTTGGGGAGTGACTCGTCCCAGGGGTTAGGGTGGCTATCCTCCAAAATGCTTCTCCCTGTGCCTCCTAGATTACACTCTCTTCCTCTTACTGTGGTCCTCTCCTCTCTCCCCCCACTCCCTGTCCCCAGGAGCCCCAGGTGGGTGGTTATGAGAGAGATGTTCTGCACGGTCCCTTTAAGAAGGATCCTGGGTCTGAGAAATCAGACTCTTTCTCAAAAACAGTATCCTGACTTGTTTCCAGCTAAATACTGTCCTTACGCCTCTTCCAGGCTCTGGGGCTGCAGGTTGGGGCTTTGTTCCTGGGGCTCAGGACCCTTCCCCCTCTGCTAAACTCACTTCCCGCCACGTGAGTCTCTCCCTGCAGCCATTCGCTCCGGGGAGCTGGGCAGCCCTCTCCGCGTTTCCCCGTTTCTGCTTTTCGTACCAGTCTCTGTGTGGCTTCTTCAGTTTTCCTTGGTTGAAGAGTCCTCTTAGTTTAGTCCAAAGTTGGTTTTTCCAGATGATAGTTCATAAAATTAGTTTGTAATCCACTTTGGTTCTGGGAGGTAGATGTTGGTATGTCCGCCTACTCCAGCGCCATCTTGTCTCTCCCTTGACTGTCTTTCTTTCCCAGTCACTTGGTAGCAAAATCACCCTTTATGCTCTCACTTAACAACATTAACATTTGAGTCCTCTAATTTCCCCAAAACCTCCCTAAAGTGTTACAAACATAAGGGATGCACCCTGTGCTACAGTGGTGTTCATGTTAGGGCCCCTGAGCCATTAACTGCTCTAGCAAACCTCACTACCTCTGAACTGTTTCACCCATTAAGAGAAGATATAGCCTGACCAGGCGCTAGTGCAGTGTATAGAGCATCAGCCTGAAATACAGAGGACCCCGGCCCTAAACCAGTGGTTCTCAAACTTTTTGAAGTCAGGGCACATTTAAAATCCTACAAATAATTGTAGGTGTACTATATACAAATTTTTGAAAAATATAGTAATTAAGTCAAATATTACAAAAAATATATAAAGTTCTAGTGTGCTTTTATGGTAATTAAACAAAATAAATATGACAAAATTAAAATTTATTCTGACATTAAAAAACATTTTTTTGTTACATTTCTTGAGTTATACTTTTTAGAGTTTGTATAAAAGAAAGGTAAGAAATAAGTAAGATTTAGTAAATTTGGCAGGTCCCAGTGCAAATATGTTAAGGTTTTTCATTCTTGTGTTTATGAGAAACATGAGCATGATGTGTCCTAGTGATTTCTTCAATGTTTGGGCGTATATTTGAAAGGCAAACACTCATTTCCTTGTCAATACATTGAAGAATTTCTCTCTTTTTACTCTTAATTGTGTTGAGGGTAGAAAATCCTAATTCACATAAATAGTATGTTGAAAATCGTAGTAAAATGTTCAAAGCTTTTTAAGGTATTGCCATATATTCTTCTTTTATAGAAATCCAAAAGGCTTTAAGAGACAATTTCTTATGTTTAATTATCAGTTCACAATCAGTGGATATAGCTGCCAGTTCTTCTTATGTTAATGTTAAACCAAAATTACTTGAAGTTTCCATGAATGGGTTTCTATTTCAATCATACTGTTCAGTGTTAAGTGAAGAAAAATGCTATAAATTAAATTCTGCCCATCATCCTTTTTGGTCCTATTTTATTTACACTTAACATTTGCTCACTTCCAGAATTGGATTCTTCAATATCACACTTCTTTTTGAGAAATAAATTCACTTTATTTGGGTGTATTTATCTAAAAATAATATAATGATGTGTTAATAATAAATATAATAATGATGTGTTAACAAAAAGAGCAGTATTTCCATAATGAAATGATATAATAGAGTAACTATATTTATTTTTATATCTGGGCACAAGTTGTGAACCTGCACAGCTAGTAATCCCAGGTCCCAACTGGGAACGGTGTGGAATTAAGAAAATACAAGGTTGGGAGGACCCTGTAATTTCCTGCTGGTGAGAACAAAGTGTGCCCCCAAACTGCATCTTGCTTTACTTATAGGGCAAAGTGGGCCATTAGCAAATCAATGAGATCTTTTATCATGTTTCCAAGGCAACACCAGAATTTTTACCAAGTGCAGAAAACCCCACCATACATATTGTTTTAACTTTACACCAAACAAAGGATGGAAGAAACTTGTCTCCGGTCTTTATGGGGAACATGGTCATTAGTGTAAACAATCCACTACCACAGCTTAACAACCTTTTGCAACCTAATCAGGCAAGTAAAGTAGGAGGTTGGGCAGACTGTCAGCTTAAAGCTTAAAGACCTGACACCTCTGTCCCCCCAAAATCTAAACTCTAAAACCCTGTTGGTTTTTTGGTCCCCAAAAGGCACATATTTCCCTGGAATACCATAGGGCACACCTGGAAATCTTCTAGAGCACACCAATGTACACTAGCACACACTTTGAGAACCACTGACCTAAGGACTCACACCAACATTGTGCATTGCTACCAACCATGGACACATTTCAGTTAGAGCAGGGGTAGTCAACCTTTTTATACCTTCTGCCCACTTTGTATCTCTGTTAATAGTAAAATTTTCTAACCACCCACCGGTTCCAGAGTAATGGTAATTTATAAAGTAGGGAAGCAACTTTACTTTATAAAATTTATAAAGCAGAGTTACAGCTAAAGCATATAATAATAGTTACTTACCAAGTATTTTATTTCAAATTTTCACTAAGTTTGGCAGAATAAATCTTTATAAAACAACTTACTATAGTTAAATCTATCTTTTTATTTATACTTTGGTTGCTTTGCTACTGCCCACCATGAAAGCTGGAATGCCCACTAGTGGGTGGTAGGGACCAGGTTGACTATCACTGAGTTAGAGGCTATAAAATGCAGAAACAGGTCAGCTATAAACACAATATAAATGGAACCAAGGTACCAAATACATTAGTAAGTTTTGATTGTGTGACCATTTTGGAAGCTTAGAAAGCTCTGTTTCTTGTGGCTTATTTCTAGGGAGATGCAACCCATATGGTGTTAACACTGGATAGAAAAAAAGGAAGAGTAAGCTCTAGGGAAGGGGAAATTGTAGACTGCAGGATTGCCATGACTTCCAACTTCAAGACCAGACTTGTGTGGACTGCATATGGTCCTAGTGGCTGCAATTTCCACTCTTCTTTCTCTTTTTTATTTTTCATGCAGAATTGAGTTAAATAGGCTTTCTGAGGAAAACACAGTGTTGAAAAATGAGCTGGGGGAGATTTAGCAAGAGCTTGAATCTACAGAAAGGACAAATAATGCACAGAGTTAAGGGCCCTGTCTCAGTGGTTCCACTCAGAACTTACAGTCTATCACACATTTCACTCTTTGTAGAAGGAGCTTAGAAGGTATTATTGCTGTATAAAATGGGATGTGTTCACAGATCAACCCCACATTTCAGAATACCCTAAGTTGGTGAGCTGTGCTGACCTCTAACCAGCCTGGTCATGCATGAAAGGGCTCATACCTCCTTGAAAATGTTGGCAGCCACCTTCACTCCTGAGTGCCTGGTCTCAGAAGTTTGACTTAGAAAGTGCGTGAGTGATTCAGGAAGTCACCACCACAGCGCGTAGCTCTAGCACAAGCCCGCATCTCTCTGAAATCCATGTGCACACACTTTTCAGCCCTACAGAAACACTCCACATTATGCTAAGGGGTGGGGGAGGCAGCAAGTATTTTTGTAGAGGTGAGTGGTGCCCATAATACCTTTCTGGGCATGGAAATCCTGTTCATTCATGTCTTCATAATGGTTTCAGCTGTACTTTTTCTCCAAAATTTGTTTCTGGCCTACTGACTTTAGTGAGTCAGAGTCAGGGGTAGGGAGGTGGGTATGGAGAAAAGGCACAAAGACGTGAGCACTGAGGCTGGAGAGAGTGTTGGGGGTGAGGGGAACACAGAAAACCTCTCAGTGGAGTTCTGTTCACACAATTGCCCTATTTTATCCAAGGACTAGTGGTTTCCTCCTTTTCAACTCTGAAGTTAAAGATTAACTCAGCCCGTGGAGAGAAACTTGGGCTTAGGGAAGTTCGCTTTGGTGCACTCCCCACTTGCCGCTGGTGGTTGGGGTGCACTGGGTGTGCGGATGAATGGGGTGCTCTGGGCATGCCTGCAGCTGGGGATGTTCACAGTGCATGGGCCGCTGGGGATGCTCATGGTGCACGGCAGCTGGGGACGCTCGCTGTGCGCAGGACTGCTGCACGGGGCACGCAGTTTCTCACCACAGGCGGGCTGTTGCTCTCCAAGTGTGGGCAGGCAGTTGCTCGGTGGGTTGACTCACCACAGGCACACTCCCTCCTTGGCTTGAACAAAAGTCCATGCTGCAGTTAGCTTCCTCCACACCCTTAGCTCCCTCCCGACTCTCAGTTCCAAGTGAAAGCAGCCCTTTTGCCTTCAGTGTGTGTGGAGCTCCTGGATGCTCCAAGGATAGATTTTTCTGTTTCTAGTTGATAAATTTGTTGAAATTTTGGGGAGATCTGTCGGACGCGCTGCTCACGGTGCCATTTCCGTGACGTCACTCTCAATTATGTCTTTTAAAGACCCTGTCTTTCAATATAGTTATATTCTAAGGTACTGGGGGTTTTGGCTTTAATATGTAAATTTTGGGAGGACATAAATCAGCCTGTTACAAATAACACAACCAAGCTATTGACATTGATACAATGCATGGATCTCATTCAGGTTTCACCAGTTATACTTGTGTAATCGTGTATGTGATTGTGTGTAAGTTCCACACAACTTTATTTCCTATGTAGGTTTATGTACCCACCACCATAGACAAGATACTGAAGTTCTAACACCACAAGGACCCTTCATGTTGTCCTTTTATAACCATACCCACCTCTTTCCTACCCACCTACTCCCACCCCAACCTCTGACAACCAATAATATTTTTTTCACTTCTAAAATTGTGTGATTTCAAAGTGTTATATAAAAGGAATAATATAGAATATAACTTTTGGGACTGGCTGGGCACACATATTATATCCCTAAAGAGTCATCCAAGGGGCATAGCTTCTTTTTATTACTCAATAACATTTGAAGGTATTGATGTCCCACAGTTGTTTTTTTTTAACAGAGACAGAGAGAGAGAGAGCCAGAGAGAAGAATAGATAGGAACAGACAGACAGGAATGGAGAGAGATGAGAAGCATCAATCATCAGTTTTTCATGGTGACACCTTAGTCATTCATTGATTGCTTTCTCATATGTGCCTTGACCACGGGCCTTCCGCAGACCCAGTAACCCCTTACTTGAGCCAGTGACCTTGAGTCCAAGCTAGTGAGCTTTTGCTCAAACCAGATGAGCCTGAGCTCAAGCTGGCAACCTCAGGGTTCTGGATCTGGGTCCTCTGCATCCCAGTCTGACATTCTATCCACTGCGCCACTGCCTGGTCAAGCTTATATGTGATTTTTAATGGACACCCAAGACTTCATTCAGTGGAATCATTCTACCACACTTTTAACCCAGTGCAGTCAACCAGGGGTAGGTATCAAAGTTTGTGTTGTGCTTTTGCAACAGGTCTCTACTTGAAGAAATAGGCTATCCCCTTTATCATATTGCAAGTTCCTCCAGAAAGTAATTTACAAAGTTGTTTTTATTTATTGTTTAACCCCCAAAGTACCAGGGCAATGCTGGTTACCTGTTGAGTAGTCAAAATGTTTCATACTTGGTTTGTATTAGACACTCACAAAATTTGTTGAGTGAATGGCTGATGGCAGAAGGAAAGCTTTATTTTTATATATATTTTAATTATATAAATTTTGTTGTTGTTTTGTAAAAGTACAAAAGTCAGATTATCCAAATTTCTTACAAACATAATTATTCACATATGCACATGCACACATTCCTTTCCATGTCTTGATTCTGACTTGTTAACTTAATTGATTGTTTTGACTTTAACCAAGCTTACATTTTTTAAAAAAACAAGTTTTCACTATTTTGTTTAAAACTAGCCTAAAGCATTTTTGGCCCCTTATCATGGATCTTATAGATAAAGTATTAGAAGTAACTAATAATAATAGCATCTATAGTACCAGCCCTAAAACAAGCACTAAAATAAAGAATTATAGGTAATAAGCCAAGAGAGGAGATAAAAATGGATTAATAAAAAATACTGAATTAATCCTCCCCAAAAAACAGAAGAAGAAAATATAGAACAAATAGAAAATATAGGAACAAATAGAAAACAAACAACAAGATGTTAGAGTTAAATTCAATCTTATCAATAAACACATTAAATATAAGTGCTCTAAAATCCCAATTAAAAGATGTAGATTCATTGGATATAACAAAGAAAGACTAAACTCTGTACTGTCTACAAGAAACTCCCTTTGAATAAAAAGATACAAATGTAAAAATTAAAAGAATGTAAACACTAATAAAAACAAAAAAATACTGAAGTGGATATCATAATATGAGAAAATAAGATTTTAGAGCAGCAAATATTATCAAGCATAAGAAGGGTCATTTAATGTTGTTAGCTTAAAATTATGAAGAGGACATAAGAATAATAAATGTTTATATCTCTAACAGTCAAACTTCAAAACACATAAATAAAATGGATAAAATTGTAAGAAAGAAACTTCTCTCAATAACTGATAAAAATAGAAAAAAATCACTAAAGATATGTAAGCCCTGAAGACACTGTCAACTGACTTGACCAAACTGATATCTTGAGAACATTCCACTGCAAAACAGAATACATGTTCATCAAGTGCATATGAGACATTTTCAAAAGTAGACCATATTCTGAACTATAAACAAATCTCAATAAATTTAAAAGGTTTCAGGTCACCATACAATTATGTTTTGACTAAAATGAGATTAAGTTAGATATCAACAACAAAAAGGATATCTGGAAAATCCCCAAATATATATTTGGAAACAAAGTTACACACTTGTGAATAGCTTCTAGCTCAAAAAATAAACCAAAAGGGAAAAATAGAGAATATTTTGAATTGAATAAAAATAAGAATATAATACAAGAGTGGGCAAAAGTAGGTTTACAGTTGTTCATATGGAAAATAATACAATAATCAATAAATAGTAATATAAGAATGAACTCTGTGGTTTGTGTACTCACAACAAGAAAGTTACTTATGCCTCACTCTGTATGCTAAAATTTGTGGCATGCAGTTCAAGCAGCACATAATAGGAAATTTGTAGCACTAAATGCTGATAATAGAAAAAGGAGAAAGATCACAAATCACTCATTTCAGCTTTGACTTTAAGAAACTTAAAAAAAAAGAAAGAGAAAAAAATAAAAAGCAGTGTAAACAGAAGTAAGGAAATACTAGAGATCATTAAAAATCATAATAAAGAGGGTAGGGAAAGGTATTTGATGTAAGTAACTTTGGAAGTGAGTGGAACCTATATGACTTGAGGGGGAAAAATGGTACATAAACATTGCATTCTAGTTGGTTGTTTCTCAAAGGGGTACAGCCTAACCACTCTGATATTGCTATATATGTATACTAGAATTAAACTTTTAATTAAATGGATGATAGATGGTGGGAACAAGCTTTTTACTGTTGAAGTAGGAGTTTGCTTGCTTACAGTAAGTAAAGGGAGGAGACTAGAATATTCCATATGGTAAAGGTTAGAGTTAGAGACTCTGCATGAGTTCATATTTATTTACTATAGATACAGACAGTTATATATACAAATGTCTACAGATGTGTATAAACACAAGGGTTGGTATACACACATACGCTCTCTGTCTTTGTCAGTTGAGAAAGCCTAGAAGCACTGACACCTCAGTAGCAATAGGCATACCTTGTATTCAGATCTTGATTTCTAATATCATTCTTTAATTTAAAAAAAAAAAACAAAAAAAAAAACAGGGCTCCTTGGGAAAACTGCTGATCCTAGGACTTAGAGGGAAATAAATAAGATGATCCTAGAGTATTTTGTAGTGATAGAAAGTAAGGGAGTGTTAAAAAAATCAACCACAATAACGAGGGTATGTGAAAAGGACACAGGGACCAACTGAATATGTTTCCAATGACCAAAGCTGGAACAATTTGAGGAACAAAATAAATGTAGTAGTATTGGAGTATAAAATAAATAGCCATCGTCAAAACTGATATAAATAAGTTATTAATGATATAATAATAACTGATATAAATAAATGGATAAGAAGAGTAAAATCATTAAGGGGAAAGAATTCCAAATAATTTATGCACATGCTCTGCTCTCAAATTGAAACATAACTGCCAACTCTTTCAATGTGGACTAAACACAGTGATTTCCTCCCAAAGAGTATATAGTATTGGAAGGAATGTGTAAAAGAACATGACAAATACTACTTTAGCCAGGTGATTAGGATTTGCATCATCAATTATAAGACATATTGATAGTATGTACACTTGATATTATGTGATGAAAATGGCACTTCACCACTGTGGTCTTCCTTCTAAAACCTCATAACCCAATATAATATGGTAAAGCATTAGACAACTCTTTAGACATTAATCACCAGACAAATTGACAAAAAAATCTATGAAACTCCTGCCCAGCACTCCTCAAAATAGTCAAAAGAAAAGTCTGAGAAACTGTCTTAAAAGAAAGAAACTATTTGCAGATGATAACCAAATGTGGCGTGGTATCCTGGATGAAATGCTGGAGCAGGAAAAGATATTAGGTGAAAATTAAAGAAAGTTAAATAGAGTATAAACTTTAGTTAATTTTAAAAGCTGTGGGAAAAAAGAAAAACAATAGGAAAAAAACACTGAAACAAGTATCTGGCTCAATAAGATTTATAAAATTAAAAAAATTCTAGCTAGGCTGATAAGAAGAAAAGAGACAAACACTAATTGTCAATATCAAAAATAAGAGCGTGGGGCCTGACCTGTGGTGGCACAGTGGATAAAGCATCAACCTGGATTGCTGACATATCCTGTTCAAAACCCTGGGCTTGCCTGGTCAAGGCACATATGGGAGTTGATGCTTCCTGCTCCTCCCCCTTCTCTCTCTCTCTCCTCTCTAAAATGAATAAAATAAAATCTTTTTTTTAAAAAAAGAATAAAAGTGTGATATCAGTTTGGCTGCTGTAGATATTAAAAATAAAGAAATTTTATAAAAATTATGCTAAAATAGACTGACCTGTGGTGGCGCAGTGGATAAAGCATCGACCTGGAAATGCTGAGGTCGCCGGTTCAAAACCCTGGGCTTGCCTGATCAAGGCACATATGGGAGTTGATGCTTCCAGCTCCTCCCCCCTTCTCTCTCTCCTCTCTCTCTCCTCTCTATAATGAATTAAAAAAAAAAATTAAAAAAAAAATTATGCTAAAATATTCAACAACTTATATGAAATTAACGAATTCTTTATAAGATGCATATTATAAAAGCTCACTCAAATAAGTAAAGATAACTGTTATACTTATAAAATAAATTGAATCTATGCTTTAGAATCTTTCCAAAAAGATACTTACCTGGCAGAGGAGATACCATGATCATGAAGGTGGTTTTTCCTTCGTGAGGCTTATCTTTTGCATTCCAGAAGTGCTGACCTCTGCAATTCTCCCTAATGCCAAAAATCTTTCTAAAAAGAAAAGTTTAAGAAAAAATGGCCTCACTGAAAATTCTGCCAAATATTTAAGGAAGAAATAAGACCAATTCTATAAAACCTCTTCCAGAAAATTGAAGAAGAGGAAAATCTTTCCAATTTACTTTATTAGGCCATTGCTACTTTGATACAAAATTTAAACAGACAAAAAGAAAACTACAGATCAATAAGCCTCTTAAACATAGGTGTAAAAAGTTCTAAATAAACATTCAGCAAATAAAAACCAACAATATATGAAAAGAACAATTCCACTATGGCTAAATGGAATTGCCCCCAGAATAAAGGATGGTTTAATATTTGAATAATAATCAATGTAATTCTTTATATTTGTAGACTCAAAAAAGACTATCTGATCAACTCAACTGATGCAGAAAAAGCATTTGACAAAATTTAATAACATTCCTAATAAAAACTCACATCAAATTAGGAATAGAATGGAACTTCTTTAACTTGATATGGGTTATATTTGAAAACCTCACAGCTAACATCATACTTAATGAAAAGCTGAGAGCTTTCTCTCCAAGACTTGTAACAGTATTTAACATAATACTAGAAATTCTAACCACAGCAATAAATTAAGGTGACTCAAGATGCCCCTATAGCTTCTGATATGCCCTTTTATCTATCAAAGCTGTTTTGAAATGGCATTCTGGTATGAGCTACCTCAAGAGAATTGAATTTGATAGCTGCACAACTACAAAGCAATTTGTACCTGTTATTTTCAGTATACACTTATTTTAAATTAACAAAAAAAATCTAGTACAGCTATTTCCAGTGGTGAATCCACATCCATTATTTTTTTTCCTTAAATAACAGTGATACTGACTTTTCTGATCTGAGGGGAAACCACTGACCAAAGAGGGACTGATCTGATTTCCAGGAAGGTGCCTCTCTTCCCATTCCGAGGCAATGGTGCAGAGATTTAAGCTCAGAAACAAAGTCCTTTCTGAAGGCAAAACATCTCCTGCTATCAAGAAACAGTCAGGTCACATTCACAACAACTTAAGAAGATGGGAGAGTGTGGTATTATGATCTTCCATTTGGAAACTGTTTCTCACAAAATGGATTTTACCGTAAAATGTTTGGGTGCCATTAAGGCAAGTTTCCACTGGGAAATTCTTTTTCATATGCCCTCTAAATTCTTCAGTCCTTAACTTGAGCCTCTTTCTGAGGAGAGCAGGAAATGGTTGTTATTAGTCCCCTTCATATACATACAAGTTATCATTGAGGTGCTGCTGTCCAACCTTTGTTCCAGGCTAAGCAACCCCATGTTCCTCATGGTCACCACCTGCCATCTTTGTTATCTATTTGCTTTTCTATTCTTTGGTGTCCCCTCCCTGCTCATTGGATTTGGATGTAGATGAATCCTCTGTACTTTCCAAAGGTTTCTTATAGCCTCTTCTCTTCCCTCTTTTCCATTCTCTCTGACACTTCCAAAGTTCAGGCCCCTATCCAGCCTTATCTGCATTCTATAACTAATACTTCTGCTCTCTCCTGTCTTTCTGCATCCTACATACAACTGCCAACAGACTGGCTCCTTGAACAGTTTGTTTGCTAAGGCCTAGCCATGAGCATACCACCCTCTTCCTCTAAAACCTTTCCTTTCATATAGAATAAAGAGAAAACTCTGCAGTCTTCATTCATTCCACATCCTCCATGAGCTGGCCTATTTGCTCTCCTCTGAACTGCCTTTGTGCCTCTGGTAATCTCATCAAGCATGATAGCTTATGACATGCTCTCTTCCCTTTCTCAGCCTGTCAAAGTCCCACTTCATCTACTTTTCTTCCAAAGCCTACCCAGATGTGCCTTCCTTTGCACTTCTCCCTAGTGAATTGCTCTGTGTTTCCTGGTCATACAGTTTTATATTTCTGTTTATAGTTTGTAATACTTTTTAAGATCTTATTGCAGTTTTTGCATATGGACCTATCCTCACTAGAGAGCAAGCAGTTTGTGGACAAACCAGGTCATATCCCTCCCAGTAAGCTCTACATCCCTAATTCAATAGGGGTGTGCAGTATGTGATCTGTGAATATTGGTTGAAAGGAGTTTGAAAAAAATATGGGTCTGCAGGCAAGCTGTGGGCCCACAACAGTTTCCTCTGGTCAGGTGATTACTGTTTCATAAGGTCCATGAGATCAAATGACTCAGCAAAAATTTGCAGAACAAATGACAGGAAATAAGAGCTTCAGAAACAGACTCTGCTAACACTGATATAAAACACATGTGCCGGAGCCCCAGTGCTGGTGCGGCAAGGTTTCCCACAACACATGCCAAGGGGCTGCAGCCTGATGCCATGTCCTGGACAGCTGATGAGCCACAGGTTCCCCCGGAACCCCCTCGGGCCTTTGGTGCCCCAGCAAGGGCCTTGGAGGTCTGCAGAGAGTTGAACGTGCATACCTTTTGTTGGGCAAATGAGTTTGTAAAATTTGTATTTTTTGAGTCTGCTCACTTTTAGTGTTAAAAAAATGGTGCTGGGCAGTGCCAGGTATGTAATCTGTAAAATTGCTAATTACCTTCCTGTGTGGGAAGGGTTGTTGTTATGCTAATATGTGCTGGAGGAGAGGCTTTGGCACCACAAAAGTTTTAAAAGGAGAGAAGGAGGGAGAAGAAAGCCAAGATGGCAGGGAGAGTTTTGCAGAGTGAGAAGCCATGTTGGCAGATAGAGAACCAGAGGTGAGGGGCTATGGGACTAGTGAGGCCTTTGATTCTAGAAGAAACAGGAGAAGAGTCTTCTGGCTGTGGAACTGAATAATGTGTCAGTAGCTTTGTGAGCTCTGACTGAATGAAAGGGATGTGTGTTTTCTCACCGGCCAGTGCAAGACTTGAATAAAGGAATGGCCCACCATTTGTTGGCTGCACTATTTCTTTACTGTCTGTCTGAATCTAATGGGAACCTGCACCTGCATGGCCGCAATGATGGCGTCTACTGGCTGTACATCTTTCTTTTTTTTTTTTTTTTTTTTTAAATAATTTTATTTTTTTAATGGGGTGACATGAATAAATCAGGATACATATATTCAAAGATAACAAGACCAGGGTATCTTGTCGTTCAATTATGATGCATACCCGTCACCCAAAGTCAGATTATCCTCTGTCACCTTCTATCTTGTTTTCTTTGTGCCCCTCCCCCTCCCCCTTTCCCTCTCCCATTCCCCCCTCCCCCCCGTAATCACCACACTCTTATCAATGTCTCTTAGTTTCACTTTTATGTCCCACCTACGTATGGAATAATGCAGTTCCTGGTTTTTTCTGATTTACTTATTTCGCTTCGTATCATGTTATCTAGATCCCACCATTTTGCTGTAAATGTTCCGATGTCATCATTTCTTATGGCTGAGTAGTATTCCATAGTGTATATGTGCCACATCTTCTTTATCCAGTCATCTATTGACGGCCTTTTTGGTTGTTTCCATGTCCTGGCCACTGTGAACAATGCTGCAATAAACATGGGGCTGCATGTGTCTTTACGTATCAATGTTTCTGAGTTTTTGGGGTATATACCCAGTAGAGGGATTGCTGGGTCATAAGGTAGTTCTATTTTCAGTTTTTTGAGGAACCACCATACTTTCTTCCATAATGGTTGTACTACTTTACATTCCCACCAACAGTGTATGAGGGTTCCTTTTTCTCCACAGCCTCTCCAACATTTGCTATTACCTGTCTTGCTAATAACAGCTAATCGAACAGGTGTGAGGTGGTATCTCATTGCTGTTTTGATTTGCATTTCTCTAATAGCTAAAGAAGATGAGCATCTTTTCATATATCTGTTGGCCATTTGTATTTCTTCCTGGGAGAAGTGTCTGTTCATATCCTCTTCCCATTTTTTTATGGGATTGTTTGTTTGTTTGTTGTTGAGTTTTATGAGTTCTTTGTGTATTTTGGATATTAGGCCCTTATCTGAGCTGTTGTTTGAAAATATCATTTCCCATTTAGTTGGCTTTCTGTTTATTTTGTTATCAGTTTCTCTTGCTGAGCAAAAACTTCTTAGTCTGATGTAGTCCCATTCATTAATTTTTGCCTTCACTTCTCTTGCTATTGGAGTCAAATTCATAAAATGCTCTTTAAAACCCAGGTCCATGAGTTGAGTACCTATGTCTTCTTCTATGTACTTAATTGTTTCAGGTCTTATGTTTAGATCTTTGATCCATTTTGAGTTAATTTTAGTACAGGGGGACAAACTGTAGTCCAGTTTCATTCTTTTGCATGTGGCTTTCCAGTTTTCCCAGCACCATTTATTGAAGAGGCTTTCTTTTCTCCATTGTGTGTTGTTGGCCCCTTTATCAAAAATTATTTGACTATATTTATGTGGTTTTATTTCTGGACTTTCTATTCTGTTCCATTGGTCTGAGTGTCTATTTTTCTGCCAATACCATGCTGTTTTGATTGTCGTGGCCCTATAAAAGTGTTTGAAGTCAGGTATTGTAATGCCCCCAGCTTCATTCTTTTTCTTTAGGATTGCTTTGGCTATTCGGGGTTTTTTATAGTTCCATATAAATCTGATGATTTTTTGCTCTATTTCTTTAAAAAACGTCATTGTAAGTTTGATGGGAATTGCATTGAATTTGTATATTGCTTTGGGTAATATAGCCATCTTGATTATATTTATTCTTCCTAGCCAAGAACAAGGTATATTCTTCCATCTCATTATATCTTTTCCAATTTCCCTTAACAATGGTTTATAGTTTTCATTATATAAGTCCTTTACATTCCTAAGTATTCCTTTGTTATGTTTATTCCTAAGTATTTTATTTTTTTTGTTGCAATCGTGAAGGGGATTATTCTTTTGAGTTCCTTCTCAGTTGTTTCATTGTTGGCATATAGAAAGGCTATTGACTTCTGAATGTTAATTTTGTATCCTGCGACCTTACTGTATTGGCTTATTGTTTCTAGTAGTCTTTTTGTGGATTCTTTGGGGTTTTCGATGTATAGGATCATATCATCTGCAAAAAGTGATACCTTTACTTCTTCTTTTCCGATATGGATGCCTTTTATTTCTTTGTCTTGTCTGATTGCTGTGGCGAGAACCTCTAGTACCACATTAAATAAGAGTGGAGAGAGTGGACAACCCTGTCTTGTTTCTGATTTAAGGGGGAAAGCCTTCAGTTTAGTGCCATTTAATATGATGTTAGCTGATGGTTTATCATATATGGCCTTTATCATGTTGAGATATTTTCCTTCTACCCATTTTGTTGAGAGTCTTAAACATAAAATTGTGTTGTATTTTATCGAAAGCCTTTTCTGCATCTATTGATAAGATCATGTGGTTTTTGTTCTTTGTTTTGTTGATATGGTGTATTACATTAACCGTTTTACGTATGTTGAACCATCCTTGAGATTCTGGGATGAATCCCACTTGATCATGATGTATTATTTTTTTAATATGTTGTTGTATTCGATTTGCTAGTATTTTGTTTAGTATTTTAGCATCTGTATTCATTAGAGATATTGGTCTGTAGTTTTCTTTTTTTGTGCCATCCTTGCCTGGTTTTGGGATGAGGGTTATGTTGGCCTCATAAAATGTGTTTGGAAGTATTGCTTCTTCTTCAATTTTTTGGAAGACTTTGAGTAGAATAGGAACCAAGTCTTCTTTGAATGTTTGATAAAATTCGCTGGTATAGCCGTCAGGGCCTGGACTTTTATTTTTGGGGAGGTTTTTAATGTTTTTTTCTATTTCTTCTCTACTGATAGGTCTGTTTAGGCTTTCTGCTTCTTCTTGACTCAGTCTAGGAAGGTTGTATTGTTCTAGGAATTTATCCATTTCTTCTAGGTTGTTGAATTTAGAGGCATAAAGTTTTTCATAGTATTCTACAATAATTCTTTCTATATCTACGGTGTCCGTGGTGATTTCTCCTCTTTCATTTTGGATTTTGTTTATATGAGTTCTTTCTCTTTTTTCCTTGGTAAGTCTTGCCAAGGGTTTGTCAATTTTATTGATCTTTTCAAAGAACCAGCTCCTTGTTCTATTAATTTTTTCTATAGTTTTTCTGTTCTCTAATTCATTTATTTCTGCTCTGATTTTTATCATCTCCTTTCTTCGGCTGCTTTTGGGTTGTCTTTGTTCTTCTTTTTCTAGTTCCTTAAGGTGGGAAGTTAAGTGGTTCACTTGGGCTCTCTCTTGTTTGTTCATATATGCCTGAAGTGATATGAACTTCCCTCTTATCACTGCTTTTGCTGCATCCCATAGATTCTGATATGTCGTATTGTCATTTTCATTAGTCTGTATAAATCTTTTGATCTCTGCACTTATTTCTTCTTTGACCCATTCATTTTTTAAAAGTATGTTGTTTAGTTTCCACATTTTTGTGGGATTTTTTTCCTCTTTTTTGCAGTTGAATTCTAGTTTCAAGGCTTTATGATCAGAAAATATGCTTGGTACAAGTTCAATTTTTCTGAATTTGCTGATGTTGTTTTTGTGGCCCAACATATGGTCAATTCTTGAGAATGATCCATGTACACTGGAGAAAAATGTATACTCAGTCACTTTGGAATGAAATGTCCTGTAGATGTCTATCATATCCAGGTGCTCTAGTGTTTTGTTTAAGGCCACTATGTCTTTGTTGATTCTCTGTTTGGATGACCGATCTAGAGCCGTCAGCGGTGTATTGAGGTCTCCAAGTATGATTGTATTTTTTCAGTTTTTGTTTTAAGATCAATAAGTAGCTGTCTTATATATTTTGGTGCTCCTTGGTTTGGTGCATATATATTAAGAATTGTTATGTCTTCTTGATTCAGTGTCCCCTTAGCCATTATGAAATGGCCATTTTTATCTCTGAGTACTTTTTCTGTCTTGTAGTCAGCATTATCCGATATGAGTATTGCTACACCTGCTTTTTTTTGGATGTTATTTGCTTGGAGTATTGTTTTCCAGCCTTTCACTTTGAATTTGTTTTTATCCTTGTTACTTAGATGAGTTTCCTGTAGGCAGCATATAGTTGGATTTTCTTTTTTAATCCATTCTGCTACTCTGTGCCTTTTTATTGGTGAGTTTAATCTGTTTACATTTAGTGTAATTATTGATACTTGTGAGTTCCCTATTGCCATTTTATATCTTGCTTTCTGTTAGTTTTGTGTCTTGTTTGATCCTTCTCTTTCGTTTTTCTATCTTTTGTTTTTATTTGGTTGTATTCCATACATCTTTCCTCTGTTGCTATCTTTTTTATCTCATGTGCTTCTGTGGTGGTTTTTTCAATGGTGGTTACCTTTGAGTAATGAAAAGGGTCCCTACCCTGTTCATTGTAGCAAACTATTTTGTGAGTACTTTTGCAGTCCATCGTCCTTTGCTACTGTTAATCTCCATCTTCTCCCCCTCTTTCTTTTTGTTGTTGTCACAGTTTAAATTTGGTTTTATTGTGTTCTTCTTGGAGCTTTTACTTGTGGCTCTGTTTTTTTTTTTTGTTCTTTGTATCTGATAGGAGAACCCCCTTTAGTAATTCCTGGAGTGGGCATTTTCTGATGATAAATTCCCTCATCTTTTCTGTATCTCTGAATGTTTTTATTTCTCCTTCATATTTGAAGGATAGCTTTGATGGGTATAGTATTCGTGGCTGAAAGTTTCTCTCTTTCAGGACTTCAAATATTAGGGTCCACTCTCTTCTAGCTTGTAGAGTTTCTGCTGAGAAATCTGATGATAATCTAATGGGCCTTCCTTTATATGTTGTATTCTTCTTTTCCCTGGCTGCCTTGAGAATTTTTTCTTTGCTGTTGGTTTGTGTCAATTTCATTATGATATGCCTTGGAGTAAGTTTGTTGGGGTTAAGAAAACTCGGTGTTCTGTTTGCTTCTTGAATTTGAGGCTTTAGTTCTTTCCACAGGCTTGGGGAGTTCTCATCTATTATTTGTTTGAGTATGTTCTCCATTCCATTTTCTCTCTCTTCTCCCTCTGATATACCTATTATTCTTATGTTATTCTTTTTGATGGAGTCAGATAATTCTTGTAGGGCTATCTCATTTTTTTAAATTTTTGAGTCTCTTTTTTCTTCTCTCTGTTGTGCCTCAAGTTGCTTGTCCTCTATTTCACTAATCCTCTCTTCTATCTGACCTGTTCTATTAGCTAAGCTTGTTACTTCGTTTTTCAGCTCGTGAATTGAGTTTTTCATCTCTGTTTGATTTGTTTTTATAGTTTCAATTTCTTTGGACATATATTCTTTGTGTTCATTGAGTTGTTTTCTGAGCTCCCTAAATTGCCTTTCTGTGTTTTCTTGTATATCGCAGAGGATTTTTAGGATTTCTATCTTGAATTCTCTGTCATTTAGCTCCAAGGTTTCCAATATATTAAATTTTTTCTCCATAGATTTTTCCTCATCTAGCTGTGTTACCTCTCTTTCTTTTGTATCCATGATATTCGATTTTCTCTTCCTTAATGGCATCTGAGGGTGGTTTTGTTGATAGTATTAATGAGATTTAATAAAGAATAAAAAGTTAAAAAAAATAAAAAATCAAAAAGAGTTGTTTTTTTTTAAAAAAATTAATAATGAAATAAAGAAAAATAAAATAATAATTTTTAAAAAAAGGAAATTATTCCCCCCCTCCTTTTTTCCTCTCCTCTCCCCTTTTTCTTGAGAAAATCTTGTGGTGAACTGTGAATTATAACAAACAATGCCTGTGATGGAGGTCCTGAATAGGAGAAAAGTAATAAAGGGGCAAAAAAAAAAAAGAAAAAAAAAGGAAAAAAAAAAAAGGGGGGGGCGGTATGGACCCACAAAAAGCAAATAAGGAAAAAATTTGGGTCAAGAATAAAATGATTTGCTTTTAGGTGTTGGTGTTGTCTAAGAGTTATGATGAGAGGAATAAGAGAACAGAAAAATGGGGGGACAAATTAAAAAAATACTATTGTATTTAGTGGAACAAGAACTAGATAAAATGGAGAGCCAGGGATGGGAGCACTGCTAGTGAGTTAAAAAGGTGAAGTAAAAAACCCCCAAAATGCCACAAACATAAGTTTGAGTCCCAGATAAGATAATTTGTTTGTTATTGCGGTTTGAATGAGAGGAGATGTACATCTTTCTTGTTCAAGAAATCCATCTGCCTGGATTGTCCAGATGATCAAAACTTACACCTATAGGCACCCCACACTTTTCAAAGTAAAATCCGTTTTGTGATAAAGAGTTTCCAAAAGGAAAAACACAGTCCCATACCTTTCAACCTTCTTAAGCTGTCACAAATGTGATCTGATGGTTTCTTGATAGGTCTGAGTGACATCAGTTATATTAGTTGCTGTTTTTCCCATAGGATTGTCCATCTCACCACTGCTGTTCTATCTTCACATCATAATAATTACAAGAATAACAATAGTTAGCACTAATGAGCACATCGTATGTGCTCAGCAAACTGAGAGGCACTCTACATAATTTCATTTTGTCTTCACAACTCCCTAAGAGATAAATGTTATTTTCCCCAGTTTTTAGGTGTGAAACCTGAGAAGCAGGGAGGTGAGGTAACTTGCCCACGGTTACATGGCAAATTAAATAATGAAGCTAGACCCTGACACAGGTGGTGGGCTACAGAGTCCACTGGCAAACCAACTATTCTGCTGCCTCCCAAGGTACCAGTTGACCTAAAGTAAGGCAACCAATTTATTCTGGAACTTTCCTGGTTTTAGCGTTGAAAGCCTTAGTCTAGGAAAAAACTGGGATGGTTGGCCACTCTACCATGAGAGTAAGAAAGCACTCACCAGATCATCTGGCTTCTGGACCAGATGTTCTACTCCCAGTGGTCCACCATTAGCTGCTGAGGATGGAGAAGGAACCCACTAACCAAGCAAATCACACCAGCAGAACCAGACAGTGACACAGGGGCTCCCAGAGACAGTTAATGTCCCTCTCCTTGAGAGTGTCTCTGTTCAACATTAGTGGGAGGCAAGAAAGTTCTATGAATAAAAATCATATACTTTATTCTACATGCTTAAGACAAAAGAATGCCTACAGACACTTATTAAGGGCAATTGTCTAAGCCAGACTGTTTTGCAGGATATGATAAAGCACGGAAGCCGGGCCATCCGGGCCTGCTGTCCTGTGGAGATGGCACAGAAAGCACCACCCCCGTGAGACCCATGAAGGTGAAGTTTGCAGCAAAGAGCTGCTTCCTTTCTCAGTAACAGGTGTAAGCAAAACCTGAGTTAACTGACATCACATTTCATTTATTCTCAGGGTCCCCAAACTTTTTACACAGAGGGCCAGTTCACTGTCCCTCAGACCGTTGGAGGGCCGCCACATACAGTGCTCCTCTCACTGACCACCAATGAAAGAGGTGGCCCTTCCGGAAGTGCGGTGGGGGGCTGGATAAATGGCCTCAGGGGGCTGCATGCGGCCCGTGGGCCATAGTTTGGGGACGCCTGCCTGCGGCCCCGCCCTATTCTGCCGGACTTTGGGGCCTGCAAAAGTGGATAGGCCCTGAGACTGCCTCTTCCTCAAAGGCGCAAAGCTGAGGTCCACTGCAGTCCGGCCCCAGCAGGGCAGCTTGCCTTAATGAGAGGCATTTGCTTTCACAGGGCATTAAATGCTCCTTTGGGAGTACAAGATGAACGTCCAGGCAAAACAACGTGAAGCGGCTTTCTGCCTTGCTTCTTGCATCTGCACAAGCCAGGACTTTGTTTTCTTGCTTTCCACTTATATAGAGTACCTACTAGAAGTTAGAATAAGTCCCTGCCCTGGAGGAGTTTGCCATCCAGTAAAGGGAATAATAATATTTATTATTGTTATAATAAAAATAAACACTAAAATGCTCACTGATAATACCTTTGTAGCTCTCCCTATGTGTCAGGTATCACGCTAAGTGCTTTTCTTGCATCAACTCATTTAATTCTTGTAGCACCTTGTGTGGAAGGAACTGCTGTCCCCGTTTGGGTTTCAGAGAAGTCAAATGATGCATCTCAAATCTCACATCTCTTACCTGACAGAGCTTTTTGAACAAATAAAATCGCAGTTCAACATGACAAGTGCTGTCGTAGTGGTATGTACAAATGGCAGAGAAGCTGACAAGACAAAGAGAAAAGAGATCTCTCCCTAAGTGAATTTGGAAAGACTCTTTAAAGAAGAACCATTGAAGAATGAGAGGGACTTCACCCGATAGAGAAGAATCTGACTACAAGGCTAGATTAACTCATAAATTAGAAAATGAGAAAAAAGAAAATTTTAAAAGTCACCATTATCTAAGACTATCACAATAATGGAAATTACTTGAGTTATCATTAGGCTGTATAAACGCACATGCTACATAATAATTTTCTTGCTGTTAGAAAAAAAAACTTTTATAATTTCAATTCTTGCTTCACTTCCTCCTTCATGCTAAGTAATCCTGCCAGCATTTTCTTTTAGCTTCCTGCTTGCCTTTCCCCTGATTTCTAGTCCATATATTTGTCAATCACATGGTGATCTTTCAGAGTCAAGTGTTTAAGCATACTTTATTTCTTAAGAAATATTCTAGAACAGTTTAGAGAAAACCCCTACACTTTCTAGGAACATTGGCAGCTATAAGAAAGCCTTAGGACCTTCATGTAATTTCTGACTTTGACTTATACTACATCATATATTTAAGTCAGAAAGTGTAGAAACATGATGTATTTGCTCTTAGCACTCATGCCCTCCTCTTAGTTGACAAGAACTCAGTTTTCCTGGAAAACAGTTTCACCTCCAATCCCAATCCAAGCTCTTGAAAGTGGTTACCTGCCCCAATCATAGTCGATCAGGATCATAGCCATACTATATGACCTAGGCTGGGACAATGAGCATTGGGCTTAGAACTTTCACTTAGTTCTCTTGGGAAGAAAAAAACTCTTCCCACGTTGATAACAAAGCTGGTGGGATATGAACTACAGATGCTCATTTTGCCACCATTTGAGAGCCCACCTGAGAATGAAGCTAACGCAGTACCAGTGTTTCTGCTCAGACGGGTTACACCCCTTCATGGTTTTGGACACTATCAATATTAGAGGAGCCCCTGATGGGGGACACAGTGACTATTGGTACTGCCTTTCTTCAAGAGGTCAGTGCTCTCCTTTACACCTACCCGGATTACCCATATACTTAATGACATCCCATAACCTCTCCAACCACTTAAAATGTCTCTTACTCTCAGACTTCTGCTTCCTTGGCCCCTGCCAGACCTGCCATTCCCTTCCTCATGTCGCAGGAAATATATCTGAGTGGTTAGTCCCTTACTTTCTCAGAACCAATGCAATTCTTTCATCAGCAGGGCAACACTGTCTAATATCCAGCAGGCCTTAGACTCTCCTCCTTCCCTCAAGGCCTCAGGGTCTTCATACAGAAGAACAACTCACAAGGCTTCTGCCTGAAGTCTATGGCTTCAACACAGGTGCCATCTGAGACTGCCTTCTATTCACACTAACCTGAATCTCTAGGCGAGCAATTTGGGGTGCTAGAACAAGCCTGTGAAGAGAATATTCCTCAAACCAGCATTATTATCAGCAATACTATTTGTTATGTTTGATGGTCCAGCCATCTATAAGAGCTTATTTAGTAGCATCATGCCCTGCCTTATGATCTCATGGGATCATACCCTGATTTTCTCTGGTTTATCTGCAGCTCACTGAAAGTCGTGACTGCTAGTGGCCCTATATTTCTGAGCCACATTCTGTTCAGCCAGAGCATCTGAGATATTAACATACTTTAAAAAGAACACTTTTCTGGCCCATTTAAGATAATCTTATCTTCCTGGGCCACTTAAAAAAATGTCACGGACGCATAGTGGTCTATAAACTTTAAGACTACATTCCTGATACTATACCATTTCTCCTGCTAGGAACAAACCACAAGAACAAAGGCCAGTCAGATTTTCTAGCAATGCTTTATTTGTGCACAAATTGCAAAACAGCCACTGTTTAACCAGAGTTTAGATAGGTCTTAACTCATCTTGGTTTGTGTTTCTCAAGACACTTATAAGCAAATTCTTGACACTCAGATGCATTTCCCATGGAAACTGTCACATACTTTATGAAGACTCAGTTCAAGCCATAAATGTTAGAGTAACCATGGTGCCAAGAGCATTATTTCAATTACTTTCAATCACTATATATGATATTACTTCCATAAAAATGCATTTCAGGCTCCAGTGCAGGGTTCTAGGAACACATTTCCCAGCCCCACATTCACCCTGATAGCATGAATGATCTCTTTTGATCAAGAATTCCTTTATTCCTATACATATTTATTGAGTACCTACTTTTTCCCAATCACTACTCTAGGTGTTATAGATATAGCAATGAACAAAATTCACTCCCAAGATATTCTGAAATGGGGACATAGATTAGCAGTACCATACTGGTCAGCCTAATAGAGAAAGGGCCACTCGCTATTTCTTCCAAAATGACTAGTATGCTCTAAAGGTCAATTTCCATTTATACCCATGAGTGCAGGAATGTGGACTCTCAAAATGTCAGTTTTCTGACTTAAGCAATGTTTAGTTCCAGTCTCTACTTTACATTCCTTTTTTCACATTTGGCTGTTGATCCTATTTTCCATGTGACAGAAAAGATCCTGGGAGGCACATTGAGTCTAGTGGAGCTTGACTGGCTTGAGAGCTGCAGGTTCCCTGGAAATTATGAAAGGGCTTGGGGTGGGTGATGGTCATGTTCCTCCTGCCAATGGAACAACCAGACCCGTGGATTCCTAGCCAATACTGACAGTAGGAAGGAAGGTATAGTCTTCTGCTACCAACAGCTCTTGGAGAGCCTCTGGGTCAGTTCCCCTGGACTCTGTTTACCTCTCTAACATTTGCTTACTTCCTCACCTAACTGGGCACCCTGCTGCAAGACTCATTGTCGAACAGAGTTTACATTGTTACTTTGCTTGAGAATGTTTTCAAATGCTCATTGCTCTTTATAAAGTATAGGTTTATTTCTACCAGCCATATTTAATGTTTTGGGGGAGGATTAGTTTAAAACAAACAAACAAACAAATAATATAAAACTCTTTTTTTCACAGAGAAAACAACAAATGCCAAGAATAATAAATCTCCAGACATTTTATTGCCCCTATTTTTCTTTCTTAATAGGTAAATTATAATGGATTAAAACATACATTAACCTTTCTTTTTGGGGGGACAGTGGTATTTGCAAAATGTCCAAAATAATATCCAGTAATGTCGCAGTGGCATCACCAGATCATGTGCTTCCTTAGGACAGGGACTGTGTAGTCCTGTTGAAGAGTCTATGTTAAACAAAAACCAGTAATAAAATAAAATCTAATATCTGTGCAAATATTGCTCAGACACTGGTCCAAGGTTTTCACTACTAAAGTGCCACATTTTTTTTTAACCAGGCATGAAAAACAGCAAAGCAATCTTATAAAGACACAAACAAAATGTTTCTGGAATATGTCTGTTTAAGATCAGGGGAGGAGAAATTATATTAATTATACTTGGCAAAAATAAATTTGACCTAGACGTGTGTAGAAGATAAAAAAATTCCTTCTCCATAAATTTTATTCCCACAGAGAGTGACTTCTCAAAGGATAAGAGAATGAGTTCAGAGACTCAGTGTTGGTAAACAGCATCCTTTTGTCCTCCCTGAAGCAAGGGCAGCTGTGTTCCAAACCTCTGTGCCGGAAACTTGAGACCATGCTACAGCTTATGACAGCAGAGTCCTGTCCATTTTCATTGCTATGGCCCCTGGTGCCAAACACCAAGATGGCAGGAGAGGGAAGCTGGACCTCCTCTCCTTTTTTGCCTTCTCTGTGGATAGAATGTGAAGGTGGAAACAGAAATAGGGAGACACAAAGAAGTGCTTGCCTGGCCCCTTTGGGAATCTGAACATGGAGAACAGAAGCCCAGAGTCAGTCGAGAGACAGCAGCTCAATGGCCTCCATCCCCAGGAGCCTTCCTGCTGTGTCTCCAGACATCTCTGGGTTGGAGGGCTTACAGTCAATTTGACTGCAGGCTCAGTCCCTTTCTGGCCGTGTGACTTTTGCTGAGTACAGCACATGAGGTCAGCAGAGAAATTCTAGCCTTTGTGCTAGACCCTCAAAACGAGCTCGGTTTGTTCTTGTGTTCAAGAATGAATGACATCATTGCCTCATGCCTTAAAAACATCATGCAGAAGTCATGGAGGATGCCTTGCAGAGTTTCCCCACAAATTTCTAGTGCATTTCCTGCAAGCTGACTTCACAACCCCAAGCAAATAAAAAGTTGGGCAACACTTTTCTTAAGTACTATACACGTAAGTGTTGGTCAAATAAGATTTTTTTTTTTTTGTATTTTTCTGAAGCCGGAAACAGGGAGAGACAGTCAGACAGACTCCCACATGCGCCCGACAGGGATCCACTCCGCGTGCCCACCAGGGGCGAGGCTCTGCCCACCAGGGGGCGATGCTCTGCCCCTCCTGGGCATCGCTCTGCCGCGACCAGAGCCACTCTAGCGCTTGGGGCAGAGGCCAAGGAGCCATCCCCAGCGCCCGGGCCATCTTTGCTCCAATGGAGCCTTGGCTGCGGGAGGGGAAGAGAGAGACAGAGAGGGAGGGGGGGGGTGGAGAAGCAAATGGGCACCTCTCCTATGTGCCCTGGCCGGGAATCGAACCCGGGTCCACTGCATGCCAGGCCGGTGCTCTACCACTGAGCAAACTGGCCAGGGCCCAAATAAGTTTTTAAATATGATATATGTGGGCCTGACCTGTGGTGGCACAGTGGATAAAGCGTCGACCTGGAAATGCTGAGGTTGCCGGTTCAAAACCCTGGGCTTGCCTGTTCAAGGCGCATATGGGAGTTGATGCTTCCAGCTCCTCCCCCTCTTCTCTCTCTCTGTCTCTCTCCTCTCTAAAATAAATAAATAAAATAAAAAATTAAATAAATAAATAAATATGATACATATGTTTGCTCGCTTGTAGTTTGTATTGGATGCTCTCTCTCCGTTCCTGCTATTGCAATTGCAGGGGCCTCCCTGATACCTTGCCCTTTATGGAAAAAGCTGGTTTTCTGCTTTTCCCTTGTCTTCTTTTGTGGTTTGCCTATCTTGGTGAGGCAAGGGATCAGGAGATACAGTAAACTGGATGGCCCACCATCCTCTGACTCCGCCATTTCTTTACCGTCTGCCCAAATCCAATGGGAACCTGCATGTGAATGGTCATAATGGCGGCTCCTAGCCTTACAACTGGCGTAGTTTGAGGCAGGATTCGGAGATCTGTATGGGGCCGCCACCCTTCACAGGTGGGGTAGATGACTGGTTGCTGCTTTGGCTCCCCATGGCTGTCCTTTTAGGGGCCACGGGCTACATGTTTTTTAATCAAGAGAAAACCAGGAGTTCTATGCAAGAAGCTGCCCAAGGTCAAAAGCTTCAGTAAGAATTGCAAATCGAATGGCAGAAAAGTCTAGAATTGGAGCGAGCATAGGAGAAGGAATTACAGTTTTGCGAGTTGCAGTTTGCCCTGGAAGCTGAACGTTTGCACTGGTTGCTCGAGTCTCAGCTTCTGGCTAAAAGTCAGCAGCCACAGGAGCCTAAATGGTTGCCAAAGGAGCAACAGCATCCTTGCCGGTGGATTGGCTTTGAGTCAGCGGGAGCAGGCCCTTGCAACTCCTCTTCTGAGGATGAGAAGGCTCAGGCTGAAGCTGCCATACATACACTGAGAGCCTGACCAGTGGTCGCCAAGAAGGTAAAAACCCAGCAACAAAGAGTCCCTCAGGGGCATCCACAACCTCCTGTCTGGGTAATGGAACACTCTGTGGTCCGGCACTATACCCAGGCAGAGCAGATAGAGTTGCGGACACAATTTAGGCAGAAACCTACTGAATCCCTGGTAGCCTGGTTACTATGATTATGGGACATAGGGGTGAATGACATCATGCTCTCCGGAACAGAGATGGAGAAATTGGCCGCCATTACCACACACTCCTCCTTGAGGCAGTGTCTTCAGAACTGCATGGCAACCCCGGAGACCAAACCCTATTAGAATGGGTGATGGCTGCCATTTGTATGGTCTGGCAGAATGCTAGAGAATTGCCAGGGGCAATGAGTCGGTGGCAGTGCTACAGTGAGTTAGTAAAGGTCCTTCAGGAACTAGGTATGAAGAATGCTGTTTTCAACCCTGGGTCCTGTGGGCCAGATGAGGAAGTGTTTATGGCAAAAATGAGGGAATTTGTCCTTGCTAGCACCTCATCAGCCCTTTTTGGGTCATTTGTGGCTATATAGGGCCCCTATGTGCGGCAGCTCATCAATGCAGTTACACAGATGGTAGCAGATTTTGGAGAGCTGGAGGCCACTCAGGATCATAAAGCAGTGAAGGCTGCTGCCTATGTTGCCCCCCTCAACTAATAAGGGAAATGGGCCTATAAAGGTTACCGGAAAACAGATGTGGGTAGATTTGATTGCAGCTGGAGCAGATAAGGGGAAATTGGATGGCAAGTCTAATAAAATTCTTTTGGAGCTTTGGCGGCAGCTTAAACCAGAAGTTCCAGCCACTGAGACAAAAGGCCCCAGCAGCTACCAATAAAATGTTTGGTGCTCAGGCAGCTTGGTTACAAGATTATATGATAGAGACGACTGAGGGAGAGGAGAACTCCCAAAACCCATTGTACCAGTTTGAATAGGAAAAGGGTGAAGGGACCCATCTAATGGGGATGGGCAGGACCAGAGGCCACACGTGGAACTGGCTATCCACCGGTCCCCTTCCAATGTACAATGGGTGTTGGCCTTGGTGGATACAGGTACAGAATGTTCCCTCCTCTATGGGAACCCAGAGCGGTTTGCTGCATCCCCAGTGGCCATTGATGATTATGGGGGCCAAACTGATCAAGTGAAGCCAATAACTATTCCATTGGGGATAGGAAGACTGCCTCCTAAGCCATAGAAGGTGTATGTATCTCCTATTCCTGAATATATTTTGGGTGTAGATGTTTTGCAAGGACTGTGGTTGGAAACTACAGCCGGGGAGTTCCAACTGTGAATTAAGGTTGTGAAGGCAGTATTGCAAAAACACGCATCACATTCTGCTTTGCAATTACCCATCCCTCGGTGTGTGACTAACACTAAGCAGTACCACCTGCGAGGTGGTTATGAAGAAGTCAGAGGGACAGTCCTCGAACAAGAAAAGGTGGGGATCATCCGGCCAGCACACAGTCCTTACAACTCCCCAGTATGGCCTGTGTGCAATCCAGATGGAACCTGGAGAATGACAGTAGATTACAGAGAACTTAATAAAGTCATTCCCCCTTTGCATGCTGCTGTTCCCTTGATAGCTAACATGATGGATCGGCTAAGCCAGGGGTCCCCAAACTTTTTACACAGGGGCCAGTTCACTGTCCCTCAGACCATTGGAGGGCCAGACTATAAAAAAAAACTGAACAAATCCCTATGCACACTGCACATATCTTATTTTAAAATAAAAAAACAAAATGGGAACAAATACAATATTTAAAATAAAAAACAAGTAAATTTAAATCAATAAACTGACCAGTATTTCAATAGGAACTGTGGGCCTGCTTTTGGCTAATGAGATGGTCAATGTGCTCCTCTCACTGACCACCAATAAAAGAAGTGCCCTTTCCAGAAGTGCAGTGGGGGCCGGATAAATGTAGTTTGGGGACCCCTGGGCTAAACCATGAGTTGGGGACATACCACTTTGTGGCAGACTTGGCCAATGCTTTTTTCTCTATTGATATAGCTGCAGAGAGTCAAGACCAATTTGCCTTCAGTTGGGAAGGGAGACAATGGACCTTTACAGTGTTACCCCAGGGCTATTTGCATAGCCCCACCTTGTGCCATGGGCTGGTGGCTGGCTGACCTGGATAAATGAAAACAGCCAGAGGCAGTTCGCATGTACCATTATATTGATGATATTATGCTAGATAGTGATTCTCTTCCAGAATTGGAGCAAGCAGTTCCTACCCTGCTATCCCATTTGAAAGCATGTGGCTGGGCAATCAACAGAACAAATTACAAGGACCTGGGTTATCTGTTAAATTCTTGGGAGTTGTCCGGTCGAGTAAGGCAAAAGTTATCCCTGATGCAGTTATAGATAAGAGTCAAGCATACCCTGTGCCCACTACAGTAAAACAGTTACAGGAATTCTTAAGTTTGTTGGTGTATTGGCAAGCATTAATACCCCATTTGGCTCAGTTACTACGCCCCTTGTCCAACCTTATTCAAAAGGGGGTTCATTGGGATTGGACTGAGCAGGCACAAGGTTCATTTGCAGCAGCTAAGAGAGCTGTCAAGGTGGCACAGGCCTTGAATGTATTTGATCCTGCCAGGCCCCGTGAGCTGGATGTTCATGTAACCTCAGAGGGGTTTGGCTGGGGCTTGTGGCAGTGGACAGAGCGCTTTCCCAATTGTGAAAAGGTGCTGAAGTTCATTACTCATTAGTGAAGAAGCAGCTGGCAGCTGTGTATGCTGCCCTCCTGGCCACTGAGAGTATTACAACCACAACACCAGTTACAGTCAAAACAACATACCCTATTGCAGGATGGGTGAGAGATTGGGCAACCAAACCATGCAGTGGTATGGCCCAAATGTCCACCCTGGCCAAGTGGGGTGCCTACCTGCAACAACGCTGTGCTCTTAGTACCAGCCTGTTGAGGGCAGAACTGCAGGAAGTCTTGGGTCCAGTCACCTATGCTACCTTAGATTCAGGTGCAGCTGGAGCCCAGGAGGAAGAAGCTGAAGTCAGTCCCTAGCAGGAGGGGCAGGTGCCCATCCCCGAGGATACTGATAATTCCAGCAGGGGCCAATCTGCCAAATGGATGGCTATAGCCTTCCATCCAGCCACTGAGACTATTTGGATGGACATGGGTACAGGCCAAAGCAGCCAGTGGACAGAATTAAGACCTGTTTGGCTAGTTGCCCATAATGAACCTTCACCTCTGGTAATCTGCACTGACAGCTGGGCTGTCTATTGTGGACTAACCCTTTGGATTGTGTAACCGTGAGTGGAAAAATTCTGCTTGACCTTTTGACTAAAATTAAAGAAAGCAGGAATTGACCGCTCCCTACCATAAACCACTGAGAAATTTGCTTAGAGCTAGTGTAACAGTAAAAATAGAAAATTCCATCTGACCTTTGCTTGGCTAATCTTGGCTTGCAGAACAGGAACTGGCCCGCCTCGACCCGATGTAATCATAGGTGCTTGCTCTTCCGCAAGCACCTGGGGCAATCACCCTGAGAGCCGTTGCAATGCTCTGGTTTCTCTTCAGATTGTATAAATCTTTCGCCTTTTACTGAGAGCCGTTGCAACTTCCCTATCTCATGACTCCTGAATTCCTGGGTGTCTCCTCCCCTCCCTGAAATAATGTATAAAACTTGCTTGCTGAAGTTGTTCGGGGCTCTTGGCTACCTCCTTGCCTTGAGCCCGCTCGCGAGTGTAATAAACTTTTTCTTCTGTTTTACCCACACACTTGGGTCTAGAGTCTTTGTGGTGCACCCTAGGTCAACAGATTGCTACTTGGCACATTAGCCAGTGGATGGTAATGCACTGACCACTATGGGGTCAGGCCATGTGGCAGGACTTATGCGAAACAGGACACCAGAAGCAGGTGACAGTATATCATGTCACGGGGCATGCCCGTCTAGCCCATCCTGGGAATGATGAGGCAGATACGTTGGCAAGGATGTGGTGGTTGGAGACTGCAGGTGATGTGGGGCAGTGGCTCCACCAACGCCTGCTCCATGCAGGACAGAAAAAAATGTGGGCTATGGTTAAGGCTTAGAACTTACCTGTGTCCTATGCAGAGGTACTTGCAGCCTGTGAGCAATGTGCAGTATGTTCCAAGGAGCAACCTCGGAGACCACTGGTGTCACCTGGACAGATCCAGAGGGGTCATGTTCCACTGACACGATGGCAGATAGACATCATTGGACCCTTATCAAAGTCAGAAGGGTACCAGTATGCAGTTACTTGTGTAGATACTGCCACCGGGCTGCTTGCTGCTTACCCTGCCCGTAACCCTGACCAGAGGGCAGTCATACAGGCTCTGGACAACCTGAGTGCTACATACAGGTGACTGCTGGTCCTTGAAAGTGACAATGGTACCCACTTAACTGGTTCAACAGTGAAGCAATGGGCTCAAAAGCTGGGGGTTGACTGGAAGTACAATGTTCCCTACCACCCCCTGGCTGCTGGTATCATTGAGTGGTATAATGGACTCTTAAAGCAGAGACTGTGACAGGAGGGTGGCACCAGTTCCCTTACTGGATGGACATGCCGCTTATGGGCAGTACTCCGGATTTTGAATGAGAGACCTCAACGGGGGAGCGCAGTTCCAGTAGAGGCCCTCCTGCATTGGATAGCTGCCCCCATTCAGTTGCAGATATGCACCAAGGACATTTTATTCAAGCCAGGCTTTGGACAGCAGGGTAACGTGCTCTTGCCTGCTCCAACAGCCCTTCTTAAAGGACAACGGCTTCAATGGACTTGGCCCTGGACTGTACAGGCCCCCCCATCTGAGATGGGTGGCCTTGTTGGCACCATGGGGAAAGGGGCTAGAGGTGGCCCTCCAGTTGACTCCTTGGGCAACCAGCACCTGGCCACCTAAGATAAAAGTGTATTATCCCTTGAGTGCTCAGGGGGACAGCATTATGAAGGGCACCTTTGTAATTTCTTTATGGCCAATAATGAGTTTTCCTATTTTACCACACATAGAACCAGCAGATGCTGGTGTATTGGCCAAAAGGTTTGGTATGCCCACTCAGGGTGGCCTCTGGTACCAGCTACAGTGCTGTCTGCAGACAAAACTCTGGCCTGTATTCTGCCAGAGGGAAAAGATTTGCCTCTCTTGGTGCCGCTGACAGCTCTCTCATTTTACCCATAGTTTTTGATTTGTTAATCTTACTGCTGTAGTTGGTACTGTTTCTGTTTATGCAATGTATCCCACTCCTTGCACAGTGACCATCATGGAAGATACCTGTGGTTTAGATTGTGAAGCAAGCAAAAGGGGTGGAATGTTGGTCAAATAAGTTTTTAAATATGATATATATGTTTGCTCATTTGTGATTTGTATTGGATGTGGGGGACAGGCTGTAAGCAGGCCAGGTCATTGTAGCCTAAGGCTTAGTTTTAAGACTAAGCTTTTCCCCACACCCTTGACTGATTGCATGATGTGGGGTGGTGCACTCTCATGAGGAATCCAATTATTCCTCAGATAAGTAACTTTGTATCAGAGACTTCCTTATTTGTATATTGGATTAAGGGTTTTTGGTTTCTACACTATAAAGTGGGGCAGACCAGGAGCATGCTATCTCTCAGTTCCTGCTATCATCATTGCAGGCGCCTCCCTCCCTGTTCCCTTGCCCTTCATGGGAAAAGCTGGTTTTCTGCTTTTCCCTTGTCTTCTAATGTGTTTTGCCTGTATTGGTGAGACACTAATAAACAGAATGGCCCACCATCCTATGACTCTGCCATTTTTTTACCGTCTGCCTGAATCCAGTGGGAACCTGCATGTGAATGGCCACGATGGTGGCTCCTGGCCTTACAGTAAGAAACAAAACACTGTGTTCTGCTTACAAAGCCTCTAAGGCAGTGGTCCCCAACCCCCAGGCCATGGACCGGTACCAGTCTATGGGCCATTTGGCACCGGTCCGCAGAGAAAGAATAAATAACTTACATTATTTCTGTTTTATTTATATTTAAGTCTGAACGATGTTTTATTTTTAGAAAATGACCAGATTCCCTCTGTTACATCCGTCTAAGACTCACTCTTGATGCTTGTCTCGGTCACGTGATACATTGATACGTCCCACCCTAAAGGCCAGTCGTGAAAATATTTTCTGTTAAACTGGTCTGTGGCCCAAAAAAGGTTGGGGACTACTGCTCTAAGAGATGAGGAAAAGAATGCGATAAAATCCCCAGGGCTGGACAATTGAATGGAGGGAGCATGGGGTGGTGAACGGAGCATGGCACTAGGTGTCACAAAAGAGCTGGGTGCATCTCCTCCACTTACTGACTGTATGATCCCAGGCATACCAGTAACTCTCAATGTCTCCAGGCCTGTGTGCTCAAATGTACAATGCAGGGGGCGAGCTAAATTACCCTGTGGTACCTTCTGGTCTGTGGTTCCAGTTCAAGAGAAAGGAGACATAAAAAAAGATGAGATAAAAAACAGCAACATCTCACTGCATCTAAGATCCTTAGAAGACCTGACTAGAGAAAAAGGATCATCAATTGAGTAGAAAGTTCAAGTGCCCGCTTTTCCCAATTAGGTTTGTTTAAATGTTTTAAATCATTGAACTGTTTTCCTGAGCTTATTAGAAAGTATTAGTGATGAGAACATTAGTTCTCTGGGACCCAACCCTGAGCTTCTGGGCAGGGCCAGACACTCAAGAATGTGAACACCCTCAGGAACCTTAATAACAAATTGGGCATTCACCAGTTTATTGTAACAAAAGTGATAAAAAACAACACCCTTAGTTAGCCTGAGTGAGAAAACAGACACCTTCCAGCTGGGAGCAAACTGATCTCATGAAGCCAGGCCTTACTGTTTTGCACCTGTGAATAAACCCCTGGCCTTGCATCTCTTTGTGAGAGTAATCAGTGTCAACAAAAGCAGACCAGCCCTGAGGGGAAACAAGGCAGCCTGCTGTGCTGGGGAACCTGCTGAGCTGTGGGTGTGCCTCTCCCAGCCTGCTGCTCAGGGGTCCACCCTACTGTAAACCAGCCCAGACTGGATCCTTCCACAGGGCAAGCTTGCAGCCTACTGGACTTTTCTACAGAGGTTTCGGCCATCAGTGTTAGGAAAGGCCAGTCAAGCTGCCCACTTCAATTTCTTTCAATTCTGATATTCTGGGAACACCCAAGGTTCAGCCCACCCATCTCTTCCTGGACACCTCACTCCAGTTCCCACCTCTGCTGGTTGGGCTTTGCAAGAAGTCTTTCCATTTCCAAAAAAATAGAAAGACCCTGAAATAGATGGTAAATAGAGAAGCACAGTGCTCTCTTGGGATTCTTGTGATAGGAAACAGCTGAAGACAAGATGAAGTCTGTAAAGCCAGGGGCTGCCGCCATCGTGGCCATGCAAGTTCTCATTGGATCTGGGCAGATGGTAAAGAAACAGTGGAGCCAAAAAAAGGTGGGCCATTCCATTTATTAAAGTCTTGCACCAGCCAATGAGCAAACAGGCAGGGAAGACTGCTTCCCTCTCATTCAGAGCTCACAAAGCCCTGACGCATTCTCTGGTTCTTCCTAGAATTAAAGACCCCCACAATCCTCAGTAGGGCTCCCAAAGTCCGTTAGCTCTGGTTCCCCATCTGCACACCTTCTCTCTCTCTCTGCCAACATGGCTTCATCTTCACCAGGCTGCATTCTCTCTGCTCTCCCTGCAAAACTGGCTGGGCCCACAATGACCCCCTTCTCCAGCAAATGTTAGCAAAACAATAGCACTTCCCAAGCAGGAATGCAATCTGCAATTTGCAATCAACTGCCCTGCTCTGAGGGTAAGCACACACATGGTTGCCCAGCCCCATTTTTTAACAATAAATGTGAGCAAACTCAAAAAATACAAATTTTACAAACTCATTTGCCCAACAACATCTCTCCCCCACTGGAGTCAGCTGGCCAAGAGTGTGGTTTCTCAGAGACATAGGTGACTGCTGACTGCTCTTGTGGACCCTCCAAGGTGAGAAAGCCCATTGTCACATGGAAAAAACACCTCCAAACATGGATGCTGTGATTAAGAATAAACAGTAACCTTTAAATCACACACACACCCTAAGAAAACATGCAGAGATGGATTCAAAACTTGCAGGGAGTTTTCACGCTGTAGTGGCTTTCAACATCCTGTCCTCTCCACCTAGAGCACCTTCTTTTATTGGTTAACTTGTGCTTGTCCTTCAAGACTCTCTGGAGATCAAAAGGCCTCTCCCTGAGCTGCTGGTCTGCCTCCCATGGCACCGACACACCATGTCCTTGTTACCTGCGTGTGCCAGGGTCTGCATTCAGAACAGCTTCTAAGGGGCACTTACCAAGTGCCTGGCTCCATGTGTGGCAAAGAAAGAGTTCAAGATTTTAGACAAATGATTGATCACCAAATAATAACCCTCAAAGGGCTGCTACTCCTTTAATTTTATTGAGTCAATGATAACATCTTCTTTCCAATTAATTTATGGGTGGAGAAAGAGACTAAATTGGCATAGTTCCCAAGTTTGTAGCAGCCTGGAACATCTATGGGAAAAGCAATGGTTTTCAAGCAATAGCATTCACAACTTAGAGAGAGGCAACTGATCTTTGAGAAAGGATATTACTCTGATTTAATTGATTAGCAAAGGATGCAGAAAAGTTTCATGGTCAAGATTCACAGTTGTGCAGAACTGCTATGAGAAGACCAGTTTTCTTTTTTTTTTTTTTTTACATAAATTTTTATTAATGTTAATGGGATGACATTAATAAATCAGGGTACATATATTCAAAGAAAACATGTCTAGGTTATCTTGTCATTAAATTATGTTGCATACCCCTCGCCCATAGTCAGATTGTCCTCCGTCACCCTCTCTCTAGTTCTCTGTGCCCCTCCCCTTCCCCCTAACTCTCTCCCTCCCTCCCTCCTATGTCCTTCCTCCCCCCACCCCTGGTAACCACCACACTCTTGTCCATGTCTCTTAGTCTCGTTTTTATGTTCCACCGATGTATGGAATCATGTAGTTCTTGTTTTTTTCTGATTTACTTATTTCACTCTGTATAATGTTATCAAGATCCCACCATTTTGCTGTAAATGATCTGATGGAGGACCAGTTTTCTATTTTTTAATTTAGCATTTATTTGGCAAGGCCCTCCAATGAGCAGGTTCTTTGCTAGGCATGCATGGTGTTGAGTAAACCAGACTTGGTCTCTGTCATTCTGAAGTAGGTGTGGGAGGACTGACATGAAACAAATGATGAGTAGTATATAATTGGAGGCTGTAATTAATGCTATAGAGAAAAAGTACATAAAACCAGGAGAGATTATTTAAAGGGAGAGGGACCTGATTGGTGGGCATTCATTAAGAACTTACCATGTGTAGAAATTCTGCTATACTCAGACCTCGTTCATGACCACAGCCCTCAAGAATCAACTCAAGGTGGACTAGCCATTTGCCCACAAGGAGATCTTAATGGCTTTTCTGTAGCCCCAGTTTCTTAATCTGTCAAAAAAAAAGATAACAACTTTCTTATTTGCTTCACATCTGGACTGATACATCTGAATATTCAAACATTCAAACACTTTGTCTTTTTTTTTTTTTTTTAAGCGAGACAGAGCAAGAAACTGATAGGGACAAACAGGAAGGGAGAGAGATGAGAAGCATCAATTCTTCATTGCAGCACCTTAGTTGTTCATTGATTGCTTTCTCATATGTGCCATGACTAGGGGCTACAGCAGAGTGAGTGACCCCTTGCTCAAGCCAGTGACGTTGGGGTCATGTTTATAATCCCATGCTCAAGCCAGCGACCCCATGCTCAAGCTGGTGAGCCCATGCTCAAGCCGGCAACCACGAAATTTCAAACCTGGGTCCTCTGCGTCCCAGGCCAACACTGTATCCACTGCACCACCAGCTGGTCAGGCCAAATATTTTCTCTTTAAATAATATTGGGTGAAATTCGTACTGAATAAAAACTTTTAAGAAAATGAGCAGTTATTTCTTTGCTTTCAAATTTATTTTCAACAAACAGAACTGATTTTCTCATCCATCCCAACTCTAGTTTTTTATAGTATAATCTCTCCATTTTTAGACTATAGCACTGCTGAAAGGTACAACTACGTGGGCTAAGATGCATACCTTCCTCTGGAACCCAGCCTAGGAAGGCCACTTTTCCTCCTCTACCTGCCTTCCCTAGGTCTGAGAAAGGGAGCTCCCTGTCTGAGGCCTGCCGCAGTAGCTAATGGCCTCATGCTGGTTGTGTGTCTCTTCATCGCTATCTGCCTCACAGGGAGATGGAGAGAACAAGATAGACTCTGGGGGTCCTCCGGAGCTGAGGGAGATGTAGGGCAGCCTCTACTTGGCCCCTTCCTCATCTTTCACCCTGCTTGAGGGCAGTCCAGGCCTCCACCTGCAGCACTGGCTCCAATGCACTCACCTGCCAGTGAGTCAGGGGAGAGGGAACATTGCCTAGTCATTGCCTAGGCCTATGTGACATAAATGTGGCCTAGAATGAAGGCCTACTGACAGGAAGGAGCACGGCAGGTCTCTGAGGTCAGCCACCTGGGAGGCTCAGTGCCCTGCGGGACAGGACTGACTGGCACAGGGTGCTGAGCTCCAGGGCGGCAAGCTGCAGGGCCTGGAAGGGCTGCTGGGCCCAGCAAAGTGGATGTGGGTCAAGCCCTGCCTCTCCCCCCAGGTCTGACTTTTCTCCTTCCTGCCTGGGGCATCTGGGAGCATAGCCACAGCCTCCATGTCCTCCAAGGAGGAGAAAGGACATATCAGTGTCCCTGCCAACAAGGTGCAGATGACTGGAAGGGCTTCCTCTGGAGAGGACGATGCATAGGAGAGGAGAGCGAGAAGGGATGGTGGGGAGCGAGGACAATGTGGCCCACAAGGCCCTCTGTACCTGAAACCACATTTGCTCTGCATCACCTTCAGGGAGGTAAGTCACCTGAGGCCAAGAGCATTGGCTGAGCTTCCTGTTGCCACAAAGCTCGGTGGTGATGAACTCAGCCAGCAGGGCCTGTTTGCTGTTACACCGCTGCCTCCTCACCGCCCAGGGCCTCCTACTATAGAGAAGGGAGACCACGATTTCCCCAGAGTGCTCCTTCTCCACATCCCTCCAAACTGGAGAAACCAGTTTGCCCCAGCCCCAATTTGTGAAGGACTCACAAGCCCACCTGTCACTATATTTGTGGCTTCAATGAACATTGCCTTAATGTAAAGGAAGTTTCCAAAATAAACAACAGGTAAGAGACCCACTGCAAAGTTGCCTGAGGTCCTTACCTCTTCTCCACAAGCCAGCCAGCTCCTCCACAGGGCAGGTTCCATCTGTATAACCTGTGTCTCTGGTGCCCAGCACCATGCCTGGCACATGGCAGATGCTCCATAAGGTGTTTGAGGATGGATGAGTGAATGAGTGGAGGAATGCTTGAGCCAATCCTAGAACTCCCAGTGAGTGAACATTCATTCACTTACTCAAATTATATTAATTAAGCACCAAGCTTGCTCCAGACAATAAACTGGGCACTTATTGCTGTGGAATGGACAGACCTCTGTGCCCTGGACTCATGGGGGTTAGCATCTAATAAGCAAGATGGTCATTAAACGAAATGTGACTAACTCATTATGTGTTATGGTTGAGGCTGTGTGTGCACTATTAAGAGCATCGGCCACAATTGTTGGTTCTGAACATTTAGATGACCAGCTATTAATCTGAGATATAATTTTACAATTAGGTCGTTTGTTTGTTTTTTTACAAAATTCTTATTTTTCAAATCCACTTGGGTGTAGTTTAAACACAGGTTGTTTTTGTATTTGTTGTAATTTGTATTACAATTCAGAAGAGTTCTATTTAAGGTCCACAAAGGAAAGCCAAGACACCCATATTAAAGAAGATCAGGTTTAAGTTCCACTGGACTAAGAAATTCCCACCTGCTTGCCAAAGATGATTACCTGTATTTTAAAGTTTAAAATTGCTTCTATATCCCTGGCTGGACAGCTCGGTTGGTCAGAGCACTGTCCCAAAGCACAGAAGTTGCCAGTTTGGTCCCTGGTCATGGTACATACAGAAAGAGATCAATGTTCCTGTCTCTCTTCATTCCTCTCTCACTAAAATCAATCAATAAACAATTTTTAAAACTTGCCTCTATAGCAATATAATTATATAAAAATTACATGCATAAAAACACTAAAAGCATATAATAAAAATATTAACAGTAGTTTGTTATTAAATGGTATGATTGGGGTGATCTTTCTACTATTTCCAGTTTTTTTTTTTTTCTAGGTTAAAGTACCTTCCTTCTCTTTTTTTTTCCTTTTTTTTAAATTAAATTTAATGCAGTGACATTGATAAATTAGGGTACATATATTGAGAGAAAACATCTCTAGATTATTTTGACATTTGATTGTGCTGTATACCACTCCCCCAAAGTTAAATTGTCTTCCGTCACCTTCTATCTGGTTTTCTTTGTGCCCCTCCCCTCCCCCAACCCCTCTCTCCTTCTTCACCCCCTCCACCCACTCCCCACTCCTGTTGCCATCACAATCTTGTTCATGTCTCTGAGTCTCATTTTTATGTCCCTTCTATGTATGGATTCATATAGTTCTTAGTTTTTTTTTCTGATTTACTTATTTCACTCCGTATAATGTTATCAAGGTCCATCCATGTTATTGTAAATGATCTGATGTCATCATTTCTTATGGCTGAGTAGTATTCCATAGTATATATGTACCAAAGCTTTTCTCTGACGGACACTTGGGCTGTTTCCAGATCTTCGCTATTGTGAACAATGCTGCCACAAACATGGGGGTGCATTTCTCCTTTTCGAGCCGTTCTATGGTGTCCTTGGGGTATATTCCTTAAAGTGGGATAGCTGGGTCAAAAGGCAGTTCGATTTTCAGTTTTTTGAGGAATCTCCATACTGTTTTCCACAGTGGTTGCACCAGTCTGCATTCCCACCAGCAGTGCAGGAGGGTTCCCTTTTCTCCACATCCTCGCCAGCACTTACTCTGTGTTGTTTTGTTGATGAGCGCCATTCTGACTGGTGTGAGTTGATATCTCATTGTGGTTTTAATTTGCATTTCTCTAATGATTAGTGATGTTGAGCATTTTTTCATATGCCTGTTGGCCATTTGTATATCCTCTTTGGAGAAGTGTCTATTCATCTCTTTTGCCCATTTTTGGATTGGGTTGTTTGTCTTCCTGGTGTTGAGATTTACGAGTTCTTTATAAATTTTGGTTATTAACCCCTTATCCGACGTATTGTCAAATATGTTCTCCCATTGTGTAGTTTGTCTTTTTATTCTGTTCTTGTTGTCTTTAGCTGTGCAAAAGCTTTTTAGTTTGATATAGTCCCATTTGTTTATCCTGTCTTTTATTTCACTTCCCCATGGAGATAAATCAGCAAATATATTGCTCTGAGAGATGTCTGAGAGCTTACTGCCTATGTTTTCTTCTAAGATGCTTATGGTTTCACGGCCTACATTTAAGTCTTTTATCTATTTTGAGTTTATTTTTATGAGTGGTGTAAGCTGGTGATCTAGTTTCATTTTTTTGCAGGTAGCTGTCCAATTTTCCCAACACCATTTGTTAAAGAGGCTGTCTTTACTCCATTGTATTTCCTTGCCTCCTTTGTCAAATATCAGTTGGCCATAGAACTGTGGGTTTATTTCTGGGTTCTCTGCTCTGTTCCATTGATCTATATGCCTGTTCTTATGCCAGTACCAGGCTGTTTTGAGTACAGTGGCCTTGTAGTATAACTTGATATCAGGAACTGTGATACCTCCCACTTTATTCTTCTTTTTTAAGATTGCTGAGGCTATTCGTGTTCTCTTTTGGTTCCATATAAATTTTTGGAATATGTGTTCTATATCTTTGAAGTATGTCATTGGTATTTTAATTGGTATTGCATTGAATTTATAGATTGCTTTGGGTAATATAGACATTTTAATGATGTTTATTGTTCCTAACCATGAGCACAGTATATGCTTCCACTTGTTTGTATCTTCCTTGATTTCTTTTATCAATGCTTTGTAATTTTCCGAGTACAAGTCTTTAGTCTCCTTTGTTAAGTTTATTACTAGGTACTTTATTTTTTTGGTTGTAATTGTGAAGGGGATTGTTTCCTTAATTTCTCTTTCTGACTGTTCATTGTTGGTGTATAAAAATGCCTCTGATTTCTGAGTATTGATTTTATATCCTGCCACTTTGCTGAATTCATTTATCAGGTCCAGTAGCTTTTTGACTGAGACTTTAGGGTTTTCTATATACAATATCATATCATCTGAAAATAAAGATAGTTTTACTTCTTCTTTTCCAATTTAAATGCCTTTTATTTCTTCATCTTCTCTGATTGCTGTGGCTAGGACTTCCAGGACTATGTTAAATAAGAATGGTGAAAGGGGGCACCCCTGCCTTGTTCCTGATCTTAAGGGTATTGCTTTTAATTTTTTCCCATTGAGTATGATGTTGGCTGTGGGTTTCTCATAGATGGCCTTTATCATGTTGAGATATGTTCCCTGTATTCCCACTTTGCTGAGAGTTTTGATCATGAATGGGTGCTGGATTTTATCAAATGCTTTTTCTGCATCTATTGAAATTATCATGTGGTTTTTCTCCTTCTTTTTGTTTCTGTGATGAATCACATTGATTGATTTACAAATATTGTACCATCCTTGCCTCCCCAGAATAAATCCCACTTGATCATGGTGTATGATTTTTTCCATATATTGTTGGATCCAGTTTGCTAATATTTTGTTCAGGATTTTAGCATCTATATTCATCAGAGATATTGGCCTATAATTTTCTTTCTTTGTGTTGTCTTTGCCTGGTTTTGGAATCAGAATTATGCTCGCCTCATAAAAGGAGCATGGAAGTCTTCCTTCCTCTTGAATTTTTTGAAATAGTTTGAGAAGGATAGGAGTTAGTTCTTCTTTGAATATTTGGTAGAATTCCGTTGTGAAGCCATCGGGCCCTGGGCTTTTCTTTGTTGGGAGTTTTTTGATAACTGTTTCAATATCCTTTGTTGTAATCGGTCTGTTTAGGTTTTCTGATTCTTCCAGATTGATTTTTGGAAGATTGTATGTTTCAAGGAATTTGTCCATTTCATCCAGGTTGTCTAGTTTTTTGGCATGCAGTTCTTCATAGTATTTTCTTACAATATTTTGTGTTTCTGTTGTGTCAGTTGTTATTTCTCCTCTCTCATTTCTAATTTTATTTATTTGAGTCCTCTCTCTCTTTTTCTTGGTGAGTCTAGTTAAAGGTTCATCAATCTTGTTTACCTTTTCAAAGAACCAGCTCCTAGTTTCATTGATCTTCTGTATTGTTTCTTTAGCCTCTATGTCATTTATTTCTGCTCTGATCTTTATTATTTCCTTCCTTCTACTACATTTGGGCTTTACTTGCTGTTCTTTTTCTAATTCTTTTACATGCAGGGTTAAGTTGTTTATTTGAGCTTTTTCTAACTTCTTAAAATGTGCCTGTAGTGCTATGAATTTCCCTCTCAGCATTGCTTTCACTGTGTCCCATAAATTTTGAGTTGTTGTATGCTCATTGTCATTCGTTTCTAGGAATTTTTTTATTTCTTCTTTGATCTCATTGTTAATCCATTCATTATTTAACAACCTGCTATTTAGCTTCCATGTATTCGAGAATTTTTGAGCTTTTCTGTTGTGATTCATTTCTAGTTTCATGCCGTTGTGATAGGAGAAAGTGCTCGATATGATTTCAGTCTTCTTAAATTTGTTGAGAGCTCTTTTGTGCCCTAACATGTGGTCTATCCTAAAGAATGTACCATGAGCACTTGAAAAGAATGTATATTCTGCTGCTTTAGGGTGAAAGGTTCTGAAGATATCTATTAAATCGAGTTGATCTAGTGTTTCCAATAAGTCTGCTGTTTCTTTGTTAATTTTCTTTCTTGAGGATCTATTTAGTGATGTTGTGGGGTATTGAAATCCCCTACTATTATAGTATTGCTGTTGATCTCGCCCTTTAAATCCATCAAAGTCTGCTTTATATATTTGGGTGCTCCTATATTAGGTGCATAGATATTTATAATAGTTATATCTTCCTGTTGGATTGCTCCCTTTATCATTATGTAGTGGCCTTCTTTATCTCTTACTATATCCTTTGTTTTAAAGTCCAATTTTTCTGATATAAGTATTGCTACCCCAGCTTTTTTTCATTTCCGTTTGCATGAAACGTTTTTTTCCATCCTTTTACCTTCAATCTATGTGTGTCTTTTGTTCTAAGGTGTGTCTCTTGTAGACAACATATGTATGGGTCCTGTTTTCTTATCCACACAGCTACCCTATGTCTTTTGATTGGGTCATTTAAGCCATTTACATTTAAGGTTATTATTGATATGTAGTTGTTTATTGCCATTTTCTTCTTTAAAGGTGTATTCCTTTTTTTGCTGTATTCTTTCCCCACTTTGATCTGTTTACACCAGGCCCCTTAACATTTCCTGCAGCATTGGTTTGGTTGTAATGAATTCCTTGAGTTGTTTTTTGTCTGGGAAGCTTTTTATTTCTCCTTCGATTTTAAACAATAGCCTTGCTGGATAAAGTAGTCTTGGTTGTAGGTTCTTGTTCTGCATTACTTTGAATATTTCTTGCCATTCCCTTCTGGCCTCAAGTGTTTCTGTTGAGAAGTCAGATGTCATCCTTATGGGGGCTCCTTTGTAGGTGATAACTTTTTTTTCTCTTGCAGCTTTTAATATTTTCTCATTATCGCTTAGCTTTGGTATTTTAATTATGATGTGTCTTGGTGTAGGTTTCTTTGTGTTTCTCTTTAATGGAGTCCTCTGTGTTTCTTGGATTTATGAGAGTTTGTCTTGCATTAATTTAGGGAAGTTTTCAGCTATGATATGATTGAACAAAGTCTGTATCCCTTGTTCTTTTTCTTCTTGTTCAGGAACCCCTATGATGCGGATGTTATTTCTCTTCATGTTGTCACGGAGCTCTCTAAGAGTTTCCTCTGACTTTTTGAGTCTCTTTTCTCTTTTCTTCTCTGCTTTCATGCCTTCATTCCAGTTGTCCTCCAACTCGCTGATTCGATCCTCTGCACTATCTATCCTGTTTTTAATTTCTTCCACTGTGGTCTTTATTTCTGATATTGTATTTGTCATCTCTGACTGATTCTTCTATTATACTTGCTATTTTTTTATTTAGGTTTTCATAATGACCATCCATTGTTGTTCTAAGATCCTTAAGCATCCTTACAATCATTATTTTGAACTCCGCATCTGGAATTTGATTATTTCCATATCACTCAGTTCATCTCTCAAAGGTGTCTCTTGTGGTTTCATTTGGATTGCACTCCTTTGTCTTCTTATCATGGTGTTTTATTTGTAGAGTTGGTTGAGTCTAGGCTTGGTGTTGTCTGCCTCCAGTTTTCAGTTGTGTTATTTCTAGGTCTTTTTGGGTTGGTATCAGCTGTTATCTGTAATCCACTTTCGGATTTGGGCAGCTTTGAAGTCTTGATTTGTTTGTTTTCTTAACAGGTGATAGTCTTGTTTACTGATCTCAGCAGGGGACTTCCTTGAAACTGTATCCAGGAATGCGATGGGTGTAACCTGAGACTCTGAAGGCCTCTTTAGCCAGCTAATCTCACTGGGGGCAGGGTGTTTTCTCAGCTTCAGTAGGGGGAGGTGTATCTCTGATCTCCACGGAGACCTGAGTTACTGCCTCTCCTCCCCACTTCTTGTTTTCAGCTGTGTCTTGTTGCGCTGATTGGAGCTGGAGAGATGTCCGGAGATCTCTGATCCAGAAGCACTTCAGCTCTGTTTTGTGAAAGGTTCAGTCCCTCCCCCACCTATGGCCGCCTCCAGCATGGATGAGTCAGCTTTTTTAGTTCATTTCCTGCATTCCTTAGCTCCTCACAGTCTGTCCCTCTCCCTGTCCTTTCCACTTGGGAGATAAGCTGGTCTTTTCAACGCACCTCGCTCCCTGGTTGCCAGGCAAGTGGCTGTGAGCAGTAGTTTCTGCTCTTTTCCCTCTGAGATCCTCTCTGGGCTCTCAGCCTCAACCCCCCCCCTCTGTTCCAGTAAGTAGAGGAGGTTCAGGCACTCCCTACCAGGATTGTTGTGGTTTCTTCTTTGCTCCTTGGTTTTTGAGAGCTGTTCTTACAGTTCAGAGTTGTTTTTTCATGCTGATTTTTCCTAAATTGATTTGTATTCCAGTTTGGTGGTGAGAGCTGGGTGTCTGTGCATCCACCTACTCCGCTGCCATCTATTTCCAGTTTTTAATTTTATTATTTAACAGATGATAGATTATCCCTTTGTAATAAAATGAAACTTTAAAAAAGTCATTAATGGGGCCATGAAAAAGAAGGAAATATTACCGTGCAGCAACATGCATGGACCTGGAAACTATTATGTTAAGTGAAATAAGCCAGGCAGAGAAAGAAAAATATCATATGACTTTACTCATTTGAGGAATCCAATAAACAATGTGAACTGAGGAATGGAATAGAGCAGTGGTCCATACCAGTCCATGGGCCATTTTGTACCGGTCCACAGAGAAAGAATAAATAACTTACATTATTTCTGTTTTATTTATATTTAAGTCTGAATGATGTTTTATTTTTTAAAAATGACCAGGTTCCCTCTGTTACATCCGTCTAAGACTCACTCTTGATGTTTGTCTCGTAAGTTCGACAATTATATATAAAAATACCACAGTTTTTATGTTGATCGCATAATTTTATTTTGTGCATTTATCTGTCCCACCCACCCTAAAGGCTGGTCCGTAAAAATATTTTCTGACATTAAACTGGTCTGTGGCCCAAAAAAGGTTGGGAACCACTGGAATAGAGGCAGAGGTGGGATCAAAGGGACCAGAGGGAAAGTGGATAAAGGGAAAGGGGATGATAGGATGGGATAATCCTGGAGGGAAGGGGAGAGGGGGTTGTGGGGAGGGGGGCAAAAGGGATGATGAGGGGACCATGGGGGGGATGCATTTTGGGAGACACTAGAATCAATGTAAACACAATAAACTAAAAAAATTTAAAATAAAATAAAAAATTAAAAAACTATTAAATTATATCTTAGTTTGTCTCATTTTCCTTTTGGATTTATTTGTATTTTTCAGCCTGCAGTATCTTAAACTTAGTGATGTTAACTCTATCTTTCTTTTATTTCCGAATACAGATAAATATGAAGGAATAAATGAATGAATTTTGAATCCCAAGTCTATAAGAGCAAGATATTGAAATTTTTGTCTCAAAGTATTCAAGTCAGATTTCCCAATGACTAAAGTGAAAATCTTCGGACTTCTCAAAAAAGATTTGTCAAAAGCTTGTTTTTATTGTGCTATTTAGTTCTTGGCTGTTTTTTTTTTTTTTGTAAATATGGGAGTTGAATATGGTAAGTGAATGGAATTAAATAAATATATTTAAACACATTCTATAATTTAATACTTCTCTAAATTCCATTATTTCAAAATGATGTGTCTCTTATTGAGAGTAACATTCTACAGCCTTCTTAAGAAATCTCATTTATTATCATCAATAGACATTTGGATCCCATCAGAACATTGCTTTCCATTCATAAATATATCTCTTTTGGCACCCTTCTCTAATCTGTTTAGTTATTATGACTAATAAGTAGGAAAGGTTATCTAAAATTTATTCAATCATAAAATTTTACATTTGCAAAGATAATTAGTGGTCTTTTAGTCCAGAATCCTTCCCAATGCAAGAATTCCTTCTACAACCTTGGTCAGTAGTCTGCTTGAATTCCTCACGTGCTAGGAAGCTTACTACCTCTCATGGAGGCTCAGTTTGTTTTCAAAAGCTGCTTATCTTTAAGTTATGTCCATTATATTATAGATGAAAGTTTCATGTTGTCTACATGTACAGCCCCCATCCCCAACACAAAATTCAGCACATCAAAAATATTCAGTAAGCCCTGGCCGGTTGGCTCAGTGGTAGAGCGTCGGCCTGGTGTGCAGAGGTCCCGGGTTTGATTCCCGGCCAGGGCACACAGGAGAAGTGCCCATATGCTTCTCTACCCCTCCCCCTCTTCTTCCTCTCTGTCTCTCTCTTCCCCTCCCACAGCCGAGACTCCATTGGAGCAAAGATGGCCCGGGCGCTGGGGATGGCTCCTTAGCCTCTGCCCCAGGTGCTAGAGTGGCTCTGGTCGCAGCAGAGCGACGCCCCGGAGGGGCAGAGTATCGCCCCCTTGTGGGCAGAGGGTCGCCCCCTGGTGGGAGAGCCGGGTGGATCCCGGTCGGGCGCATGCGGGAGTCTGTCTTACTGTCTCTCCCCGTTTCCAACTTCAGAAAAATACAACAAAAAATATATATATTCAGCAAATGTTCATTGCATAAGACAAGTGGAAGTTTGAATTCATTCATTGACTCCGCATATTTATTGAAAACCTACTATTTGGTGGTTTTTATTTGAAGCACTGAAGGTATAGCAGTGGACAAGAAAGACACAGTTGTTGGCCCAAGGAGGCCTTTTTATTCTAGCTGGAATGAATCGTCTACCCATATTTCCCTTTCTTGTTTAAATTTAGACATAAGTCAGGAGGCAGATGAAGAGCAGTGCCATTGGGACAGGTTGAAGACTATGTCAGGGTTTCTTGACTAGTCCTAGAAATTACTCAGGAACCCCCAAGGAAGACTAGACCTCTTATTAGGCTGGGGTGATGGGTGTCCTAAGTCAGTATTGTTTGGACATTTAAGACATGTCAACTCATTTTATCCCTAAAGTTGGTAGAGCAAGATATTCAATAAGACAGAGATAAAGTGGAGAGGTTTTTTAGCACATACACTTATACTTTCATATTTATTATTGCATTTATATATGTATGTATTTACATATATGTATATATATATACACACACATTTATTATTATTCAAACACATGTACACACACAAAAACAGGATACTTACCTGAATTTATTTATTTTATTTTTTAAATTTTTTACTTATTTATTGAATTTAGAGAGAGAGGAAGGGAAAGAGACAGTAAGAGAGAGAGAGAGAGAGAGAGAGACAGAGATTAATTTGTTGATCCACTTACTTTTGCATACATTGGTCGATTCTTGCATGTGCTCTAAGGTTCAGACACTCAACATTGACGCTTTGGGACGATGCTGAGTCTAACCAACTGAGCTACCTGGCAAGGACAATACCTAATTTTAAACTGTTATCTCTAAGTACTGAGATTATAGATTTATTCTTTTTGTTTTTCTATTTTGGACACATTTTCTACAATAAACAAGCATTACTTAAGTAAGCAAAATACTTCATTGTTATACAATGAATAAAAGGCAGCAGGTCACTAACAGGTCTTGCTGTTGACATCTCCATGCTTTCTTCTTGCCTCTGCCTCCTTTTCCTTCACCTCTCCACCCCCCCCCCCACCTTGTTAGCCTGGTAACTAGAGTCTCAGCTAAAGTATCACCTCCACTAGCAAGCTCTCCTGATGCCCCTGGCCCCAGGGGTCCTGTACCCTCCTTTCTGTGTGTGCCCACCAATCTCGGTGCAGACATTAATGATGGCACCTACAACTCTATTGCTGGTCCCCGATTGTGAGAGCCCTGCAGGCCCAGCTCTGTGCCCCTGTCTCTGAACTCTAGCCCTTACTAGACCTCTGGACTCCCTCACCCTCAGTAGGTCCCTAGGAAGTGTGTGATGAATGCTTGAGCCTCACCTAGGTCACAGCCATAACTTGTCACTGGTTTCCAGTCTCCAGCTAGATCACTCTGGCCCTGCCTTGATGGCTTCCTACTGTCTACCAAGAGGGTGCAATGCCTCAGGGCATCCAAGACCCTCTACAATATAGTACCAGCTCAGCTTTCCAGTCTCAGTGTTTCTCTCTGGGTCCCCTCCCAGGACTCTCATCCTGCTGTCAACAAGTCACGCTTTCCTATAACATTCGCTTCTGCTGTTCTTGTTTGTTTAATTTTTATTTATTTATTTATTTATTTATTTATTTATTACAGAGACAGAGAGTGAGTCAGAGAGAGGGATATACAGGGACAGACAGACAGGAATGCAGAGAGAGATGAGAAGCATCAATCATTAGTTTTTATTAGTTTTTCATTGCACGTTGTAATATCTTAGTTGTTCATTGATTGCTTTCTCATATGTGCCTTGACCGCGGGCTTTCAGCAGACTGAGTAACCCCTTGCTGGAGCCAGCGACCTTGGGTTCAAGCTGGTGGGCTTTTCCTCAAACCAGATGAGCCCTCACTCAAGCTGGCGACCTCAGGGTCTTGAACCTGGGTCCTCTGCATCCCAGTCCAACACTCTATCCACTGCGCCACCGCCTGGTCAGGCGCTCCTGCTATTCTTTTAAACTGAAATTCTCTTCTGTATCTCCACCTAAGGAGTTCCTAAAAATTCACCCCAAATTAGAATAATACCAATAGCTACCTTTAGAACTGTGATGAGGACTGAATGATTTAACATATGTAGTGCTTTTAGCACTGTGTGTCGCAACTGCTAAGCTTATGATGAATAATAGCTGTTATCATTATCATTATCACCATTGCTATCATCATCATCATCATCACCATCACCACCATTATCATCATCATCATCATCACCATCATCATCATCGATATGTCAGGCACCACCCTGGACCCCAAGAACAAAGAGTTTTTACAAAGCTCTCAAACTCAGGCAGGTAAATAACTTACTATAATACAATATGTTAAGTATTAAAACAGAGCTAGTAGCCAATACTAAGGGAGGAAAGGGTTGGGGAAAAGGGGTGATGGCTTCCCAGAAGAGATGATGTTTATGTTGAACCTTAAAGAAAAATAAGAATTTTACCAGAACAAAATGAGAGACTAAGGTAAGGCACTCCAGGCTGAGTAAATGTCAAAAACAGAGGTATGGACGAATGAATGAATAAGGGAAGCTTGAATAACTGCAGTTGTTACACCCTGGTACTCTGCTTTCCTAGTACATTGCAGAGAATCACCTTCTTCTGCCTTCTACAACCCAGAAAACACAGCCTGGGGTGCTAGGCTGACAGGGAGATTCCAAAGCAAGCAGTGTGTGGGGTCCAGAAACATTTTGCTGTCACCCTCATGAGGAGAGAGGAGACTCCACTCCCCTGTGGGAAAAGCAAAGTTGCCAAGGTCTGAACTGAGAATGATGAAGGGCCGAAGCACTGCCCAGAGACCTGGGCTAGCCTTCAAGCAGAGTCCCGAGGACCCACTCAGCAGTCAGAAAGCTGAAGAGCAGCCACCCTCCTGGCCTTCCCGACAGCAATCACTATTTACTTTGGATGCCAGCCGTCCCCACAAGTCACACACAAGATTTATCACCAGAGCTAGTCACACAGGCTACAACACTAACAAATTTCCCAAGCATAATCCTTTGCTCCAGAGGCTAGGAATGGAGGATATAAAGGGAGGAACAGCATCTAGTTCTGAGGGGACATTATGTATATAGATAAAGTAAATTCTCTAAAAATGTTAGGAAGTCTTCTGTTCTATCTTCAGAAATGTTGGTAGCTCATCCCCACAACAAGGTAGCATCCTAAAATGTTAAAGTGTGCTCATGTTCCCTGTATCTCCCTATATCTTTCAATCAGGAAACCAAGTTTTGTAATTTCTTGAAAGGGGGTTTTGGCAAAGTGGAAAGCAGACAGTTCTAGAGCATAGAAATCTCTCTTCTTCTTGAGATCAGGAAGGTAGGAAATAGATTCCTGGAACTGGAAAGGAGGTGACAAAACTCCAGAGAGGAATGGCTAAATGCTTGCAAACTCACTGAAGATCCCAGGCTTGACCCTGCAGGAAAGAGAGAGCAAGGGTAATCAGAGGCAGCCTAGAACTAAAGGAGCCTCCTGAAAGCCATGGTACATAAAACCCACAACAAGGCTGAGTCCTTAGAATGACTAGGCTGGAATTTCCTAGTAGTCAAGTAACACAGGGACTCAAAGGCATCTTCTTTGCAGTAGAAACAGCCCTTCTACCCCCATTTGAGAAGATTAACCCTGCATTGCCTGAGGAACCCATATCAGCCTTTCCTGAGATAGTAGTCTTACAAGATATGGCCAATTCAACTCAGGGCCCATTCCACCAGCCCTCTTTACTTCCAGGCCTGTAACTAAATTCAAGTTTCAGTCAGCCCTGAAAGATGCAAAACAAAGTGTGACCCATGAGGAGGAGAGGTGCTGTACGACTTCTCCAATGCTGTACGGCAGACAGGCATCTCGGAATGTGTGTGGAATAGATACTAAGGGTGTGGCATAATGGTGGAAAGAACATGAAGTGGGATCAAACCAAATTTATTAATGTGGGGCCACTAAGCAGAGATTCTGGGTTCAATGATGTGACTTGTGTGGTTAGAAAGAGCTCTAGCAGTTCAGTTGGTTGGCTGGCTGAAACATGGACCAAAAAGAGGTCTACAGTGAATGAAAGTTAAAATGCCAGAACTGCCTTGGAAAAGAAAGTATCCTAAAGCTTAGGGAGACTGGAATGGGGGAGTGGGTTGTTCATGTAAGACCTGCTCACTTATCCTAGGAAAGTACCTGCACATGGTGCTCCTACCATAACTGCCACCTGGGGACTTATAGAATGCCTTACCTACTATCATGGCATTGTCACAGCCTTGTCTCTGACCAAGGCACTCATGTCACAGCAAATGAAGTGCAGCAATGGGCCCATACTCATGGAATTAACTGGTCTTACCATGTTCCCCACCATCCTGAAGTACGTGGGTTGGCCTTTTAAAGACTCAGTTAGAGATCAGCTAGGTGGCAATACCTTGCAGGGCTGGAGCAAATTTTTTAGAAGGCTACATATGCTTTGAGTTAGCATCCAATATATAGTGCTATTTCCTCCACAGCCAGGATTCACAGGTCCAGGAATTAAGGGGTAAAGACTGGAGTGGCACCATTTACTATTACTCTTAGTGATCCATCAGCAAGATGTTTGCTTGCTGTCTTCACAATCGAATTCTCTGTTGGTCTAGAGGTCTTGGTTCCCAGGGGGAAAATGCTTCCACCAGAAGACACAGCAAGATTGCATTGAACTGGAAGGTGCATGCAACAACATGGATGAGCTTGAGACATCATGTTACTGAAATAGACACAAAAGATTACCCATTGCCTAATTCTATTTACATGAAATTCCTAGAAAAAACAAAGCAATGTAGACAAAAAGCAGATCAGTAATTACCTGGGGCTGAGAATGAAAGAGAGGACAGCAGACAGGTAAATAGAAACTTTTGGGGTGATGGAAGTGCTCTAAAACTGAATTGTAGTGAAGCACGTAGAGGCAGATCTACATACATTTACAAAAATCATCAAACTGCAATTGCAGTGGGTGAATTATATGCCTCAATAAAGCTGTTTTTAAAAACAGAACTAATTTTTACATACTTGACTTGTAGATTTAAATTTATACCTCTTTCATCAGCTTTGATATTCCCCAAGCAGAAATCTTATCCTTTTTACTATCAGAATTGTTTTTGAAGAAAAGCTGGCCACTTGCTGGCATTATTCTATAACTTATTTTGAAAATACAAAAGCCTATGTTAAGTGCGTTTGATTCCTCCTCCTTCACAATCTTTGCTGCTTTGTTAATGTCCCGCTTGGGCAGTGCTCAGTTGTTAGGTCAGAATACAAGAATCCATAATAATCATGAGATCCAAGCATGAGTCCACTGCTTTATGTACCATCTTGTCTCCAAATCTATAGCATTGATTACTTGGAACCAAGATCACTGCATTTTAGAGACTGAAAAAACAATCAGAAGATTTTAGATCTTTAATTGTATTGTCTTACTCCCATTAATGTAGAGATGAAATTAAGTTGACCGTGACGCCATTATCTGGAGATTGTTCTGTGAGCCTTCCAGATGCAGTGCTATCTAGGATCTGAGTTCTGGGATCTTGGAAACCCTGGGTAAACCTAAATGACTCATTTGTCCATGCCTTGCAAATCTTTTAATCTTGGGGGTTGGGGGAGGGGAGGGGCACAAAGATCATGGCTTTTCAGCATTTGCCATATTCCCCCCTTAATCTATGGACAGACAGCAAATATTTACGTATGGTGTTCCCACTATAAAGACTGCTGTCTTAGGGACAAATGCTGATAAACTATTTCAGCAGTTCCCCCTTCTTCAAAGACTTATATGTCAACATAGAGCTTCATGTTTCATAGGACGTACTCAAGCTCAAGCTCACTCCATGCTCCCTGGAGCTTTAGCATAAGGGAATGCCCCCCCTTTTTGTAGTATTTTTTCTTTTATTTACTTATTTTTTGTATTTTTCTGAGGATGGAGATGGGGAGGCAATCAGACAGACTCCTGCATGTGCCTGACTGGGATCCACCTGGCATGCCTACCAGGGGGGAATGCTCTGCCCATCTGGGGTGTTGCTTTGTTACAACAGAAGCCATTCTAGCGACTGGGGTGGAGGCCATGGGGCCATCCTTAGTGCCTGGGGTGGCTTTGCTCTGGTGGAGCCTTGGCTGCGGGCGGGAGGAGAGAGACAAAGAGGAAGGAGAGGGGGAGGGGTGGAGAGGTAGATGGGCGCTTCTCCTGTATGCTCTGGCCAGGAATCGAACCCGGGAATCCTGCACACCAGGCCAATGACTCCGACGGGTCTACCATATCATGCTTTTTACTTAAAAAAAAAAATTATGTTTCTTTTGAATGCTGATGAACAGGAGACACTAAATCTTTTTCGCCTGCAAACTACTACCTTCTTTATTAGATCTAGCTAATAACACTGTTTTGTCTTTTTCCAAATAGCTCCAGATATATGGAAAAGATTTATATAGGTGGATGGGGATCCTCAAACCCCTCAGCGAGATCTTCTGAGCATGGCTTTTAAGATACCTAGAGGCAGAAAAAGCCCAATAGAGATCAGGGGAACTACCAGCTTTTAGGATACACCCTTAAAGGCTCCAATGCCCCAAAGGGGTCTCATAGGATGCCATCTGGGTTTTGTTTCAATACTGGAAAGGAAGGTCATTGAGCTAAAGCCTGCCAGGCTTACATGCCTCTGCTGGGAGGAAACAGGGACACTGGAAGGTAGGCTTCCCCCTTGCTCCTCTAAGGGAGGGTTCAGTCTCTTCCAGCCCTGCTCCAGCCACCTATAACCTAACCTTGACCAGAAAGCTGGGGTTTGCCACTGAAGGCTGAAGGTGCCTAGGGCTGTCGGCCCCATCTACAACACTGTGGATGAGCCTAGGGTATTTCTTCCAAGAAGCAGGTAAACTGATCTCATTTGCACAAGGGCCACTTAACTATGTTTTGCCTGAATAGTCAGGTTTTTTATTCTTCCCTCAAAGATCTCTGTTGTGGGAGTTGATAGTCCTATTTTCTGCTGCTTTGCTTAATATATAGTGTTTCCTTTATCCCTCCTACCTCAATGCCCCACTCATATTTCAGGCTGGGACCTACTCCTAATTTAGAGCTCTCTTTCCTCCTTTTGCCAACTTGTATTATGAATTTACCTTTGCCACCCAGCTTAGTGTATCCCAAGGTTCTCTTTACCATGCCATAGTCACAGAGCTCCAGGGAAAAGCAACCTGGTCTCAACTCTCCAGGCAGAGGAGAACAGAAGCTCCATATCCACGCATGCTGCAAATGGCTTTTTCCAGTCTACCTGAATCATTACCAGCTAGAAGCAGTGGTCATTGGGACTTGGACATGAGCTGCAAAGTATAGAATGGTGACAACAATTCCAGTGCCATGTGGACTTTTCCTGTGGGGAACTTTCCTGGACTCCTGCTCCCTGTGACAGCTCCTAACAGACTGAACTGTGGTTGGGTTGCATTTTTCAGGGATTTGGCATGGTGATGGGGCCAACTTGGACTTGGTGAACATGTTAAGGACACTACTCTTTTATGGATTCTTGCTGTATTGGCCAAGAGTTTGCTTAAAGGCTTTTAATCACTGTAAAAAAAAATGGAGGACTGGAGGAAGAAGATGGGGCACATATGCACCATGGTATACTATTCAGCTAGGAGAAATGATGACATCGGATCACTTACAGCAGAAGGGTGGAGTCTTGGTAGCATTGTGAGGGGTGAAATAAGCGAATCAGAAAAAAAACAGGAAGTGCAGGATTCCATACATTGGTGGGACATAAAAGCGAGACTAAGAGGCATGGACAGAAGTGTGGTGGTTACGGGGGGTGGGGGGAGTGAAGGAGGGAGAGGGGGAGGGGGAGGGGTACAGAGAGAACTGTATGGAAGGTGGTGGAGGATGATCTCTCTTCAGGTGATGGGTATGCAACAGAACTAAATGACAAGATAACCTGGAAATGTTTTCTTTGAATGTATGTACCCTGATTTATTGATGTCACCCCATTAAAATAAAAATTTATTTATAAAAAAAATATTTTAATCTTGGAGAATTCTGTGAGGAATTTAAAAGATTTTTTAAATTTTCATAAAGTAGAAAACCCAAATCAAATCATGTTTCTGATTTCTTTCTAAATCTATAAATTTCAACTGAATTGAATCATTGATTAAATTATCACTTCAAATAAGACTGCTGGATAAAATCTGAACCAAACTATACCTAACAGTTTGTGCAGTGGAATTCAGAACGAAATACACAATTCTTGGAAGAGTTGCCCAAATCTAGTAGCAAAAAACCCATGGCTCTATTTACCAGTAGTGGGTTTTAGATAAAATGTCACTTTTACTCAAGATAATGGTTATTTATCCAATGGAAATAATGGTAGTTATAGCTTTAAATTTGTTTATCACTAAGAGGTCTACCAGTTCTTCCCAGCTACTATCAACACTGCTTCTCCAGGAAGGAGACTGCCACTGGGCTTTCAGTAGATTATTTTAGTCAAACTTCTCTGAGATTCTGTCTCCTAGGAAGACAATATCAGACCTAGAAGACTAAAAAGTCATAAAATAAAATAATCTTAGAGTTGAAAGAGACCACTCCCCTAACTCAGGGATCATCCCTATAATTTCCTTGGTGTTCATCCATATAATTCTAAGAAACTATTATTCACAAAGTTTGGAATTTCATATTCTAGTTTTTCTTTTCTATTTTGCTTAGCCATTTGTATACTTCAAGCACAGTAGAGAATAAGTTCTAACTGTATATGAGTTAGATGAATGAATTTCTCAACCTGGGAAGAATTATACCAAAAATTAAAAGTAAATGTCATGAATTTAAGGATCAGAATGAAAAAGGTTCCTTTTTTTGCTCTCAGGATTATTCCATCCATGGTCGACCAATGGCTTCATTTTATAGACTTCAAATACTACTCACAGATACCACCTCCTGCCCAAGGAAGAGCAGAAGGGTATGTAGAGATCAGCAGTTTCCATTCCTGGTTTATAGCTTTTATTTTTTGTAAGACAATAATAGAAAGATGTTTCTTCTACCTAACTTGGTACATATAAATTGTAATCATTGTACAAGAAGTAAAAGGAATTCCCAAAGCCCTTACACTTTTCCTTTGGGTATTTTCTTTTTTAATAAATGAGGTCTTACAGTCACAAAAATAACATGTACAAATTGTGTAACAAATAATTTTTAAGGCTTCCAAAAAAGTGCTTTGAGTGAGCATCTGTCATAAGTTTTGTCTTCCCAAATAGTTATTACTCATAATGCTGGAGTGCCTTGCATTCTTTCTAAAAATAGATCTTTCTATAAAAAAGCACAATATATTGTTGCTATATGACGTAAAACTACAAAAGCAGTTATTTTTATCCTCCAAGCTGTTAATTTTGTATTCTGAATGGAACCAATCAAATAATTTACAAAATAAGGAAAAACGGGGAACCAGACAACCAGAAACTTGCTGTGGTTTTTCGCCCCTCCAGTTTGCATTTCTGAAATAATTTTTCCTATTACATAAAACTATATTTTCTAACCAATTGTCTGATCATGAATGTCCCCAGCTTGTAGAAGACAGTGACAGTAAATTCAAGGTACAAAAACAAAAGAAAAATAAGGTGTGTGTGTGTGTGTGTGTGTGAAAGAGAGAGAGATTGTATCATCCAAAGAATAAGCTCCCAACTCTAAAACATGCTTTCTTTTTCTAAAATTTCTGTCTCAGGCTCCACATTGAAAGGCAGTACAGTGTTTTGAAAGATCCTGATTTATTATTAGAAAGATCTAATTACAAATATCTGTATGGGAACAGTAGCTCCATCCCTTAACAACTGCTCTCGAGTGAGGGATGTAATCACTAGCAGCTCAGTTTCATCCTCTGTAAAGTGGGGATAACAGTACCTCCATCATCAAGGAGTAGGAAATGAGATAGCTGCATAAATACCTTAGCCCATTGCCTGTTACACAAACAGCACCAAAAGGAGTAGCAAGTAGGATCCTAGCGCTTAAACTTACAAAGGATTATGAGGAAGAAGTGGTTGCGAACAGTGAGAAGAAAAAAGAAAAGTTAAGACCTGAAAGGACAATGACAACAGAAGAGGAGACTTTTGTCTGGTGACCTGCCCAGATACGGAGGTTCTCTAAGGACTGCAGCATTTGGTGCCACATCTATCCATGTTGGCAAGTCTGGAATTAGGCACCAGTTATCTCCCACACAATATATTTGTAAGGTGATCATATGCTCCTGTTTTTTTTTTTTTTTTTTAAAGATTTTATTTATTGATTTGAGAGAGAGAGAGAAAGAAGAGGGGGAAGAATGGGAAGCATCAACTCATAGCTGCTTCTCGTATGTGTCTTAACTAGGCAAGCCCAGGGCTTTGGACCTGCGACCTTAGCAATCCAGGTCAAAGCTCCATCCACTTTGCCACCACAGGTCAGGCCATATGCTCCAATTTTTTAAAGACCAAGCTGAAATGCTAAATATGTTGGACATCCCAAGGAAAAAGCCAGAAAACCTATACCTTACCATGTGGTCACTGTATTTCTCTGTCTGTAAACACCAAGAATGAGCCTATTTGTCATTTCTTTTTTTAAAAAGCATTTCTTGTTTGACCAGGCAGTAGCGCAGTGAATAGAGCATCGACCTGGGATGCTGAGGTCCCAAGTTCCAAACCCTGAGGTGGCTGGCTTGAGTGCAGGCTCACCAGCTTGAGTGCAAAATTGATGACTTGAGCATAAGATCATCAGAATGATCCTATGGTCACCAGCTTGAGCCCAGTGGTTGCTAGTCTGAGCAAGGGGTCACTGGCTCAGCTGGAGCCCCCCAGTCAAGGCACATATGAGAAAGCAATCAATGAACAATTAAAGTGCCGCAACTACGAGTTGATGTTTCTCATCTCTCTTCCTTTCTTCCTCTCTTTCTCTTGCTCAAAAAAATAAAAAAAAATCTCATATACATGAATTTAGGTGAAAAAATACAGTATTTATTATGATCATGTAAATATGTTAAAAGTTTATATTACCGGAACGAGAATAACACATGGACAAATAAAAACAAATTTATTTTGGGATAAAATTATATGCAGTATTTGTGTTCGATTACCTACCATAGACCAAGTGAAATCCAAAAAGAAAGTCAGCAAATCATTGAGTACTAATTACAAAGCCCATGGTTTTCAAATTTTAAAAGGCAGATTCTTGGGCCTGACCTGTGGTGGCGCAGTGGATAAAGCGTTGACCTGGAAATGCTCAGGTCACCGGTTCAAAACCCTGGGCTTGCCTGGTCAAGGCACATATGGGAGTTGATGCTTCAGCTCCCCCCCCCTCTCTCTCTCTGTCTGTCTCTCTCTCTCCTTTCTAAAATGAATAATAATAATAAAAAGGCAGATTCTTGGGACCAGCAGTCTAAAGTTTGAGCACCACTGCCCTGACTGCTTGCTTGACTTGCCTTCAAAGTACTGCTGTCATGAGTTATAAATAGTTCAGAGCTGGAAGGGGCCTCTCAAGGGATGCTAATTATTAACATAAAACCCAAGAGATGGCAATACTTTCAATACTTTTTCCTTAATTACACCCCCATGCAAAGCAGCATTGAAGCATTGTGCAACTGTCAGACCATTATTTCACCTGAAACACATTCAAGGGAAGGGGAGAGAAGAAAGACAAGGTGAATGAGAGCAACAGAGGTAAAGAGAAAGGACCAGAAGGAACTTCAGTCATTTGAGTCTTCTGTCAGCTAAGACCATTCAATGAAGGGAAGAGAAGCGGTGCTTTGGGCAGGCAGCACTGTGCCCAGGGAAGTCCACACAAACCTGATGCTTCTCAGGCAATGCCCCATGGGCTGCCCATGGCTGGGACAGTCCACCCTTTCCTTTGAGGCAGGCACCAATGTTCCCATTACTGGATGAAATACACAGTCTCACACTCACAAAGACTGCCATTGAGAAATTTCTGACATTGCATTCCTATTCGTGGAGGAAACGCTCAGTGTCCTTGTGACCAGTTTTCAAATGGCAAATAGGAATATTTTTCCTGTTTCTTAGATTTGCATGATTCTAAACCAAGCACAGTCATATAACTAAGAGATGGCTTTTATCCAGGTTTCACAAGAGGCTTGAGGAATTCCCAAAAGCATGATACATGGGTTTTGACTCAGTGTCTCAAAAAATTGTACACCCAAACATACATGCACACATAACGTGCAAATGTCTCATATGTCATGTTTTTCTAACTATCTTGGTCTGCAGCCCCACTTCCTGCTTTCATGAATAGGATGTGACCCAACAGGATGCAGCTCCCTCTCCCTTGTTTTTCATTTTCCAGTTCTGGGTTTGAGGACTTGATCATTGACATCTGGTGGCCAGGGCCAACAAGAGGAAAACCCACACTCCAATACTCTAAGCCTGAGGACTGTTGCCAGGCTTTCGGATCTTTGCCTAGGTGACTGGCAGTCTCCTCTCCTGAAGCAGGTGAAGAGCAGGTGGAAACAGCAGCTGATCCACCATCTGACAAGATCCACAACTGTCCTGCTACAAATCTATCTACCAAGGGCTATACTGCCCCGAAGGGTGAACATTTTACACTGTGGGAGAAGATGGCAGGGGACGTAAGTGAACCATGCCCATTTTTTACTACACTCCAATTCCCTGACTGGACACTCCACTTAATCATTTGAGATCACCAGGACTTGCCCAGCTGGGTGTGGAGAGGGTCTGATACTGGCCACCAGAGCTGGCTCCCTCTAAAGGGCTGTCATTTACCCACTATTCATAGATGAGTTCACTGAAGCATAGAAAGTTCAGAAACTTGCTCAAACACAAAGCTTTTCTGCTGCAGCACATGTCTAAGGGAGCAGTAGTGGAGGAACCTGGAGACTTAGGAATTGCCAAGTGTGGCCAATGGCAGAATAAAGACAGATGCCATGGAAGAACACTAGTCACTGGTTATTCACCAATTTGTGTAACCCTTTAGGAATCTGTATCTCTTACTTGTGCCAGCCCTCAGGGTGACACCTGCTATAGACACAATACTCTGCTGTCCTGCTTCGCCAGGACAGCTCTGTGACCAGAGGCTGGTCCTACTGGCCCCCTGAAAGCCTCCTGTGAATAAGGAGACAGCATCAGAGATGTAAAGTAGACTCTGTCTTACGTCAAAACACACAACTGTCCAATTTGCCATAATTAGATAATAATAGATGGGTTTTGAGAAGAGAGGAGGGAGCCAAGAACTATTTTGAGAAGATACATTAACTGTGGGGTTCCAGAGGACCATCTGTGTGGATTGTCCAGTAGGCAGTTGGAACTCTCTATCTGATGGAACTCTGAAATACTAACTGGCATCTTGGTTTTCCCACAAAGTGATTTTATTCATGAAAATCTAAACTATCTCCCATGCATTTTGTTGCTTTTATTCACCACTAAACCAGACAACTAAACATAACTGTGATTGTACAGCTGACAGCTCATAAGCCAAACCTGGAACACTTAACTCCATGCTTAAGATGAAGTTCAGTCATACCTTCAGATGACCATCTTTTTAAAACATGTAGAGTTCAAAGGGCAGAGTCTTTTCAAATCCAGCTAGAAGAGTTTTCAAATTTTCTAGTTGTGTTTTGTTGTTAATAGTAAAAACTGTCATAAATTAGTTATATCCTACAAGGATACTGGAAACAGTTTTTAATGGTCTGATTCCTAAACGCAGATGATTATGAAATTATTACTCTCTTCCTAGTGTGACAGTTATTTGCACGCACAGGCTAGAGTGAATCTAACCCCACAGGTCTGACACTATACTTTGCACATAATAGGCTTGCAAAAAATATGAGAGGACTTAAATTTAAATAGGGTGACCCTTGGAAGTGACATGTGCTTATTAAGTCAAAACTCTTATTGAACACATTTTAGAAAGTTAATAATATTTACTTGTTTAAAATCCTGTCAATCAAATTTTAAAATATCTAGTTCAAAAGAATATAAAAACAAATGCAGTTTTATAAAATGACAACTTAGCATTTTTATTAAATAATGACACCATCATATAAATCTCTAATTTGCTATATCTACAGTCTTTGTTCTCAGCTTTAGCCACAAGTTTTGATACTTGGACACAATTTCTAAAGATTTGGTCCAGCAATTAAGTAAAGAACTGAATTAAAAAAAATTTTTTTTTAAAGCCACATTAAAAAAAATTTTTTTTTAATTTATTCATTTTAGAGAGGAGAGGGAGAGACAGAGACAGAGAGAGGAGAGACAGAGAGAGAGAAGGAGGGGAGGAGCTGGAAGCATCAACTCTCATATGTGCCTTGACCAGGCAAGCCCAGGGTTTCGAACCGGCAACCTCAGCATTTCCAGGTTGATGCTTTATCCACTGCGCCACCACAGGTCAGGCCAAAAAAAAAATTTTTAATGCACTCTAGAAATTGAGAAAAGAATGATTATAGTTTATCCTCTCTAAAAACACGATTTTCCAAAATATTCAGTCTCTCAAATAGAAACAATTACTTGTCATTTTCTCAGATTATTAGATTGGCAAATATTAGAAAGAATGTGAATACCCAAGCATGGACATAGTGACTTTTCAAACTGTGATTTTACTACCCATTTGTGGATCATGTATTTAGTGTACTATCATCTAACATTTAAGAAATTTTGAAAAGGAAATAAATAAAGAAGTGAGGAGAGAAGAGACGAGGTCCGGGCATCTTAGTCAGAAACACAGTAAACTTCTTTCAATGTGTGTATACTGAATTGCTATATAAAATGTATTACTTACAGTAAACATGGTGCAAAAGCTTGAAAACACTCTAGAATGTAAGAAAACACACTCTCCTGTGTTGCGAAAATAAATGTAAATGGGCACAATTTTTCTGAGGGCCTATTAGTAACAGGTATATATAGCCTTAAAAATCTTCCCTTTGGGCCCTGGCCGGTTGGCTCAGTGGTAGAGCGTCGGCCTGGTGTGCGGGAGTCCCGGGTTTGATTCCTGGCTAGGGCACACAGGAGATGCGCCCATCTGCTTCTCTACCCCTCCCCCTCTCCTTCCTCTCTGTCTCTCTCTTCCCCTCCCGCAGCCAAGGCTCCACTGGAGCAAAAGTTTGCCCAGGCACTGAGGATGGCTCTGTGGCATCTGCCTCAGGCACTAGAATGGCTCTGATTGCGGCAGAGCGACGTCCCAAGATGGGCAGAGCATCACCCCCTGGTGGGCATGTCAGGTGGATCCCGGTCGGGTGCATGTGGGAGTCTGTCTGACTGCCTTCCCACTTCCAACTTTGGAAAAAAAAAATCTTCCCTTTGACCTGGATGTTTCTCATCAAAAGATTTATTCTAATAAAATAATCTCTCAAATGCACGTTTGCATGTAAGGATGAGCATTCTGTTGATGTTTATAATACTAAAAAATACAAATATCCAACTATATGGGTTATGGTTAAAAACATTATGTGATAATCATGAAATAAATTATGATGCAGCTATTAAAAATACTGAAGTATTATATATTTATCTATCTTGACTTGACATGATGTTCAGATAATACCTTAAAAAGAAAAAGCTGGTTATAAAATATTAGATTCCCACTTTGGTAAATGTGTATTTATGAATATATTGAAGCCATGGAGAAAGAGGTTAAGTGCATAGACTTGCAGCCAGAAAAATCATCCTGGCTCTGCCGCTTCCCTCCTGCATAGTTTTGGACTTCATCAGTGCAACGGGGCTAAGTATTAAACCTACCTCACAAGATTGCTGGGAGATTATCTTAGTTAGCACATGTAAACTCCAAGCAGTGCCAATCACTTGGTAATCACTCAAGAAACATTAGCTCTGTCTATATCAGAAAGAATCAGGCATTTTATATGATACACCCTAACTCACAGTGATCATTCCCTGGATGTTGGGGTGACTAATAAATTTGATTAATTAATTTTTACATTTTGTATTCTTAAATTTTATAATCAGAACATACAACACACATCATAAAATTTAAAAGTATATAATTCTATCTTTGGGTTTTAAAATGTCTTTAATTTGAGGACTTTAGGCTACAAAATAAACAATTCTAAAACAGGAATGATAGTAACAACACGTTTTGATTGAATTTGCTGACTTCTTCAAAGAGATAAGGTTTGAGAGATGCCCCCTCACCTCCCAAGTTAGGCAATGGATCCGGCTCCGGGATCCCATTTCCTTGTTTTGGAATTTTTGTAACTTCTGCAACTGGTGCAAAAATTTGCTTCCCCACCCTCTTCTCTAAGGGTGTTTGCCTTCTCTTATTGTTCAGTCCAAGCAAGGCCACTGACAGGAATCTACATTAAATTGCCCCATTATACAGCCCCAAAGCTACTCCCCTATCCCAAAGGCAACTGCATTTCTCAGGATGATGATGACATCATGTCTAAAGAAAACTGTTCAAACTGAGCAGTCCCTTTGTGTTTACTCATGAGTTATGAACAGAGGCCTTAAATGGCATTGTGTGTAGGAGGGCATTTCATTATAAAAGAAAACCAGGAGTTAAAAAAACACACAGAAAAGAGATTTAGAAATCATCCATTGTTTCTCTGGACCAAATTTATTATTAATATGCTAATATATTTCCTTCCAGTCTTTTTAAATAGATTATCATAGGTTGCTGTGGTCATATTACAGACAGAAATAAGTAAATTGCCTCCTCCCCGGTATTATATCATAACATTTACCATGCTATCATAAAATTTTCAAAAACATTATTTTTGTGACTGTCTAAAGTTCTCTCATATAAATAATTTATCATTTCTCTTTTAAAGGACATTCAGATTGTTTTCAAGTTTTAAATGTTACAAATAATTTTGTGAAAGAGATTTTTCTGTATGTAAAATTATCTCTGTTTTTATGTGTAGAGTCAAAATATGATGGTAAGTGGAACACTTGAAACCATGTCAACACAATAAATTAAAAATAAAAAATATTTTAAAATAGAACAACTACCATATGAAAAAATATGAAATTGCTCTGTTAAAGGCAATGAGCATTTTAAGTCTTAGGATCAATGCTGCCATATCACAATTGATCTTATCTAATTACTCTCCTGCATTGGCCCTGAATAAATTATACAAATCTTTAAGAAGGCACTGTCAAGGTGGATTATTAATTTATATGCAGCCTTGTTACAACAAGGATTTGAAGCAGTTTCTAAAAACAAACACAGCTAAAAATATATTTTTAAAAGTGGAAAGGTTAGAGTGAAGAGGCGAAAGAAGAATAGCTACAACCAGCACTTACTGAATACTTACTCTGTATGAGGTGCTGTGTTAGGTCCATCATATACAATCTCATTTAATTCCCACAGCAAAGAGGAAAGTGTTATTATGCCAGTTTTACAGATAAGAAAACTGAGAGCTGGAAAGTAAGTAATTTGCCCAATATCACAAAACCTGCAAGAGACAGAGTAAGATAATCAAACTTCAGAATTTGAACTGTTAATTATTATTCTGTAGTTCATTTGGAACTACCCAGAGGTACCTTTATTAGGAGTGAGCCAATACAAGAGTCTGTTTCCCAGTGGTCTATGCAAAGGAGGAGAGAGGAGATATTAAAAGATGGATAGTGCTCAAAAGATAATCACAGATCAATTTCTTCCAAGTGTGAGCATACCTATCACATCACAGTCTCCCTAGCAATGGATCATTTTTATTTTTAAATGTGTATATTGAAGATGGTCATATCAGTTTAGTCTTTATCACTATTGTTTTCATTTTCATATCAGGAGTTGGCATTTTCCCATATGCATTTTTATTTCTTTATGAGTCTTCCTTTGTGAATTGGTCACTTCTTCCTTTGTCCATTGTTCTATTGTTTTCCCTTACAATCTTTATGATCATGTAGACTTCTCTGTGATGCAATTCTGTTTAACTCTAGTTTATCAGGAGTGCATTTGGGGCCATGGTGTGAGATGAGAATTTATATTGATTCTTCCTCTTTATTTATTACCATTATTTATTTATCATTCTATTTTATATGTTTGTTTAATTATGTGCAGCCTGTTCTGACAGAATTGATTTTAGTTATTATTGTTTATTCTTTCTCTTTATAATACATATTGAATTCATGTGCATGTCACATGCCCTGTGGTTAGGCCATGGATTCTGCTCTAGGGAAATGTCATCAATGTTTGTGTGGCCAGATGACAACACCAATTCTCTTTTAATGGCACAGACTCCTCCCCTGCCTCTTTACAATTTGACATGTTCTTGCCTGAATTTACATTTAGATATATATATTTTTTTTCTTTTTCTTTTTCTGAAGCTGGAAACAGGGAGAGACAGTCAGACAGACTCCCGCATGCGCCCGACCGGGATCCACCCCGCACTGGGCGACGCTCTGCCCACCAGGGGGCGATGCTCTGCCCCTCCGGGGCGTCGCCCTGCCGCAACCAGAGCCACTCCAGCGCCTGGGGCAGAGGCCAAGGAGCCATCCCCAGCGCCCAGGCCATCTTTGCTCCAATGGAGCCTTGGCTGCGGGAGGGGAAGAGAGAGACAGAGAGGAAGAGGGGGGGGGGTGGAGACGCAAATGGGCGCCTCTCCCATGTGCCCTGGCCGAAATTGAACCTGGGTCCCCCGCACACCAGGCAGAGGCTCCACCGCTGAGCCAACCGGCCAGGGCCCATTTAGATACATTTTAAGACTATTTTGCCAAGACATACAACCCCATTGGATTTAGTTTAAAATTGCAATTGATTCTGAAAGCAGTCACATCTTCACAGGGTTTAGTTTCCTCGACATGGTTTCCTGTCCCACTTTAGTTTCTCTTTGTGTCCTCCCCTTTCCTTAGAGAATGCACATCCAAACATAACACAATAGGACTTTTATCTACTGTAGATAATAAATTCTAGATCAGTTCCACTTAACTAAACAATTAGCTAATGAAAGTGTTGTCCAAGAGGTGTGGGCTATAACTATAGGGCAGAGCTCTCTAAGTCATTTGTTTTATCTGATTAATAACCAATTAGGATATGAGAGTCATGTGTTCTTTTTCAAGTTCCCTAGTTCCATCTTCAGGGTCAAATTCCAAATGTTTGGAGTAAGGACAGTTGGAAGTCCCCAGAATAAGACCGAGGCAGGGGAGGTGCCTTGGGTGCAGCACTTAAGGAGGCCTGGCTCTCACACATCCTGCATGTCTCACTCTCTTCATCCTGGTCCCGGCCCTGCCCCAGAGGACTGGCTGCCCTATGACAGGTAGTGCTGGGCAAGCAGATGGGAGAGGAGGCCACCCCCATAACTCTGCCTTGGAACCCGAGGGGTGGGAGTCACTGTCCCCAGCTATGAGGAGCTCTTGGTCCTGCCTGACAGATGGGCCCCACATTTGCTTATCCAGGTCACTTTGACATTTAAAAAATTTTTTTTTATTTATTCATTTTAGAGAGGAGAGGGAGAGACAGAGAGAGAAAGAGAGAGAGAGAGAGAGAGACGAGGGGAGGAGCTGGAAGCATCAACTCCCATATGTGCCTTGACCAGGCAAGCCCACGGTTTCGAACCGGCAACCTCAGCATTTCCAGGTCGACGCTTTATCCACTGCGCCACCACAGGTCAGGCTCACTTTGACATTTTGATAGTGAGATTTGCAAGCTAGAACAGTAGGAGAGCCTGACATTCATCCCAATGCTCATACAGGCTCCCTAAAGCCAACTGATTTCAAGTTGAGAAACACATTGAACTACTTCAATGGCCAATGGAGTTATGACCATTGCACTCTTGTCTTTGCCACCCTTAACTGTACTCTGGAACAACACTGATTCAGAAGTACTAGTAAAGCTTGGAGTACAAGAACCAGTTAAAAAATCCAAGAAGAGCTGGAGATATGCAGAGGACAGAGATGTAATAAAGTGCATTATAAAACCTACATATGGGCCCTGGCTGGTAGCTCAGTGGATAGAACATCAGTCTGGCATATGGACATCCTGGATTCAATTCCTGGTCAGGGCACAGGCGAAATAACTTTATGCTTCTCCCCCCTCCCTTTCCCCTTTCTCTCTCTCTTCCCCTCTGACAGCCAGTGGCTCAATTCAATACAGCATGGCCACAAGCACCGAGAATAGATCTGTTGGAGCGCATCAGCCTCAGGTGCTAAAAATAGCTTGGTACTCAAGCATTGTCTTTAGATGGGGTTGCCAGGTGAATATCAGTTGGGGTGTATGAAGGAATTTGCCTCACTATCTCCCCTCCTTTCACCTAAAACAAAACAAAATCCTACATATGTCAGGGTAGATAGATGTGAGGTAGATTCCATAGCCTTTGTGTGCTATTCAAATATATACAGAAAAAAAAGCTTTTGGTTATGCTCTTTATATTGAGTAGCTGTTTCAAAATCTTTATGTATACTTACCTCATCAGTTCCATGCCTTTGGAAATAAATACTAATCAGTAAATCATCAAAAGATGAAGAGAAGTTTTGGGTGAGGAAAAATTTATTTAACGGTCTTAATTATAATAGAGGGTTCATTTTCATTGGTTAGAAATGGCTCTAAATACATATCTAAGATTTAAAAATTTAGAATGCGAGATGAAAGAAAAAAGAAGACAGGTAGTGAAATGGGTGAAGGGGGTCAAAAGGTACAGACTTCCAGTTATAAAAAAAGTCATGGGATATTACATGGAATATACATAGTATAGCATGATGACTATAGCTAGTTACTAACTCTGTCTTCTATATTTGGAAGTTGCTAAGAGAGTAAATCTTAAAAGATCCCATCACAAGAAAAATATTCTGTAACCACGTATGATGACATGTTAACTAGACATATTGGGGTGATTATTTTATAATTTTTACAAATATTAAATCATGTTATAGACTTGAAATCAATATAATATTGTATGCCAATTATACCTCAATTAAAAAAAAGATGTGGAGCTAATGAGATGGAAGGGGACATCATAGAGCAGAAGGGTGACAGAAGGAGCAAGAGGCACATAAAGTAGGAGCAGAGCATTGAGTGGGACAGAGATGCCAGGTACAGAGAGGGCTGAGTCACTTAATGTGGGCCAAGTGGCCCACCACCATCCCACACTCATTTCTCACAGTAATTCTCAAAATGATCACATAGTATAATAATTTATGTTTCTAATAATGATCCTATGAAATTAAAAAGTTGAGACACATATCGCTCCTCTTTTGAAGAAGCTGTAGTACTCTTTCATTATAATGCCATTTGTCTCTGAAATAATATGCTATTCAAGTAAATAAGTATGCCAACCCATACAGGAGACAGTATCCTATACTTTCCCAAATGCTGAGAGCTTTTGCCACATGATATTAACAGCTGCATTCTCTGATCGTCAGTATTAACTCACATCTGCAAGTGCTCTCAGCCTAGAGTTCTCCACTGCCCCATTCTGAGCTAGTATCCAGCACTCACTCCACTGTGGCCTTGTCTTCTGCCATTTAGTCCTAGAAAACTATTTTTACCTAGCGTGGTAGACCAAGTACATAAAGTGATACTGGTAGACCTCCTACCAAATGTACACACACACACACACACACACACACTTACACACACATATTTATATATAGATATACACATAACTGTATATTCAAGCTTTTTGGCACCTTAAGTTGGCTTCAAGGAAAATATGTGAGGAGGAAGTTCAGTTCAGCAAGCAACTTGCTATTTTGAGGAGCATCATAAATATTACTGGAGCCTTGGAAGTCTGACCAACAACTGCCTGAGCAGCACCTGGAAAGACACACACCCATACACCAGGCATGACTGAGGGGACCAGAGGGAGCTGGGAGGCCCTCTTCCCAGAAACCTTGTTATGTGTGAAGAGCTGATCCAGGTAGCTCTTCCTGCTCCAAAAGCATGTGTTTTCTTCCTTGTGTTTTGTGTACTGAGAAAGAGCCTGAGCCTGGAATCTGGGAAGCCAACAACAAACAGTATTTGTTCAATAATTCTCATCAAAAATGTTAAAACAGTGTAGACATTTAAATACTTAAACTTCAATATCTAGAGCTCTCACTAATCAGTCTAGAATTCTCATTTTCTAACTATTGCACATGAAAGAGATAACACTTCATCATTGGCATTACCTTCATGCAAGACCTATTACTATTTTTTTTAACAGGGGTTGTTTTTGTTTGATCGAGATATACTTGACACATAACATTGTGAAATTTTAAGGTGTACATGCTGATTTGATACATTTATGTACTGCAATATAATTACCACCATACTGTTAGCTAACACCTTTATCTCACCACATAATTACCACTTATTTTTTGTGATGAGAACACTTATGATCTAGTCTCTAAGCAATTTTGAAGTGTGTAATTAAGCACTATTTATTATAATCACTGTGCTGTGCATGAGATCTCCAGAATTTTTTGATCTTCTTATTGTAAGTCCAAGACCCACTCATAATGTTGGTAGACACCACTGCAAATGGAACTGATTTGTGAAAGATGAATGGAACATGGTGGGAAGCAGAAAAAACAGAAGGAACCAGAGCTGTCCTTAAGTTTTGTCCTTCAACCACCCAATAAACAAATCAAAATAAGGATATCATTCAAGTACTGCAGAAATTAAGCTAAATTGATGTGATCCTAATACTAGTCTAGGGGAAATCACACTCTAGGTCAGTGACCTTATTTGGTGTCCCTACAAACAATATGGAGAACTTGTTTAAATGACATTCTGTGTTCTACCTCCAGAGAGTTTAATTTAGTATGCTTGTTTAACAAATACCTTAGGAGATTCTGTTCCAAGAATGATAACATCGCAGAGGACAAAGCTGTGCCAATCTAGGACAAGTGCCGAACAAGGGCTCATATCCAGTCTCCAATCAGCTAATTCATTGAGTAGCAGGTGCGTTCTCCCTATTTGTGGTAAATTAACAGGTGTATGTTTTGTATTTCATTGTTAACTTAAGCTTTTTAAAATTACATAACACTAGCTAGAGGTTACTGAATCTGTTTTGAGCCAAATTATGGGGTAGGCATCCAACAACAATCTTCCAATTAGTCACTTTTATCACCATTATTAAGAGGAGGAAACTGGGCCCTGGCCGGTTGGCTCAGTGGTAGAGCGTCGGCCTGGCGTGCAGAAGTCCCGGGTGCTTCTCCACCCCTCCCTCTCTCCTTCCTCTCTGTCTCTCTCTTCCCCTCCCGCAGCCGAGGCTCCATTGGAGCAAAGATGGCCCGGGCACTGGGGATGGCTCCTTAGCCTCTGCCCCAGGCGCTAGAGTGGCTCTGGTCTCGACAGAGCGAAGCCCCGGAGGGGCAGAGCATCGCCCCTGGTGGGCGTGCCGGGTGGATCCTGGTCGGGCGCATGCAGGAGTCTGTCTCTCCCCGTTTCCAGCTTCAGAAAAATACAAAAAAAAAAAGAGAGAGAGAGAGGAGGAAACTGAAGCTTATACAGGTAAGAAATTTGCCCAAGATCACACAGCTGGTAAATATTGGAGCCTGGTTTCAAACATCTGACTCTGTCCAATTCCAAGGCTTCAATGATTCTCAGACAACCATATGATGCTTCACTTTGAATTTTTCAGAAAGAACCTATGTTCAGTGATTTTGCATATTCTCTACAGTTAATTAATTGACTCCACATAGTGGTAAGTTTTATAATACATTGACTGCCGTCTGCTCTAAGTCAATGTTAAGATTTAATAAGAAGCAACATCAATTTAATAACATCTTGCAGGGGCATAAAACGCTACTGTAAACCCATATATTGAGTGTAAGATGACTCAGAATTTTGGAAATGTGAAAAAGGAAAACAAAAGCAGAACAAACAAAACACCTAAATAAAAATGTGGTAAGAGATCTTAGAATCAATGGGAAAAAATCCAGATGGTAATATAAAGCTGGTCTGGCTACATAGCCACTGGATTACAGTGCCACCTACTGAGAGAAAGTGTCAATTGCATTAACCCTCAATGCAAGGGCTTCTTCCTCAGGACACAATCTAATAACCTCATTATTACCTGCAAGTGTCTAACAGAGTGAGTACCAGTATCAGATATGAATATCTGGAGATAGAATAAATATGCAAATAAAAATAAAAGAAAAACTAAGAAAGATGGGAGAGGAAAAAGGGCAAAATAGGGAGGTGGGGTCATACCATCCATAATTGTGGCATTACTATGTGCCAGGTATTTTGCATATTTTATCCCCAATGTATTTCATTGCTTTGTCTTATATCGGCTTGCCTTTTTTTCTCTTTTCAGAGAATCTTTTTTTATTAATGATTTCAATATTATTTATTTAGATAATAAAATGTGATATTATTTAAAATCATACCTATGCTGTGTGATTTTTAATAATAGAATTTCAGAGCTGAAAGAGACTCAGAAAAACCTGGCTCTCCTCCCTTCTTTTACAAAGAGGCCCAGAGAGAAAGGAGATTTGCCTACAGCTGGTAACTAGGTTTCCATATTCTCTGTTCAATGCACTTTCTCCATCTCTACCTCTATCACTCTCATTTTTTTGACACTACAGCAGATTTTTCTTCAGGCCATGGTTCTAGCCTCCAGGAGAAGCAGTATTGAAAGGAAACAGAAACTTCCTAATAGAGACTGCCCTCATTGTCCCAAGACAATGTAGGAGGAAAGAGCAGAACCTAAAATTTTTTCCTCCCACTTCACTTCTCAGCATCAACCCCCCCCCACCCCCCCCACCCCGTCCCGGCCACCCAGGTAGCCTTCAGGCTTCCCATGATTTTTATTCTTCTTCTTGTACTTCCTCGAACCAGAGGGACAGGCTTTGTGAGAGAGAGCCAGCAGCCTCGGGGTCCACCATTTGGTAGAATAGTCCGCTAAATAAGAGACACAGTTTGCCCAGAACCACCTTGAGAGAGTTTCCTTGAGTGTCTGGGTTCAATTGATAGCTCTACAGTTTGCTAGTAGTGTCTCCTTGAGCGCTGTCCCGTGCCTCAGTTTCCACCATTTCCAATTTAGGTATAACAATAGCTATTGTTGTGTTGATTATTTAATAACACCTGTAAAGCAATTAGAATAGATTCTGGCTCGGGGTTAAATGCTACTTACATGTTCGTTATGAATAATAGAGCCTTACCTGTCCTCCCTGCTCAGGACATGTTTGCTGAGACTTTCTACCTCCCGAGTCCCCAGCCGCACCGGCCTCGGCGCAGGGCCAGCCAGGAACCTCTGCGTTTTAGTGGGACAAATGGGCATCCTAGAGAGTGCAGCAGGCAGAAAGAGTCCAGGGCCTCTTTCGAGTAAGACAGGGCTCCGCTAACAGCTGAATGAGACCGGAGGGCCTGTGCACGCCGGGACGCAGGCCGCTCCGGACCGCGCCGAGCGCGAAGTCGGTGGTGCCCGGCCTCCTGGTCGCCGGCTTGCTCGCTGCGGGCGCTGCGTTGGCTCCGGTCCCCAGCCGCAGAGCGCAGCAAGGCGCGCCTCCGTGCGGAGTGCCGGGTAAGCGCCTGCTCGGGGGGAGGTATCACGGACGAGGAAGGCTGGGCCCTTTCTGCACTCACATGCCCGGTAGGGTCGCTTTCGTCTCCCCGAGTCCTCGCGAATAAAGATCCCGCCAGGCGCCGCAGAGTTCTGGGGACACCTTGGAGAGGGGGAAGTTCGCACCGCACTCATGTGCTGCGGAAGAAAGAGAGAGGCTGGGAGACGAATTTGGGCCATTTCAGGTGCATCTCCAGGTAAGGACTTGGCGACTGGGGCCTTCATATATGTTCCGCACAGAACAGGTGTTGCACATCTCCATGACAGCTGCAGGCGGCCATGTCAAAGGTTGCTTTAAGCAGTCTTTGAGTAAGTTTGGGTTCAGTTTCCAGAAGAAACCCATATGGTTATTTATCTTCTTTTCCTTAATTCTTTCGTTTATTTTTCTGAAAGGTTTTTTTTCTCTTTTCTTTTTTTTTCCAGAGAGACCCCCCCCCCCCCCCCCCGCCTTCCGCAGAGTGGCAACCTCAGCTTTATAGAAAATGCTCAGATACGACATGGTTATTTCTGTTCTCTTTTGGACTGCTTTGGTAAGTGTGAGTGCCTGGCGGAAAATGGCCCAGAGTGTTCCTCTAATGAACTGTGTTCAAATGTCAATTGCATTCCTAGTGCCTTCCGGGGAAGCTGGGGGCTCACCTGGTACCTGGTGGGTTTGGCTGCAGAGAAAGACATCTATCATTGCTGCAGAATAAACAGGACTCCTTGGGAATTTTCTTCCAGTATCTCAACTTCCTGGACTCATTCACCAGGAGAAGCTGTCTCTTTGCTACATACAGGCCACATTTCAATGGAAAACTCCGTTATGAAATAAGAATCCCAGTTTGTAATGGGATTGTTTAATAGGCCAGTATGTGGTCTGTTATCCAAGCTCATGGGTGTGGAAGTTTGCCACCGACCAGCGCGGCCCTTAATAATGGTGCAGAATTAAGGAAACACACTTATCAAAACAAAAACGATGGGACCAGGAAGACTCTTCAAAATGCCTGGCAGTATCTGAGTGCCCCATAGCCCCAGTTCGCTTTATTATATAGCCATATGCAAATCAAGGACCTTTATTTTTTTGTTGTTGTTTTGTTTTTTTTTGGCAAATCAAGGACCTTTATACAAAGTTGCACATCCAAGGCTAAGACAGGAACTCTCCCGAGGCAAAAGCAGGATACATTAGTGAAATATACCAACATCTGAAACAAACAAAGAATCAGAGGAAGGGCATGTATATTGCTTCCAGCAACCCAAGGAAGCAAGTGGAGTGGGTGCAAATACTCAGCATCATAGCCAAATAGGGAGATGGAGGGAAGAGAACTTAGCCTTTTGCTAAGCCTTGAATCTAAAATGGCTTTTTGCCATTTATGGTCCACAACATATCCCCCTTTTCTTTTTTATTTTTAATTTGTGTGCTGAGATTTGCACTCATCTGATTTCCTAGTTTCGCAGATTCTAATTTGGAGGCAGATAGAAAAAATACGGAACAAACACAAAATTAGTATAGTCAATGCTAACAGATACCCAAACAAACATTCTCATACATTACAGTGATTAAAGCCTTTAAGCAAATTCTTGGCCAATACAACAAGAATCCATAAAAGAGTAGTGTCCTTAACATGTTCACCAAGTCCAAGTTGGCACCAACACCATTCCAAATGTCTGCAAATGCAACCCAACCCCAGTTCAGTCCATCAAAAGCTGTCACAGGAGCAGGAGTCCAGAAAACAAATCCAGGAAAAGTCCACATGGCACTGGAATTGCAGTCACACTTCTATACTTTGCAGCTCATGTCCAATTCCCAAAGACCGCTGCTTCTAGCTGGTAATGACCCAGGTAGACTGGAAAAGCCATCCGCAGCATGCATGAAGATGGAGCTTCCGTTTTCTTTAAACTGGAAAGATGAACCCAGAAGGCCTTATACTGGAGCTTTACAGCCATGGGGTGGTAGAGAGAACCTTGGTTATACACTAAGCTGGGTGGCAGAGGTAAATTTGTAAGTTGGCAAAAAAGGAAAAAAGGAGCTCTAAATTAGGAGTAGGTTCTAGCCTAAAATATGGGTGGGGCATTGAGGCAGGTGGAATAAAGGAAACACTATATATTAAACAAAGCAGCAGAAGATAGGACTATCAACACCCACAACAGAGATCTTCGAGGGAAGAATTAAAAACTTGAATATTCAGGCAAGACATAGTTAAGTGGCCCTTGTGTAAATGAGATCAGTTTACCTGCTACTTGGAAGAAATACCCTAGGCTCATCCACAGTGTCGTAGATGGGGCCGACGGCCCTGGGAACCTTCAGTCTTCAGTGGCAAATACCAGCATTCTGGGAAAGGTTAGGTCACAAGTGGTTGGAACAGGGCTGGAAGAGACTGAACCCTCCCTTAGAGGAGTGAGGGGGCAGCTTACCTTCCAGTGCCCCTTTTTCCTCACAGCAAAGGCATGTAAGCCTGGCAGGCTTTAGCTTAAATGACCATCCTTTCCACTATTGAAGCAGGGCCCTGATGGAGTCCGATGAGGCCCCGTTGGGGCATTGGAGCCTTTTGAGGGTGTATGCCAAGAGCTATATTTCACCTGATCTCTTTTGGGCTTTTTCTGCCTCTTGGTACCTTAAAAGCCATGCTCAGAAGATCTCACTGAAGGGTTTGAGGATCCCCATCTGCCTATATAAACCTTTTCCATATATCTGGAGCTATTTGGAAAAAGACAAAACAGTGTTATTAGCTGGATCAAATAAAAAAGGGTAGAAGTTTGCTGGAGAAAAAGATTTGGCATCTCCTGTTCATCGGCATTCAAAAAAATTTTTTTTGAAAGATAAGGTAGATTTGAAGGAATTCCAGGATATGACTCCCTCTTTTATATATATATATTTTTAGATTGACCTTAAATATTTGCTGTACACTTTAATAATACCTTGACATTAAAGATTTTAAGAAATAGCTGTAATTCGAAAGGTTTGACAAAATACAGTAAATGCTTTTGCTACATATTCAGGAGCATTGTCAGCTTTAATCACATCAGGAAGTCCAATAATAGAAAATGCATATAGACAATGAGCTATAACATGCATAGCAGCCTCTCCTGTTCTAGTAGAGGCTACTATAAATCCAGAATAAGTATCCACTGTAACATGGACAACAGACTGTTTGCCAAATGAAGGTATATGAGTAACATCCATTTGCAAAAGTTGTCCTGGTAGGAGTCCTTGAGGGTTAACTCCAAATAAAGGGACAGATTGTAGTATAGGACACGTTGGACAGGATTTACCAATCTGCCATGCTGCTTCCCGAGAAAGTTGAAACTGTTTACACAGGGCTGCAGCGTTCTGGTGATGAATAGTATGAGACTGAATTGCTTGATCTGTCATGATTGCTCCAATAATTTTCTTTTGGATAGTTTGATCAACAAGGGCATTCCTTTGTGCTAAAAGCTCCAGGGAGCATAGAATGAGCTTGAGTATGTCTTATAACACATGGAGCTCTATGTTGACGTACAAGTTTTTGAAGAAGGAGAAATTGCTGAAACAGTTCATCAGCAGTTGTCCCTAAGATAGCAGTCTCTATAGTGGAAACAACCATAAGTAAATAGTGAGAATCAATTTGGCCTGTAAAATTTGCAAAAGCAATTTGCCATTTAGTGGAAGTTTCCCAGAGCCATTGTTGTTGATCCTTTGAAAAAAGAAACAACAATAATTTTGAGACTCAAAACCTATAAGCTGTAAGGGTCACCTATACCTCTTGATAATCAAGGAGGTGACAAGATCAAAATATGGAGAACAGCTAAATGAATCCATTCAATAGGATGTGAAGCTTGCCACAATAGTCCCGTTGGAGTGTAAATTGAGGGACAAATTAGTAAGGCAATTGATTCTTCAGGATTTATGCATTTTAGTTGTGCTTGTTGCAAGGCTTTTTATACAAGCTTTATAGCTTGTTATCCCACAGGTGTAAGTAGCTGAGGAGAAGCTGGTTCAGCTGAGCCTCTAAGAATATCAAAAAGCAGCTTCAGTTCTCCAGTAGTTAATTTCAAGGAAGGTCTAAGCCAATTAATGTCTCCTAACAGTTTCTGGAAATCATTTAAAGTTTGCAAATGATGTGTCCTGATTTCTATTTTCTGTGGGCGAATTTGTTATCCCTCAATAATTTGGCCTAAATAAGAAAAAGGTAAAGATTGCTGTACCTTTTAAGGAGCTATATAAAGTTCTAATTCTTTCAGAGAATATTCTAATTGTTGCAAAATGGCCAACACAGTGTCTTTATCTGAATGAGTAATAAGAATATTATCCATATAATGAATTCTGTACATCTTAGGGTGCTGCCTTCATACTGGAAAGAAAGCTTGAGAAACGTATTTTTGGCACAAGGTAGGACTGATAGCCATACCTTGAGGCAAAACTCTCCACTAGTATTGCTCCATGGGAGCCTGGAAATTAAGTGAAGGAACACTGAATGCAAAACGCTTGCAATCATGCGGGCTTAAACGAATAGTAAAAAAGCAATCCTTCAAATCAATAATTACAAGGTGATAATTCCATTGAATGTCATTAGAAGAGGAAGTCCTAGCAGAAGAGGACCCATAATTTTCATAGTCTTATTTATTGCTCTCAAATCTTGTAATAGTCTCCAGTTTCCTGATTTCTTTTTTTTAATTTTTTTATTATTTTTTAATTTTTTTAATGGGGCGACATCAATAAATCAGGATACATATATTCAAAGATAAAATGTCCACGTTATCTTGTCGTTCAATTATGTTGCATACCCATCACCCAAAGTCAGATTGTCCTCTGTCACCTTCTATCTAGTTTTCTTTGTGCCCCTCCCCCTCCCACTTTCCCTCTCCCTCTACCCCTGCCCCCTTTCCTTCTCCTTCTCCCCCCTCCCCCCGTAACCACCACACTCTTATCAATGTCTCCTAGTTTCACTTTTATATCCCACCTACGTAGGGAATAATGCAGTTCCTGGTTTTTTCTGATTTACTTATTTCACTTCATATAATGTTATCAAGATCCCACCATTTTGCTGTAAATGATCCAATGTCATCATTTCTTATGGCTGAGTACTATTCCATAGTGTATATGTGCCACATCTTCTTTATCCAGTCATCTATTGATGAGCTTTTTGGTTGTTTCCATGTCCTGGTCACTGTGAAAAATGCTGCAATGAACATGGGGCTGCATGTGTCTTTACGTATCAATGTTTCTGGGTTTTGGGGGTATATACCCAGTAGAGGGATTGCTGGGTCATAAGGTAGTTCTATTTTCAGTTTTTTGAGGAACCACCATACTTTCTTCCATAATGGTTGTACTACTTTACATTCCCACCAACAGTGTATGAGGGTCCCTTTTTCTCCACAGCCTCTCCAACATTTGTTATTACCTGTCTTGTTAATAATAGCTAATCTAACAGGTGTGAGGTGGTATCTCATTGCAGTTTTGATTTGCATTTCTCTAATAACTAATGAAGATGAGCATCTTTTCATATATCTGTTGGCCATTTGTATTTCTTCCTGGGAGAAGTGTCTGTTCATGTCCTCTTCCCATTTTTTTATTGGATTGTTTGTTTGTTGTTGAGTTTTATGAGTTCTTTGTATATTTTGGATATTAGGCCCTTATCTGAGCTGTTGTTTGAAAATATCATTTCCCATTTAGTTGGCTGTCTGTTTATTTTGATATCAGTTTCTCTTGCTGAGCAAAAACTTCTTAGTCTGATGTAGTCCCGTTCATTAATTTTTGCCTTCACTTCTCTTGCCTTTGGAGTCAAATTCATAAAATGCTCTTTAAGACCCAGGTCCATGAGTTTAGTACCTATGTCTTCTATGCACTTAATTGTATCAGGTCTTATGTTTAGATTTTTGATCCATTTTGAGTTAATTTTAGTACAGGGGGACAAACTGTAGTCCAGTTTCATTCTTTTGCATGTGGCTTTCCAGTTTTCCCAGCACCATTTATTGAAGAGGCTTTCTTTTCTCCATTGTGTGTTCTTGGCCCCTTTATCAAAAATTATTTGACTATATATATGTGGTTTTATTTCTGGGTTTTCTATTCTGTTCCATTGGTCTGAGTGTCTATTTTTCTGCCAATATCATGCTGTTTTGATTGTCGTGGCCCTATAATATAGTTTGAAGTCAGGTATTGTAACGCCCCCAGCTTCATTCTTTTTTTTGAGGATGCTTTGGCTATTCGGGGTTTTTTATAGTTCCATATAAATCTGATGACTTTTTGCTCCATTTCTTTAAAAAATGTCATTGGAATTTTGATGATAATTGCTTTAAATTTGTATATTGCCTTGGGTAATATGGTCATCTTGATTATATTTATTCTTCCTAACCAAGAACAAGGAATATTCTTCCATCTCATTATATCTTTTTCGATTTCCCTTAACAATGTTTATAGTTTTCATTATATAAGTCCTTTACATAATTTGTTAGGTTTATTCCTAAGTATTTTATTTTTTTTGTTGCAATCGTGAAGGGGATTGTTCTTTTGAGTTTGTTCTCAAATGTTTCATTGTTGGCATATAGAAAGGCTATTGACTTCTGTATGTTAATTTTGTATCCTGCGACCTTACTGTATTGGCTTATTGTTTCTATTAATAGTAGTCTTTTTGTGGTTTTTTTGGGATTTTCGATGTACAGGATCATATCATCTTCAAAAAGTGATACCTTTACTTCTTCTTTTCCGATATGGATGCCTTTTATTTCTTTGTCTTGTCTGATTGCTCTGGCTAGAACCTCTAGTACCACATTAAATAAGAGTGGAGAGAGTGGACAACCCTGTCTTGTTCCTGATTTAAGGGGGAAAGCCTTCAGTTTAGTGCCATTTAATATGATGTTAGCTGATGGTTTATCATATATGGCCTTTATCATGTTGAGATATTTTTCTTCTATACCCATTTTGTTGAGAGTCTTAAACATAAAATTGTGTTGTATTTTATTGAAAGCCTTTTCTGCGTCTATTGATAAGATCATGTGGGTTTTGTTCTTTGTTTTGTTGATATGGTGTATTACGTTAACCGTTTTACGTATGTTGAACCATCCTTGAGATTCTGGGATGAATCCCACTTGATCATGATGTATTATTTTTTTAATATGTTGTTGTATTCGATTTGCTAGTATTTTGTTTAGTATTTTAGCATCTGTATTCATTAGAGATATTGGTCTGTAGTTATCTTGTTTTATGCCATCCTTGCCTGGTTTTGGTATGAGGGTTATGCTGGCCTCATAAACTGTGTTTGGAAGTATTGCTTCTTCTTCAATTTTTTGGGAGACTTTCAGTAGAATAGGAACCAAGTCTTCCTTGAATGTTTGATAAAATTCGCTGGTATAGCCGTCTGGGCCTGGACTTTTATTTTTGGGGAGGTTTTTAATGGTTTTTCTTATTTTTTCTGTACTAATAGGTCTGTTTAGGCTTTCTGCTTCTTCTTGACTCAGTCTAGGAAGGTTGTATTGTTCTAGGAATTTATCCATTTCTTCTAGGTTGTTGAATTTAGTGGCATAAAGTCTTTCATAGTATTCTACAATAATTCTTTGTATATCTACGGTGTCCGTGGTGATTTCTCCTCTTTCATATTGGATTTTGTTTTTATATGAGTTCTTTCTCTTTTTTCCTTGGTAAGTCTTCCCAGGGGTTTGTCAATTTTGTTGATCTTTTCAAAGAACCAGCTCCTTGTTCTATTAATTTTTTCTATAGTTTTTCTGTTCTCTAATTCATTTATTTCTGCTCTGATTTTTATTATCTCCTTTCTTCGTTTTGGCTGGTTTTGGGTTGTCTTTGTTCTTCTTTTTCTAGTTCCTTAAGGTGTGAAGTTAAGTGGTTCACTTGGGCTCTCTCTTGTTTGTTCATATATGCCTGAAGTGATATGAACTTCCCTCTTATCACTGCTTTTGCTGCATCCCATAGATTCTGATATGTCATAATGTCATTTTCATTTGTCTGTATATATCTTTTGATCTCTGCACTTATTTCTTCTTTTACTCATTCATTTTTAAAAGTATGTTGTTTAGTTTTTACATTTTTGTGGGATTTTTTTCTTTTTTTTTTGCAGTTGAATTCTAGTTTCAAGGCTTTATCATCAGAAAATATGCTTGGTACAACTTCGATTTTTCTGAATTTGCTGATGTTGTTTTTGTGGCCCAACATATGGTCAATTCTTGAGAATGGTCCATGTACACTGGAGAAAAATGTATACTCAGTCACTTTGGGATGAAATGTCCTGTAGATGTCTATCATATCCAGGTGCTCTAGTGTTTTGCTTAAGGCCACTATATCTTTGTTGATTTTCTGTTTGGATGACCGATCTAGAGCCGTCAGCGGTGTATTGAGGTCTCCGAGTATTATTGTGTTTTTGTCAGTTTTTGTTTAAAGGTCAATAGTAGCTGTCTTATATATTTTGGTGCTCCTTGGTTTGGTGCATATATATTAAGAATTGTTATGTCTTCATGATTCAGTGTCCCCTTAGCCATTATGAAATGGCCATTTTTGTCTCTGAGTACTTTTGCTGTCTTGTAATTAGCATTATCAGATATGATTATTGCTATGCCTGTTTTTTTTTTGGATGTTATTTGCTTGAAGTATTGTTTTCTAGCCTTTCACTTTGAATTTATTTCTTTCCTTGTTACTTAGATGAGTTTCTTTTAGGCAGCATACAGTTGGATTTTCTTTTTTAATCCATTCTGCTACTCTGTGCCTTTTTATTGGTCAGTTTAATTGGTTTACATTTAGTGTAATTATTGACACTTGTGAGTTCTCTATTGCCATTTTTTTTTTGTATTTTTGTGAAGCTGGAAACGGGGAGAGACAGTCAGACAGACTCCCGCATGTGCCCGATCAGGATCCACCCGGCAAGCCTACCAGGGGCGACACTCTGCCCACCAGGGGACGATGCTCTGCCCCTCTGGGGTGTCGCTCTGCCGTGACCAGAGCTTCTCCAGTGCCTGGGGCAGAGGCCAAGGAGCCATCCCCAGCGCCTGGGCCATCTTTGCTCCAATAGAGCCTTGGCTGCGGGAGGGGAAGAGAGAGACAGAGAGGAAGGATGGGGAGGGCTGGAGAAGCAAATGGGCACTTCTCCTATGTGCCCTGGCCGGGAATTGAACCCGGGTCCCCCACACGCCAGGCCGACGTTCTACCGCTGAGCCAACCAGCCAGGGCCCTATTGCCATTTTATAGATTGCTTTCTATTCATTTTGTGTCTTGTTTGATCCTTCTCTTTCATTTTTCTTTCTTTTGTTTTTATTTGGTTGTATTCCATACATCTTTCCTCTGTTGCCATCTTTTTTAAATCATGTGCTTCTGTGGTGGTTTTTTCAATGGTGGTTACCTTTAAGTAATGAAAAGGGTTCCTAACCTGTTCATTGTAGTGCACTATCTTGTGAGTACTTTTGTATTCCATCATCCTTTGCTACTGTTAATCTCCAACCTCTCCTCCCCCTCTTTCTTTTTGTTGTTGTCACAGTTTAAATTTGGTTTTATTGTGTTCTTCTTGGAGCTCTTACTTGTGGCTTTTTTTGTTGTTGTTCTTTGTATCTGATTGGAGAACCCCCTTTAGTAATTCCTGGAGTAGGGGTTTTCTGATGATAAATTCCCTCATCTTTTCTGTATCTGTGAATGTTTTTATTTCTCCTTCATATTTGAAGGATAGCTTTGATGGGTATAGTATTCGTGGCTGAAAGTTCCTCTCTTTCAGGACTTTAAATATTGGGGTCTACTCTCTTCTAGCTTGTAGAGTTTCTGTTGAGAAATCTGATGATAATCTAATGGGCCTTCCTTTATATGTTGTATTCTTCTTTTCCCTGGCTGCCTTGAGAATTTTTTCTTTGCCATTGATTTGTGCCAATTTCATTATGATGTGCCTTGGAGTAGGTTTGTTGGGGTTAAGAAAACTCGGAGTTCTGTTTGCTTCTTGAATTTGAGGTTTTAGTTCTTTCCACAGGCTTGGGAAGTTCTCATCTTTATTTGTTTGAGTATGTTCTCCACTCCATTTTCTCTCTCTTCTCCCTCTGATATACCTATTATTCTTATGTTATTCTTTTTGATGGAGTCAGATAATTCCTGTAGGGCTATCTCATTTTCTTTAATTTTTGACTCTCTTTCTTCTTCTTTCTGTTGTGCCTCAAGTTGCTTATGTTCTATTTCACTAATCCTACCTTCTATCTGGCCTGTTCTATTAGCTAAGCTTGTTACCTCATTTTTCAGCTCGTGAATTGAGTTTTTCATCTTTGTTTGATTTGTTTTTATAGTTTCAGTTTCCTTGGAAATATATTCTTTGTGTTGATTGAGTTGTTTTCTGAGCTCCCTAAATTGCCTTTCTATGTTTCCTTGTATATCTCTGAGTATTTTTAGGATTTCTATTTTAAATTCTCTTTCGTTTAACTCCAAGATTTCCAATATATTAAATTTTTTTCTCCATAGATTTTTCCTCATGTGTCTGTGTTACCTCTCTTTCTTTTGTATCCATGATATTCAATATTCTCTTCCTTAATGGCATCTGAGGGTGGTTTTGTTGATAGTATTAATGAGATTTAATAAAGAATAAAAAGTTAAAAAGATAAAAAAATCAAAGAGTTGTTTTTTATTAAAAAATTAATAATTAAATAAAGAAAAATAAAATAAAATAAAAATTTTTTAAAAAAGTAAATTATTCCCCCCCCTCCTTTTTTCCTTTCCTCTCCTCTTCCACTCTTTCTTGAGAAAATCTTGTGGTGAACTGGGAATTCTATTGTACTAAATAGAACAAACAATGCCTGTAATGGAGGGCCTGAATTGGGGAGAAGTAATTAAGGGGGAAAAAAGAAAAAAAAGAAAAAGAAAAAGAAAAAGAAGGGTGTATGGACCCACAAAAAGCAAATAAGGAAAAAATTTGCATCAAGAATAAAATGATTTGCTTTTAGGTTTTGGTTGACTAAGAGTTATGATGAGAGGAATAAGAGGGAAACAGAAAAATGGGGGGACAAATTAAAAAATTACTATTGTATTTAGTGGAATAAGAACTAGATAAAATGGAGAGCCAGGGATGGGAGCACTGCTAGTGAGTTAAAAAGGTGAAGTAAAAAACCCCCAGAATGCCACAAACATAAGTTTGAGTCCCAGATAAGATAATTTGTTCGTTATTGAGGTTTGAATGAGAAGAGACGTAAAGGAGAAAGGAAAAAACTAATATAGAGGGAGAAAAGAAAGAGAGAAAAAAAGAGGGAACCACTAAAAGGAGAAAAAAGAAAAAGGAGGAGAGAGAGAGAGAGAGAGTTAAGGGTTTTGGCGTGCAATCCTCATAGAGAGAAAGGAAGAGGAAAGAAAAGATAATGGGAGATGTAACACTTATGGATAGTGTAGTTCAAGGAGAGGAGAGAGTAAGACCGGCAGAGTTAAATGACCAAATTGGAGGAGGAAAAAAAAATCAAGAATGAAGATAAGAGAAACAAACGAACAAATATAATAAAATGGGATAGGTTATAAAGTCTGTGTATTATTCTAGATTTTGAGAGGTTATCTTCTTGCTTTTTCTTTTCTCTCCCTCTTCCTGGTCGGTGACTCTGTACCCCGGGTTCTGCCTCTTTGGCACACTCAGGTAGAGGTTTGCAGTTGATAAGTCTCTATGGCGATGTTATGTATTGTGCTTTAGTCTCATTGGCAGTCGAGGCTCATTAGCACTTATAGGCTCCGACAGGGAGAGAGTCCATGTTCCTGGAGCCTCTCTCCTAGTCTTTCCTTCCTCAATTAGTAGCCTGATAATCCAGCTATGAGGTTGCTGCTGCCTCTGCCTGGATAGTAAGAGGCTCAAAGAGCTGGCAACTCCCCACTCTATTCCCACTCAGCACAGGGCTCTGGGTAAGGCTCAGTCAGTCAGAGCTGCTAGCATAATCAGGCGGGGCTTCTGCCCACTCAAAGACCTCTGGATCTGCCACTCTTTCCAGTAACACGGGTGGGTACCCTCTCCCGGGGCGCTTGGAGGAAACTCTCGCTTACTATCTGTGCACGCAGACCAGGATATCAGGCCGGCAGTCTTACACTCTGAGTGAATCCCCCGCCCGCATGGAAAAGTTCCAGCGTTGGAATTGGCTCTCACTCCCTCCCCATGCGCGGCTATTTCAGAGTGCTGGGGTGGCCCGGAGATTCCGCTTTCGGCCCACACAAAGGTCCCTGACTCTGCCTCTCTGTGGCGTGACATGAGCGCACACTGCGGAGGTGCTCGGAGGAATCTCTCGCCCACTATTTTTGCACGCCGACCAGGAGATCAGGAAAAATGGCTGCCCCACTTGTCTTTTCACCAACACTGATGCCCATCTAGTTGCCATTCCTTTGATGTGAGCAGTGACTCCCCTGATCACTCTCAGATTCATCCCTTTTTGCCTCAAATGACCAGGTTCCACTCTTCCTGACATGCAGCCTTTTTGGGCAGGATGGTTTTAAAAACAACTACAGAATGTTATTTCTGTTTTCACATCTGCATTCCAAGATTCATGCACCTTTATTTTTTTTCTTTTTTTTTTTTAATTTTTTATTCATTTTAGAAAGGAGAGAGAAAGAGCAGGGGGAGGAGCAGGAAGCATCAACTCCCATATGTGCCTTGACCAGGCAAGCCCAGGGTTTTGAACCGGTGACCTCAGCATTTCCAGGTCAACGCTTTATCCACTGCGCCACCACAGGTCAGGCGATTCATGCACCTTTAGAGGGAGTACAGTTACTTCTCTGGCACAGGGCTACTATCCCTTGCTCAGGTGTGAATCTGTGACTTCTTCAAAGTCTTGGAGTGGACTTAGGAAGTTCCTCTCCACTTGACTGTCTCTTGATAGATTCCCACAGCAGAGCCTTTCCCAAATCTTTCATACAATGTTTCCCCCTGTGTCTTTAGTATTCTTTTATATCTTCCATTTGGGTGACCAGTTCAGTTGTGTAATGGCTTCTCTGATGGTTTCTTTTGGAATTTGCATCAGATGATCCATGTGGCAACTGACTTTGGTGCTGCTATCCTATCTCGTTGGAAACACTGACCTTCCTCAGCACTCTCAATTCTTTTGGCATGTCTTTTATTTGTTAATTAATGTAGTCATTTATTTCACAAATATGTATTAGACATAAACTATGTGCTCAGTATTATTTTAGTTTCTTGGAATAGAAAAGTGAATGAAACAAAATCTCTGTCTGTAGTAAGTTGAATTGTGTCCTTCAAATTTATATACACCAGAACTCAGAATGTGACCTTCTCTGAAAGTAGAGTCTTGGCAGATTTAACTGGTTAAGGATCCCAGATAAAATCACCCTAGATTTAAGGTGCACCCTAAATTCAATTACTAATTTCTTTATCAGAGAAAGGAGAGGGAGCTTTGGGCATAGATCCAACTAGAAGAACACTTGGAGATGATGACAGCAGGGAGAGTAGTGATACTGCCAGAGCCAAGGAACACCAGAAGGTATCAGAAGCCAAGAGGGGAGGAGAAGGATTTTCCCCTAGAGCCTTCAGAGTGAGCATGCTCTTGCTGACATCTTGATTTTGGAAAGCTAGCCTCCATACTGTGAAAGAATAATGTTCTGTTGTTTTAAGCCACCCAATTTGTGGTACTCTGTTATGACAGCCATAGGAAGTTCATACGCTGCTTTCAGGTAACTTAAATTCTACTTGATTGGGGCCAACAAAATTTATGGCCCAACTCTGCCTTCAGTACTTCCTGCCAATTACTTTACTTTCCCTCTTCCAGTCCCCTCTTATGTCCCCCGGTACCTCCTTTAGGTCTTTACTGGCATTCTCAAACCTCTTATTCCAGCCAAGTCCTACTCTATCTTAGCAGATGGTGTATAATCTGCAGTCCTTTAAGGTACAAAATTATTTTAGTGTCAGTAAATACAGTAATACATATCCCAAGCCAATAAGGTATGTTATAGTTTCCTGTTTTCTTCTAGCTTAACCTGCTGTTAAGTTCTGGCTTTTATGGCTCTTTAATATTTGGCTTCAGAATTCAAATCAGATTCTTTCCCCAAAATACAGTATGTCGGGCCTTTAGGAGAAGGAAATTGTCTTCCTTTGAAGCTCCAGATGCATTGCTTGAAAGTATCTAGGTGTTCTTGTCATTCTTCATTCTTTCAACATATATGTGCCAGGCACTGTATTTGGCTCTACAAATACAAAAAATAGAAAAGTGATACTTATCCTCAAACAACTTACAGATCAGAGACAGACCTTACAAACATGATTATACAGACAATTGTTTAATTGCACTTATGAAGGGTACTATGAAAGACCAGCATGGGGCTCCTTGGGGACTTGTAATAGGTGAATCAATATAAAAAGTCAGGGAGAGCCTTTCTTAGGAAGGGGGAATTTGGCGGAGACCAGAAGGATGGATGCATAAGCATTGGTCAAATGAAGACGAGGGGCTAAGAAAAATTTACAGCAAAGGAAAAAGTGTGTGAGAAGACCAGGGTTTTTGGTCATTGGAAGAACTAACAGAGGTGGCTGTGTCTGGAGCATGGTAGATGATAAGCTCAGGTGATTCTAAATGAGTCCAGAGGGTAAGCAGGGGCTAGATGATGCTGGGCTTTGTCAGCCCAGTTAAGGAGTTGTGATTTCGTGTCCTTTGAGAAATGGGAAACTATGGAAGGGTTTTAAACTACGGGAAAGGATTCCGTTTTAGTTTTTAAATACCAATCTGCCCTCTCTTTGGGGACTGGATTGTAGAGCCCGAAAGTGAAAGCAGAAAGACCATTGGGAGGCACCCATAAGAGATTTAATGGGGGATTGGATAAGGGCAGGTGAAAAGGCTGTAGAGAGGATAGAATATTTAGGAAGTGGAGTGGGTACAATTTGCTGATTGGTGAGGATAAGAAGGTATATTAGTTCTCTATGGATGCCATAAAAATAACTTTACAGACTGGGTGGCTTAAACAGCAGAAATTTATTTTTTCATCGTTCTGAAGGCTAGAAGCCCAAGGTCAAGGTGTTGGCAGGTTTGGTTTCCCTTATGGCCTCTCTTCTTGGCTTGCTGTGCCCTCATATGGCCTCCCCCGCCCCCTGCACATGCACATTCCTGGTTTCTCTATGGTCCACTATTTTTTCATAAAGACACCTGTTAGATTGTATTAGGGCCCACTCTCATGATTTTATCTTAAGCTTAATGACCTCATTAAAGGTCCTATATACAAATACAGGGTGGACAAAAGTAGATTTACAGTTGTGAGTCTGTGAAACACAGTTTATTTCTATATTATTATTCATTAGTTATTGTATTATTTTTCATATGAACAACTGTAAACCTACATTTGCCCAATCTTGTATTATATTTTGATTTTGCCTTCCCATATTTATCCATCTAAACTGCTAGATTTCCACAAGGCAATAGTTTCCAACTTTTCCTTAATCACAAAGGACTCCTGGGTTTTTCATTTTAGTGAGTCTAATAAGTTTTCTTATAGATAAATGTTCAATGGATATTAGATCATTTCTTAAATGTTGAAAATATCTTTTGGGCTCTTCGAATTATAATAGAGCTTAAGGATTCAGGGATCCCAAGCTAGGGATCCTGGTCCTAAAATAATTGCTTTTCTTTGGTTGCCAGAGGGATTGCCATGTCACAGTCTCTTCTTTCTCTTTTATCCTGCTCTCAATGTACCTGTCATCAGCAAGTGACAGGTTTTCCTAATGGAAATATTTCAGACCCACCAGGAGTTAAACAACCTCACTGTCTTCATATTTCCCCAAGAGACAAGAATTTCTCAGGTTATATCTCATGGCAGCTCTCAACCAAAACACCCAAGTGTATTTTCTATTTGAAACACTAACTGGCCCTGGCCGGTTGACTCAGTTGTAGAGCGTTGGCCCAGCATGTGGAAGTCATGGGTTCGATTCCCTATCAGGGCACATAGGAGAAGTGCCCATCTGCTTCTCCCCCTCTTCCCTTCCCGCTTCTCTCTCTCTCTCTCTTTCTCTCTCTCTTCCCTTCCTGCAGCCATACTGGATTGGAGCAAGTTGGCCCAGGCTCTGAGGATGGCTCCATGGCCTCCTCCAATTGCTGAGCAGAGCGTCACCCCCTAGTGGGTTTTCCAGGTGGATACCAGTTGGGGTGCATTTGGGAGTCTGTCTCTGCCTTGCCTCCTTTCACTGAATAATAGTAAAAAAGAAAAGAATAACTAAACATTGTAAATATATCACATTTTACAACAAAGTATATAATCTGAACGAATATAGTCAGACATATGATTGAATTAAGAATCATCCTTTCGAATTTCTGACTTTATTACTGGAATTTTATCAAAATGCATTTAGTTTTGCATTTAATAAGCACTACTTACAATTTGAAGGTTTACATATTGCACATGAATAAAAATGATGATAGAATATTTTTACATCAGGGATTTTCAACCTCAGCTCCATTGATACTATACACCAGAGAAGCAGTGTTGGGATGAGGGCTGTCCTGCACACCTCAAGGCATCAAACGGCCTCTCTGACCTCTACCTCCTGGGCCTGTCTCACCCCTTCCCCAAGTTGTGACAACCAAAAATGTCTCCAAACATTGCCACTCTCTTCTTGGGGGTAAAAATCACTCCAGATTGAGAACCACTGTTTTATAATAATAAAAAGAATCCAGAACTCCACAACCATATTTTCCTCTTTAGATGATATGTCCCTCTTAAATGTTGATGAATATTGTCTTCACACATGGTAGATACTAAAGTGCAAATCTAATGTTACCAGACTCCAGCACTAAATCACAATTTATTTTTTCATGTTTTTTAATGACTTAAACATTATATAAATTTCAGGTGTAAAATATTATAACTAGATACCTGTATACTCTATTGTGTATTCATTACTCAAAGTCTAGTTTCTTTTTTGTTACCATATATTTGACCCCCTCCACCCTGATTTATGTATGTCCATTTTTTAAAATAGAAAGCCCAGCTTTTCAAATCATATTCCTATTTACACACAGCACCTGTGATGGGAAGCAGGCCTCTTTGGAGTCTGGGTTCACGATCCATGTGTGGAAAAGGCAGCTTTCTCATGTCTGAAAATTTTCAAGGCGTCTGGCCACAGGAGGGAGCACTATTCCCATGCTTGGTGGTTTGTTCATTTATTATTTTAATACATGCTTGTTGGAGAGAATTACATGATGCAGGAACATTCAAATCTAGAAATCAGAAAGAGAGCTAGTATATTAATCAGGATTTTCCATAGAAACAGGACAAAAGGAGATTGATTATGAGAAATTGTCCCACACAATTATGAACGCTGAGGAATCCCATGATTGCCATCTGCAAGCTGGAGACCGAGACAGCTGATGGTGCATTTCAGTGGGTCTGAGGCCTAACAATCAGGGAGCCAATGCTGCAAATGCCCGTCTGAGGGCATGGAGGGAGATAAGAGGTTCCAGCTCAACAGTGAGGAAAAAAGAAAAGTGGTAAATCCCTCTGCTTTTTTAAAAAAATTAAATTTATTGAGGTAACATCAGTTAATTATACTATATAAATTTCAGGTGTAAAATATTATAACTAGATACCTGTATACTCTATTGTGTATTCATTACTCAAAGTCTAGTTTCTTTTTTGTTACCATATATTTGACCCCCTCCACCCAATTTGCTATTCCCCCAACCCCTTCCTTGCTGGTAATCACCATTCTGTTGTCTGTATCTGTGAGTTTGTTTTGTTAATTTGCTTATTTTTCTGCCTTATTTTTTATAATCAGGCTCTCAAATAATTAGATGATGTCCACCCACATTGAGGGCACCAATTTACTGAGTCCATTTATTCAAATGCAAATTTTATCTGGAAACACCCTCACAGACATCCTGAAATAATGTGTAATCTGGGTACTCCAGGCCTAGACAAGTTGACACATAAAATTAACCATCATAACTACATTATACATTCAGAATCTAACCACATCTCCATTTCTGTTTTTGAGAGAGAGTGAGAGAAAGAGAAAGACAGGGATAGAAAGACAAGATGAGAGAGAGAGATGAGAAACGTCAGCTTGTAGTTGTGGCTCTTTAATTGTTCATTGATTGCTTTCCCATATGGGCCTTGACAAGGGGGGCTCCGGCTGAGCTGGTGACCTCTTGCTCAAGTTAGTGACCTTGGGCTCAACCCAGTGACCATGGGATCATGTCTATGATCTCACGCTCAAGCCGGAAACCCTATGCTCAAGCTGGTGAGCCTGCGCTAAAGCCGGCGACCTCAGGGTTTCAAACCTATGTCTTCAGCATCCCAGACTGATGCTCTCTCCACTGTGCCACAGCCTGGTCAGGCCATATCTTCATTCTTATGATCTAAGCTCATGCCCACCTGTTGCTGCATTTATTTTTGTAGATATAATTTTTGGAATCAATAGTGTAAGATAGCACTTTTAGAAGATTGCTGCACTACACAGTTTTACAAAAACTTAGGATAAAGGCATTAAAATGAATATCATCTCTTTTGAAGAAAATACATTGTGTATGAAGACATTTGACAATGGGTAAGTTCCACTTTTCTATACTATCTACCAGTATATTGAGAAAGTATTAAGTATAAGGCAGCATTTTTTCTTTTTATAAAGATTCAGTGGCTGTCAAACTGTTTAAAATTTTGGTTTGTGAAGACGACCTTAGTAAGTGTACATCTGAATTTATTAGAAGATAAATGTACACATACTCCTTACTGTAATATGCTTGAATTAGCTCTAGACAATATTAGATTTGGGTCCGGGTCCCTTTAAACTCAAACTCCCCCTCACCCAACGTCCAGCTGGGGCAACTTCCTCATTAAGCATCTCCCTCACCAACCTCCCCTTTCCCTCAAGTAAGTCCCCTCACCCTGGGAAGGTTCTGGGAAGTGTCCTTCAGACAAGGCCTTCAAGAGGGGCCTAAGGGCTGGAGAAAGGAAACGGTCTGTGATCAAGGCCACAAACCAGGATGTGCTCATCTAAGCGTGTCCAGGTGCACCAGCCCCTCTGTCAGCAGATGGTTGTAATGGTCCCTGTGTCAGACACTCCCTTCCTGCAGCTCTCTGCTGATGCCACTAGGGTCTCAGCCTGTCTGTTTGCAGACACATAAATAAACTTCTCGGAATTCATCAGGCCCGTGTGTCCTTCCTTTGGCCAAGCCTAAGAGACAACAGTAAATAATGATAGAGCAAACTTGATGAAAATTTACTTTATGGTAATTTAGATTGGGGGAGATAGAGTTAAGTAGAGTAAAGCCTGTATGACATGGTGTGCTATTTGTTAAAGATGTGAAAACACATGCATTATGAAGTAAATGTAATAGGGTGTTTGGTTTCTTCTTTCTTGTCCTCCTCCTTCTGGCTTGAGCAAATTCCTGATATAAATTTCTTTTGTCATTTGTCTCCTTCAGGTTAAAATTACGTGTGGGAAACGTCAGGTTACAGTGTGTGCTGGGTGCTTATTACGTATGCTTTTACTGCATTTTAACTTAAAATGTTCTTAAAGCCTTATCATTTGTTCACAGAGAAGTTTTTAAAAGAGCTTCTCAAATCCATACCCTGTATGGTCTTACTGCTAAATCTAAAAATGTCATTGTCATTGGGAAATGATCAAATAGGTCATAATATTGAGGGTTGAAAAATGTTACTTTGTGTAATCATTGACACTTCTGTAGTTAGTTTATCATTAAGTTAGAAATCAATGTATACGAGTAGAAAATATTAGGGTTTCTGGCCTTCATTAGGTGTCTACCTTCCATGCTAATCCTGGTCTTATATAAGCTTGATTAAAATGTTTTAAATTAGAATTTTCGAACTTTGAATGACATTAGAACATAATAGTTCACTAAAGTAGCTCTTTCCATTAATCTAGAAAGTGGACTGCAGTTAACCAATAACTTCTGTATCAGTGACATAACTTCCTGCAAAATTGTTATGTTGTAATGGTTAACTTCTCTCTCAGTTCTTCGCAGCAGGGGGTAGTTTTCTTTTTATCAAAACTCTCTGTACTACAATTCACTGTGGTTTAGGCATATTACCCAAAAACAAAACAAACAAAACAAAAACCTCCCAGGTACTAAGAGACAGTACTGTTTTACCTCAGCAATTGTTAGTAAACTAAAGAAAATACTTCAAAGCACTAATTAAAAAAATGATGGTCCAAACTAGACATCTAACATTTTCCCAGCAGAAGCCTCTTGGTGATGATGGAGCCAGAGACAGCCATTCGAGCGCACTTGATGGTGTTAAAGGACAGTGACTTCGATTTTGGAATAATAATAATAAAAAAAAAACACGACAAAACGCTGGTTCTGACGTTGTGTATAAGTTAAGGTCAGTGGAGAAATTTAGCCTGTTTGTAGTGTGACAATATGAAAGAAGCCTCTGGAATATTGGAGAAGTTTTATTGCATTGTTCTGTTGTTTCAAATTTGAATCACAGAAGGATTAGCACAGTTTACCAACAAAAATATTAGCAACCTTAGATGTACATTACTCCAATTTTTACTTTAATGAAATCTGATAATACTTTGGACAGGCAGCAAGTTAAATTATTATGGACCCAGAGTACCTTGAATTATCTGGGTGTTGGTGGGAAGGTATTAACTGCTTGTAAGCTTTGGTTTGATTTGTTTTCATAAACACTGCTACTGACTTATGTAAAGATATTTATACCTACTTAATGGTTATAAAAATTAATAATTGAGAGCTGAGACATAGGAAAGTGAAACTTATTCTGGCATAGTAAAACCCTTTATAAACTATTTGCCAGTTTGTAAAGTCAAGCCAAGAAAGTGAGTAACAATCTTAACTTGGAATCTAAGAAAGTCTTGCTTCTTTTGAAACTGACAAAAATAATTTCATTATAAGTGAAGGGAACTGAGACTTGCCTCAAGTATGGAAAGGATTTTTCAGTTTAGGTTGCCTAGTTTAGTGAAAGTTTTTTTCTGCCAATAGCTGTACTATTAAGTCACCATGCAGGAGAACTTCTTTTTTTAAATGGCTTTTCTGTTCAGAGACTCGAAGTGAGAGGCAACGAATTGGGCCATAAGTGGTGTCATCAATGAAAAGTTTCAATATTACATGTCCTCCCAGCTGTCCTGTGGGCCAGTAAAGTTGACCTAGCAGTTGCTTACCTCTCCCACTGAGGACATCATTTAAAAAGCCAAATCCTGTGCCCTGGTCCTCATTTGTCACACTTAAGTGTCACAAAGGTTCTGGTTTCCTGTAAGATAATGTAGTACTTTGTTCTTCGGTTTTTAGAAACTAGGGTGTATAAGAACTTAACAAATCGATGATACAAATGACGTATACATTATAGATCCACTGAAACAAATCAAAGAATGAACAAATTGATAATTACTTCACTGAATGAATTCCTAATCACTGTAGTCCTGACTCTGGTCACATCCTTCTCTGGCACCTCATGCATTTAAAGGCTTTTCTAGACATTTGAGGGTTTTCGTGTTTCCATTTCCCACCAGCTTTAATCTCACCTACAGTTCACTCTAAACCTGTAGGCCTAGCCACTTTTGCAGAAAAAAAGTAAGTGGGCATAATTGTATAGTAGATGTATGAAACAAAAATAGTGGTGATTGGTTAGAATTGGCACTACTGACAATGACTGATGACACCGGGGAACAATTTCTTTCTCATTTTCTGTTGCGTGTTTAGAACTGTTTCTATATATTTCTGCATTGCTGATTCCAAATCTGAAATCCAGTTTTTTTGGTGCATGCTCTAGTTTTTATGCAACTTCAATTTCTTTTTGTTACAGTTAGTGGCATGCATTGGTTTTTAAATTGGAGTTAAAGGGCAACAACTCTTGGATTGAACATAACCACAAGGTAATTAATGTCTTACAAAAAATTATTATCTGATAAAAACACCCTTTTATTTTTTTTAAGATTGAATCATGGCTTCTTCAAGTAGGTGTAAATGTAAGAATAGTCCCGACACCTTCTGTTATATATGTGGCTGTTACACACTTCAACGTCAAAGGCACAATATTTCATCATTTGTGACACGTGCATATATTCCCTATTTTCAAGTTCCCCTTGGTGACCAAGACAAGAATTGGGCTTCTCATAGTGTGTGTCATAATTGTGAGGAAATGATTCGTGACTGGACAAAAGGAAAATGCAAAGGAATGCCTTTTGGTATTCCCATGGTTTGGAGTGAACCTAAGGAACACAGCAGTGACTGTTATTTCTGTCTGATCCATACAAAGGGCATCGGCAAGAAAAAATGGCGTATGATCACATATCCTAATATTCCTTCAGTAATATGACCTATCCCACACTCTGAGACACTCCCGGTTCCCGTTTTTAGTGGTTTTATTTCTTCTAAGAATGAAGAAAGTGAATATGGTGATCAACTGTATTTTGATAAGATGCATGAGGAAATGGTTGTAGAATCTGAAGGGTCTTCTTTTGATGCCAAGAAGTCATTAACCCCTCAGTAGTTTAGCCAACCTGAATTTAATGACTTAGTAAGAGATTTGGGCCTATCAAAGAAAACAGCTGAGTTATTAGCCTCCAGGCTTCAAGAAAAGAATGTACTTCACAGGTCAGCTAAAGTATCCCATTTCAGGAAGCGTGAACAAATTTTTGTGGACTTTTTTTCCAAAGACAAACACTTTGTTTACTGTCATGATATCAGTAGTCTTCTCAGCCAGCTAGGTGTTACCAGTTACAGTCCAACAGAATGGCGGTTTTTTCTTGAGAGCTCTAAACAGAGTCTGAAATGTGTTCTCCTACACAATGGTAATGTTTATGCAGTGGTTCCAATTGGTTATTCAACTCATCTGCAAGAAGATTATAATGACATAAAAATTGTCCTCAACTTTCTGAGGTATGAGGAGCATAACTGGATCATTTGTGTGGATCTAAAAATGGTAAATTTCTTGCTAGGACAACAGAGAGGTTTCACAAAGTATCCTTGCTTTCTGTGTTTGTGGGGCAGCTGAGCTCGGGAGAAACACCGGACACAGAAGGAGTGGCTGAAACATGAAGCTCTGGAAGTAGGGATACAAAATATTGTGAATAAACTTGTAGTTAATCGAGACAGGATCATTTTCCCCCCACTTCACAACAAACTTGGCTTAATGAAGCAGTTTGTTCAGGCTTTGAATAGGAAAGTGAATGCTTTCAACATATTATTTCTGCTTTTCCTGCCTTGTCTTTCGAGAAGGTAAATGCAGGTGTATTTGATGGACCTCAAATTCAAACCCTCACATGTGATGATGAATTTGCCAGGAAGATAAATAAGGAGGAGAAAGCAGCATGACAGTCTTTTGTGACAGTTACAAAGAACTTCCTTGGCAACAAAAAAGCAGAAAACTATGAACTTCTGGTTCAAAGGATGCTGTTGGCTTTCTGCAACATTGGATGTAACATGAGTGTTAAGATTCACTTCTTGAACAGTCACCTTGATAAGTTTCCCCAAAATCTTGGAGCTGTTAGCAATGAGCAGACTACTGCTGGAGCATCAAAAGAGATTGTCCTCAACAAGTACACAAACACAATAGCTACAAACGCAAAATTTTGCCTGAATAGAATTTAAATAAGTTTTGCGCAATTTTATGATTAAAATAAGTGTTTTAATATGTTCTATTTCGAAATTGTAAATTCTGATGCAATCATATCTTTTAGTGTATTAGTGTATTTACTGCATTATATAAATTATTATATTTTCACAAAGATGATACCCAAGAAGACATTCTACTTCATTATGTTAAACTAAATGTTGAAAATTTTACAATAAGATGAAAACCTAAAATCTTGAATTGCAAAACAACTGTAGCTTACAGAGAAAAACTAATGTCAGATTTGAGATCAGCACACTTGAATTAGGTAAGAACAAGTGCTTTTGTGAATGCAACAAAAATTTTGTTCCCCAGTATAATGGGTATTTGAGCTGAATTATGCACCCCAACAATTCATATATTGAATTACTAATCCCCTTTAACTCAGAATGTGACTATATTTGAAGATAGGTCTTTAAAGAGGTAAATAAGTTGAAATGAGGACCCTAATCCAATATGACTAGTGTCTATAAAAAGAAGAAAGTAGGGTATAGACATATGCAGGGAGAAGACCATGTGAAGACACAGCAGAAAGACAGCCATCTCCAAATCACACAAAGAGGCCACAGAAGAAAACAACCTGACCAACACCTTGATCTAGGACTTCCAGCCCCTAGAACTGTGACACAATAAACTTATGTGGTTTAAACCCCCCAGTCTGTGCGACTTTTTAATAGCAGCCTTAGCAAACTAATGCAAATAGCATGTAAATACTCTACAAATGGGAAGACTCCCTCCACAGAAACTTCTTACTTTAAAACACTCTGATGTTATGCTGTTTTTTTAATGTAAATATATAAGGTTTTATTTATATTATGGGCTAAATATTTTAACCCCAGAACTTACCATCATGCATTTATTATACTTTTTTTCTTAGGATCATGTAGAAAAAAGATGTTTTGTAATACAATAACTTTATAATTTGAAGATTTTGAAAGATATAATAATTAGAAAAGGAACAAATAGATGATTTTTCAAAATATAACAAGCACTAGAATTTATAATTAGCTGTTAGATGCTCTACATGCATTATCTCATTTAGTCATCACTACATTAGGTAATATTATTCCTCTACCATCTTCTATATGAGAATACTGTAGGCATAAATAGGGTAAGTAAGATGCCCAATGTACAGAACCAAAATTTAACACCAGGCAGTCTATTAAGAACCCACTCCTCTAAGCACTACATTCCTTGATTCAAAACACATATAAACAAAGTGCTGGCACAGTCCTTGCTGGGTACACAGGAATTATCAAATGCTAGTTGCTTCCTTCCCATTTTAAAGACATACTTGGCACAATGGAAAAATTCATAACCAGATGAACAACATGCTGATATTATGCATCATGTGTCAGGATCTGGAAATGTGTTTCTTTGGAAATTTTAAACCCCAAATTAGAGTGGGTACCTTACTCAAAAAATGGCAACATAATGGAATTACAAAATAATATTTTTTATGTTGACCAGTAAGAATTTATTTACAGAATGGTGTTCATTTGCAACCACTGTTGAAAAAGAATTTTTTTTAAGCAAGAGAGATAGAGACAGAGAGAGGGACAGATAGGGATAGACAGACAGGAAGAGAGAATGATGAGAAGCATCAATATGCCTTGAAGGGGGGGACTCCAGCAGAGCGAGTGACCGCTTGCTCAAATCAGAGAACTTGGGCTCAAGCTAGTGACATTGGGCTTCAAGCCAGTGACCTTTGGGCTCAAGCTAGCGACTATGGGGTCATGTCTATGATCCTACACTCAAGTCGGCAACCCTGCGCTCAAGCCAGAGGAGCCTGCACTCAAACTGGCAACATTGGGGCTCGAATCTGGGTCTACTGAATCCCAATTCGATGCTCTATCCATTGCACCACCACCTGGTCAGCTGAAAAAGAATTTTTTAAAATCTGTTTTTCTTTTTCTCTATTGAAAGACATAACGAGTTTCTAAAATAGTAAGCCAGAGTAATCCTTTTTTATTATTGAGAAGAATTTATACATATATATATATATAAATTATATTATATTACATTATATTACTGTCAGGAATATAACATAATGATTCAATATTTGTATATATTGTGAAATGATCACCACAAAACTCTAAAATCTATCACCATATATAATTGCACACAAAAAGTTTTTTCTTGTGATGAGAACTTTTAATATCTACTCTCTTAGCAACTTCCAATTATGCAATTCAGTCTTATCACACTGCCACCATTCTGTACATAATACCCCATGACTTAATTATTTTATAACTGAAAGCTTGTACCTTTGACCACCCTCATCCATTTAACCCACTCTCACCTCAGGCAATCACCCATCTCTTTTCTGTATCTATAAGCCTGGGATTTTTGTGTTTTGTTTTGTTTTTAGAATACATATATAAATGAGATTATATGGTATTTGTCTTTGTCTGACTTATTTCACCTAGCATAATTCAAGACAATCCTTTTAAAATACTTCACAATTTTTATAAGAATCTCAGGGAACCCAGAAACCTTGTTCTATCTCTGCAGGACTTTGCTTATTTTCTCTCTTAAAAAATATTCTCATCCCTGGCCAATTGGCTCAGCGATAGAGCATTGGCTTGGCATGTGGAAGTCCTGGGATTGATTCCTGGCCAGGGCACACAGGAGAAGCGCCCATCTGCTTCTCCACTCTTCCCCCTCTCCTTTTCTTTCTCTCTCTCTTCCTCTCCTGCAGCCAAGGCTCCACAGGAGCAAAGTTGGCCTGGACGCTGAGGATGGCTCCATGGCCTCTGCCTCAGGTGCTAGAATGGGCATGGAGCAACACCCCAGCTCCATGTTAGGCAGAGCATCGCCACATAGTGGGCATGCCTGGTGGATCCTGGCCGAGTACATGTGGGAGTCTGTCTCTCTGCCTTCCTGTTTCTCACTTTAGAAAAATACAAATATATATATATATATATATATATATATATATATATATATATATATATATATTTCTTAGTGGTGGTTAGAAGATGATGAGGAGACTATGCCATTAAGTGAAGGTGGGGCAGAAAATTGAGATGGAGGGAAGTACCAAAGGTAAACCTTGTTTTAGTCCCACAGCTGCTGAGTGATGGATTAAGATTGTCTAGCAACTGAACAGAAATTGACCACATCCTAGTCTTAATTTGCCATTTACCACAAGTGACAGAATAAGAGGGTGTTGATAGTGTGCGCGCGCATGTTTATGTTCCTAAGATCTACTGTTGAATTCAGTTAACAACAAAACTTTCTTCCCTTCCTATTCTTTTCTCCCTTTCTGTTCTTATTTAAGATATATAATTAAATATCGGAAACTATAGAAGAGAAACACAGAAGGTGGAGATGGGTGTAGAAAGGGCAGAATGTTAGTTCTACTATATAAATGAGAAATAGTGCTTTGCCCAGAGTAGGTTCTGAGATAGTATTTGATAATGATGAATGAATGAAGTAGGTAGGTTCCTCAGGTCTAGGACTGGAGGTTAAAGAGTCAGAATGGGAGAATAGGTAGGATCATAGGTTTGGCAATAGTGACTTATTACAGAAGTGTTTCTAGGGTAATTAATAAGAAGCCAGGTAAGGGTATGATTTCAGAGAGCATCTCACTGAGGGCAGCTTCAACTTGATTCCATAGGGGAGCTCTGAAATATACTTTATGCCTCAGAATTAGCCCAACCAAAAGCAAGAGAGCTTGGCTTTCATACACTTGCACTGGTTAGTCAGTCGAAGAGTAAGGAGCAGTGGGTAGATGTGGGGTGATGGCAGGATAGAAATAAATTATCTGACACTCTTTGCTCCTGCCAGCCTAGATAATGCTGTTTCAGTGCCTGAAGTCCACCTGTGAAAAAGAGTCACTCACGTGGCACATAGAAGCCAGGGGTGGGACACACAGCGTCCCAGAGATTCAAGAGGATCTGCACTGATCACTGACAGTGTCCTATTTCAGATAGCAATCGGCTTCAAGATTAAACCAAGACAGGGTTGTTCTCTCTCTGCTTTGTTGTATTACAAGAGTTTAGTCATTTGCTGTATGTGTCACTGGGAATTGACAACACTCATATACACAAGAGAAGAAGAAAGACTTACCTTAAAAAAATAAGAGATAATATTTACTTGGTGGGTACTATGGGCCAGGAACTTCTCAAAGCACTATATATTCATGATCTCTTTCAAGCTTATGCAAATGAGGTTTGTTGCTCATTTTATTATGAAGAAACTCACTCAGGCTTAGAAAAGTTAAGTAACATGACCATGATAGCACAGTTATTAGGCGATGGAGCCAAGATTCACAACCAGGTTACACATTTCATGTTTAAATAAAACAACACAATCTATTTTGAAGTATATTGACATAGTCAGTGAAGCAAGTTAGAATCAGTTTTGCAACCATCCCTTTGAAATAGATGCAAATTTTTCTAAGTCTAAAGAGTTAAGTCATTTGACAAATGCAGTACAATGGGCATGCATTTAAAAAATGTGTCTCTAGCCTGACCAGGTGGTGGCACAGTGGACTAAGCATTGGACTGGGATGTGGAGTACCCAGGTTCGAGACCCCGAGGTCGCCAGCTTGAGCGCGGGCTCATCTGGTTTGAGCAAGGCTCACCAGCTTGCTCACCAGGTCACTGGCTCGAGCAAGGGGTCACTTGGTCTACTGTAGTGCCCTGGTCAAGGCACATATGAGAAATCAATCAATGAACAACTAAGGAGCTGCAATGAAGAATTGATTCTTCTCATCTCTCTCCCTTCCTGTCTGTCTGTCCCTATCTGTCCCTCTCTCTGACTCTCTCTGTCTCTGCCAAAAAAAAAAAAAAAAAAAAAAGAAAAAGAAAACCCATTAAAAAAAATAAAATAACAAACATGTCTCTAGTCATCAGTTTTCTTAGTTTTTCTCCTATATTATGTCTATTGAGTGAGTCAGTTTCAGAGACTGGATTCTTTGTCATCAGGAATATAGGATTTTTGGTCACATCTATATGCTATCTAGTGTAGGAAAGAGCAGTCTTTCAAGATTCAAGTTTTGTGCTTAACTGACCTGTGGCAGCTCCACAGACCATCTGACATGTTTATTGACTCCAGTGAATGTGACTCCCATTGAAAACCTCAGGCAGTATTGTCTTCCCTTGCTGTGAAATAATTGTCTAGAGACAGGGAATCCTCCAGGCGGCTAGTTAAATGCCTCCAGAAGGCTTGGGGCTTTGATGAGTCCCTCAGAGGATTTCTGTAGTTTACCAATTGCCTTATTGGTCAAAGGATCTCATTAGTCACACCCCCTTTGGAGTGGCAGCTCCAGGAGTGCTGTGTTTGTGGTGGAATCATGAGGATACTGCATCTCTGCAATTCCAGATGAAACTCTCAAGTGCAGAGTGTTTCTCATCTTTATAAACCCACGCCGGTATTTAAAATAGTTACTAACTTGTATTTTTCACTCTTACAAGGTTCTATTAGTTTTTTTGCATATACCTTTCTCCCTCACTCTCACAGCTCAAAGCCCTATATTTTACTGAACCATGCCAAGCCTGGGGGTAAAATGGTCAGAATTATCTGGGCAAAGTTTGGCAAGCTCCCGCTTCCTAGGAAAGGGACATGCACATCCCATAATTGCCTCCCCCAAGTTTCCCCAGTTATTTCATGAGCTCCCAGGGAGCAAACCCTTAAGTCTGCACAGCCTCTGTATGCCCCACACCCCCTGCTCTAGCTCCCTTTGGTGCTGGTTACTACTGACAACGCCGCTGCTTGTGCAGTCAGGGGCCGGCACCTGTGCACCTTTATCAGGGTTGGATGGTGCAGTCTCTGGTCAGACGTCACTGCCGTGGATGGCCCCTGCCATGGGTGCTGTGTTAGGGTCCTCGGGGCCTAGGGAGGCACTGCAAAGATGACTTTGCTCCCTGCCCTAGAATGTCTCTTTCCTTCTCCCTTCCTTTCTTAGATTACACTTTGCAGATGGTGTAATAGGGCTGTTGTACTTAATGCTTTAGATAACTTACAGTAAAATAGTTATTTCAGGTTTTTCTTACAGTCAGGTCTAACTCCCCAGATGGCTACCTGGGGACTGGAAGCTGACAAATGAGAGCTAAGCTGTGGCTTGTTCTCTCCATCTAAGCTTTGTTACTGGGACCAAATTTACTTCTCTCACCAGGATGAATATTTTTCCTCAGGAGATGCCCCAGCTGCTCACAGAAACACATTCCTAGTGGGCCCACCTCGCAGCCTGGCAGACATGCTCAGATATGGGTGAATCCCTGAAGTGGACACAGCCCTGAGACTCAGGCTAGAACATCTTTCCATTACTACTCCCTCCTTCCCTCCCCTCCACTCTTTTTTTTTCTCTCTCCTTCAACACTAACTGTGTGCCAGGCACTGCTCTAGGCACTTCAGATGGAGCAGTGATGAAGTAAACAATGTCCCATGTTACATCCCAGGAGACAGACCACAGCAAACCCAAAGTAAATTTTATGTTTTATTGTAATTCTGCGCAGGGACTACAGGCAACCCACGCAAGGGAAGACTGCAGCACCGAGCTTCTAAAATGGCTCCTTTTTATAGGGTGGCTATCTAGGCTGAGCAAGCAAGCAGCGTTTACAAGGGTGGGAGGGGTGTGGTTAGCTGACCTCATTCTTGGCTAAGTCTCTAGGGTAGGGGCTTCCTTGATCTGGGTACATAGAGTTCAGTGGAAAATATTGCTACATTTCTAACGGTTGTTTATCTTTTTTCCTCCAGCCATGTACTGAATGTACTCAGTTTTCATGGCTGGTGGCCTGCACCACTTGTCCTAAGATGTCACATCCCACTCACCTGGCTACTCTAGACAGTAGCAGGTACTATGAACAGCAACTAGAATAGAGTGTTTGAGAGACAGTAACTAGGGGACACTTTACATGGTGTTATTCAAAGGCCTTTCTGATGTGATAAACATCTGGCTGAGATATGAATGACAAGAAAGAGCCAACTATACAAAAACTTGTCATCTAAGCATTCCGTGCAGAGATAATAGCAATACTTCTATTTTTATTTATATTATATGTTTATTCTGCCTCTAGAGCTTCCATTGCCCAGAAACATGTCAGGAGTGGGATTTTACACTGAACCCATCCCAGAGATGCTATTGGAGCCCAAATGGACCAAGATCATAGGAGTAGCCCTGTCTCGTGGGACCTCGGCTGTAGGGATCCTCTGCTGATCTGTTGTGAGCACAATCACATTCCCAAATTGCTGTTCACTGTGATGGGGCCTCCAGGCATATGGTTTTCTGGGTTCCTAATCTAACTCCACAGAGAGAAGAGCCTTAGGGAAATCCCAGCCCAGATGCGAATCCCAGAGAGGCAAAGGCAGTGAGAAGCCCACATGCCATGTTCTTAGGGAATTCCAGAGACCACATAATTAAGTGCTAGAGCTGAAGAGTTGGGATTTCTCCAGCCACCACAGGGCATTTCTGCTAGAGCAGGAGCATGAGGCCTGTATTCCCTGAGATGGTCAAGGGACTCAGGGAGCTCTAGTGGCCCCGTGAGGGCATGATGGTCAGGGTCTCCCTTTCAACTCCTTGGAGGGGACACAGAGCACCACAGGCTGGCCTCCTCTCAGGCAGCCTCACCGTCTTCTCCTGGTCCCTCCCTCACACCATGGGACTCTGCCATGTAGCATCCCTGCCCTTCCACACAAGCACTCCAACAGACAGAGGCCTGCTCACCATCTCCTCAACAGGCCTCTAGAGACCTCTTGTCTTTTGGAGTCTTCTCGGTTTTATTCCTCCATTTTGTCTTTGCTTCTCTTCTTTTCCTCTTCATCTCTTCACTATATCACATGCAATCAATTCTTCAAGGCCTATGTGAAGACTCACCTCCTCTGGGTTGTCCTCCTGATTGCTATTGCTATCATTAATTTCTTCTTGCTGAATCTTACTCATAGACTCCTTGTGATTCCTTTCTCTCCTCACTTTCTCTTCCTCTTCCACCTCTCCTCTCCCCTTTCTTCCTCCTCTTCCTCCCTCCCTTTCTTCTAAATAAGAATAAACTTATTCATCTCAGGTCCTCTTTTTATTTTTTTAATTGAATTTTACTGAGGTGACACTGGTTAATACAATTATACTTGTTTCTGGTGCCCGATTCTACAACACATCTCTCTGTGCATGGTATTGTATGTTCACCTCCCCAAGTCAAGCCTTTGTCACCATTTATCCCCCCCACACCCTCCTCCACCTCCCTCAGTAACTCATTTTGGAAAAAAAAAGAATTATTACTAAATTTTGAACATATAACAATAACATTTTAAATGTATGTGAGGGGTATAAAATATTAATAATAATATGAAAACATGTACAATTCAGTGGTTTTTAATATATTCACATTACAGAATCATCACCACTAATTCCAAAACGTTTCCATCACTCTCAGAAGATATCCTTTACCTTCCAATTTTCCCTTTCCCCTAACCTCTAGTAACCACTAATAGACTTTATGTCTCTATGCATTTACCTTTTCTGTACATTTTTTATAAATAGAAATATGGTGTGTGTGACCTTCTGTATCTGGCTAGTTTTCCTTAGTATAATGCTTTTGAGTTTTGTCCACGTTGTAAATGCATCAGTACTTTTAACAAGTAATATTTCATAGTATGGATATTCCAGTATTTTAGTCTTTTACTAAATAAATTCTAGCATTTTAAATATTTGCAGATCTGCTCCCCCCCCCCTCCTTTTTTCTTTGGTCTGCTGTGTTTTTGTGCTGCTGACTTTCTCAGCCATCTGACAGCATTTCTAACCCAAAATTACTTTAAATTTAATTTTCTGCTTCACATTTTTTAGATTGTCAACACAGAGCAATTAGGTGCAGAGCTACCCAGGAGGAAACTGTTAGAATAATGAATTCTCAGGGGAAAATTCCTTGATTCCTCCTTTCCACCTCTGCCTTGAGGACAAATGTAACTCTTTTATGTAGCTCTTTTGAGGTTCCAGATATACACAAAGGGCTCCTCTTACACTGTCCATGTTGGAAAGGACCTGGACTTCCCCCTTGTGCTGCCTCCCTCCCTGTGCAGCCTGCAGAACAGCAGCCCAGGTCATCAGGGCACACGCAGGGGTACTTAGGTAAATGCTGATTTCGGTGCCGATTCCCTCCCAAGATTTCTGTTTTAACTCCGCTTTTGGTTTTTATGAATTCTATTCATTCTTGCTAAATTGGCAATGCATTTTAAAAAATACTAAACATTTTCTTTAATCTAGCATTTTTGATTGTTTTAGAAAAAGAGTGATTTCAGGACATTTAGCTCAGCATGTTGTTGAAAATTGAGTTCTATCAAAATTCTCTCTCTCTCTCTCTCTCTCTCTCTTTTTTTTGTGAGAGGAGGGAAGACAGTGAGGCAGACTCCTGTATGTGCTTTTACTGGGATCCACCTGGCAACCTCATCTAGGGCCAATGCTCAAGTATAAAGCTATTTTTAGCACCTGAGGCTAATGCGCTCCAACGGAGCTATCCTCAGTGTCAGGAGCCATGCTGGAACCAACTAAGCCACTGGCTGCAGGGGGAAAGAGGAAGAAAAGGAGGAGGGGGAGGGAAAGAGAAACAGATGGTCGCTTCTCTTGTGTGCCCTGACCAGGAATCAAACCTGGGACCTCCATATGCTGGGCCAACATTCTATCCACTGAGCTATCAGCCAGAGCCAATTAAATATTTTTTATTTGCTGATCTGAAACCATGTTTCCTTCTAGAGGAATAGTTTCTAATTTTTTGAAGTTTTTCTTAAATTGTAAACAATATATTTTGCATTCATTCACTCATTAAATAATTATTCAATACTGAAGGTATACTAGCCTCTTTACTAGGCACTGGAGATACATGAATGAATGCAGTGGCCACAGTCCTTTTATTTAGGGAATTTATACATACAAATATATAATTCTACAAAGAACTTGGTAACTGACTGAAGAACTCTTATAAGCCCAAGGTTCAATGTGATTTGTTTTCAGTGCAGTATTAGGTTAAAATAATTATTATTTTAGAAGAAAAATATAATTGGAATTATTTCAGAGATTTACTCAGGCTCTCAAGAAAGTGACAAATATCTTCATGGTATTATTTCTAATGCACTGTAAATCTTAAGAATTGTCTTTTGTAATCTCTCACTCTCTATATCTTTCATACACTTAGGAAGAAGCTTAAAAATAAAACTTTATCTTGTCTCCTATTCATTCTATGTGTGTTCTCAAAGTTTCCCCAGTGTCCATCTGAAATGGCTTCTCACTGTACATCACAGCTTTTCATGATCAGGCCTGAGAGCCACCTTGTAATGCCTTGCGAGAGTCAACTGTTAAATTTCCAGAGATTTTAAACATAGTCTTTACTAAAAATTAAGTCATATAAATGTACAATTACACACATTACATTAAAAACAGATAATACCCAAAACTCATCACCACCTGCATTTGACTATTGCCTAGGAAGTGATATGTATGATAGAAATACCAGCATGTTACTGAGCATCTCTTGCCATCAGTGATGTCTGATTGGTAGCTGCAAACTGGCCTTGCTTGCAGAGTTTAATCTAAAGAAGTTAGCAAATGCTATGAATCAAGGCCTTCCTTGCCTGAAAACTAGTTGTTGAACATTTATATACACGTCCCTGGCTAAGAGGCAACTGGATCAATGGGTCTGGGCTCAGAGACAGATCGGGCTGTAGGTACTGCTGTGGAAGCACAGATGTGGGGTAGCTTCACGCACTGGTAGAGCTTCCCACACATAGAAGGGCAGGCACTAGGTTTAATGCTCTGCTGTTGCCATATTAAATTCTTGTTTCAAATAAGGGACTGTGTGTTTTCATTTTGCTCTAGGCTAGCCTCGGTGGTAGGGAGTTTGGACTGTTTGGAGTGTTGCTTTATTTACTACCTTCCACTCCTCAGAACAGGTATTCTGCCTCATTCACCTACTTGGTAGCACTTTTACAGATCTCTTCTCCAGCTGATCCATCCAGTGTGTGTACTCTTCACAACCAACTCACAGAATTTCCTTCTTCTATTTTCTATCTGTAATGTGCCCTTCTATTTTCTCTTCTTTATAAAACTGTTAACTTTCAAGGCATTCATATGCTAAGTGTAATAAACACACTTATCCCCAGATGACAATGTCCCCTACACTCACCTCTCAGTTTGGGATTACATGGTGGTTAGGGTAGTTCTGGAATCAGAGGACTGGGTGGAATTTTTCCTGTGACCTAAGGTAAGTTTCTTTGGTTTCTCTCTACCTCGTGTCTTCATTTCATAGCCAGGAATATTACTGATTTACTGAGATTAGTCTGTCTAGCCATAAAAAAGAACTAAATAAGAATTTACTAACAAAGTAAGCATATAAAAGATTTTCTGTAAAATGTGAAATCCAGTTTATTGCTCTTCTAACCATGATTCCATATTACTAGTTTAGTAATCACAGTCATGTATTCTGTAACAAATCACTGCTATAAAACCAACCCTGCTTTTTTACCTATGGGCAAGTTCTTGTTACAGTTAAAAGGCCTGTTCCCCTCAGCTGACTCACATCAGGGGTTAATATCTGAGCAAGAGGAATAAGCACAAGCTGGAACTACACCTTGGGCCCTGCCCTCTTCTACTGCTGCCACCATGCTGAGGTTTGCAGTCTGGATTCTCACTCAAGGCCAAAAGGACAACCCAACTGTGGAAATCTGTCACTTGCTACATAAAACAAGAACCCTAATTTATTACAAGAACCCTAGCTTCAGTTCCTGTGAAACCAAGGGAATGGACTCTAGCCTTTAGACATGCTAGGTCTGAGGGATGGCTATCCTTCAATCTGTTACCTGAACATGCTGAGCTAGCTTGTACTAGCACCCTCTACTTCAGCAAAGAACTCCCGGTCCCTACTTTTGATGCCTCTTATTTCCACTCCTCCCTTCTTATAAATATCCCTGCCTGCACCAAAAGGGGAAGAAGGGTTTTTGAGGACAGGAATCCCCCATCTTCTCAGTGGCTGGCACTTGAATAAACTTCTTTCCTTCTCATCAGCACCTGTGTCATGTAGTTGTTTTTCATGGGGACAGGCAGCTGGGCCTGCGGGTCATTTATCCCATTTCAGTTTGAAAAAAGAATATTTACCTCTTTGGAGAATGGAGAATATTAAATTATATAATCTATGGAAAGTGCCTAACAATGTCTGGTACATAGTGTTTAATGGTAGTTATTATAAAGATTATTTTATTCATATATGTTGAATTAGGAACTGCCAATAATTAAATTAAATTTACACATGACATTTAGTAGCAAGGTTTTAGGAGGAATAAATGGAACACTGGCAGGGATGAGCTGAAAGGTTTCAATTTTTTAAAAAAGAATTTTTATAATTCCACAATATGTTTGTCCCAGAATGGACTGGACAAATCACCTCTTCTTAGTCTCAAAGCCTCTTTCCCCTATCTTGTCCACACACTGATCCAGTCTACACAAACCACACGGATGTGGGCTCTTGGGCACAGACAGCTTACAGCCATGCAACCTTCTAGAAGTTGTGAAAAAGCCTTTTCTCAGCATAGCTAGGCACGTGATGGGCACTCAGCATACTGCAGGTTATTCTGTTTGCTGCTGTTTAACCAACCAACTCCTACCTAGCACAGTGCCTGGCACAGTTGGCGCCCATGTATAAGATGCCCCTAGGCTTCCTTCCCTCCAGTCTCCAACCTCGCTGCCTCTTTCGCGCCTCTGCCCCAGGCGGCAGTAAAGCCCAAGGCCCCAGGGACGCCTCAGGCCCAGTTCCAGAACCCTGTTCTCTGCGCGGTTGCAGTTGCTATGGAAACGGCAGGAGCTAACAGTTAGGGTCCCAGCGGGCTGAGCTGGGCCCTAGGAGGGGGCGGCAGCTTAAGGAGCATAGTGAGCGACGCGCGGCGCCTTCGAGGTCACCGCCGAGACCCTGCCCCGATCGGTGCCCCTTCCCCACGGTCCCCGAGCGTGGGTAGGGACCCCCCCACCCCAGTCCTGCCCCGGCTCTCCTGCGCGCCGCTCGTGGCGTTCAGACAGTGCCCCTGGGAGTTTCGCCACCGGGCGCCGGCGGTGGGGAGGGCGGAGGGGGTGGTGGTGGTCCTGAACGCTCCAGTTTCCTCTGTCTCACAACACACCTTTGGCGTTCCGCAAAGAAAAATCTGGGTAATTCCAGCCAGATTCTTAATTGCTTTAATTTGAGAGCAAGCAGGGGATTGAGAGGTGAGGGAGCAAGAAGAGAATAGAAAATTAAACTGTTGGCAAAGAATAACGCAAATGTGATGCGAGAAATTGAGTTACATCTTTATAACGTGCAGCACAGGCGCGCGCGCGTGTGTGTGTGTGTGTGTGTGTGCGTGCGTGTGTCCCCACCTCTCTTCCCGCGCCCACGCGGCTGTTGTCCCAGGGCCACACCTGGGCTCCGCGGGGCGCGTGAGAACAGATGCGGTGCCAGGGCGGCCCCCGATTGGCCGTGCGGACCGTGAAGTACTTGACTGGACTGTGCGCGCTGAGCGCCGCGGGCGTGGCGTCTCCCCGGGCGCGCGCCGGTGTTGGGCCGTTGCTCGCTTTGACCGGGTCTGTTTTGGGTCCTTTCAGCCTGTGACCGCAGTGGGCGGTGAGGCCTCGGGGCAGCGGGATCCTGAGCGATAGCCGGCACCGGCGGCGGGAGAATGAGCGGCACCGGCGCCAAGGCCGGCCACCGCACCCAGCCTATGGTCAAGAGCGTGCTGGTATACCGCAACGGGGACCCCTTCTTCGCGGGGCGCCGCGTTGTCATCCACGAGAAGAAGGTGTCCACCTTCGACATCTTCCTGAAGGAGGTGACGGGCGGCGTCCAGGCGCCCTTTGGGGCCGTCAGGAATCTGTACACCCCCCGGACCGGGCACCGCATCTGTAAACTAGACCAGATCCAGAGCGGGGGCAACTACGTGGCCGGGGGCCAGGAAGCCTTCAAGAAACTCAAGTGAGTCCGTCTGTCCCACCGCTCACCGTTTCTGGGTGCGCGAAGGTTTCCGGTTGGCAGCAGGAAAGGAATGACACGGTCTTCCCGCCTCACCCAAATTTCAGTGGGTCGAGGGGCTGTGACTGACTGTGCGGGCTGGTGCCTCTGAAAGCTCCCGCTGCAGTTGAGGTTGGAGGCAGAAAGCGTCACTGGAGAAGGAATTTCACTTGTGTAGCAGAAGGAACAATCTTAAACCTTATGTGTAAGGAACAGGAATTTTTTTAAAAAGTGACCAAACTGATATTTTAGCATTTTCTTTCTTCCTTTATATTGGAACCCGTCTTTTTAGTTAAAATCATTTTATTGAATCACCAGAGGAGAAAATTACTCTCTACCCCCCCCCCCCTTTAAATTCTTTCAACCTTTTCATTCCAAGTGAAGGGACCACGCCCCTCTACCTGCATGTTTATGCTATTGTGATAAAGCTTGGAAAGGTTGATTGGCTTATTGTATTTGTCTACATGTCTGTCTCTAAGTGCCTGATGGCTAGACCCTCAAGGACAGAAGTCATCATTGCTGGCAAGGAGCTCACTCAGTGAATTAGCACATTGAGTTTGGATCTGTGAGGGGAGCAAAGATGACCAAGATATGACTGTCTTTCTTTAGGAGTTTACAATCTGACAGGAGAAAGAGTACATGCACACCAACATTTTAATGTAGAGTACAAAGGAATAAGTGCAATTAGAAAAACAAAGTGATGTGGGAGTTCAGAGTTGAGAGAGATTACCTCTGGTGTGGGTGGGTGTTGTAGGACAGGTAGAGTTTAACATTCTGTAGGTGTTTTCTTTTTTACAGCTTTATGGAGATATATAGTTCACGTTATATAAACCTCACCTATTTCAGTGGGTCTTACGTGTATTCACAGAGTTGTGCAACCATCACCACGAACTAATGTTAGAACTTTTCTGTCACTCCAAAAAGAAACCCTGTACCTCTTAATATAGATATCTCTTTTCTCCCCATCCTTTGGTAACAACTAATTTATTGTGTGTCTATGGATTTGTCTGTTCTGGATATTTCATATAAATGGACTCATATAAGATGTAGCTTTTTATGTTTCTGTATTTTTTCATGTCACATAATGTTTTCATGGCTTATTCATGTTGTAGTATGTATCAGTACTTATTTTTTTATCACTGAATAATATTCCATGTGTGAATATATCACATTTTATTTATCCATTAATCAGTTGATGGTTATTTGGATTGTTTCACATTTGGCTATTAAGAATAATGCTTCTCTGAACAATCATGTACAAGTTTTCTCATTTCTTCTGGGTATATACCTAGGAGTAGAATGGCTGAATGTATGAAAAGTCTACATTCCATAGTTTTTAATATAACATTTTAATTAGAATTCAGCTTGAATGTCAGATTAACAACAACAACAAAAATTTTTACCACAAAAATAAGTGCTTGTGAATTTGGATTTTAACTGTATAGAAATATTTTCCTGCATATCACTAAAGCTATATATATCATCCGTTCTTTCATAAGTTTAAATTGAGTTCTAGTTGTTCTGTCAGACATTTTTTTTTTTTTTTTGGTGGGAAGTGAGGGATACATTTGGATTTAGTTTTTCCTCCCCTGAAACCTCCTTTAATATTGTTTGTTTCACTTGGTAGAAAAGAACTAAATGAAACTATATACTTCAGAGAAACTTAGACCTTATCACTGAAAATCAAGAGAGGTGAGACTGAGCTATGTGTTTGTTAGCTCCTTGGGCAAACCACTTGACTCAGCTGGTCAATTTCCTAATAAAGAAAAGGAACATAATCATTTCAGCCTCACAGGGTTGTGTTAAAAAGTAAATGAAAAAAAAAGAGTAAATTCTATGAATGTGAATGTTTTGTAAACATGAAAATGTTACATAAATGTAAAACATCACTATGTCTGGTTCCTTTTATCATATAGTTTGTTTCCTTTTCATTATATAAGTTCTCTATAAAGCAGTTTCATGGGAATGGAAATATGCTTCAGAATCTACTAACAGCTCAAAATTATATACTCACTTTAGTAATTCATATTCTCTTTTGTTTATTTGGCACTGCCAGTTCAAAAGATAAAATCAGGTACAATTTCAAACCAAAGAGAAGGTGCTCTTCGAAATTACTCTTTATATATGAGATTTGCATGGTTATTTTTGCTTTTAATTCACACACACAAAAAAACCCCTCACCTTGTTATAACAGTGTCTGTGGTTAGTTTTCCATACTGACAGAGAAATAGCTTATTTATTTGTGCGAAAGTAGTAGTATCTATGGTTATACTGATGGAAGCCAAGATTTAAATGCTTGATATATTTGAAGCTTAGCAGTTGTAAATTTATATAACAAATGAATCACCTGGAAGAACAAAAGAAAGTTCAAAAGATATCAAGGGTAATTCTGTTATTTAGAGCCTAAATGATGCTGGGAATGATAGCAATTGTGAAAATGTATTTTTCAAATGAAAATGACAACTTTCTTCTTGAATTCTTTTACTCACATTTTTTCTAGTATGTTTGAAACCATAATGAAACTTTGGGTAGCTGTTTAACCTGTTATAAAAAAAAGAATTCTAGAGAGTGTTATTTTCCCTGTGCATTTTTGGAAGATGGTTCTACAAGATTAATCTTGTGGATCTGAGATCATTTTCCTGAAAATGACAGAACTTTTTAGTGTTTTTTTTTTATGTCAGAAATCAGTCCCTGCGGATTTGCAGAAGAGCCATTTATTGCTAAACAGAGCATTTGCCCTGCCTTATGTAAGCACTGTTATGTGAGGGAAACATATGGTAATTTCCAGAGGTATGGATCAACTAAAGCATTCTATCCAAAAAAGCAAACAACAATGATCTAACATAGTCAAAATTATTTCTAATATAAACTTTTTTTTTTCTGGTAACTGAGAAATTATAGTAGTTGAGGTAGAGAATCTACCTATTTTCTATCTAAGGTTATAAATTAAATGTTAGATGTATACTTATTTTTTATACTAGAGCATTTATTTAGCACCTTCTATGTGTGAAGCACAGTGGTACCAGATCACAGTGATGAACTGATAGCTTGAAGTTGACACAGGTATAAAATTTTTAGGTTGTGCTTATGCTAAAGTTGAAGAAGGATCACTAGTTTATATCTGTAGCATACCGTAATGGAATAATAGAGGTCTCCAAAAATTAGCTAGTCCACCCATCTGTCTCAGTTGAACTAAACCATTCCGCATGGCTAAGCATTTCTCTATCATTAGAAGTTGCTCTCATAGGAAAGATTTCTGAGCCTTTCATAGTTGTGAATTTCACAGTTGATAGTTGCTAATGCATGCTATCAGTACTTTTATTAAACCTGAAGTCTGATCAATGGAACTGTTAAGCAGCTTTATACACAAACCACTCTTTCTGTCTAAACTGATATAAGAATGAGAGATACCATATACAGTATATATAGCAAGTAGCTAACCATTGTAAGGGAAAGTATTCCCTAGTAGAAGTATGCATTTCTAAGACTTCAGTTCATTGAAATTTAGAACAGAAAAGTATGTCAGCACAGGTTGGTGGTGCTGAAATTGCTTTGACTAGTAGTTATTGATTTTAGCTTTAGGCTTAAGTATATATTTCTATGGCTTGTTTTACTATTTAACAATTTTTAAAAACAAATTTATACAACTGACTCAAATGCAATAAAAGAAACACTCATTATTTGCTTGTTTGTTTGATTTTCTTTCCCAGTTACTTGGACATAGGAGAAATCAAGAGGAGACCAATGGAAGTTAATACAGAGGTAAAACAGTAACATTTTGAAGGCTCAAGTAAATAATAGTGGCAATTTTGTGCTTCTTAGGCTGTGTTTAGAGTGTTACATGATATTCTACTCATAACAGATGACTTGTCTAATGTTTATAGATGGAACACTATCTGTTTTAAGGCAAAGACAACTTTTTCTTTGGAGCATTGTTAGAAATGAAGAGACTGAGTAATTATCCTAAACTAATATGTACTAAAATGTAGGATTAGACATTTTCTAGTTTTATGTTTTCCGGTTGAAATCCATAGAAAATTTCCCTATCAAACGGGAAGAGATTCTGAGCACCGTTATACCAGTCTTTACTCAAACTACACCCCTGTTCTCATTGTTTCTGACAGCCCTGTGTCTGAAATAGCTGTGATCACCTTGGCTGCCCCAAGGACCCTGTTGGACTTTCCATGATGTCAGGAAAACACTTCCTATTTTAACTTGCATTAAAGTTCACTGGAGCACATTAACTTGCATTAAAGTTCACTGGAGCACAATCATCAAAAGCTTGAGTGAAGATTGGAAATGAGTCTTGTGAAATATTTAGAACACTACTTTCTATACAGTTTCTGAACCCCTAATCACGCCCTGGTCGGCAAACTGCGGCTCGTGAGCCACATGCAGCTCTTTGGCCCCTTGAGGGTGGCTCTTCCACAAAATACCACGTGCGGGCACTACCTCGATAAAGAATGTACCTACCTATATAGTTTAAGTTTAAAAAATTTAACTCTCAAAAGAAGTTTCAATCGTTGTACTGTTGATATTTAGCTCTGTTGACTAATGAGTTTGCTGACTAGAGCCCTAGTGGAATTTTCAGATATTGTGTAGGACGTATTCTTTAGTTTGTGGTTGAAATATATACTGCACACAAAAATTAAGAAATATTTTATCGCTTCATATTCATTTTGAAATATCCCCTAATTTTTGTGAGCAGTATAGATTAAAACAAAGTTTTTTTTTGTTTTTTAAGCAGCAGTTTTAAGTATCCCAGTGAAAGAGGGAAAATTATAGTTAAACCCAGACTGGGACTCTGTTCACCAGACCAGACATCCCCTTTTCCCATTTTGATTCCACATGACATGTGCTTCCACGGCTTGTGCCCTGCCAGGGGATAAGGGGCTGATGGGAAAAAGAGGTTCTTCTCATTTGTAGTGCAGAGCCCCAGAGAGAAGCCTCAGCTCTCTCCTTTTCCTTTCACCTTGTGTTTATATTGAATACCAAACAGGACCAAGTAGGTCTCTCTAGGAAAACAAAAGACAAAAAACATGTAAATAAAAATTCTAATTGTGTCTATTTGAAGAATGTGAGGTTAATTTCATTACTCAAATAATTTGTGGAAAAGGTGGTAATCCCAGACAGTGTTTAAAATAGTTAATATTCTTGTAAGTTAGGTTTTCGATGTGAATCAGAGTGCTTGTTAGTGAAAGTGATAAGCTTTTGAGCTTCAAATAGACAAAGGTATATGGTTTTTATGTTGTGTTTATGTTATAGCTGCAGAATGAAAGCTAGTCAATATCTGTAACAGTAGTAAAAAAAAAGGACAGATTAGTGAATTAATTCTAGATATAATTTTGCTTGAAGGATATATAACTGTTTGAAGTAGAGAACCTTGCATGAAATTGGTGACTACCTGAATTTCTGCAATAGGATATGAGATATGTGACTTCCTCCCAAAGTGCAGGCATATATTTACTCTGATTCCTGTGTTCTTGGTGAAGAGATTGTGCCTGGCAAAGGGTAGCAGGTATGCAGTAAATTTTTCAATATAATACCCCCCCCTTTTTTTTAAAGATTATGTTTAACAATGGAAGCATTCACAGACACTAAGGTTAATGTAACTTGCTGAATGCTCTTCTACTTTGGGGTAAAAGCTATTGTTTTCTCTTTACTTTGGGCCTATGTGTCAACCACAGAGACAGCTTCTGATTTATGAACATACATCTGATAGTGAAAAACCCACCCCTTATCTGCAGCTAGAAAACTGTATCTCTTCCACTTTAGGTTTTTACTGTAATCCTCTCCCCTTCTCCTTTCCTCTTACTGCACAGACACTGTTGTAGCCTTTCATTTCTTCTTAGTCCTTCCCCATAAAGCCTTTCGAAGGGGAGAAAGAGAAAGAAGTAGAAGAAACTTGGAGATGCAGGGGAAATGGCAAGAGGTGGTGGGGAACTGCTGGCTCTTCAGCTCCTTCCCTCACCTGCCCCAGCCCCACGCTCCCACTAGCTGCCCTTTCCCCAGGCCCTCTCCTCTGTGCCTGCCCAAACTTGCTCCCCGTCTGTACGAGCAGTGTGTTCACTTCCCTCACTTTGCATTTTGCATTCCCAGTCCTGCTGTTCCACACACAGACTCTCCTCCCAAGCCCATCCCATGGACACATTCGGAGCCTGCTTGAGCAAGAAGAACCTCACCTTTCATTGCCAGAAAAAGAGAACTTTGGGTTCCTGGCATCTAAAAAAAGTATGCTGAATGCATTTTCTCATAGAGATACCATTGTAACTATTGTTTTCTACAGTATTATCACTGCTGTTTTAGGTAGAGCACAAGTTAGAAAGGCTTTTGTGGGCTTCTCCGAGAACCTGTTGTATGTGTAATTTTTACTAAGGAGAAATACCTCTCTCTTTTCTACAACTTATTTTATAATCCGACTTTTAGAACTCAGTAAAATTTTAAGTTAGAGGAATATCTATATTTAAAATTTGTAAATAGACTTGATCAATACTAGATTTCCACAAAATTTGTAGATTCTGTTTGTTGTTTTTTTTAGGTTTTTAAAAATTTTTATTTAAGACAGTGATTTCCTCTCAATATTTGTGTCTACTGAGAAAAGATTGTATACCTTATTAAATACTATGAATGACCACTATCCTTTGGAGTAAGATAACATACTTTATTTCCAATCACAGGGAAGGGTGCACAGAATTACTTCTGAAGTGGGTTTAAAACCTAAGTCATGAATATGGAGGGTTTAGAGTTGTTTCAGTACAATAGTAGCACAAACAGTGTTTATGCAAAGACTTTTTAGGACCAGGGTTGAGTAAAATTACTTATCAAAATTGGGGACATTTCTCTCAAATCTGAGGTAATTTAATACTCTGTATTTTCAGTGCCTGGGCTGCATAATAAAAGCCACAATATGGCACAGTGGATAGAGCGTTGGACTGGGATATGGAGGACCCAGGTTCGAGACTCCAAGGTCACCAGCTTGAGTGCAAGCTCATCTGGTTTGAGCAAAGCTCACCAGCTTGAACCCAAGGTCACTGGCTTGAGCAAGGGGTCACTCGCTCTGCTGTAGCCCCATATGAGAAATCAATCAGTGAACAACTAAGGTGCTGCAACAAATAATTGATGCTTTTCATCTCTCCCTTCCTGTCTGTCTGTCCCTATCTGTCCCTCTCTCTGACTCTCTGTCTCTGTCACAAGAAGAAAAACAAAGCCACCATACTCGTGTACATGATTTGGTTATCCTAACTGCCTAACACATGTTAATTCTGATGATTCGTAGAATGTGTTACTGTGGAAAGACCTTTACAGTTGGGTGGGGTTACGTAGAATGTGTGGCACCGAGTCCCAGGAGTTGTGGCTAAGTTTTCAGATGTGACAGGCAGTTTAACCCGGGAGGACTGGGAGCTGGCAGCAGTCCTTCTCCCCAGAGCACCGTCACCCACGTGCAGAATGCATGCTGGTTGCTGTTTAGACAGTTAATAATTTAGACATGCTGGTATCCACTTGCTAACCGCAGGTCACGGTAACTAGAATGTGTGTGTCACCTTGACATGTGAAGGTCTTTTGCGGGTCTTGTCATTGCTTGACTGTTCCATGAAGCTCATCATGGAAGAGACACTGAACAGATGCCAGTCATCCTCCTCGTCCTCTTTATGAGTGGATCCTTAGGACAGAGAAAGGCAGGACTCTAAGGGCTTCTTCCACTGACCCAGAAGAAGCATGTGGTCTTATTTGGCCAACACTCTGGCAGCAGAAGAGGAAAAGGGTGGATAGAAGGCGACAGGAATAAGAAAAATGAAAGGGGACTCTGTGGTAGTTTGCACAGCATCGTGTGCTCAGAGCAGACTTCCCAGTTGCCTCTCTCCATCTACTAAGGTTCAGATAAAGAGACCATCTAGAGACCTCTGCTCCTCAGTCACTCTGCATAGCCTTATTGTCATCCTGCTTCCCCTGCATCACTGGTGATTTTACTATAGATGCTTTTCCCATCTTCTGACCTTGGTAGCATATCCTGTCTTCCCAGTCCTCTCTCTGCAACCTCCTCTCAGCCCAGGTTCAGACCTTATTCTCTGCTTCCATGTTCCAAGCCACTCCCAGCCTCTCTCTTTCCTCTTTAACTGAAGCAGTGTGTAGGAAGCCTCTGATATGCACTGGGGGAGGGGAGGTTTGGGGGGCACCTCCCTCTTCCTTACCAGCTTGGCCTGTGCTCCTACCTTTTTGTTTATGACTTTTGCCTCCTTTCTTCTTGTTTTTCTACTTTCTGTGCTTTGCATCCATGTGATTGATGGCTATACCGCTTAGCGTGCGAGGCAGAGTGCTGGGAGCAAAAATGAACAAGACATGCAGAACAGACACTGCCAAAAATGTCTTGATGAAATACAAATGTATGAGTGTCTCTAGTCCCTAGTACCTCATCATAGGTGACTCAGCTGGACAGGGATTCAGTTCAGTTTGCGATAAGCTTTTATTTGAAATGATTTTGACTTGATCATGTTGCAATAAATAAAGCCATTTGTAAACTCTTGAAATGTAAGCTTTCTTTTGAAATCTAGAGTTGTAGATCCACCCGTCATCCCTGGCCCAGTGGATCTTTCACCTTGTGATATTTTTAAGTATTTTGAATACAAAATCTGTTTTGCTGTCTAAGAAGCCTTGGCACACATTATATGCAGAGGGGACAAGCGGGGACCTTGGTTCCAGAGCACGTATTATGTACCGGGATCTGTGCTAGGCAGCAGGCATGGAATCAGTCTTTAGTTGGTTTTTTGTTTGTTTGTTTTGTTTTTTTGATAGAGACAGACAGACAGACAGGAAGGTAGGGAGATGAGAAACATTGGTTCTTTGTTGTGGCTCCTTAGTCTCCTTAGTTGTTCATTGATTGCTTTCTCATATGTGCCTTGCCCAGGGGTCTACAGCAGAGTGAGTGACCCCTTGCTCAAGCCAGCAACCTTGGGCTCAAGCTGGTGAGCTGTGCTCAAACCAGATGAGCCTGTGCTCAAGCCAGCAACCTCGGGG